>NC_140594.1:1106554697-1107196363 GCF_964204655.1 Triturus cristatus | reverse complement strand
ACTTTGTCTTGTAAAGGAGGGCTGGGAAAGGCCTCTCCAAGAGCCCAAACAAGACATAGTGTACTATGTGCTTGGCCTAAGGTCCGGATTGGCTGAGTACATGGAAAAGGCATCCAAGAATCTTGAGGCCAGCCATGAGCTTCAGAAGCACTGGTATGACCAAAAAGCTGCACTGGCAACATTTGTGGGTTTTGGAGCCAGTGGCACCAAGGACACTCCAAGATAGATGGAGTGGCCCTTACCCTATCCTAGAAAAAAAAAGAGAGTGAGGTCACCTACTTAGTTGACCTGGGCACTAGCAGGACACCCAAAAGGGTTATCCATGTGAACCGCCTTAAACTCTACAATGACAGGGCTGACATCACCATGCTGAAGGTGACTGATGAGGAACAGGAAGCAGAGAATGAACCTCTCCCTGATCTCCTCTCCTACAGCCCATAAGATGGGTCAGTAGATGGTGTAGTCTTTTCAGAAACCCTCTCTGTCCAACAGAAGACTGACTGCAAACAAGTCTTGCAACAGTATGCTATCCTCCTTTCCCTGACCCCTGGTCTGACAAACTGGTGTACCCATGATGTGGACACTGGTGACAGTGCACCTGTCAAAAACAAGATCTATTGTCAGTCAGACCAAGTCAATGAATGCATCAAAGCTGAAGTCAGTAAGATGCTGGAGTTAGGGGTTATTGAACCCTCTGAGAGCCCCCGGGGCAGCCCAGTGTTTCTGGTCCCCAAACCTCATCCACAGGGTGGAAAGAGAGAAATGAGGTTCTGTGTGGACTATAGAGGGCTCAACTCTGTCACCAAGACAGATGCTCACCCTATTCCAAGAGCAGATTAATTGATAGACAAACTAGGGGCAGCCAAATTTCTCAGTACCTTTGACTTAACTGCAGGGTACTTGCAGATTGCCATGGCCCCAGGAGCAAAAGAGAAAACAGCATTCTCCACACCTGATGGGCATTATCAGTTCACTGTAATGCCCTTTGGGTTAAAGAATGCCCCTTCCACCTTCCAGAGGTTGGTGAACCATGTCCTGGCTGGGTTGCAGTTCTTTAGTGCAGCTTATCTTGATGATATTGCTGTCATTAGCTCCACCTGGCAGGATCACCTGATCCACCTTGGGAAGGCTTTAGAGGTTCTGCAAGCTGCAGGCCTCACTATCAAGGCATCCAAATGCCAGATAGGGCAGGGCACTGTGGTGTACTTAGGCCACCTTGTTGGTGGAGGCCAGGTACAACCCTTACAACCCAAGATCCTGGCCATCCTGGACTGGGTGAGAAAGCAAAAGACACACAATTTATGGACGTAATGCAGAACATATCAAAACATTCAGCCCCAGTCAAGAGATCTGGGTTAAATCCATCATTCTTTCGCTCACCATGCCACCCCAGTTTAGACATGGCTATATGCAAATCAGTCTTGACCCTGTGCCTCATGGGAACAGTCTAGCCCGAACCGCCAAGCCAGGTCCTCCCCGGACCGGAAACAAGCATCCTATGACCGGTTTCGGGGTTTCACCCCTCTTCAGCCAGGATAGCTTGATTCCAGTGGCACAGTAAGCCCAGGACTCACGTCTGAGCATACCTGGCGCACTTTGGGCGAGAAAGCAAAAGGCACACAATTGATGGACGGAATGCAGAAAAAATCAAAACATTCACCCCCAGTCAAGAGATCTGGGTTAAATCCATCATTTATTTGCTCACCATGCCACCCCAGTTTAGACCTGGCTATATGCAAATCAGTCTTGACCCTGTGCCTCATGGGAACAGTCCAGCCCGAACTGCCAAGCCAGATCCTCCCCGGACCGGAACAAGCATCCTAGGACCGGTTTCACGGTTTCACCCCTCTTCAGCCACGATGGATTTAGGCCCAGATCTCTGTACTGGGGTGAATGTATGACATTGTTCTGCATTCTGTCCATCAATAGTTCTTTTTGCATTTGTCACCCCGAGTGGGACGGGTATGCTTAGACGTGAGTCCTGTGCTCTCCATACCACTGGAATCAAGCTATCCTTGGCTTGACTGGGTACTACAGGAGGTTTGTGAAGGGATATGGGTCCATTGTGACCCCTCACAGAACTCACCTCCAAGAAGATGCCCAAGAAGGTTAACTGGACAGTTAGTTGCCAAAAGACTTTTGACACCCTGAAAGAAGCAATGTGCTCAGCACCAATTCTAAAAGCTCCAGATTATGCCAAGCAGTTCATAGTGCAGACTGATGCCTCTGAGCTCGGGATAGGAGCGGTCCTATCGCAGACCAATGATGAAGGCCAAGACCAACCTGTTACTTTTATAAGCAGGAGGCTTTTCCCCAGAGAGCAGTGTTGGAGTGCCATTGAGAGGGAGGCCTTTGCTGTGGTTTGGTCCCTGAAGAAGTTGAGGCCATACTTGTTTGGTACTCACTTCCTGGTTCAAACTGACCACAGTCCTCTCAGATGGCTAATGCAAATAAAAGGGGAAAATCCAAAACTACTAAGGTGGTCCATCTCCCTACAGGGGATGGACTTTGAAGTGGAACACAGACCAGGAACTGCCCATGCCAATGCAGATGGACTTTCCAGGTTCTTCCACTTAGACAATGAAGACTCCATAGAGCAAGGTTAGTCTCATCACCTTTCGTTTGGGGGGAGTTGTGTGAGAAAGTGCCATCTTTCTTGCATGGTATGCCCCCACTTTTTGCTGAATTGCTGATGTACTTTGACTGAGTGTGCCCTGGGCTCCTGCCAATCAGGTACCCAGGGCCTATGTTCCTTCCCTAAAACTGTCTGTTTGTGGCAGCCTAAGCAGCCACTCAGGCAGGTCACTAGAAGTTGGTCAATGTTTCAGGGGGTGTGAGAAAGTGCCCTCTTTCTTGCATGGTATGCCCCCACTTTTTGCTGAATTGCTGATGTTCTTTGACTGAGTGTGCCCTGGGCTCCTGCTAATCAGGTACCCAGGGCCCATGTTCCTTCCCTAAAGCTGCATTGCAGCCTAAACCCAATTGGCATCTCTGGCCACATGTTAGCCCCTGGTAAATGGTACCCTAGGTACCCAGGGCCTTGTGACCAGAGAAGGCCCTTAAGGGCTGCAGCACTTATTGTGCCACCCTTAGAGGCCCTGTACCCTGACACACACACACTGCCTTGGCAGGCTGAGTGTCTTGGTGCAGAACAAAACAGAGAGTCGACATGGCATACATCCCTGTGTGCCATGCCCACAACACACACTGCCCTGGCATACCTCAGTCACCCCTCTAGCTGGGTGCCCTATGCCAGTGGTGTGGGTACAGGTGCATGAGCCCTGTGCCCCTACAGTACCAGGTCCATTCCTGGGCACTGTAAGTGCAGTGCTGCCATTTAAGAGTATATGTTGCTGGGAGATCGTCAACACGAACTCCACAGCACCATGATGGCTCCACTGAAGACTGAGAAGTTTGGTATCAAACTTCTCAGCACATTAAACCCGCACTGATGCCAGTGTGGGATCTAATGTAAGATACACAACAGAGGGCAACTTAGAGTTTCCCCCTAAAAACCTAACCTACAATCCACGTCCTGTCTGAGGGGCTGCCTAGGCTGCCACACAGCAGACATGTTGCTGGACCCCTGGGTAGAAAGCCATCCACTCTCCTGGGCCTGCAACAATCCACATCCTGGGCGAGGTGCTAGGTCTCCTCCCCCAGGATGGGCAGGGGAAGCTTCAAAGGCATGCTGCCTTTGTGAGCTTCTCCAGGCCACTTGCAGTACTCAGCAACTGGCTGTGAGAAATGGCTCTGTATATACTGTTCCTTAATAGGTACAGGGTGTACAGAGTCCACAGTCCCCAAGGGTTTGACAGAGGCTAAAGTTAGATATAACCTTACTCTCTAAAGTGGTAGCTTGGTCGAGCAGTAAGGCAGTATCAGAGGACAGTGTAAAGCATTTGTTGTACACAATCAGTCAGCAAATGGTCTCACACACTCAATAACTGAACTCTAGGCCAATGGTTTATATATAAAAAATATATGCTTGTTTTATTTTAGAACCAACACTTGGATTTAAAATATACTTTCTCAGAATGAGATGTTTCGTATAAATACTTTTGCAATATGCAATTGACTTTTGTAAACAGTTACAAGTGGTTGCAATAGGCAACTCTATTTTAAACACAACAATGCATTGAGCTCAATGGAAATTTCAAGTTATTTGCAACAGATTACTTTTTGGATTACTTTTGGAATTCCAGGACTGGATCCTAGAATCAGTCCTGGGTCAGTACTTAGAATCAAGTGATGAAAGTCGACTTAATTACTGTAATGATTTTTTTGTAAACAACTTTTTATTAGGTTTAGTGGATCACTCCAGCATCGATACACAGCTTGTTCGCCTACAACCTCAAGGGCCGGCAGCCACCACCTTCAAACAACCAAGGGCGAAGGCCCGGAAGATCAAGGATACATGCCATGTCCCAAGTACAAGTACAAATGCAGTTCCACCATGTAAAAGGACCCCCGCTCCCGTCAGTCAAAGCCCGACAGCAGTAACAACCCTTACAGCGGGAGTAGTTCCCTGTAGAATGTTGAAATCTGGAACTCTCTCATGGCTTCTAAGCCTCACATGTAATTACCTTAAATGCGCCGAGGCCCCCGTCTCTTAAGCAAAGCCTTGCCCAAGCTGTCCAACCCCGGGCGAGTGCCCCACCATTCCCACCTCACAACCAGCAGCCCATGCTCACACAGCCGGCTTGCAATGACAGGGGTGTTGGTCCATGAAAGCACAGCATCAGACACCAGGGGCCTATAAGGCATGGAGAGGCTTAACCGCTATCGGGCGAGTCGCGTCTATATGAAACCGGCAACCAGGCATTTCAGATGCGGCAGTAATAGGGTGGTGCACTGGGCCCCGGGGGCAGTCCCTGATGCCAAGAGTGTCCACAAGGCGGTCAACTAACTGAGGGGGAAAGTGAGACAACAGTGGGAGAATAGGAAGGGCACTGACTAGGCGGGGGGGGGGAGAAAGGACGGATGGTGAGAGAGTCAGTTACGCTACTACTAGGCTAAACGGCGAGGGCCGCAATATCCCGGTTTTGCAGATTTGGGGTCCCCTCTCCATTGGGGTGGGGGGGCGGCATTCGGCACTCCTATTCCGTCATCTGACAACCCCCAGAGACCTCCTGAATCCACAGGGCAGACAGCGTCCTCAAAGAACCTCAAGGCCCGCAGCCGCGGTGGCTGCATTCGAGCATGCTCCAACCGCCCTAGATGATCTACCAGGGGCTTCCAGAGTTCCCTATATTGAGTTTCCCGAAATTGAAGACGGGCTGTGAGCAGCTCCATCGCCACCACCTGCCACAAGCGGGTAAACCAAACGTTTATGGAGGGCGTCTCAGCCTTTTTCCAGTATAGTGCCACCGTCTGCTTGGCGGCGCCCAACATGTGGAGGCTAAGATGTCGATCACGCCCCGTCATGGCTCTCGCAGCCACTGGCCTGAAGCCCAGAACAACCACCAGCGGATCCGCAGGTAGGGGGTACCCCAACACCCGTTTGATATGACTGAGGATCTCTTTCCAAAAGATCGCTAGGAGGGGACAGGTCCACCAAATGTGTATAAAATCTCCCGGCACCTGCGTACAGCACCAGCACAGAGGAGACGTCTTAGGGAACATCTTCTGGAGCCGAACCGGGGTGTAATACCATTGAGTCATCACCTTATAGGCTGACTCCTGCTGAGGGATGCTGCATAGAATTTTAGGGATGTCCCTCCACAGCCTCGCCCATTGAGAGGGGGTGGCACCTGAGCCAGGAACAGTCTGCCACTTCAACTGGTATAGATGAGGAGCTGGCCGCTGTGCATGTTGCAATACCCGGTATATACGCGAGATCAACCCCTTATATGTGCCGAACATCCGTGCTAGCTGTTCGAACGGCGTGTAGGATCGCGTGGCCGCCTGCGTCAGGGAGGAGCCCTGAATACAGTGGCGAAGCAGGATGTATTGGAACTTGTCGTTCTCCAAGAGCCCAAATTTGTGCTGGCATTGCGCAAAAGACTTAAAACTACTCCCCGTGAAGAGGTTCCCGATCGTCCTACAGCCAGTCTCCGTCCAATTGGCAAAAAAGGGCGGTCGACACGCAGGGGGGAACTGCGGATTGCGCGCAATTGTGGTGTCAGGGGATGGAAAGGAAGTGAGGCCCCTGCGGACCGCCACCTTGTCCCATATCTCCAGGACCGTTCTAGTGGGGCAGCCAGATAAGCGCTGCGATGGCGCGCCTCTCTAGGTAGCCAGGCATGGTCCCACAAAGGGCGGCAGGTGACTGCCCGATCCATGTGGAACCACACCTTTTCACTCTCCCACGCCCCCCATTCCAAGACGTAACGGAGATGCGACGCCCAATAGTATTCAAGAAGGTTCGGGCACGCGAGGCCACCCCTGTCTCGGGGGAGCATCAAGATCGTGTTAGAGAAACGTGGTTTCTTCCCACCCCATATAAACGCCACAAGTTCGCGTTGGAGCCTCTGAATCTGGTGTTCTGGGATCGGCGTCGGCAGGGTTTGGAAGAGGTACAAGATCTTTGGGAGGATGGACATCTTCACCGTGTTGAGTCTACCAAGCCAAGATAGCGGCAGGGCTCTCCACGTACGCAGGTCCGTCTGAACCGAACATTTATACTCCTGCCAATTGGCCTGCGTCCAAGTAGCCAGGTCCGGGGTCAGGTTCAGGCCTAGGTAGCGCACCGACTGGGTCGCCCATTGATAGGGAACGCAGGTCCAGAGCGCCAAGAGATCCCCATCTGGGATCGTGATGTTGAGGGCCCAAGATTTCGCATGGTTGATTTTGAGCCCGGACGCCCGTTCAAACTCTTGAAGCAGCAAGTGGACCGCCGGCAGGGAATGCAGCGGATCCGATAGGGTGAGAAGCAGGTCATCCGCGAAGAGGGCGATCTTATGCTCCATCCCTCGAAGGGAGATACCACGGATATCGGGGGACCGGCGTATCATGATGGCCAGGGGCTACACCACCAGGGCGAACAGTAGGGGGGACAGGGGGCAGCCCTGCCGGGTACCCCTACAGATGGGAAAGGCCTGCGTAAGCTGACCGTTCACTCGTACCCTAGCCACCGGCGAGAGATAGGGGGCCATGATGCGCGCCACCATCTTCGGGCCCAGACCCACCCTCCGCAGAACCTCCCGAAGGAACCGCCAGTCCACCCGGTCAAACGCTTTCTCCGCGTCAAGCGAGAGCAAGCATGCCGGTATCCCCCAATGTTTGGCTTTTCCGACGATGTGCGCTATGCGGCGTACATTGTCGGCCCCCTGACGGTGTTGGATGAACCCCACCTGGTCCGGCTCGATGAGATTGGGCATGTGGACACTGAGCCGTTTAGCCAACAGTTTAGTGTACAGCTTGAGGTCGGTGTTTAACAATGCAATAGGCCGATAAGAGGAACAGAGAGTATGATCTTTCCCGGGTTTCGGGATAAGCGTGATTTCGGCCATTGCCATATCCGTCGACGGGCCCGTCATCTCATCGAACGAGTTGAAGAGGCGAAGAAGATACGGTTGTAGTTGTGGCCAGTAGGTGCGGTAGAAGGATACCGGCAACCCATCCGGGCCTGGCGCTTTACCCAGCGGAAGATCACGCAAGGCGCCAGCCATTTCTTCCGAGGTGATGGGAGCCTCAAGAAGGCCTGACTGGTGCTCACCTAACGATTCCCAGACACAGGCCCCCATGGTAGAGGCTATCAAATCCGGCGCTGGGGTGTCAGCGGTATATAGAGTCGCGTATAAGTCGTGGAACATTTGGAGCTTGGCCGACTCCGTGGTGGCCCAGGATCCGTCCACCCGTTGCAACTTCGCGATGTGGGCCTTGGTCGCCCGCGTACGCAGGCGTCGTGCCAGCACGGCTCCCACCTTGTCCCCGCCCGCGTAATAACGCTGCTTGAGCGCCAATAAGGCGCGCTCCGCCTTATTCGTTCTGTGTGCTCGGAGCTGGCCTCTAAGGATAGCCAGGCGGCGTTTGTGTGTCATCAACGGACGCTCGTGATCCATCCTCTCTAGCAGTTTGACCTCCCTCTCGAGCTTGTGCTCGTATAGTCGAGTCTCCCGTGCTCTGGCGGCCGCGATAGCGGTGAGAGTGCCCCGTATGGTGGCCTTGAAGGCATGCTTTACAACAAATACTGAGGGTCTGACGATCCAAATATACACAACTCTAACACCCTAGACAAATGAAACCTCCAAATTGACTACAGTGAGTGACAAAAGAAAGGTATAATTCCCATCACCCACCTAAGGTGGCTTATCATCATCTGGGAATTCAGGACTGAGCTGAGAGGACCAACCACTCTGATGGTAATGGTGGTCACTCAATTGTCCCAGTAGTGAAACAAATGGTAGTGTGATGGTTGCAGTGCAAAAATTAAACAAAAAAGTGCTATTAAAAATGGCTATCCAGATGCTATAAATTTTATTCTGGCGCTATCGTGATGCCATTGATAAAACCTGTGCGTAAACAGTTTAACAAATAACTGTTAGATCGATGGTCTACATGTTTCGGCTATCTGGACTGTGTGTCCAAGCTCTCATCAGGACCCAAATACGCTACTGCAAAATGTGATAAACAATACAAACAAAAGAGTTTAAGATTTCCACCAGTAAAGTATACCATACAACCTGGTTTGTTCTGTATGTCCCAATGGAACTGTTACAGGTAAGAAACCTAAATGTGAATTAGATAAAAGGAGGTTCAGCTGGGTGTTAGTGGCAATATAGAACGTACGTATGAAAACATAGTGTGTATTTTCATTTGTAATAATCTTAGTATTAACATGACTTGAAGTAAAATAGTACTTAAACTGTGCACTTACCCGGATAGTTATGGGCATGCACCTCACCTCGCCTGGCATCTGCTCAGGATATTGAGGCACCGCTCTACAAAAGGTAATTTCAGGTAAACTTATTTAGAATTAATCCCAGTGAACATGATATGTTCAGGTCACCGGAACTACCAGAAATAATCTTATGAGCATTATGCTAGACAAGTGTAAAAACAAGGCAGAGAATTGGTCTAAAAACAGAGTAAGTGAAACACTTCTCTTATTAAATCTTTCATGAAAGACAATGAAAAACAATAACCGCATTTTGATGCCAGAAACAACAGTGTATATCTGTATATATATGATGAGACACTGTTGTGCATATTAGAGAAAACAGAAACATCATAAATTATACGAATCAGAAATAGATTTTGCCAAGCTCCGTGAGGCATAGATAAACCTGAGCCACCTCTAATCTTATAACCCCTAGATTGAGGTATTGAAGTGAATGTATAGCGTACAAAGTTGTAAAAAGCCTGCTAATATTAACACACAAAACGGGATGCATTTGAGGTTTGTGGTTTGTCACGCTCCGTAAGACGTAAATATGACAGAGCTCCATAAAATCTTGTGACCACTAGATTTAAAATACTAGAAAGAGTATTCAGTGCAAAAATCCTGATGTTAACACGCACTTTCGCGGCGTTCCGATATGATAATTACATGGTTACTTAAAAGAGAACGAGCGCAGCACTCACCTGTCCGTCGGTACCCCGCTCTGTCTTCTGAGCTTGAAGGGGAGGCACTCGACGGACGGGACTTGCGCCGTAATAACGCATCAGGTTGCAGAGTACCAAGCACTTCCGGGTCAGTGTACTCACACGTGGTTTGAGCACACCAGCGTAATACCGGAAATGACCGGGAAATGTAGTTCCAAGCAGCCAAATGCAGATTCGTGTAGTTTAAACGTGATTTAAGCATTAAAAGACACTTCACATGAGTATTAGGAGCCACAAGCTGCCGTACAAGACGGTGTCAAAGCGCCCAAATGGGAAATTATGCGCCAGTTGACCACAAGAGTTATATACATAGTAGAAAAAAATCCTACTATACTATATGTACACAATAAGGTCACGATCAAATAAAATGCTGAATGCCTATTATGATCTGGCATAAATAGATATGAGACATAGTTACAGATGGAAACTCAGATGTCTCGTCTCACTAAAGTGACGACCACGGGATTTCGTCGTTCAGGCCACAAATGTCACTTTTGAGTTTAAAAACCCACTTCTGTTCTTTTTGGAACAGGAATTTGGTGAAATCTGTGACATGGGCTGGAATGAACGGATGTTCTAAGACTAGCCATCTCAAGTCTTCTGGCTTATGTTTAAGTGACAGGAAATGGTTGGTAAGTTTTGTGGCCTGTTTACTACGTCTGATCGTACTTTTGTGCTCATTTATGCGTGTCTTCACCCTGCGTGTGGTCATACCCACATAACGCAAGGAGCAAGGACAAGTTATTAGATATATAACCTTGTCTGTGTTGCAGTTAGTGTGTTTTTTGAGGACCCAGGGGATGCCAGTGCCTATATCAATCGTCTTGGTGGCTTGTGTCAGTGGACATGCCGCACATTGGCCACATGGGAAATGTCCCTGGACTGGGGGCAGATCCCATAAGGTGTTAACGTTGGTTGAAACTTTGGTTTTTGGTCTAGTATGAACAAGACTGTCTCTGAGATTGGTGCCTCTTTTAAATGAAAAGAGAGGATAAGGCAAACTCTCACCGCCTATATTTAGGACCCGCCAATGTTTGCGCACCGTCTTCTGTACTTGGGTGGACCAAGTACTAAAGGTGTTGACAAACGTCATTCTAGACAACGGAGGCTTAGGCACGGGTGGTTCAATAAGGGCTCCTCGGTTATTATTCGAGGCTCTTTTCCAAGCCCTTTTCACTAGGCGCTTCGGATAGTGTCTATCTCTCAATTGACTAGAGAGATCTTCTGCATGCTGATTGAAGGTGCTAGTCTCGGAACAATTTCTGCGAATTCGCAGAAACTGTCCAACTGGCAGATTTTCACGGAGTGATCTGGGATGATGGCTCTTAAAGCTCAAAAGTGAGTTTTTTGAGAGCGGTTTTCTGTATAGTTCACTGCCAAGTGCGCCTTCGTTCGGAAAAATCACTATGTCTAAAAAAGGCAAACGATTTTTGTCAGAAGTCACTGTGAACCGCAGGTAGTCATTCCTTGAGTTCAGCCAGGCATGAAAATCAAGGAGTGATGACAAAGATCCTTGCCAGACTACCAGAATATCATCAATATACCTCTTCCAGACTTTGATCCGATCCCGGAAAGGATTAGTCTGAATGAGGATATTGTTCTGCTCAAAGAGATGGACGTACAGATTAGCCAGGCTGGGAGCAAAAATGCTCCCCATAGATGTGCCCGAGACTTGAAGGTATATTGTCTCCTCGAATTTGAAAAAGTTTTCCATCATAGCCAGCCTGGCCAAATCCATGATAAAGTGTACTGGTGTTATAGAGTCCAAATCTCTTGTGTCCAATAGACTCTCAATTGCTTGTAAAGTTTCTATTTGTGGAATCGAGGTATACAAAGATTCCACGTCGAAACTAACTAGGAGATCGGTTGACACATCATAGTTTATATCTGGTAACAACCGTAAGACATCCTTGGTGTCTTGCAAATAAGTTGGCATTTCCTTGACAAGTGGGCGAAGGAAAAAGTCTACAAAAGTGGAGAGAGGTTCCAAAAGGGAACCTATCCCGGAGATGATGGGTCGTCCTGGAGTGGGTTTTTGATTCTTATGTATTTTTGGTAATACATAGAAATGGGGCATCACAGGATGTGTAGGTGTTAAGAAACGAGCTTCCTGCTCTGTTATCCAGCCAGCTGTTTTCGCATCCTCAACCAGGGCGAGAATCTCTCTAGTAAGTCTAGGAGTGGGATCTTCAGTCAAGCGTTTATATGACCTAGGGTCATTAAGTTGTCTAAGACATTCCCTGCGATAGTCCTCAGTGTCTAGAATGACAATGGTCCCACCCTTATCGGCCGGTTTGATAATGATGGATTCATCATTAGCCAACATAGTGAGGGCTTGTTTCTCACTTTTACTCAGATTGTGATAGACTTTGTCTTTTCTAGATTCGAGACCTGTGATATCGTGGATGACAGCTTGTTCGAACACTTTGACTCGATCAGGTATTAAGTGAGTCGGAGGGTTAAATGTAGATGGTAATTTAAGACCTGTATTCTTATCAAAGGGATCATCCGGGGATGTAGAAAGTTCCTTATCTTTGAAGAAAAAGTGTAAACGGATTTTCCGAAAGAATTTGGCCATTTCAACTCTGAGTTGGAACAAGTCTCCCTGATTGGTTGGGACATAGCCCAAACCTTTGTTAAGGACCTGTAATTCAAGTGGCGTCAGAGTCCTAGCACTCAAATTCACGACTAGGTCGTTGTGTCCGTGCTGGTCCCTGGTTGTGGTTGTGGTTGCCCTTTCCTGCTGCGAGTATTGGGCAGTTGTTGGTCCATCTGCCAATGTACCTGCGGCTGCCCTCTCCTTTTGCCTCTGCTTCGTCCACGGCCTACCCCTAAAAAAGGCATTTGTCCGGGAAATGAAGGAGGTGGTGCTGCAAAAGGGGGAATGTGTTGAGTAAAGGGGGGAATCTGATACCCCCAAGGGACTGGTGGCCACCATGGTCCTCCTGATTGATAGGGATTAGGCATACCACGTCTTTGATAAGGACGAGACTGTTGTCCTCCTCCTCTCCTAGGTGGTTGCACATTGTTTTCGGTCTTCCCACAAGAGGGGAAGGGGAGTCCCTGGCAGGTCATTTTCCGCAAAGTAAGCTAGGATAGCGGCCTGGACTTCCTCCCTGTCTACTGGGTCCCGGAGTACGTGGTCTGGAAACCTCCACCGACTCGAACGCGGGGGGCCGGTGCAGCGCTCGTGGAGACTCAGTTCCACGTGGGCGTGGTCAGAGATAGAGATGCTGGAGTGCGCTGCCGTTATGATGTCTTTAAGCAGGGAGTGCGAGACCAGCAGCAGGTCTATACGAGAGTAAGAGCGATGCGCATGCGAGTAGTACGTGTAGTCTCGCAGGCCTGGGGAATGGTAGCGCCAAACATCTACTAAATTGAGGGCACTGAGGGAGCTCTTCACTGCCGCAGACATGGCCCCCACCCCATGAAAGGCTCCCCCACAGCGATCCAGCTCCGCATCCCACACCAGGTTGAAGTCCCCCCCAACTATGAGATCCGTGTCAACCTGCTCTAAATGGTCCCTGATCAGCCTGCGTAGGAAAGGATCTTGGCCCTGGTTGGGAGCATAAAGTTTACATAGGGTGAGTGCGCAATGTCCCCTCTTGACCTCGACCTTTAAGAATCTACCCTCATTGTCCCGTAGCACCTTAGAACCCCCCGGGTTAATTCCCGCCCTGCAGAGAATGGCCACCCCCGCCGTCTTGGTAGTAGCCGAGGCCCAGAACTGTCGGGGATACCGAGGGTGGGCCATACGGGCCACGTCAGCCTTAAGGAGGTGGGTCTCCTGTAGGAAAATTATGTCAGGTTTCTGGAGCAAGAGGTACCGCCACACTTGGCGACGCTTGTTGGGCGAGTTGAGCCCCTTCACATTAAGGGAAAGGGCCTTCAAGCACGGCTCAGCAGACATATTCCATATCCCCCAGGCTTGCTATGACCCCCCCAAACCTCCACCCGCCAGCACGCCCCCCCCTGCCAAAAGGTCACCCAAGGTAGGGAAAGATAGGGGGAAGGGAAGAACCCAAAAACACAACCCATACTCTGAACCGGCCAACATGGCCAACATGACCTATTCCAGTCTAGGGAGTAGCCAGGCCTTGCGGCACAGGCTGTCCCAGAGATGTCACTCTCCCATGGATAGGCGTGGGGGTATGTCATCGCCCGACCATGAGACCACAACACCAAGAGACCGCTCCGGGCCACCGCCTCTCCTGTGGAGACGTCGTGTCGATTAGCAGGCCCAGGCGCGCCACCGTGGCAGAGCGCCAAATACAGGAATGATGGAGCCACCAAAGCGGCCGCCGGCCCAGCAGACCAGGAGCACACACAGTGTAAGCGCTGACATCCCGGAGAGGTGGCCTCCCCAAGAGGTCTCATTTGTGGGGTGACGCCTGCGAGCCCATCAGTGACGATCCCCCCTCCAGGGATTTGATGTGCTGGATAATGTCCTGCTTATCTCGTGATGATCTGCTGCCCTCCGGGGAGGAAGGGTGTCGGGAACGGCGCACCGTAGACCATTGCGGCTTCGGGGGGGGCTCTCCGAGCAGCAGGGTGCCGTGCCGGACTACCCGAGGAGGAGTCCGGGATCTGGAGCAGCTGGGCTGCCTCACGATAGGAGCGTAGCACTCGGCGCTTCGATTCCCACTGGAAGATGAGGGCGAAAGGATGACCCCACTGGTAGCAGATATTGAGATCTCGCAGCTTGTCCGTGACGGGTCTGAAGTCTCTACGTCGACGAAGAGTCGTGGAAGCCAGGTCCTGGAACAGCTGAATAGGCGCGCCTTTATAGAGGATTTCAGATTTGTCCCTGGCTGCTTTGAGTATCGCTTCCTTCTCTACGAAGAAGTGGACCCTCGTCAGGATGTCAGGGAGGAGCCCAGGTCTCCCAGGCGGCCCCGAGACCCTGTGCACTCTATCCAGGGCCGGCGGCGAAGCATCATCGTCCCCGCGGATCTCCTGTAGCAGGTCCGCCACAAATGTCATGATATCCTCCCCTTCGGCCCCAATCGGAACACCTCTAATGCGAATGTTGTTCCGGCGCCCTCTATTTTCCAAATCCTCCTGCTTGATCTGGAGCTCGACATGCTGTTCCTCCAGGGTCGCCAGTCGCTGCCATAGGTGTTCCTGATCCTCCGTGCGGGCGTCCAGGGTCTTTTCCATGTCGTCGACGCGGTCCCCCAGGTCACCCACCTCTTTCCGAAGGTCTTTGACGCAGGCCTGGACTTCCGTGCGAAGGGACCCAATCTCCGTCTTGAGCTCCTGCATAAACAGCGCCATGAAGGACTGAGTGACCGGCTCAGCGGAGGCACCCCCTCCCGATGAGGCAGCGCTCGTCTTTCCCCATAAGTCCACGACAGATGCGTCCTTGGAGGGCGCCGGGGGCTCCTTCCCGGGCTTTGTGCGAGTCATGCTGCAAGCCTGTCCGTGCTAGACCCCTTTGAAAAAAGCCAGGCCCTCCCGGCTGGCAGACGCAGAGTCGCGCCGGGGGCGGCCAGGGGCTCCAACTCAGCAGCTGCGTGTCCACCGGGGCCCCTCCGAGGATCCCGCTTCCCACTCTCTCTGTAGGGGGGCTCCGCAGTGTGTCAGGTCGGATCCGCCTCGAGGCCCCCAAAGTCTGCGCTGGTGCCCCCGCGCCCTGCCAAATGTCCCACAGCGCCTCGTGCCCTCCAGCCCTCACACTCCTGGGCCTGCAGTCCCCGCGCGGAGAACCCCAGCTAGGGCAAGACGACCAACAGTCTATGGGCCCGGTGACGGCCCCCGAATTCGACTCACCGCACACAAGCTGGCGTCGTCCTGTAGCTCCGTCGCCGGCACTTCACGGGCTCCTGCCCCGGCCAAGCCAGTCGCGAGGCGCCATGCAGGCAGAAAAGGCAGCAGCCGGTCACCCCCCGGGTCTGCAGAGCTGGCAAAGGTCCCCAGCCAGCACGCAGGAGGCCCCCGGTGGTCGCAGTGGCAGTCCCGTGCCCCGCCGCAGGACACCCAGGCCGGAGCCCCAGGACAAGGCTCTCCACCGGCACACGGTCCGAGGCAGCAGCCCCGAAGGTCTCCAGGCTCCAGCCGCCCCAGGGGCCACCACACCACCAAGCTCTAACCGCTTCTCAAGGCCGAGTCAGAAGGCCGGATCGGCTGGCACAGTGCTCCCCTCAGCTCTGTTCCCGGCTCTCCACAGTGTCTCGTCCCGGTTCACCGGCCCCCAGGGATGTCGCAGGCGAGACCTCCGGACAGCCCCCACGGCCCCAGAGGTCCCAAGGGGCACCAGCGGACCGCCAGTGGGCTCCCACTCACCGGGGTCTCCTCGAGGGCCGACCACGTCCGTTCCCGCCTCAGGAAATGGCGGCCAGGTCCTCCTCCGCGGCTTTCCTCCGCTCCGGCCGAGCAGCGTCGGCCGGGGTGTACAGCTCAGAGCGCCTCTTGAGTAGCAGGCCCCGCTCCAGCTCCGCTGTCGCCGCTAATGCTGCGGGCCCGGCCTCCTCACCCCTGTCCGTCGGCTCCGATGACCAGCGCCGCTGTCTGCCCGCCCGGGAGGAATGTCAGCTTGGGGGCAAGATGGCAACCTCAACTCCGCCAACGGGGGTCCCGGGGATCAGTACCCCAGGCGGTCCAGTCTGGCGTCTGCGGCACCCCAGGGCAGCTCCGCGGCACCACAGGGCAGCTCCGATGTAGTCGTCCCAGTCCTCCAGGCCCCCGGTCACTCCCCCGCCGCAACTGCTGGGCGCCAGGAGCTCCGGGCGGATGGCGGGCAAGATGGCGGGCAGTGCAGCGATCTCCGAGCCCTCGCCCCCTCAGGATCTGGCGGTCTCTGGTCACCTCCGAGCCCCGCACCGGGTGCCCCCCGCAGTCAGCCCCACACAGGTAACGATCCGGGCCCGGGCCTCGCCGCAACACCGATTAAAGATGGCAAATGGTCACAGCGGCGGCCCGGAGCAGAAGCGGCACACGTCTCACTCCATTCCTGGCGAGACCACGCCCCCACTGTAATGATTTTTAAACAATATTTAGCTATTTTAAAAGTTGACACTTAGAAAATATTTCAAAGAAAACAATCAATGATTCCCTACGGAAGAAAATTCAAGTTGCAGGTACAGTATGTTCTCGTTACTTTTGTAATCCAGTACTGGGTGCCTAGACTCAGTACTGGGGCCTTTATCCAAAACAGGTAAGTAATTACTTTTTCAGATATTATACGATTTTTAAACAATATTTAAAAATTGCAGAAATTAACACTTAGAAGAAATTTCACAGAAAAACAGTCAATGATTTCCTATGGAAGAAAATTGGGTTACGGGTAAGTACAGTTGTAAGTATTTTTCAGAGTCAGTGCTGGGCACCAAGATCCAGCACTGGGAGCTCACCTAAGAGCAGGTGAGCAATTTCGTTTTCGTTACTCGGCTGATTTTTGGTGAATATTTTAAGATTTGAAGAGTCCACACTTAAAAGAAATTTCAGGAAAAAGCCAGCCAATGTTACCCTATGAGGAAAATAGAGTTATCGGTTTAAGGGTAAGTACTCGACTGGCAGAGTTGAGGTTCTGGGCATAGACTCAGGGGTCCCCCAGGGTCAGGTGGGTACAGTTGGTTCACCCTCAGCGACTCTAGGGCGGCCGGGTGCAGAGAGAGTTAGGCCCAATGTTATCCTATGAGGGATAGGGGGGCCTTGGTTGGTGGCTGCTGACTGGCAAGCCACCCGGCTGTGGGAGCTGGGCTCCTGGTCACTTACTCAGGGCAAGTGGGGAAGTAGGTAGGTGTAGAGGTTTCACTGCCAGGGCCACTCGGGCGGCTGGGTGCAGGGTGCTTTTGAGCCTTCGGGCGCTCAATTGATTTCAACGGGAAATCTCCTGTTTAGAAAAAGACTGCAAGCTCGGGGACGAGGATTCTTCAGGTGCCACCATCACTTCGAGAGGTAAGTTGGGTAGTTGGAGGATAGGTAGGTACCCCGGGATTGGGCACAGGGAGCCGCGGGGCGCCGCGTGCAGGGGTGCCTTTTGGTGTCGGGAAATCTTACCGTCTGTTGATCGCGGTTGGGGGGGCACCTTGTTCTGTGGCTGCAGGCTTCTTCAGGAGTGTCGAGGGAGGTCCTTGGGTGCCGGACTCGGGGTCACAGTCGCCGTGGGGTCGTCCTCGTGGTCTTTGTTCACTCCGGCACTGGCCAGGCTTGGCTGGTGCAGAGTGTGCGGGGTTCGCGGTTCCGGGCTGCTGCCAGGGATTAGAGGTGGGTTTTGAGTAGAGCCTCTACTCATGGGAGTCCCAGGGGCTTAGAGCCAAAAGGTAGCCAGGTCCTCCGGGGTTTGTGAGGTTGCTGGCCACAAGAGATGCCGGGTTGGAGCAGGTTCGAGGGTCGACAGGCCGGTAGGGCTGGGTCCAAAGCAGTTTGTGTCTTCCTCTTCTTAGCAGCTGCAGGGCAGGTCTTCTTTCTTCTAGCTCTTCTTCGGATTTGGGAATCTGGAATCTGGGGAAGGAAGGTTCAGGGTGCCCCTAAATACTAGATTTAGGGGCGTTACAGGTAGGTGAAGGGCAGGGACCAATGGGTCCCTGTCCTGGGGTGGGTACACCCCCTATCCTGCCTCTCTCCTGTGGGAAGGGGGCAGTAGCCTAGTCCTGATAGGGTAGGGCTCCCCATCTTCAAGATGGCGAGAGCCCGGAGATGTGCTTCACCTCGCCTCCCCCACCTGAGGGGTGGGGGTTGGCAGGCTGGCACATCCCCTGTCCTTATTTGGGGTTTCCGGCCAAAGCTTCCCGCCAGAGTGGGGGGTTGTAGTGGCCTGGGGAAGCTCAGTGAGGCGGCATGCCTTTGAAGCTTTCCCCTGCCCATCCTGGGGGAGGAGATTTAGCACCTCGCCCAGGATGTGCATTGTTGCAGGCCCAGGAGAGCAGGGGCTCTCCTACCCAGGGGTCCAGCAACATGTCTGCTGTGTGGCAGCCTCAGAGCAGACGTGGCTTGTAGGTTAGGTTTAAGGGGGCATCTGTAAGATGCCCTCTGGGGTGCTTGGTACATTAAATCCCACACTGGCATCAGTGTGGGTTTAATGTGCTGAGAAGTTTGATACCAAACTTCTCAGTCTTCAGTGTTGCCATTATGATGCTGTGGAGCTCGTGTTTGACGAGCTCTCAGCACCATGTACTCTTAAATGGCAGCACTGCACTTACAGTGCTCAGGAATGGACCTGGGTACTGTAGGGGCACAGAGTTCATGCTCCTGTGTCTACACCACTGGCATAAGGCACCCAGCTAGAGGGGTGGCTGATGTATGCCATGGCAGTGTAGGTGATGGGCTTGACACAAAGGGATGTGTGTCATGTCGACCTTGTTTATGTCTTGCACCCAAACACTCAGCCTGCAAAGGCAGTGTGTGTGTAAGGGTACAGGGCCTCTAAGGGTGGCACAATGAGTGCTGCAATCCTTAGAGTCCTTCCCTGGTCACAAGGCCCTGGGTACCTAGGGTACCATTTACCAGGGGCTGACATGTGGCCAGGTTTTGCCAATTTGGGTTTTGTTTGTTTTAGGGAAGGAACATAGGCCCTGGGCACCTGATTGGCAGGAGTCCAGGGCACACTCAGTCAAAGTACATTCAGCGAAAAGTGGGGGCATACCATGCAAGAAAGATGGCACTTTCTCACACTGGCCCCTACCGGTTCTGACCCCCCACTCTGGCGGGAAGACTGGCAGGAAACGCCAAGGAAGGTAAGGGGGTGTGCCAGCCTCTGCCAATCCCACCCCTCAGGTGGGGGAGGCGAGGTGAAGCACATTTCCGGGCTCTCACCATCTTGAAGATGGGAAGCCCTGCCCAATCAGGACTAGGCTACTGCCCCCCTCCCACAGGAGAGTGGCAGGATAGGGGGTGTACCCACCCCAGGGAAGGGAGCCATTGGTCCCTACCCTTTACCTACCTGTAATGCCCCTAAATTTAGTATTTAGGGGCACCCTGAACCTTCCTTCCTCAGATCCAGATTCCAAAACAAGCAAGAAGATCAAGAAACAAGAAGACCTGCCGTGCAGCTACTAACAAGAGGAAGACACAAACTGATTTGGCCCCAGCCCTACAGGCCTGTCGACCCTCGAACCTGCTCCTGCTAAACCCCGGCATCTCCAGTGGTCAGCAACCTCAAAACCCCGGAGGACCTGACTCCTTGTGACTCTAACGAACTGGGACTCCCATGAGCAGTAGTACTGCTCAAAGCAAGTAACAAGCCCCTGGCATCAGCCAGGACCCATGACTCTTGCACACTCTGCACCTGCGAAGCCTGGCCTGTGCCGGAGTGAACAAAGACCATGAGGACGTCCCCCCGGCGACTGTGACCCCGAACCCAGCACCAAAGGACCCACCTCGACGCTCCTGACGACGCCTGCAGCCTCAGAACCAGGGACACCTCCAACCGCGACCAGCAGAGGGTAAGATTTCCCGACGCCAAAAGGCACCCCTGCACCCGGCGCCCTGCGGCCCCCTGTGCCCAACTCCTGGGTGCCTACCTATCCTCCAACTTCCCAACTTACCTCTCAAAGTGGTGGTCGCACCTGAAGAATCTTCGTCCCCGAGCTTGCAGCCTTTGTTCGTCCTTGAGCTTCTCCATTGAAATCCATTGAGCGCCCAATGGCTCAAAAGCACCCTGCACCCAGCTGCCCGAGTGCTCCTGGGAGTGCAACCTTTGTCCTAATCTACTTCACCATTTGCCCTGAGCAAGCGACCAGGAGCCCAGCTCCCACTGCCACGTGGCCTGCTAGCCAGCAGCCACCAACCAAAGGCCCCCTGCCTCCCATAGGATAACATTAGGCCTAACTCACTCTGCACCCGGCTGCCCCTGTGCCGCTGAAGGTGTAACAACTGTACCTACCTGACCCTGAAAGACCCCTGAGTCTATGCCCAGAACCTTAACTCTGCCAGTCGAGTACTTACCCAAAAGCCGATAACTCACTTTTCTTCCATAGGGTAACATTGACTGGTTTCACTTGGAAATTCTTCTAAGTGTCGAGTTTTGAAACTTTTAAATATTCATCTAAAATCAGCCGAATGATGAAAACGAATTTACTCACCTGCTCTCAGGAATGATACCAGTGCTGGATCTTGGTGCCCAGCGCTGACCCTGCAAAGTAATTACAACCGTACTTACCGCTAACTTGATTTTCCTCCATAGGATAACATTGCCTGGTTTTCACCAGAAACGTTTGTGTCAACTTTTAAAATACAATAATATTCCTTAAAAATCACAACTGTAACCAAAACGTTTTTACTCAACTGTTTACAGGAGATGTCCCAGGACTGAATCTAGGATCCAGTCCTGTGGTAAGAAAAGTAATCCAAAAAGTAATCAATTGCATTTAACTAGAAATTCCCATTGAGCTCAATGTAAAATTGTGTTTGAAAATGTGTTGCTTATTGCAACAACTGTATCTATTGCATTCAAAAACCTATTGCCTATTGAAAGTATTTATATAAAGCATCTCATTCTGAGAATGTATATTTTGATACCTATTGTTGGTTCTAAAATAAAACAACTATATATTTTGATACAAAACCATTGGCCTAGAGTTCAGTTCTTGAGTGTGTGAAACCATTTGCTGACTGAGTGTGTACAACAAACGCTTTACACTGTCCTCTGAAACTGCCTTACTGCTCAACCAAGCTACCACTTTAGAGAGTAAGGTTATATCTAACTTTAGCCTCTGCCAAACCTCTGGGGACTGTGGACTCTGTGCACACTGTACCGATTTTGGAACAGTATATACAGAGCCACTTTCTTACAGTTAGTCCAATATGTCATGCGGACTTTCACGGTCCAACCACCATTAACTATTCCAAATCAAACCCCTCACCAGGGGAATACACAAAAAATTACTACACAGACTTTACTCGCAGTCATGGGTAAAATGCCCACAAAACATGAACAAATTCCATTCTGGATAGCTCAAAACATTACTCAAATCGAAGCAGTATTTCCTAATACTAGCCCTAATGAGAAACACAGAATCCTAACAATCTGTTTACCAATGGGGATCACACCACATCTGGAAGACTGCACCACTTGGGGCACAGTTTAATGCTGCCATCTATACTAAAACACATGGTGTTCCGTCTATTGCGGTAATACCTGATTTCCTGAAACAAATTCAAAATGAATATGGGGCAGAGCCTGCTCTGAATTTAGGTATGAAATTACTAAAAAAACTTCGACCAGGTCTCAACAATAATATTATCTAATATTAAAGGGGAGGCAGCATCAGTGGCGATCCGCCAACGCTTAAGGGAATTTGATGAATCAGAACGTCAACAAGAACTACCCAAAATAATAGAAAAATCCTATGAAGAATTGGGCAGAGATAGTTTGGGTGGGAAACCAGTTAAACCACAACTGTCCGAAGGTACTGAGAAGGACTCTATTAAACACAATCCTACATCTTCTAAAAAGAAGTGGGAAAATAACAAACAACATTCAAAAGAGAAACGTTCTGAATACCGAGGTAGGTCTCCTCTAAAGGAGCCCTCTGAAAGGAGGTATATCCTCAGGAATCAGGATAATTTGAGAAAACCTGACAGGTATCAAGATACTGATACACGTTCCTCTCGTACCTTTCAGATATCGTCACGGACATCCGAAAGAAGAGGACGGTCAGATCACAAAGAAGAACGCGTGAAGTCCAAAAATGATCAACACGTTCAGAAAAACAAACCAAAACCTCAATTCACTAAGAAGAAGGTAGCAGGTTTGAAGATCAGACATGCCGAGAATTCTAAGAACACAACTCGAGAATGGGCTCAAACAATGCTGGACAGTGCAGCAGAAGTAACAATAGTTCGCCAGAACCTGAAGGAACTTCTGGAGATAGTGGACTTGAATGAGTACATCACAGGTGTAGACACCAGGGTTAGTACTCCAGAAAGGTTATATGAAATAACACTCCAGATGGAGGGAGACATACCAAGAAAAGTGAGAGCACTCTTTTGGGAAAAACTTTCAAGGGGCTATGATATATGGCAAAGACATCATTATGCCAGCCTTCTCCAACCATGTTCCAATACACTGAAAACATACATATGCCAGAAAATGGGCAGTTGCCCAGGCCCCAGCCTTATACAAAAATCATGTAGGATGGGAGGAGGACTCACCTCACCACAAGATACAGTTAAATAATCAACCTACTGCTCAAAGGTAGTACCCAATTAAGCAAGAAGCTAAAAAACAGGTCAGGGAGATCTTAGATCAACTTGAATACCAAGAGGTGATTGAAACATGCACCTCATCAATGAACAATCCTTTGTTTCCTGTCTCCAAACCAGACAATACATATTGTCTAATTTTGGATTACAGACACCTGAACACTTGTTTTAAGATATTTGCAGTGCAAAATGCACAAAGTCCAGCCTTAATGAATAACATTGTGCGTAAAAAATATAAAACCACATTAGATATTTCAAATGGTTTCTTTTGTCAAAACATAGCACCTGAAAGTATGTACTTGATAGATTTCTCAATAATGGGGACCCAGCGTCACTTTTGTTGACTCCCTCAAGGGTTCAAGAACAGCCCGGGGTTATTCTCAGCAAGAGTAACAGAGTTACTACAAATGTATAATGATGAGGCATTGTAATATGTTGATGATATCTATCTGACAGACGATTACCTGGATAAGCACTTGAATAGGGTGAATACCATTATACTGGGCTTCGCATCTGAGGGCTACAAATTCAATTTAAAAAAATCAAGAATTGCCCATCTCAATGTCCTTTTCCTAGGATATGAGCTCTCAAGTGAAGGCAATAGCCTGGCAGCTAGCTTTTTAGAAAGTGTGCGGTGCTTCAATCTCCAAAAACGATGAAAAACTTAGTCCATTCTAGGTGTCCTGAATTTTGGAAGCACTTACATTTTAAATTATGCAGAAAGGGTTAAACCTCCTTAACTTTTAATGAAGGTGAAAAAGTACCAATTGCATACAAATCACATTTGTATACACAAGCGGAAATGCGCTTCACTTCAACAGAAAAAATTCTGACAGCAGTTCAAACCGCTGTAGCAAAAGAAATAGCTCTAGCTCAGGGGAAACGCATTTTTGTCGTGACTCCGATACCAGCCTTAGAGGCAGTTACAAAAACGAGCATTCCAAATGCAAAAACTTTACATCCACGATGGATACAATGGGTTAATTCTCTTGCTGCAACAGATGTTGAATATGTTTTTGATCCTTATTTAAAAACACAAGCATTCCTGCAATATGAACATGAACATGAATGTAGTCTGCCTATTGAGATTCTCCCTCTTGATCAGTACGTATTTATAATTTACGGATCAGCACAACCCTCTACGAGAAGTAAGCAAGCTTACAGTGCAGCGTGCGCAATCGTTAAAGGTTGCATGCGCAATGGTAAATTCCGACCAATGGTCACTAAAACACAATCTCTAAGAGATTGTACAGCTCAGCGAGCTGAACTACAAGCATTCAAATTGGCACTTGAAAATACGGATTGCGAATTCCCCACACTTATAGAGTGCGAATCTTTTTACTGTGTTCAATCATACAATGAATATTTACAGAATTGGCACAATCAAGCATAAAACGCTTCGGGAACAAGTAGTTCAGTTGCGAAACGGACTACAAAATACTCACGTGATACACACGCTGAGTCATCAACGTGATGGCGTTCACGTTGCAGGGAATTCATTGGCTGATGAAGACGCGAAGGGGGCTGTGCAAACGGCTTTGGTAGCTGCGATCACTAGTTCAAAAAAGAGACAGTGAGATATTATTGGCTGTCAATGCTTCAAGCAAAGGCAGCGGTGCAGCGTTACCTAAAAAGTTTCCACTCAAATACTCTTATATAATTGATGCGAACAACGTTCCGTTTCCCCGAATCCCTGGAGTGGGGAATAGGGTAATCCCAAACAAGAAACGTAGAGCAGCTTTGATTTATGAAGCACATCGGGGACAGGGTCTGTCACATCAGGGGAACTCTAAAACCATATTAACATTAAAAGAGAAGTACAGGTGGCCTGGAATGAATACACTGATTCACATCTTCATCAATAACTGCATAGACTGCAATAGAGATCACAGTGCAGAACGCCACCAGACACCAGGCTTTGAAGTAGCCTGCCCAGTACAGACACCATTGTTAGACAGCAATAGACTATCTACGCGCAGGCGTCCGTTTGGACAAATGCAATCCCCAAAACACTAAATCAAGGTTCCCATGGATGTGCTTCCGCGCTCGGCTGACGCTCGGACTGATATAAAAGATTTGCGAGTCTTTATTTGCGCATACGCAATTGGCACACTACATTCTGGCCAGGGCACTGTGTTTAGCTCTCGAGCTTACAAAGAAGCCATGGCCAGTTTGGGCGATGCATTGCGGTACTCCTCTCCATTCCATCCTGAGGGAAATTCCGTTGTGGAAAGGAAAAACCGGGACGTAAAACAGTCTATAACAGCTACGGTATTAGGTTTGGGTGATGAATGGGTCAAACATCTTTATGGGGTCCAACGCTCATTAATTAATTTGCCAAGAAGTCCTCTGGGGGGGTCACTCCATATGAGGTCCTATTTGGGACAAGAATGTGGGTTCCAGATCTCGAATGTAATGGCACAGTGGTGGAAAATAAACCATTTGATATCAAAGATCGTTTGGCTGTTTTACAGGACTTAAATGAACTAAGATAGAAAATAAAGTAACGTGTTCCTGAAGCCAACCACCACTGGGGAAAATCCAGCCGTCCCAGCAAGGACTGTCTGGATCCCAAAGCTTGGGGATCTAGTCAGAGAGAAGATCGCGGACAAGAAGGAATTTGGGCCTTCTTACAGACAACCAGTACCTATCCTAGCCATACACGGAACAAGAACAGTACTTCTGCCGCACCTTGCTGGAAAAAAGGAGAACAGATTTGTGTCCATCGACCTCATCAAACCACACTATGGGCCTCATGTAGGTAGCCAAATACCGGTCGGTAACGGCCGATATTCGGTAAATATGCCGTTACCGACCGGTATGCAGACAAGTGAGATGTAGGAGTCCAAAAACCACTTTTCGGTAAATATGAGGCGGTAAATACCGATTCATATATACCGAATTCCAAAATACCGATTCAGAGTTACCGAATACATAATTAACGAATCGGTAAATATGAAGTGGTAAATATGAAGTGGTAAAAATTAAAATGACATGTAGGAGCACTCGGTAATTAAGAAATCCAAGAAAATCGGTAAATAAGAGTCGGTAATTAACACGGATTGAAAGCAGGTGGTAACCATCAACAGTGCAGATAAGCAATCCCAAAATGCAACAGCGTGGACAACATGCCCGCTATGTACGTCATTGCAAGGCGCCTACATCTACAGGCAGCAGGACTGAGGGTTTGGCGACGGGAGGAACGCATCTACAGACAGCGCATCACACTATTCCAGCTGACTGATGCAGAGATACATGAGAGGTACAGGCTACACCCCGAAACCATCATGGACTTAATCAGGGACCTGCACCCACTCCTGGACCAGCCAATAAGAAGGGCGCACGCCATACCCCCACATGTGCAGGTGCTCTGCAGCCCACATCTGTTGGCATCCGGCAGTTATCAGGTGGTGACAGCTGCGGTGGGTGGTGTATCCCAGAGTTGCCTGTCCCGTTCCTTCAGGAATTTCCTGGATGCCATGATGCAGAGAATGCACCACTACATCAGCTTCCACAACACACAGGCTGCACTGCAGTAAACAAAAACAGACATTTCTCACATGGCACAGTTCCCCCATTTCATTGGCTGCATTGATGGTACACACATCCCAATCTGTCCACCAGCTGACACAGAGCACATCTACAGGATCAGGAAGTCCACCCACTCCATCAATGTGCATACCGAATTGAATGATTTTGTGAATGGTCCTGTGGGTGGCAGAACCAAAAGGTGGGCGTACGCTATTTACAACGAAGTCTGCAAGTTGTCGCACAGTGAGGCGGCTTCCAGATTGAGAGCTATTGACCAAGCAAACATGGAGAAGGCTTTAGCCGTTATAGATAATAGCTTTAGCACTCTCTCTTCTAGGATTCATACATGAGACAATAGGCACATGCAAGTACACGGCGCATGCAATGTACAAGCCCCGAATTTGGCGTGCGTCCTACGAGGTATCCCAGTGCCTGTGATTACACCTTCTTTCACTCTGCTTGCAAACGGTATTTATTTAATTTTGCATAATGAAGCTTGCTGCGGGATGTGAGTGGGAATCCCGTACATAACTGTCTCGCGTAAAGTTGTCTGCTGCAATACTGTTCTTTTTCCACCCCCGCATGTGCGGCTGGATGTTTCCATCTGGCCTTCGATTCCAACCTTGAAAGCAGAGTTCAACAAGTTGAGCAGAATAGAGCGCTATTGTCCCACAAAGAGGTGCCTTTGACTTCCTCTCGTGAAACATTTGTCCTTCACGTTGCTAATACGCGCACTGAGGTACAGGCGCCTCTGAATACTGACCTCCCCCTGCATTTCGGCTCTTTGATCCAAACTATTTTCAATGCCTCGTCCACGACCGGCCTGGCTCATTTTTTTAAACATGTGGGCTCGGGTCTCGTGACCTCTTTCCAAACTATTTGTGGTGTAATTCCGGCATTTGTTCATTCACTGTTCTCGAGCATCATTGGAGGTGTCCCGCTGCTCCTGGCGCTAGTGGCAGGTGTGCTGCTTTTCCTTTTCATACTCCGGAATGGCTGCTCCTTCTGTGCCACACGAGCACCTGTCCCGTCTGCATCTTCTTCGTGATAGGATGCTTGACTTCTATGGTACTTTGCCATTGGCGACTTTGAGCCTGGCTTATGGATTATCCTTCAGGTATTCCTACTTCACCTGCGTACAACCTGTATTACACTGCCTGGATTGTCCCTTTGAATGGCCTCTGGATTTGTGCTTGACCAACATGGTGTCTCCGGTGCCGGATTTCGATCGACTGATGAGGCCCTTAGTGTCTCACGAGTTGTCCTGTTCTGGTGTCCAGATCATGGCGTGTGGTGCGGCGCATGGTATCCTGGGTAATTGGGACATCTCAGCGGCAGCCTACGACTTCTTGTCCATGAGCTATTTGGAGGAACATTCCGGGTGCCCTCTGATTGTGCTAGAGGCTCCGTTGGTTGGAGAACACGTATGTTCCTTTTCTTTACTTAATTGGATGGCTGAGACTTTTAGTGGCCCTGCAAACGATTTTTTGTTGGAAGCCGTGGCCACATATGCTGCCTATACATTCATGGATTAACTGGATTGTCGTCCATTGCGCCTGTGCTACTGGACAGCACCCTGGCGCAACATTTATTTCTTTTATTTCTCTTTTTTATCTTCCTGATGGTCGGCTTGAGTTTTTTACTGTACTTGCATTGTGTTTTTTGGAATTTTATGCTGCAATTAATTGGACTTTAGGACTTTGGCGCTGCATTGGTTACGCCTTGTTCTGCTCTGACGAAACTGAACTCTGCGTTCTCTCTTTTCTTGCATATTAAATATTGCTTCGCTCAAGGGGGCGTGTAGTGAGTTTTCCCTGAATACGTACATACATTGTTCAGTTAGCATAACCACGTTGAATGTTATGTAGCCATCTTTTTGTCTTTGCACACGACACTGCGTTTACATGTTCTTTCTTGAATAAACTGCTGACTCGAGACTTCCTTCAGACGAGTGCATTCTGTTGTTCCCATCCCAAGCTCTGCGCAGCGACCTTGGTCTGTACATGCTGTGACACACAGTCTGGAATTTTACACAATGCATGTTTTCCACTCTAGGTTGTTCGACCCACTATTTAGCCATGACACACGCGCAGCTGCAAATACCTGAAAGTTGGTGCTTTTCATATCACAGACATCATGTTTATTATTCAGACCGAAGACAAGCCTTCCTGCGAGACGGCTCCTGATGCTCCTGTGATGTGATTTCACTGAGCTGAATTTTGAGGTATGGGGTCCCCTATTCAAGCCTAAGAGTCCTTCTATTATAACATAATTATGATATTAGCTACTTAGTTAAGGGAAGGTGGTAGTATCCTCGGTATTTTCCGATTCGCTAAATACCACCTCGGTATTTTCCGATTCGGTAAATACCACCTCGGTATTTACCGATTCGGTGAATTCCGATTCGTGATTACCGAATGTTACCGAATCAGTAACTGTTACCGAATTTTTACCTACATATAACTTACCGATTCTAATTTACCGATTCGGTACGGCTCGGTATTTAAGAACCGGTAAAATTTATTTACCTACATGAGGCCCTATGTGGCCAATACTAAGTAGTAGGCCTTGTGGACTCCGACCAAGTAGCAGACACACTCCTCCAGCTACCATTCAAGAGGTTCAAACTGAAAGACTCATCGCCATTGAGCAATCAGTAGTAAGAAATGAAGGACTAAGCAACAATGCTATGGAACTCATTCCTCTTGAAACCCAAATAACAGTTCGTCGTGAACACCTGTCTACACCAACGTAACACGTGATCAACTGGTGCCAGTGATTTCAACGAATCCTGATGCAATTTCAACTGTTGACAAACTGCCTCTGGCTATTTCATTAACTTTGATACATTTTCTGAGGATCCAAGCGAGCCTGAAACGACACCAGGCAAAAGAACTTTCAAAGAACAAGCACAAGACTTTTTTCATCTCCTGAAAAAGACTTATCTGGTTTCACCATGGATTGAACTATGGATTATTTCTGGAATACATTTCTTTCTGCTTTGGCTAGCCTTAGTAATGACTCTGAGCGTGCTGATAAATGGAAGATATATTCACTTGGACACAGAAAGTAAAAATGTGAACTTACTTTTGAAACCACACAAATCATCCCATCGTGAAGCAAGAGACTTGTCAGCAGTGAACATCACAGCCGTTCCTATACAAAATGGTATAGTTTGGGACAAAATGGATTATGATATATTCGGCCCGTTGGAATTTTTGAAGATTCCACACTTATTTCAGATTTCATTAAGTGGTTTTATTACATCCAGTACCTATTCTGATGATTGGGACATTGAGACTGTTAATAACATGATATCTGATCTAGAAAGGTCTGCTGCATTCTCTAACCATGAATACTTAGAGGGTTCAACAGACTATGAACAGCTTTATTGTTACAACCACTATGGTCATTTCTTGCATAGATCTGCAACACCTAGAAATGTATTTATGTATAACCAATGGGAACATTGTCCTACACCACCAAGGGGTAGCTCAAAAACGTTTGCAATGAAGTTTCCATATTTTTCAGGGTACAATACATCCAATCCGGAAACGTTTTACTTTAAAAATGTGAACAAAACAGGAACGAAAAATATGTTAACTAATACAAAACAGATTTGTTCTGCAGCCTTTATTGCCCAACTGTCTAGACAGGGTTTTGACTTTTGTAAAGACACAATTGACATGAAATCTGTCTGGGGTACAAAAGATTGGCAAGTGCAGAGGATAGAAGCTTTGTTTAGAGCTTTCATCATGCCACAGCAAATAATGTTTTTGAATGACACTGCCCAACAAACGTCTTGCCTTGGGTTAGCCAAGATCAAAGACATGAACACACCGTCCATACCTACACCTGCAAGTAAAAGCACTACACAGGGGGAGGTCGATGTACATACAATTTTACAAAACATCAGTTCCTGAATAAGAAAAATGGTTGCTCTGGCCCACAGACACAAACATCTGTCAAGAAAGATTCCTGAACAGAATACAGGGTTTTACAATTAACAGACCCGACCCACGTTATGTTCAAAGACAGCATCCGGGGGTGCGTGGCGGGTAAGATGGCCGAACGGACGTAATCCGACTCGGCTCCCGGTCCGCGCGCTGTTCCGGAGCTATTATCAGCAGTCCCCCGAGGTTCCGTGGGATGAGATCTGCTACTAAACGAGGTGGAAGATGTAGTGCGCCGGTGAAGTGCCCTTACCTGCTTTGAAACCCAGGGGATCGGTCCTGGTACGACTTTGAAGAGATCGAGCGGACGTGCGGCAAAATGGCGGACTCCAGGCTGGCCTGACCGAAGAACTCTGCTGGTGCTCAGGGGAGATGCTACATGGGGGCCCTGGCTTTCAATCTTCCTACTATCGCCAGAGGTAAGGCCCAGATCCATTGCGACTACCGGAGCACTCTCGTTGACATCTCCCGAAGCCCATTGCTCCCTGAACAAGGCTTCTAGACCCCTGCCTCTCTGTGCCACGTGCATCAAGGGACACCACTTCTGGCACGATCCCTCCCTCTACCCTTTCTGAGGACACTACCCCCCAATCACCAGCACCACCCTCACAACTGACCAGCTTGCTCAGTAATCGGGAACTCTAGTGCCGACAGTGGGTGTGCTTGCATTTCAGGATCCGCAGCGGCTTGCACCCCCGCTACACCTCGGCTTCCACGGCCCCACACGTTGGTGCACGGAATCCTTGGTTGCCTTCACTGTTGCGGCAGGGGTCCCCTAGGGCCAGTCCGCATGCCGCCAAAGAAGGCGGACGATCAGGGCAGCCACTAAGGTCTCAGACTTCTTCACCGCCACAGATAAGCGCCCAGTGCTGCGCACAGACGACGAAGCAACCACCATGGCCCTCACGAAGGCTGATCTCCTGGCCATGTTCAAAGACTTTAAGATGGAGCTGCGCAAAGATCTCGGCCAGGACATCAAATCATCCATGGAACAACTGAGGACGGACCTGACCGAAAGGCTGACTTCCCTTCAACAAGACGTGGACTCTGTGGGCACTAGAGTGTTAGACCTGGAGGCGCACCACCAAGACCAAGAAAAACTCACCGCGGAACTTCGGGATGATGTTCGATCTCTCCGAGACCAGCTACATCAGATGCAGCTCAAGGTGGAGGACCTTGAGAATAGGGCCCGTAGGGAGAACATATGCATTAAGGACTTAGAGGAGGGCGGAGGGACCTGACCTGGGGGCCTTCATGGAGGGGCTGTTTGCGGAAATCATGAGTCCCCAATTCCTCAAAATAAAACTTGAAAGGGTCCACCGAGTGGGAAGCTTGCAGACTGGTGAGAAAAGGAGACCCCGAGACACCCTAGCGAGATTCCATTCCTTCAAAGTCAAGAGGCAGTTCTCGTGGCAGCCAGGTCGAAAGGATCCATTTCATTTCAAAACCACACATGTGCAATTTACCAGGACCTGCCACTCTGGCGCGGAGATAGCTGTTCAGACCAATCACTACCAAACTACGAGATGATAAAATCAGATATCGATGAACCTATCCGTTTTGACTCAGCTTTGAATTCCACAATAAACAGCGCCATATCACCGACCTACAAGATGGTATGGATCTTTTGGGTCTACCCACAGAGGAGAATGACTCCACGCAAGACAAAGCTAGCGAAATTCATGGAACACGTCTGCATGGTCTGCGGGCTCGCGCAGAGGCCGCAGATGAACTCATGGTGAGCGCACCATAAAAACTGTTCTGTTTCTGCTCCTCAACTGAACTGAGTCCAGCAATATCACTTGTTGCTGATTTGGGCGATTCTTGGGGTCAATAAGGGAGGCTGGCAGTAACCCGCTTCTATCGGCTGCCTCATCTTCCCTGGACTTATGACACTATCTGCTCTTCAGGTTACTCTGCACCCTGCTTCGCCCTTTCGATCGAGAACAGCGATCTTCTCCTCTTCTGATGTCAGGTCTGCTTTGTTATCTGCTCCATATTTGCATGTTGACTATTTCTTCTTACTCAGGGAAAAACATTATATTGTAAGTTCCAGTGCAGGAGAGCAGCCCTTACTCCTACTAGGTGGGAGCTTGTCTCAGCGGCAACTCCTCAACTGCACAAAGATGTTTCTCCTTAATTTCTCCTTGCATTGCTCTGGGATGGGTACGGACGGGGTCCTCGGACCTGCCGTCCCCCCATATTCCTGGGGGGCTTTATGGCCCCTAGTGGGGATCTGGTAACAATTCTCGTATTGTATTTCTTGTTCAGATTCTGATTCTTTTTTCTTCTGGGGTTTGAGGGGAGGGAGTGGGTGGGACATGGTGGCGGCTTTTTAACATTTTGTACGGATAGGTTTACTGATCAGAATGTACTTTTGGATTGCGGTAGACAGTGGTGTTCTACCATGTGGGGACACGCGATGACACAGGTCATGACAGGTTGGGTGGGACCTTCAACGAGATGTTGTTTTTCCCCCTGAGACAATGCCAATCACCATCGGAACTTGGAACGTCAAAGGCCTTAACTCCCCTCAAAAACGCCAAAAGGTATGGAAGTATATCATTGATCATCATCTTGATGTAGTAGCCCTACAGGAAACACATCTAGCTAGGACTGAGGATACACGTCTCCGAAACAAACACTTCCCAATAATTTATAGATCCTCAGCACAAACGAAACATAGAAGAGTGGCACTCCTATTTCACTCATCCATAAAATTCCAACCACTGGACGTACAGCACGACAAAGATGGCCGCTAGATTATGGTTAAGGGCCGATTAATGGGGAAACTTTGCACTTTCGTAGCGGTATATGCCCCCAACACTGGACAGACGGTTTTCTTGAAAACTCTTTTGGGGAAGCTACTAGACTTTGTGGAAGGGTTGATGGTCCTCATGGGTAATTTCAACTTAACCTGGCAGAAAGACTTAGATAGCACTCACCCAGAGCACTCAGAAATGGGCTTCTTCTCCCCTGACACACGACAACAACTTCACGACATGGGTCTCTTAGATACCTGGCGCACCCTCTATCTCCACTCCAGAGATTACACTTTTACTTGCATGTTCATCGTACATATTCCCGTCTCGATAAAATTTTTATCAGCCAGTCGCTAATGGGCCCCCTACAAGAGGCCAAAATATTCCCCCTCTCAGTATCAGATCACAGTCTCCTGGCAATCTCTATATACTGGAGCGGAAATGCCTCTGCTTCTCCCAGGTGGTACTTCCCGAACGCGCTTACGCGGGATAAGGAATCCTGCACTAAACTAAGAGAATCCATCACTGAATTTTTTTACATTAACAAGCCGGAAGACACATCGGAATTTACCACCTGGGACACGTTTAAGGCGGTATTCCGAGGGAAATGCATTTCCCTTAATTCTGCATTAAATTCGCAACGCACCAAAGAAAGAGAAAGAACTGGCCTCCACTGAACAAACCCATAAACTGAATCCCACAAGGCAAACCCTTCGCAACCTGACAGCGCTTAGAGGAAAACTCCGAGCTATGTATAGCAACTGAGCGGAATTTACATCTCCTCAAACTACATCAATTATCCTACTCCCAGGGCAACAAGATTGGCAAGCACCTCGCTAGACAGCTCAAGGGCAAGCAAGAAAGGGAATACATAGGCGGTATACAGGGACCCCATGGGGACCTCACCCACAGAGACGAGGAAAAAGCTGAGATCTTTGGCTCCTTTTACAAAACCCTCTACTCGGGACCAATTAGATCCCGACGCCCAACTGGATTATCTCCAAACCCTTCATCTCCCGCAGGTTTCCCCAGAATGGAACGATTTACATTCCGCCCCCATCACCTCCGCAGACGTCACCACTGCTATTAAATCTCTTAAGTCCCATAAAGCCCCAGGACCGGACGGATATACCGCCCTATTTTCTAAAACTTTTGCTCCCGATATAACCCCGCACCTTACGCGGCTCTTTAACAAGATGGCTGAAGAGGGCGCGACCTCTGGTTCCATGTCGGAAGCAGTGATCACTGTCATACCCAAACCAGGGAAGGACCCCCATGTTTGCACCTCATACCGGCATATCGCTTTGCTCAATCTCGATGCAAAGTATACTCAACCATTATCGCTAAGCGATTGAATGATCTCATGCCTGATCTCATACACCCAGACCAATCGGGATTTATTAAGGGTCGGCAAACACACGATAACACCTGCAGAATTATACATTTAATCGAGAAGGCCAACCGATGTCAAATCCCCGCAGTCTTGGTGGGATTGGATGCTGAGAAAGCCTTTGACAGGGTAGACTGGACATTCCTCATCCATACCCTCACGGCCTTCGGTTTTGCGCCCAAATTCCTCACTATGATCCGGGCTGACTATCTTCAGCCCCACTCTAAAGTTGTGATTAATGGTGTGCACTCGTCCTCCTTCTTCCACTCCAGGGGCACCAGACAGGGGTGCCCCCTTTCACCCCTACTCTTCGCCCTCAGTATCGAGCCCTTAGCGATGGCAATTAGAGCAAATCCTGCAATCCAGGGGATACCTTTCACAGGGAAACAACACACAATTTCCCTTTTCGCTGATGATGTCCTATTGTCGCTCGCAGATCCAGCCACGTCATTTCCACCTTTACAGTCGGAACTTGTACGCTTTGAAGCAGTAGCAGGCTTTAAAATAAATCTAGGCAAGTCATACATCCTCAACCTTACACTCCCTCAGGCGGAACTCCGCAGGTTCCAATCTCTAACGCCCCTCTAATGGACCACTTCCTCTATACAATACTTGGGAGTCCAGATCACACCAAGATTAGAAGGACTCTATTCCGCTAACTTCCCCCCCATTCCTAATCATATCCAAGCAGAACTCACTAGGTGGAAGCCCCTCTTTTTGGCCTGGCTTGGTCAAATACATGCCGTAAAGATGACACTTCTCCCTAAGCTCCTTTACTTATTTCAAGCTTTGCCCAATGAATTGGAGAGAGACTTTTTTCGGCGCGTCAAGGCCATGACCTTGCGCTTCTTCTGGCAAGGAGGACGTGCTCGCTTCTCTTTTCCCTACTTCGTCGCTCGCGAACGGAGAGTGGGGTCGGACTCCCAGATATCCAATTATATTATAAAGCTGCACAATTAAGAGTCCTGACTGAGTGGTCGAGGCGGGACTCCGATAAACACTGGTTACATATGGACTGCAGTCTGACCGGAAGGACTATATGGGACCTGATCTGGCGCCCTAAACAAGACAGACCTAGGAATACCTACATCAGCACTCCTATACGCACCACCCTCAAGGCATGGGACTCAGTGGCAGGTGACGGTAGGTGGACCTCTTTTCCCTCTCCATTCACACCAATCCATTTTAACCTCGCATTCCCCCCAGGTTTACAGATGAGTCCTTTTGATGCTTGGAGGGAGGGAGGATGTTTAGCCCTGACACACCTTTTTCACAATTTTGATCCCCTCACTTTTGACAACTGCAAAAGGGATTATGGCCTGAAGAGCACAGAAAGATACCATTACAACCAGCTAATGCACTGGGCCCTCACACCCCAAGTGCGGGAGGCGGCTACCCGTCCCCTCACAAAATTTCTTTCCTCACTAAGGCTACCCCTATGAAAGGCGTGATCTCCTTTATATACAAGTTTCTCCTTACCAATACACTCTCTCCACGACCACGCTATATGTCCATGTGGGAAGGAATACTGCAGCGCGGCATCACGCACGACGAATGGGCCAATTTATGGTCTGATATCATAAGGTTCAAACACTCCATAGAACTCTGGGAATCCCACCTTAAGACCATGATGGATTGGTACCGCCATCCCTCCAAGCTTAGACAGATCTTCCCCAACACGTCCGATAGATGCTGGAGGAGTTGCGGGCTCTTGGGGGACTTCCAACATATATGGTGGGACTGCCCGAATATATGGCCTTTCTGGGAAGAAATACTTGCACACATTAAACATATGCTAGGGTACCCCATCCCAACCACCATGGCAGGGGTTCTTCTGGGACTCCGTGACCCTTCCTTAGAACACCGGCCACAAGCTGATAAGACTATCATGTGGCTCTGCATAGGGGCAGCGAAAATTACATTGGCGGCCGCTTGGAAAAAGAGGGAAGCTCCGGCAATCTCCCTCTGGCTTTCTAGGTTATGGAAACTGCTCAGTTTAGAACGAATGTCGGACATTTTCAGGGACAATTTCAAGAACTTCGAATTTAAAAGGGGCCCCTTGGTCACCTTTCTCTCCCGAGGTCTACCGTCAGCCGTCTGCCCTTCCTCTGTCAGAGCCCTGCACCTCTTTCAGACGAGAGTGTTGTGTAACTCTGTACAGTTTAAGTCATAACATTTTGGTAAAGTCTCCTGTGTGGGATAACGTGATGGTAATATCATATAATGTACTATGTCAAAATCATCAATAAAAATATGTTTGAATAAAAAAACAAAAAAGACAGCAACCAGGCTTAGTAACAACATACAGTGTAGGAAAATGATGCCTTGATTGGCAACAGACATCTACACTAGAGGATGTGAAACAACACTTATCTTTACTTACAGAAGGCGCAGACCTTAAGGATTTCTTGCTAGGTCTAAGAAAACCACGTAAATAATGTTTCATATATGCCGGCATCTATGCTGCTTATTATGAAATATGGAAGGTTACCCAAGCAGACGCCGCAGAAAGAATATGAGAAATTGATCGTATTAAATTAGAGAAATCTCTCGCTGTGGTCGACAATGGGTTAACGTCTCTGTCATCCAGGATTTATTCATTGAGCAACATTGTATCCTCTGCTATACATATAGTAGAACAAGATTTGGTCCTGCTGCAACAAGGCCAGTCTCAATTACGTTCTATTTTGTTATTAAGCTGGACGCTACAAAACTTGCGTGCAGGCTATGTGCCTTGGCGTTTCATCAACACGTCGTCTCTGTTTTCAGAATACAATCTCACTGATAAACAGATCGAACTGGCACAAAGGGGAGCAAAGTATACAGTGCTGAGCATTGAAAAATTGCCATTTACAGTAGCAGAAAAACAAGCTACCGAATGGATCATTCATGGCAAAATAACTCTGCCTGTTACAATTTTCCATTTTCAGTATTGCCTCAAACAAATGCAAGCAGGCAAATATGAAAGGTTGGGTAAAGCATACATCAAGACATCCTGGGATTTACCTTACACGCACAGATGTTGGAGTGGGGGGCGTGAGGTGTTTCTTAGCAGTACACACTGTGAAAATGCACTGAGCGGTTCACTCATAAGTCGGGATATTAGTTTACACGGGGCCAGTAGCGGTTCCAATGCAAATTTATCCTGCCACCTGCAAGGTTCACCAGCCGCTGTGATTAATCCAACGTTTGGCCAACTTTCAAATGGGAGTTACCTCATGTTGAATGATCAGAGCTGTTGTGACATGTTGCCAGGTATCCCATATCTAGTAAAGGTTAGCTCCAGGGTCACTTGCTGTATGCAAGTTTTATTCCCCCAAATAGACACAGTCGAGGAGTCGCCTTTATGGCCTTCGCTGAACATCTCTTCTATACAAATTGATACTTTAAGCAGAATGAAATCCATTCTTTTACAACAGACCGTGCCTTTGACCTCGGCCAAAGAAACCTATGATCAACAAATTGCAAGGACTTCTGCTGAGATACAGGCTCTGTTACGTACAAACTGCCCTACATATTTCAGGTAAATGTTGGTACATATCTTAAACATGTCTGATACGAGCGGTATTGTGCATGTATTTAAGAGCATATGATCAGGACTGTTAACACCTTTTCAAGCAGTCCTCGGAATCATTCCAAACTTCGTGCACTCAGTGTTTGGTGGTCTGCCGCTAATTCTAGTTTTTATTCCTACTACTACGCTATGGCAAGCCAATCCACCAGTGTCACTCCCAGCACCTTGGAGAAAGCTCTCCTGAAAAGGAAGTGTCGTGAGCGAATAGTACAACTTTTGGGCTTACCTCGTCTACGAGAATTAAATACCACATGGTTTCTGTCATTCAGACCAATCTGGCAAGATTGCATCTTACCTATTCTACGCTGCCTGATTTGCGGTGAAGTATGCGTGCTAGACATCTGTCTAACAGCCCCATCAGTTATGCCAACGTATAGCGAAACTCTGCTGGACCCGATAACGGCCCACGCTCTGTGTTGTCCCCAGCGGCTACTAATCCTGATGACGGCATTCGTTGAGATCTCACAGACGCAAAATGCTACTGCTGAGGTACGAGATGGATCAACAGGCACACAGGTAACATCGGAAACGAACATTGCTACTAGCGATGCTTCACATCGATGTGCAGTTAATCTTCTAAACGAGATATTCCAACTATCACCATCAGTAGACGATCTTTTGTCTACAGGAATAGAGGATTTCATGTTTTCACCAGCTCCTTACACTGACTTTTGATTCGGCTCACAGTGTGCCAGGAAAGCTATACATTTGGCCTTCATTTCTCAAAACAAAGGCAAAACCTTGGAACTTTTTCCTATGATTAATTTTTTTTTCTAAATTTGAATTTGTCTTTTTATGGCAAAGTAATCTGCTTACAGTAAACCTATTCATATAGAACAGACTTCCAGAGACACATTGTCACCTTTATTCACCACAATTTCATTTATGTACCATGACATGACATGGCTTTGATTTTTTCTTCTGTATTCGTGAGCCATTTCATTACTGTATATATTTATGTTCATTCATTTAGCATTTACTGTAAACATATGCTTAGAATGGAACATTGCTTTGAATATGTACAGCACCTTTGCATTTCATGTCTAGCAAAAGTTTTTTAGCTAAGACTTATTTTAGTATGCTTTTACAAATGTTTTTATCAACATGTGGTACTCAATGTTATATGTTAAGCATTTTAAATCTTTAGCATTTAGTACTATCGATCATTCGAAAGTGGAGTTGGTGTTGTGTTTCGATTTAGATGCCCGTACATAGGTTTTACTATATCATGCCCTTATATAGGCACAATTCTCATTGCCCTTATTTAGGCATAGAATCCTAGTCCTTATTTAGGCATTAGCCATGCTATCCAAATACAGGCATGGTTACCCACATCCGTTCATCCCCACGTCACAACGAGTTCTTAGAAACCAGACCTTTAAGCCATTGGGACTTTCCCTAGCTAGGATTATTGATTTCACCAAGAACTCATCTATTATGCATGAACTACTATTCCTTAGGGGTTCATTCATGACGTCTTCCTCTGCCCGACCTTACGTCAATGCTAACATTCCTAAGCACCTTCCAGGTATAAATATACCTTCACTTACCATGGCAAACCACGGCTCGGCTACACAGCTCGATACGGCTCGCCACGGCAAGTTCGGAAGAATTCGACTCCTCGCCTGACGCACTGCCCAGACGCTGTCATCCCTGCTCGCAGAGAATCCAGCTTCCAGTGTTGTGACTCCCTTCGTGGGGTGTTAGAGTTTGAAACCCGGAAAGAGATTCCCACCTCTCTCATTCTAAGGTATAGAGTTGACTAGAACCTAGAGGGACTCTTGGCATACAAACTTGGCAAATGCAAAACTATAGCATACCCCACTATAGAATACAGCACCTACTTCTTACCTTGCACTACACTTAGGTTAGGTACACTGGGGTAGGACGATTTAGATGTATCAAACGAGTATCCACTTTTTAACCTATGTTATTTATGTATATATTTATGAATATATGTCATAGCTAGAAGACAATGCTATTACAGTATTATTTCTCCTTACTGCTTACGCTGTGCGTATATATCGCATACTGTCTTGCGATTGTAACAGCTCATATCTCTTACACGAGAAACAAGACTGTTCAATAAATCCTTTTATTGAAACGCCCGTCTATCTATTTCTGTGTAACTCTGAAGAAACTAAGCATGCACGATTGACTGAGTGAAACTGTTATCTGTTGTTTCCAAGATTCTGAGACATGTTCCGATTCTAAGGGAAACAAAGTTGTTATGTTTATGCGGTTGCCAGAAACTACGCCCTTCTTGTTTATTCAAGGAGTTTCTACTGGCCTCTGATTTAGCTGGCACGCAAAGTAATTAAGTTTAATGTACTTGATAGAGGCATACTGACCTCAGTCCTATGCCACAACTATAGTGTATATTATTCCAATGCGCAGAGCCTATAAGGGAAATAGGAACTACACTACAACCTACTTAGTTGACCTGGGCACAAGCAGGACACCCAAAAGGGTTATCCATGTGAACCGCCTAAAGCTCTACAATGACAGGGCTGACATCACCATGCTGATGGTGACTGATGAGGAACAGGAAGCAGAGAGTGAACCTCTCCCTGACCTCCTCTCCTACAGCCCAAAAGGTGGGTTAGTGGATGGAGTTGTCTTTTCAGACACTCTCTCTGCCCAATAGCAGACTGACTGCAAGCACGTCTTGCAACAGTATGCTAAGCTCTTTTCCTTGTTCCATGGTCTGACAAACTGGTGTACCCATGATGTGGACACTGGGGACAGTGCACCTGTCAAAAACTAAATCCAGTGACAGTCAGACCAAGTCAAGGAAAGCATCAGAGCTGAAGTCAGCAAGATGCTGGAGTTAAGGGTTATTGAACCCTCTGAGAGCCCCTGGGCTAGCCCAGTGGTTCAGGTCCCCAAACCTCGTCAACAAGGTGAAAAGAGAGAGATGAGGTTCTGTGTGGACTATATAGAGGGCTCAGCTCTGTCACCAAAACAGATGCTCACCCTATTCCAAGAGCAGATGAGCTGATAGATAAGTTGGATGCAGCCAAATTCTTAAGTACCTTTGACTTAACTGCAGGGTACTGGCAGATTGGCATGGCCCCAGGAGCAAAAGAGAAAACAGCACTCTCCACACCTGATGGCCACTATCAGTTCACTGTTAAGCCCTTTGGTTTAAAGAATGCCCCTGATACCTTCCAGAGGTTGGTGAATCAAGTCCTTGCTGGGTTGGAGTCCTTTAGTGCAGCTTATCTTGATGATATTGCTGTCTTTAGTTCCACCTGGCAGGATCACCTGATCCACCTTGGGAAGGTTTTAAAAGCCCTACAAACTGCAGGTCTACCTATCAAGGCATCCAAATGCCAGATAGGGCAGGGCACTGTGGTGTACTTGGGCCACCTTGTTTGTGAAGGCCAGGTACAGCCCTTACAGCCCAAGATCCAGGCCATCCTGGACAGGGCAGCAATCCAGACCCAAGTCAGGACATTCCTTGGCTTGACTGGGTACTACAGGAGGTTTGTGAAGGGATATGGGTCCATTGTGACTCCCCTCACAGAACTCACCTCCAAAAAAATGCCCAAAAAAGGTTAACTGGATAGTTAGTTGCCGAAAGGATTTTGACACCCTGAAAGAAGCAATGTGCGCAGCACCAATTCTGAAGGCTCCAGATTATGCCAAGCAGTTCATAGTGCAGACTGATGCCTCTGAGCTAGGGATAGGAGCGGTCCTATCCCAGACCAATGATGAAGGCCAAGACCAACCTGTTACTTTTATAATCAGGAGGATTTTCCCCAGAGAGCAGTGTTGGAGTGCCATTGAGAGGGAGGCCTTTGCTGTGGTTTGGTCCCTGAAGAAGTTGAGGCCATACCTGTTTGGTACTCACTTCCTGGTTCAAACTGACCACAGACCTCTCAGATGGCTAATGCAAATGAAAGGGGAAAATCCAAAACTACTAAGGTGGTCCATCTCCCTACAGGGAATGGACTTTGAAGTGGAAAACAGACCTTGGACTGCTCATGCCAATGCAGATGGACTTTCTAGGTTCTTCCACTTAGACAATGAAGACTCTCTAGGGCAAGGTTAGTCTCATCATCTTTCATGGGGGGGGGGAGTTGTGTGAGAAAGTGCCCTCTTTCTTGCATGTATGCCCCCACTTTTTGCTGAATTGCTGATGTTCTTTGACTAAGCGTGCCCTGGGCTCCTGCTAATCAGGTACCCAGGGCCTATGTTCTTTCCCTGAAACTGCATTGAAGCCTAAACCCAATCTGCATCTCTGACCACATGTCAGCCCCTGGTAAATGGTACCACAGGTACCCAGGGCACTGTGACCAGAGAAGGCCTCTAAGGGCTGCAGCACTTATTGTGCCACCCTCAGAAGCCCTGTACCCTGACACTCACACACTACCTTTGCAGACTGAGTGCCTTGGTGCAGAACAAAGTGAAGAGTCGACATGCCACACAGCCCTGTGTGCCATGCCCACAAACCACTGGCCTGGCATACATCAGTCACCCCTCTAGCTGGGTGCCGTATGCCAGTGGTGAGGGTACAGGTGCATGGGCCCTGTACCCCTACAGTGCCCAAGTCCATTCCTGGGCACTGTAAGTGCAGTGCTGCCAATAAGAGTATATGGTGCTGGGAGTTTTTCATTACGAACTCCACAACACGATAATGGATACACTGAAGACTGAGAAGTTTGGTATCAAACTTCTCAGCACATTAAACTCACACTGATGCCAGTGTGGGATTTAATGTAAAATGCACAACAGAGGGCATCTTAGAGATGCCCCCTAAAACTCAACCAACTTCTAGTGACCTGACTGAGTGGCTGCCTAGCCTGCCACCACCAGACATGTGCCCACCTCTGCCAACTCCACCCCTCAGGTGGAGGAGGCGAGGTAAAGCACAACATCGAGTTCCCGCCATCTTGAGGATGGGGGGACCCAGCCAACCGGGGAAGGGACCCATTGGTCCCTGCCCTTTACCTACCTGTAACACCCCTAAATTTAGTATTTAGGGGGCACCCTGAACCTTCCTTCCTCAGATCCAGCCTACCTACAAGAATAAAAGAAGAAGAAGGACGAAGAGCCGTGCAGAGCTAACAAGAGGACGATGCCCACTGACTTGGCCCCAGCCCTACAGGCCTGTCTCCCCTCGAACCTGCTCCTGCAAAATTCCGGCGTGCCCAGCTGCCATCAACCTCACAAATACCGGAGGACCTGCCTGCCTTCACTTCCCAGACTGTTTCTCCCGTGAACACCAAACGTATTTAATCTGCAGCTTCTGGTGCCAGCCAGAGATCGCGAATCCAGCCCACTCTGCACCCGCCGAACCCAGCCCGAGCTCGAGTGGAAAAACACCACGAGAAGGTCACCCCGGCAATCCTGACCCGAGATCCAGGGACCCCTGACCTGCCTCAAGCCTCCAGCTGATGCCTGCAGCCTAAATCCAGAAGGCCCCACTAACCGCGACCAGGAGTTGGTAAGAAGATCCGACGCCAAAAGGCACCCCTGCACCCGACGCCCCATGGCCTTGTGTGTCCCAACCGACGGTGCCTAGCCAACCCTTAACTTCCCAACTTTCCTCTCCAAGTGGTGGTCGCACCCAGAAGCCCTTCGTCTCCCTGCCTGCAGTGCTTTTGCAAACCGGAGGTTCTCCATAGAAAACCAAAGGGCGCCCGACGTCGAAACAGCACTCTGAACCCGGCCGCCCCAGTGCCGCAGAGGGTGCACCTTTTGTGCTGCTTTGTTTCCCTATTTGCCCTTACCTGAATCCTAGGAGCTTTGCTCCCACAACCCAGTGGACTGCTTGCCAGCAGCCACCAACCGGAGGCCCCCTATACCCCGTTGGATAAAATTGGCTCTCAACACTCTCAACAACAGTGCATCACTGACCCTGGGAGACCCCTGAGTCTAACCCCAGAACCTTAACTCCCACAGCCGTTTACTTACCTGTGAACCGTTAACCTGTTTTCCTCCCATAGGATAATATTGACACTTTTTCTCCAAAAAGTTTCTAATTGTGGAGTTTTGAACCCTAAAAATATTCCTTAAAAATCGTACAAATAACAAAAACGTGTTTACTCACCTGTTTGCAGGAAATGTCCCAGTGCTGAATCTAGGTATCCAGCACTGAGTTAGAAAAGTAACATGAAAAGTAACTTACCTGCAATTTACTGTAAAAGCCTATTCATTTCAATGTACTTCTCCAAAAAGTTTCCAAATCTGGAGTTCTGAAATCTGAAAATATTCTTTAAAAATCATGTGAATAATGTAGGAAAGTGGGTTCTGTTGCAGTAACCCCTCGACTTTTTGCCAGACTACTGATGCACTTTTTCTTGGTGTGCCCTGGGTCCCTGCCAATCAGGTTCCCAGGGCCTGTGTTCTTTCCTCAAAACGAACCAAATTGGCATCTCTGGCCACAGGTCAGCCCCTGGTAAATGGTACCACAGGTACCCAGGGAACTGTGACCAGGGAAGACCTCTAAGGGCTGCAGCACTTATTGTGCCACCCTTAGAGGCCCTGTACCCTGACACTCACACACTGCCTTTGTAGGCTGCGTGTTCTGGTACAGAAGTGAAGAGTCGACATGGCACACATCCCTGTGTGCCATGCCAACAAACCACTGCCCTGGCATACATCAGTGACCCCTCTAGCTGGGTGCCCTATGTCAGTGGTGAGGGTACAAGTGCATGAGCCCTGTACCTCTACAGTGCCCAAGTCCATTCATGGGCACTGTAAGTGCAGTGCTGCCATTAAGAGTATATGGTGCTGGGTGTTTGTCATTACGAACTCCTCAGCACCATAATGGCTACACTGAAGACTGGAAAGTTTGGTATCAAACTTCTCAGCACATTAAACCCACACTGATGCCAGTGTGGGATTTAATGTAAAATGCACAACAGTGAGCATCTTAGAGATGCCCCCTGAAATTCGACCAACTCCTAGTGACCTGACAGAGTGACTGCTTAGGCTGCCAACACCCGACATGTTTCTGGACCCCTGGGTCGAGGGCTTGCTGCTCTCAGGGGCCTGAAACAATGCACATCCTGGGACAAGGTGCTAAGCCTCCTCCCCCAGAATGGCCAGGGTTCACGAAATAGAAGCTTCAAAGGCATGCCGCCTTTGTGAGCCTCTCCCGACCATTTGCTGCTTTCAGCAACTGGTCCCCGCTGGTTCTACCCCCCACTTTGGGCGGGAGAACCGGTGGGAAAAACAAGTGAGGAAAAGAGGTGTACCCACCTCTGCCAACCCCACCCCTCAGGTGGGGAAGGCGAGGTGAAGCACAACCGCGAGTCCCCGCCATCTTGAGGATGGGGGGACTCAGCCAACCAGGGACAGGCTCCTGCCCCCTCCCTCTGGAGAGTGGCAGAATAGGAGGTGTACCCACCCCAGGGAAGGGACCCTTTGGTCCCTGCCCTTTACCTACCTGCAACGCCCCTAAATTTAGTATTTAGGAGCACCCTGAACCTTCCTTCCTCAGATCCAACAACCACAAGAAAAAGAAGAGAAGAAGAAGGATGAGAAGCCGTGCAGAGCTAACAAGAAGACGGCGCCCACTGACTTGGTTCCAGCCCTACAAGCCTCCCCTCGAACCTGCTCCTGCAAAACCCCGGCGTGTCCAGTGGACAGCGATCTCAAAAACTCTGGAGGATCTGCCTGCTTTCACTTTCCAAGCTGTTTCTCCCGTGAACACCGGACGTGTTTGAACTGCAGCTTCTGGTGCCAGACAGGAACCGCAAATCCAGCCCACTCTGCACCCGCCAAACCCGGCCTGAGCTCTAGTGGAAAAATACCATGAGGAGGTCCCCCCGGCGATCCTGACTCGAGATACGGTGACCCCTGACCTGCCTCAAGCCTCCAGACAACGCCTGCAGCCTCAATCCAGAGGGCCCCCCCCTACCGCGACCAGAGCGGGTAAGAAAATCCGACGTCCCAAGGCACCCCTGCACCCGACACCCCATGGCCTTGTGTGCCCAACCCAGCGGTGCCTAACAACCCTCTACATCCCTACTTACCCCTTGAAGTGGTGGTCACTCCTGGAAGATCCTCACCCCCGAGCCTGCAGTGTTTCTTTGTCCCGGAGAATCTCCATTGAAATCAACAGAGCACCCGACCTCAACACAGCACCCTGCACCCGGCCGCCCTAGTGCCGCTGAGGGTGCCCCTTTTGTGCTTACATGGTCCCCAACTTGCCCTGAGCTTAACCTTAGGAGCTTTGCTCCCTCAACCCCATGGCCTGCTTGCCAGCAGCCACCAACCGGAGTCCCCCTATCCTCCTTAGGATAACATTGGACCTCAACAATCTGCACTCGGCCGCCCGAGTGCCGCTGAGGGTGCAACAACAGTGCATCACTGACCCTGGGAGACCCCTGAGTCTAACCCCAGGACCCTAACTCCAAAGACGGATTACCTACCTGGAAACCGATAACCTCTTTTTCCTCATAGAATAACAGTGACACTTTTTCTCCCCAAAACGTTTTTAAGTGTCGACTTTTGAAAACTGAGAATATTCCTTAAAAATCACCCGATTAACCAAAACACTTTTTCTCAACTGTTTTCAGGAAATGTCACAGTGCCAAATCTAGGTATCCAGCACTGAGTAAGAAAAGTATTGTTAGAGTAACTTACCTACTAAGTGAAGTTCCTCCCGTAGGATAACATTGGCGATTCTATGTGAAAATGTTTCTAAGTGTCAACTTTTGAAATACAAGAATATTCTTTAAAAATCGTACAACTAACTAAAACGCATTTACTTAACTGTTTTCAGGAAATGCCCTGGTGCTGAATCTAGGACCCAGCACTGTGTTAGTAAAAGTAATCCAAAAAGTAATTTTTACTGAAAAAGCCTATTGATTCCTATGTACTGAGTCTACTACGTTTGTGCATTGCAACCCCTGTAAACTCGAATTGGTACAAAGTCCTACTATATTTTGAAAGTATTCAACAACAGCATCTTGTAGCTGAAAAGTATTTACATGCTTACCTGTACCAGGCTTGCTTGGTTCTAGAAATAAAACAACAGTATATTTTTCATACAAAAACAATTGGTCTAGAGTTCAGTTCTTGGGTGTGTGAATTCATTTGCTGACTCAGTGTGTACATCAAATACTTAACACTGTCCTCTGATACTGCCTTACTGCTCGACCACTCTACCACAAATAGAGAATAAGGTTCTATCTAACTTTAACCTCTGCCTACCTCTGGGGTCACTTGGTCTCTATACACACTAAACCTCATTTTGGTGTAGTATATATAGAGCCAGTTACCTACACTTGGCACATGCCATTAGCATAATCTAACCTTGATATGATGAGACAGTTGCATGAATTTTTGTTGGGAAGCCCAGATGTGGAAAGATGCGTTGTAAACTTTGTATGGTATAAAACGTGGACATGGTTGGCATGAGAATTCATGGAGAATGCGGAGTCCATGATAAATCCTACGTTTCGTATTCCTTTCAAACTTATAAGTAGTATTCTCAGTTCTTTGGGACAGGTTGCATTTCTTCAATCGCCTTATGCTACTACACGATGGTATGCAGCGCACTGAATTACTGCATAGCATCAAGAGATCGGGCGGTGAAGGTCAGCCTGGTTATACATTCCACCCTTTCTCAGATGGGGAATGTTAGACCTGGCATATCTTGATGTTAAAGGGTAAAATGGCATGGTCCTGGGGCACTGGACCAGGGCAGCTTAATTTGTGGGGGTGCTTCTACAAAATATGAGAAAATACATGTGTAAACGATAGAAGTTGAATCAGGTTTGTTTGCACTTTATTACAAGAAAACCACTTCCAACCTGAAGTGAAAAAAGAAACGCTTTAAGTGCAAAAACAAAATGCTGTGTCTGTAGCAAAGACAAAATGAAACACAATTCATGGTAAAAAGCTGGCATGGATATATCATGAAATACATAAATGCAATAATAAGAGAAGAACAATATCCTGTAAACTATGACAATGATGAATACTTCAAAGCGTAATGAGAGAAATATATCTTTTGATAACTGCAGTGAAAAAAATCATACATTTAGATTGTACATGGAGAAAAATGCATTCTCTAACAAGTGAAGCATATGCAGATAGAAATACCATTCAGAATACACTAGAAAATATGCAACCTTAATGAAAATTCTCTTGGCGAGCAAGAACATGCAATTGCAATAATGTTTTTAGAATAAGGGCAATGCAGAGGAGAGAGAAAGAGACAATTTCAAGTACAATAAGCAATTATAGCTTCAGTCAAAGATGCTAGATAGATGGCTGAAGGGGACCACACAGGCGTTAGTGACCCAAGGGGTCATTTCAGTGAGGTAATCCGTAGAATGGACTGAGGAGCAGATCTTTATACTCTTTCAATGATGAACTACTGACCACAGAATAACAACATTATCAGGTGCCTTGACCTATAGAACATGACGCATTTTGGTCACTTCTCGGAAATATTTAAGAACACAGAAGTGACACCCACGCTTCAAAAAGTTTTCCAAAAGTTCACTTGATGTTTGACCATGAATCATAATGAAATCGAACATCTATCGAACAGGATTTGCATCACTTCAGGGAAATTTGTATAAGTTCCTATTAGCTTTTTTTGCAAAACCTTTTTATTGGATTTTAGCATTAAACATGTCATACAATAATCCGACTCATCTGTTGCGACATTACAATTGGTGTCAACACTTCTGCGTCAAATCGCCGAGTGACTATTATTGGGGGGAGCGCTTCTCCACCTCTAAAGGATATGCCGGGAAACACCGTTGAATATGCCGTTGGTAAGGTTACCGTGCCACCCATACCCGTATGACAGTCACTAGTCCTTTGTTCCCTGTATAGGGTAATGCTAAATGTCAATCCAGGTTCTAAACTGAACTGGGGATTCATAACTTGGGAAGTTAGGGATCGGGGAGGCGCAGAAGGTGGGGTAGGGGCGGTACAGCTCCATATTGTCACGTTAACTGCGGGCAATAATTTCCACCATTCCGAACGGTGTGAACCCCTATGGGTGGCCTGGGGGGGTGAGCTAGTGTGATGGAGGGGACATTTGGAAGGATCAATGTGCGCTGGGCCCTGGTTCCGTCTAGGTGTCTTGCGGGGGTTGTGCGCCAGCAGTGTGTGCTTGATTGAAGTCATGAAGGAGCATCGCCCAATCTAATGAAATAGGTTGCCGTCGCATGCCGCGAGCTATCTCCTGTCGGATGAGATCTTCCTCGGCCGTGGCCCATTTCTTTACTGCCCCCCACCATGCTGCTATCGGGGGGCCGCCCGGTGAATGCCATTGCATTGCTATACTGCGTTTTGCTAAAAGTATGGCTAGCATAGCAAATTTGGTTTCTACCTTCTTTCGCTTCTTACGTTTAAATATACCCAGGGCGCACGCTTCCCATGTGTGGAAATTTGATAGACCCGTGACTGTTTGTAGTGTAGTGTGTACCGTTGCCCAAAGGGTTTGTATCGTGGGGCATGTCCAAAACATGTGGATGAATGGGGCATCTGGAGTGTGGCAGCGGGGACATTCAAAGCAGGATGTTGGGTAAAAGTGTTTTAGCCGTGCCGGCGTGAGATAAGCACGGTGCAGCACATTAAACTGTACATTTTTGAATCTTTGATTGCGGGACACTGTTTTGTGGTGTTCTAGGGCTATGATCCACTCTCCATCATGGAGGGCTCGGCCGAAGTCCTCCTCCCAATGGAGCCGTAATCGTGTCAGTGGTGCGTGTGTAAGTTCCATAATGGATTTATAGATCCATGTAATGTGATGTCTGCCCGTCCCCATGTGAAGTAGTGTGTGCAACACCGGGTGTGTCTTGGGTTCTCCGTCCTCGAGATCCCAGGTCCGTCTGCAGTCTGCAACCAGCTGCCGGTGCAGTAGGAACTGACCGAACGGGAACCCGCTTTCTTCAGCCAAGCCTGCGAACGAGACCAGTTGGCCGTCAGTGAATAGGGCTTCAGCTTCGGTGAGCATGTGTTCGGTCCAAATCCTGAGCTCTCCCGCGGTGTAGTACCCGTGCACCTTAGGGAGGCCTACTAGTGGCAGTAATGGGGAATACATAGGTGTCCCTTTGGACAGACAGTGAATCCTCATGGTACAAGATTTAGCCACTTTGACCAACAGAGGGTGAGCAGGGTTGGGTTTAGTCCCTTGGAGGAGTATTCAGGTTAGTTCTGGGATTGCTATCTGTCTGTCCTGGCAGTCTGTCTACCCGAGATTGTGATGTGCTGTCCAGCGTGACAGCCACTGCAGATGCGCTGCCAAAAAATAGGCTTCAAAGGACGGGGGGCCCATCCCACCCTTATCACGGGGCAATTGCAGGGTCAATAAGGCCACTCTGCATCGGCCCTTCCCCCAGATCAGGGAGATTAGTAATGAATTTAGCTCTTGGAAAAAAGACAGCGGTGGGATGACCGGGATATAAGAGAAGTAGTAAAGGAGTCTGGGCACCATAATCATTTTGGATAATGCTACCCTCCCAATGGGAGCCAAGGGTAGAGTCCGCCAGAAGCGAATTTGGCATTTAAGCCCTCGGAGGGCTTGGTAGTGGTTGCCCTCCAGGAGGTCCCGAGGCGCATGGTAGAGTCTGACACCCAGGTATCGCGGGGCGTCCCCTGTCCATGCCAGTGAGGCATCTCCCAGCCGAATTTCTCAGTGTAGTGTGTTTGGGTGTAGGGGATAGATAGAGGATTAATTCCAATTCACCCTTAGCCCTGCCGCCCTCTTGAAGTCTGCGAGCATGGTCCATAGAGTGGTGAGGTCCGCTGTGATGTCTCTGACGTAGAGGAGGAGATCATCTGCATATAGGGAGACGCTATGGGTGCGGCCTCCCAGCGGAATGCCCCAATGCCCGCCCACCTCTCGCAGTCGTCCCGCCAGTGGTTCCATGGCGATGGCCAATATGACGGGGGACAGGGGGCAACCCTGGCGTGTGCCACGCATGATCGAAATGGGGGATGAAATGTGGCAACCGATTCTGACGCGTATGGTGAGATCAGTGTACAATAGTCGGGTGTACGCTATGAATTGGGGCCCTAAGCCCACCCTCTGGGGCACCTTAAATAAATACTGCCATGCCAGGGTGTCGAACGCTTTCTCGAGATCCAGTACAAGGCACGCCGCACGTGGGAACCTGCCCCGCAATCCGTCCTGGATCTGGAACAGTCAACGTATATTTTGGGAGGTTTTCCTCCCAGGGACGAATCCGCTCTGGTCCGAGTGTATCAGTCTTGGGAGTACCTCTGTGATTCTGCCCGCCAGGATCCTCCCTAGTATTTTGCAATACGTGGTCAGGAGGGTGATGGGGCGATAGGAGGTCCGAAGCAGGGGGTCCCGATTGGGTTTTGGGAATGTTACCAGCATGGATTTCCGCATAGATTGGGAGAGTAGCCCTACCTCCAATGCCTCGTGAAAGACAGCACCCAGCTGCGAGAATGTGGAGTATAATTCTATGGGGAAACCGTCATGCCCCGGAGCCTTGTTTTTGGCCAGGCGGGAAATGGTAGATTTGATCTCAGCTGTTGTGAGTAGAGCGTCTAATGTCGTCCGCTCCTCGTCTGTTATTTGGGCTATGGTGTCGGTGGTCAGCATATTTCTAATATGTTCCCCCCCTGTCCTGGGTCGGCTCTTTGTATAGTGTGGTGTAGTAATCGTGGAAGGCTGAGAGGATGGCAGCTTGCATGTATACCACCTCCACAACGGCATTACGAACGCTGGTGATCGGTTGTGTTTGTGTGTCTTGTCTAATGAGCCAAGCTAGCAGGGTGCCGGCGCGGTTGCCTTCAATGTGGACTCTAGTGGTGTATGTACAGAAATTATAACGTCGTAGGTCGGCACACGCCTCCTCGTATTTGGTTTTGGCCTCTGCCAGTGGCGCGGGAGGGAGCTCCTGTTGATCTGCTGCCTTAGATAACTGCGCCACTTGTTGTTCTGTGGATTGTATCACCCTCTCTAGTGTTTGCCTCACCCCTTTGATTTGCCGGATGCATGCTCCCCATAAGACCAAATTGAAAGCGTCCCAATCTAGTGATCTCGCTGGTGTAGTGCCCGTGTTTTCAGCAAAGTAGTGTTGAATGGTTTCTGACTGCTCGTGCTGGAACACCGGGTCTAGAAGGCAGTCCTTGGGGATGTGCCATGTAGGGATCGGGGGCGTGGGTAGGCACCATGTGAGGGTCACAACATGCGTGTCATGATCCAATATGACCCTACCCAAGTAGTCCGAGTATCGACTGCACAGGAGGATAGACTGTGTGCACATGAAGCGGTCTAAACGAACTCGTAAGTTGTGGGGGATAGAATGAAATGAATAGATTTTGGTGGTCGGGTGTGTATGTCGCCATGCGTCCGTTAAAGACCAGTGGGCAGCCCAAGCGCGGAGTCCGGCTGTGTGTGTGTGAGCTGGGGAGTGTTTGGTGGGGGGGTATGATCTATCTAATGCAAGATCTAGAGAGCAGTTGTAATCCCCTCCTAATATCCACGGGGAGGATGTGAATTGCGCCAGGGTGCATTTCAGGGTACCCCAGAAAGGTGCCTGGTCTACGTTGGGAGCGTAGATGCTACCTATGAGGATGGGCTGCCCATCTAGTAACCCCTCCAGCAGCGCGTAGCGTCTCTCGGGGTCCACCTTCCTACCGGTTTCGCAAAAGGGAACTCCGGGCTGAGTCCAGACCAGCGTTCCTCGTGCGAAGGCGGAGTAGGTTGTGGCGCAGAATGTGCTCCGCCATTTCTTCTGAAGTTTGCTCAATTCCGCATGAGTGAGGTGGGTCTCTTGTAGGAAAATGTTCTGCGCTTGTTGGCACTTAACATACGCATATATCGCATAGCGTTTCCTGGCTGTGTGCATCCCCCGTACATTTAGGGTTAAAAAAGTGAAATCCGTGTGTGCCATGGTGGATGATAGGTCATGTTGGGTCTCCGGGGGTGCGTAACCTCTCATCCCTTGCCAGTGGGTGTTGCCCGCAAAGCTGTGTGGAGCCTTGGGTGAGCGCCCCCGCCCTTTATATGGGAGGTAACAAGAGGTCATGGCACAGGGGGTGGGTGAACTGAGAACCGGGGTCGGGAAACAGTCCCAATACAGGGGACCTATCGCTGGGAGCGATACGTCCAAACTGGCTCTCCAGAAGGAAGAGAGCATAAAAAAGTAACCATGGGGTGGTGGAACGTGCGTGCGAGGTTGGTCCATGGACGGGCTTGTGAAGGATCAGTGTTCGTCGTCTGGTCCCGGGATGCATCAGGATGTTGTTGCGTGTGTAACCTGGGAGAGCTGCAGTTTTGTGAGGGGGCCGAGAAGTTGTTAGTAGGGCTACCCTGTGACTATCTGCTGCGGGGTACTGTGAACAGCGTCTTGGTGGTAGCGACCTTGCGTGTCCATCAACTTATGGGATCCGCTGTCTGGGGGGTGACCTGGGGTAGCGTGATGGAGTCTCCCTTAGATGAAGTCTCGTCACTATCCTCCTCTCCCGCGGATGAGAACAGGTGCGGAGCTGTGTCCATATCGTTCGAGGGTGGGGAGGCCTGCAGTGCTGTCACTGCCCGTAGAGCGTCCCGGCACTCCTGCATGATTTGTTCCAAGTCCGGGGAGTCCACATTGGGGCTCCGTGCCGCTGTGTTCTCTTCATTCCACCCTCTGTTTGGGTGGTGCCTCCTGGATAGTGGTGCCCTTCGGTTCTGCCCTCGTGCGGTCTCTGTCCCGGATAGCTGCAGGCAGTGCTGGTCCTTGCCTCTTCTGCACGTGTAAAAAATATGGCAGAGTCGTTATGGATAATTTTGAGTCTGGCAGGGAATAGCAGGGAATACTGAATATTACTCGCCCTGAGCCGTCGTTTCACCTCCAGGAATAGCGACCTCTGTTGCTGTACCGCCCGTGCATAGTCAGGAAAGATCATTACCTGTTTGTCCTCAACCCGGAGGGGACCTGCTCGTCCGGTGGCTCGAAGCACCGCATCCTGGTCTCTAAAGTGGCGGAATTTCGCCAACATCGGCCAGGGGGGGCTCCAGGCTAGGGTCCGCGCGCCGGGACTCTGTGAGCGCGCTCAATGGAAAAGAAGGCCGAACGGTCGGCAGCTGGAGTAAAGGACTTCACCCACGCCTCCATGTGCTCCACCGGGTCTGATCCCTCAATTCCTTCTGGCAGCCCCAGCACCCGGATATTACAGCGCCTCGAGCGTCCCTCCAGGTCGTCCATGCGCCCTTCCATAGTGGATAGACGGGTCAGGATATCACGGATCGTCATTTGTTGCTCTTTAATTGTGGGTTGCAGGTCGGCCACGATCTTTCCCCCTTCGTGTACTTTGTCTGCTAGCTTTCGGTGGTCAATCCTGATAAGGCTTATGTCGGTCGTCAGGGTGCCAAGCCGCTCCTCCATACACACCCTGGAAAGTTCAATAGCCGCTAACACTCTGTCCAGCTTGTCCGATATGGATGAGTCGGGCGGGGTCGCGGTAAGCTTGACCCCGGTCTTGGGATGCAGCATATTCTCTGGCGCCGTCTCCAGCACAGTTAATGTTTGCATGGCCCTGGGTTTCCCCATCGTATCTCCTGGGGTATCTCATCTTGTGCGGGGTGGTGTGATGTGGTGCCACTTTGTTGAGCCTCTGTTCCTCTGAGATGGGCCCTGGGTATGCTCTGTCCCACACCCGTTCGACAGAGTATGGCGGGTGCCCTGGCTGTCCAATCTGGGGATGCTGACCCCCGACTGCGCCTCGAGGCTGGTACCCTGGGCGTTGGCCTATAGGGCGCATCCGTCGTGGTTGCGGGTCCCCTTCACCTCCCCCACCCGCCACTCCTGTTGCCAAGCGGCTTGTGGGGTCAGGAGGGTCCAGCCCAAGACGGCCCTCCGATGAGCTATGGGGCTGAGGAGGCTCGTGTTGCGTCGCCCTCCCTGCGGCCGCTGGTTTGGTTCAGGCTGAGCACCGGGTTGAGCGCCAATCGAGATGTCGGCCCTCCATCCCAAGGTCAGGCATTGGTTGAGCTGGGCCTTAGAGGTGGGGGGCGATCATGCGCACTCCTCCCCGATATCAGGCAGCCCCGGGGGGGGGGGCCCCCCCACTCACCGCCTCAATGTCCGTGCAGTCCACTCCTAGCGGGCCCGGATCTCCAATTGCTCCCCAGGGAGGTTCAGTTGTCGCGCTCACCAGGTGCCATGTTGGGGTCAGGCAGTCTAGGCTCAGATCATTCGCCGGTCTCTGGTGGCCCGTGAAAGAAGGTCGTCTCAGGGTCTCAGTACCTCTGCCGCCCAGTGAGGCTCTCACGGCCGCACACAGCTGTGCTCAGCACTATACGTCCCTCGCGCTCGGTCTTTCGGATTCCGGTCTCCCTGGTCCCGTAATCCACGCTCCAGGACGCACCTCACAGTTCAGGCTCAGGACTCTTGAAGTCGGATAGAGGCGCGGGTGGGCGCAATCTTGGTGCCAAGTGCCGGGTCCCGTAACGGCTCGGTGCACTCTGCAACCCTGCTCCGTTGCTGAAGGGGCTTGTTACTGTGGGATGCCCCGTGTGTTCCGACGGCTGTGAGTTGGTTTTGTAGCCAGAATCGACGCTGTGAAGTGGACGATATGCTCGCCCGGTTGTGAAACCTCAGCAGGGCACGTCCACCATCGTAGCCTGCTTGGCCACGCCCCCAAGTTCCTCTTAGCTTGAGGAGTTCCCTCTTTTTGCGGTATCGACGTGGGTGTGAGAGAAGAAGAGCACATCGAGGGAGTGGGGGCCTGGGGAAGCTGGGGCTTTGTGTGTGTCGCAGAAGAAATAAATTGTATTTCAGAGAGGCATTTGGGCCTACTACGTTAAAAAGAACAACTACGTCAGTATGGTCAACTTAACAGATTCCTTTATGCTAGCTGGTAGGGCCTATATGAGAGTCTCATACTTCAGGTGTGGGCAGAATGGGCCTTGGGTACTATATGATAAAATAGACCCTGCTTCATTGGCGTGATTACCCCTGACTTTTTGCCTCTACCTCCTTTCCTTTTAGATGCTTTGTGTACTTTGCCACTGCTGATCAGTGTCAAAGTACAAGTGTTCCCTGTGTCAAGTGTAATGGTAATTGATTGGCCATGATTGGTTATTTGCCTTACTAGTAAAGTCCCTAGTGATGTGCACTGTGTGTGCCAGGGCTAGTAATGCAAAGGTGCGCGGAGAAGAGAACTCAGGCCTGCAGTGTAGGGCCTGCGCACAGTTTGCTAAGTTAGCATGTTGTCCTGACAAGTGCAACCACTTATCACAAATAATGCCACGGGTCCATAGTCAACATGAGGTCATGCAATTGGCTGGGTGTACCCTTCCACACAAAGGGGGGATTTCCCTTTTAAGGACGGTTCCCTCACACACCAGAGGTGTCATGCTTCATCATAGAGGTGCCTCCTCGCGTGAGAGACCTAGTCTTCACTCGGGCTAAAACCCCCTCGCTGCAAGGAAGGAGCTCAGGGATGTTTTTATTGAAAAGGGGCGGGTGTACTAAAACCCTATGTGAGCCTGGTGTGTTTAGAAAAGGTGCAATGCTATGATGTGAGTGGTTAAAACTGACTACGGGGTTAGCTATGCTGCAACTTTATTCAGCTACCCGGTGTCAGGATTAAAAACAAAAAATAGCTGGTAATGCAGGTGCCGTCATTAGAGGCATCTGTGTCAGTGCTAGACCAACATGTTTCGGCCAAGGGAACTAAAGTAGTGTCCCAGCCTTCTTCAGGGTCAATAGTTCAGCTACTGCAATGAATATGTGTAAAGAACGTGAAAAAACATGAGATAACGTGCGAAAAATAATGGTATAATACTGAACCAGTGAATTGGCTATTCAGTATGTTCAACGCACAACCTATGGTGGAGACAAAGAACAACATGTCCCATTTGCATACAAATATGTTAAGAACATGTCGCGTGAGTACAACATACAGTTAATCCTCCTATTTAGTAGTCCACTTAGACACATTTACATATTAGATCAATGTGTAGTAAACTACGATGCGTGACTCACCACTATAGGTTAATAAAGTTCACCACATCTGTCCCGGCATAATAGCCATATGCTACATGCACCAAAACCTGTCAAAGAAGGTTCGTAGCATTAAAAACAGAAAACCCCAAGAGAGGGAAGTAGAGACAGAACGCAATGACAATGTTTTAAAATCAAACAGCCAGGGGATTGATGTGTATCTGACCTATAACATTAGGGCGGCTCTACATGTCTGAGCAACCTCACTGCCCAGAGAAAAGGAGGGCAGAGCAGAGAAGGGTGTGCATGATGAGGGCCGCCATGCTCGGCTGCAACAAATGGGTCTGTGCGTCGCGGCTGGGAGGGCCTGTCTGGAGGCCAGGATGAGCAAAGGTGTGAAAACCTTCCACCTGGAGAGCAACAATGACCGCAACACCACCGCCCTGCTGGATAACCTCGCCAACCTCGGACTTCAGCAACTGGTCAACACCCCCACCCACTTCGCCGGCCACACGCTCGACCCACTCTTCTCGTCCAGCAAGCACGTCACCTTCAGCCACTCCACCGGACTTCACTGGACCGACCACAGCTGCGTCCATTTCAGCTTCAGAAAGAACACGGTCCACCATCACCCGAAGCAGGCTCCCCACAGAAACTGGAGCAAGATCACCGCCGACCAGCTCGCCACCTCCCTCAGCCAGAGCCCACCTGTCAGGACCACGGACCCTAACACAGCTGCCCTCGACCTCCTGCAGTGGCTGACCTCCTGTGCCGACGACCTCGCGCCACTGAAGAACCCCCTCACCAGGCCCAGAAGCAAGAAGGCCCCCTGGTTCACCGACGAACTTAAGGACTCCAAGAAGGCCTGCCGCACCCTCGAGAAGGCCTGGCTCCTCAACAAGACCGCCGACAACAGAACAGCACTGAAACTCGCCACTCGCAGACATCACCAGCTCATCCGCACCACCAAGAAGAAATCTCTGAGGGAACGACTGGACAAGAATGCCCATGACAGCAAGGAGCTCTTCAACATCGTCAAGGAGTTCTCCAACCCCAGCACCGGCAACAACGACATCACTCCCTCACAGGACCTCTGCGACTCCCTCGCCTCGTACTTCCACCGCAAGATCGCCAACATCCACAACAGCTTCGACATTTCACCCCCGCACCCATCGGTCGTACCTTCGCACCCCGCCGCCACCCTCCAGACATGGACCGAGGTGACCCCCGAAGACACGTCACGCATGATGAACACCATCCACTCCGGATCTCCGACCGACCCGTGCCCCCATCATGTTTTCAACAAGGCAGCCTCTACCATCGCACCCCACCTCCGAGACATCATCAACACCTCCTTCAACACAGCAACTTTCCCGGAGAGCTGGAAGCACGCCGAACTCAGCGCTCTGCTGAAGAAACCAACAGCGGACCCGACCGACCTCAAGAACTTCCGCCCCATCTCGCTCCTTCCTTTCCCCGCCAAAGTCATCGAGAAGGTCGTCAACAAGCAACTGGCAGCCTTCCTCGAGACGAACGGATCCCTCGACCCATCACAGTCCGGATTCAGAGCCAACCACAGCACCGAGACCGCCCTCATCGCAGCCACCGACGACATCCGAGCCCTGCTCGACAACGGCGAAACAGCGGCACTCATCCTCCTAGACCTCTCCGCAGCATTTGACACTGTCTGCCACCGCACACTAGTCCAACGCCTCAACGACACCGGCATCCAAGGGAAGGCTCTGGAATGGATCATCTCATACCTCTCCGGCAGAACACAGAGAGTACGCCTCCCTCCGTTCCGCTCCGAGGCCACCGAAGTCATCTGCGGCGTCCCGCAAGGATCGTCGCTCAGCCCCACTCTCTTCAACATCTACATGAAACCCCTCGCTGCCATCGCACGCCAACACAACCTCAACATCATTTCCTACGCCGATGACACCCAGCTAATTCTCTCCCTCACCAGAGACCCCGACACCGCCAAAGCCAGCCTGCACGAAGGGATGACAGACGTCGCTGAATGGATGAACATCAGCCGCCTGAAACTGAACACGGACAAGACAGAAGTCCTCATCCTGGGACCATCACCCTCCGCATGGGACGACTCCTGGTGGCCCCCGGCACTAGGCACCGCACCTGAACCGACGGACCACGCACGCAACTTGGGCGTCATACTGGACTCCTCCCTATCGATGACCAGACAAGTCAACGCCGTCTCCTCAGCTTGCTTCCACAACCTCCGCATGCTCCGAAAGATCTTCCGATGGATCCCAACCGAGACCAGGAAGACGGTCACCCACGCTCTCGTCACCAGCAGACTAGACTACGGAAACACCCTCTACGCCGGTACTACGGCCAAGCTTCAGAAAAGACTTCAGCGTATTCAGAACGCCTCCGCCCGACTCATCCTGGACGTCCCCCGACGCAGCCACATCTCGTGCCACCTGAGAGACCTGCACTGGCTCCCGGTCAACAAGAGGATCACGTTCAGACTCCTCACCCACGCACACAAGTCCCTCCACGACCTAGGCCCAGGGTACCTCAACAGCCGCCTCACCTTCTACACGCCCACCCGCCGGCTACGTTCCGCTAACCTCGCCCTCGCCGTCGTCCCTCGCATCCAGAGAGCCACCGCTGGAGGAAGGTCATTCTCCTACCTGGCAGCTAAGACTTGGAACTCCCTACCCGTCCACCTGCGGATGACCCAGGACCACCTGGCCTTCAGGAAACAGCTCAACACCTGGCTGTTCGAGCAGTAGCAGACCCCCTTCCCCAAGCGCCTTGAGACCCTTACGGGTGAGTAGTGCGCGATATAAGTTCCATGATTGATTGATTGATTGAAAACAAGGGGCAGAGGTCCAAAGTTGTCTGACCCGACACGGGGGAATTGGACACCCGCTGGAAAGACCGGGCATCGGCATAGGTTCACGGGGGTAGGGGGAAGAACTATGTACGTCATAGGAATCAACGGCAGGAGGTGACTGTGATATTGAGGTGGAGTCTTAAGTTGACCCCTGGTTCACCGTAGGGAACTGACTACGCCAGCACTGTCAGTACTGGCGGTGAGGTGTGTTGGCGATGTGAGCTCACGCCGACTATGCTGGGGATGCCGCAGGGGGAAAGGAGGGAGAAGCAGTGGATGCCTATCCTATCCAGAACGCGGGCAGTGGTGGGCTCGTGCCCCCTGCACTGAATGCAACCTCGAGAGGGAGCAGAGCTCAGCTACCACTTACCACTGGTTGTGGAGTCCAGGGACAAGATGGCGCACGTCCGGGGGGCAGGGGAACAGTGCCTAGGAGCCGCTGTCATTAAGGAGTCTCTCGAACGCTCCGACTTTCACACACTAAACAATAGCGACGTCTAATCATGGCTGAAAGCACAGGACTAGCATTTGATGACGCGGTGCTGTTAGACATTCTGACCACACCCAGTATTTTAGAAATACCGCTGAGCCAAACCATGGCAACCTCAGATGACTGGAATAAACTCATTAATCTCAAGCAACTGTATATTAGAACTACCACACACGGTTCCATCATGACAGAATACCTTCGGGGCAACTGCGCCCCCACGGGACTTATAGTTGCCAACGTCCCTAGGCTGTTCCTAGACAATCCCTCCTTCTAGAAAGACTGATCCCTCATTGCGTGTCGATGCACGAGGGACTGGCTGATATTGATCATCAGCACGGCTAAGAAGGAGGCTGAGAAGGTCTTGATCCAAATCCAGACTTTGGAGTCCTGGATTAAGGTCATCATGCGCGACCGTCTTCAAAAAGAACTTGGACGAGACAAATAAAACTACTAAAGAATACAAAGAGACTCTCCTGACCAGAAAAATTACCAAATTTAAGAAGGATTTGGCAACGTCTTCTATGAAGAAGGTATATCCTTACACAGATGCCTCATACCAACCGCCAGAATGCCATAGGGCAGGCAGAAGATACGGATCAAACTATTCGTCATCTGACAGAGAAGAAACATCCAGCGATTCTGATACGAGCCAAGGAAACACCAATCAAAGATCACAATATCAGAACCAAAGGAACTGGTGTGGATCACCGGGAGGAGCCCAGAACAACCAATGGTGGCCCCCAAACCCCTGGAGTTATCCCACTTTCCCCTTCTTCGGACAAGGCAAGCCAGGCCCATTGATGAATTTCCAACAACATCAGCCAGTTGGTTATAGCCAGCCTTTTTTAGGGCAAGGCCGCGGCCGGTCGAGAGGCCGCAGGCGGGCTCAACAACAAGTACACTGGAGCTCCCCGGTCCCCCAACGGAACACGAGGAGCATGACGAAGAACGGACAACAGGCATAGCCACACACCGCTCCGACGTCATCTGACGCAGTTTGGGGTGCCAGACGATGGAATGTCAGTGATCTTTGTAGTGAGTGCCGATGGATTGTTCCCCTTTGAGCTTTTTTACTCTGGGGTTACGTTTCCTGAAGTGGATGCGGATGATAACACGTTCCACTCTTACACTCCTATGGCAGTTCCAGCGAATTACACACCAAATAGGACGCAGGAAATTCCGATTTCCGCATGGCAATATCGTATTTGGTTCAATGGCGCCCTCCTCCACACCATAACTCCGGTTCGGTTAGGTCCCTAGTCCATTCCTAGGGCCACTTGGCCAGTCTTGGCTGGGTTCACACCTCATCCACCTTATTTACTAGACCCGGTGGATGACTTACGTCAGCTACATACCACCTTGATAGCGGTGTATAGGGCTTTGGTGCAATACGTCTCGCGCAATCTCCAGGTGGGAACACCTGGGGTTGCGACGCAGCCAGTTGAACCAGCCGGGATTACTATTACTCCCATCATGGTTAATTTGGTAATGGGCAAGCGCCACCCGAACAAGGACGATATGCCTTATTGGCTTGCTGAGAAATTTGACCAACTGGAAGCGGTATTTCCTAATACAACTCCTGTGGAGAAACACAGGATTCTTACAATTAGTTTGCAGAAAGACTTAGTCCCTGAGGTGAAAGATTGTGAGAACTGGGGTAAAGTATTTTCAGCAGTCTAAGCAAAGTGCTTCGGCACACCGTCTATGACTGTGCTGCCCTCCGTGTTCAGGATGAGCACGGTCCAGAAGCGGCGGTCGAGTTGGGAATGAGGCTTGTCGGCGTGTTTGACGTAGTTGCTGATCTTATCCTTGCTAACGTCAAAGGAGATGCGGTTAACTTTCAAGTATCGAATGAGCTGCGCCTCGTAGCCGATAAACCCCGGCAGTTACCGAGGATTATTGCAGAGGCTTATAAGACCATTGGCCGCAATAGTTTGGGTGTTAAGCCTTTTGCTAAAATAACAGCACAACCGCAAACTCAGACGGTTAAGTCTACTAAAGAAGACCGTCCTGTTTTTCCTAAACAAAATTGGAAAAGTAAAAAACAGGGGAAGCAGCAACAGAAACAAGGGTCACGTTCCGCGTCCCCAATACCAGTAGCTACTGAACGCACATATGAATTACGCGATCGTACAAGAATTAGGTCTCCTGATAGATTTCAGGTTCCTGATCAACGTTCTCCTCGTTCTTCACAGGAAACATCGGTCTCACAAGCCGGTGGAGGTGAACGCGGCAGAGGTCGGGTGCTCCTCAAGGACGTGAACAGCCCCGCCCGGCTGATGGTAAAGGCAAGCAGGATGACTTTCCATGTCAAAGACCTCAGTTTCAGAAAAAGAAGGTTGCTGCACTAACAGCGAAATATGCCACAGATAGTGAGATCACAGCTTCGGAACATGACATGGGCACTAACGCTGCTAGACAGCGCAGCGGAGGTTACAATAGTGCGGCAAGCACTGCGTCCATATCTGAAGGCAACAGCAACTGACACGTTTATTAATGTAGAAACTGCTGACACTAGAGTGGCTCCCCCTGACAGACTATATGATATAGCCCTTTTAATTGAAGGTGACATACAACGTACAATAAAAGGGATTTTTTGGGAAACTCTGACCTCTACATATGGCCCCCTCCTTTCATTTTGGCGGCTCCGAGAGGGGAGGAGGCAATCCTCCCATTGTTCGGGCACAATGTGCCGAAGGAGCAGACGCAGAACTTTGCAGAGGAATTGGCACAGGTACTTGCACCGGCGTTGTACCATACTCAGGTTGGGTGGGATAAATTATCGCCAAGCTTGATTCCGTTACGGTCGATGCCACAGCCACAACCCCAATATCCCATGCGCCGCGAAGCTAGATCTCACGTCACAGAAATCCTTGACCAACTGGAATATCAAGGCGTAATTGGAACGTGTGTGTCACCCATGAATAATACTCTTTTCACTGTAACCAAACCTGATGGGTCGTACCGCCTAGTTTTGTATTATGGGCATTTGAACTATAATTGTCGGACGTGTGCGGTACAGAATACCCACAGCTCTGCCCTGGTTGATAGTCTCGTGAGAAAAAGGTTTAAGATCACACTTGACATTTCAAATGGCTTTTATATTCTTTCATGCGTTCTCTACCATTAGAGAACGTCCCTCTGGGTGCTACGATGTGTGACTCGCATAGGCGAAATTTAAATTCTTGAATAATTCAATCAAAAAGAGTGATTGAAGGCGTATAGTTGAAAGTTGAAATTATTTGTATTCATTTCATAAAGATGAATTCTTTTTCATATCAACGTAGAGATAAACATCCTGATAAGGTCAATCGTATTTTTATGAATGATCCCAATGCATTTCGGGCTCAACTGGGGCCCTTCATCAGGGGAATCTAAACAGTAAAACAAACTTTTGTCACATGAGGAACCACGTCTTGTGAAACATTTTATTAGTTCACAGACTGCTAGTTAAAGTGCCAGAAATAAGATTAGTGTGCCAGCTGACTCATATGGTGTCCCACCATGATTTATGCCTGGTTTCAAATCAAAGTGTAGTTCTATACATCGCGCGCGTTTTAAAAAGATCGGTGAAAAAGGTCATTGCCTCCATGTGCATCACTAACCAGTGTCTCCCGTGTGTCGTGCATAGTTGAATAAACCAAGGTCAAGTCATTCGAAAAGTTCAGTTACAACAGGCTATAGCACTTGAGTGATTCAATAATACGGGTGATGTGAACACATTTGGTGTAGTAAAAGAAATAACCACCAGTGTGCAATGGTGAACGCCGAGCTGAAAACGGCTTGTGTCTAAATAGCTGTAACGCTCGGGTGATTCAGATACACGGGTGATGTAAACACTCACAGGCACTAAAGTAAAAACATAACCAACGGTGTACAACAGTGAGCGCCGGGCTAAAAACAGTTTGTGTCAAAAGGTACCTTATATCCCATTAGTTCTCTTACAGGAGCAGATGTCTTACCTTCCGTCTCTTGTGAAGTTAATACTGAGCGTACATCATGCTTCGCGTTAGCGTAAAGTCCGTGTGAAGTGTGTCGTTGTTAATGAAAGTGATGGAAAATAAAAACGGACTGTAAACCACTAAACAGCAAGGACGTACCACTCGTGCGCCTTCATCTGAATGGAAAAAGTCAGCGCCATCTTGTTAGGTGGTTGAGTGTATACCAGATACGTGAGTGATCAATGTGTGAGAATTCAACAACAATCAAGAAGATGGTTAGAAACACATCAAAGAATAATAAAGTAGAATAATAAAAGGTGTATAAACAATGGTGAATTGATGTGATGATAAAATAATATGAAAAAGGCAAGATCATGCTAGATGTGCGATGCTGACCACTAAATGAACCATTGCATATGTATATGCTGGAAATTATAAAAACTACAGATAGCACGCGAATTCCGTGGGATCATTAAGTCCCTTTGGTTTTATAGATTCCAATCGGTAAATCCAATAATTTTCTCTTTGCAAAAGAGTGTTGTTATTGTGAGTATTCAAACTTCACCATTATGAATGGCTTTTATAGTCATAACCTGTCCTCTATTAGTAGTCAATGGACAGCCTTTACTTCTGGCGGCAAACAAAAGCAATTTAAAAGATTAGCCATGAGCTATAAAAACAGTCCAGGCGTCTTTGCCGCATGTGTTGTTTCTGTTAGAGAGCATTGACCCTGATGCGTACGTTGAGGATATTTATCTCACGGACGACGAATTATGGGCGAATCTGTGTCGCGTTGACCGCATCATTGTTATGTTTGCGGACTTCGGTTACAAATTTAACTTTGCAAAATCGCACATTGCAGAGTACACAGTGTTGTTTTTGGGCTATGAACTCAACAACGAAGGACGAGGTTTGGCACCTCACTTCCTGGAGAAATGCGCATGTTTGCGCGCTCTGACGACTCTGAAAAAACTACAATCTTTTCTGTGTTTTTTGAACTTCGGACGTACTTACATTCCCGATTATGCCCAGCGTATCAAGCCCGCTATATGCCTTGGTACAACCGACTTTTACCATATCTTGCTGGCTGCCAGAACATACAGCTATACTGCACTCTTTGCAGGCTGATCTTCTTGCATCTAAATACTTATTGACACGTGATAACCACACAAACCTCATAATAAGAATTGTGCCTGGCGCAGTGGGTTTCACGTACTTAACATTTAATGAGGGTGACACAGTCCCTATTGCTTACAACTCACACTTGTACACTTCGGCTGAAATGCGCTTTTCTAAAGTCGAAAAAGTTTTGACTGCTGTGCAGATGGCGATTCTAAAAGAGCGAGCGTTGTCACAAGGGAAACACATGTTGGTTGTCGCGCCGTATCCTGCCCTTGAGGCAGTGACGAAGGCCAGTGTACCTAATTCTAAAGCTTTGCATCCACGTTGGATACAATGGGCCACTTCTTTGAGGTCTCCGGATGTCACGTTTATCTTTGATTCCTCATTGCAAACACAGGAGTATTTGCAGTATGAATTTGTTCATCGAGCTCCTCTGTCCATGCGCCCGCTTGAGGATTACCATTGTATCATTTACACTGACGGTTCGGCGCAACCGATGATGGAATCTAAGCATGCGTATTCAGCGGCCTGCGCAATAGTGGCTGGTACCATTGTGAATGGAGAATTCAAGTCAGGTGTCGTGCATACGTAGACATTAAGAGACTGTACCGCCCAGTTGGCAGAGCTGCGTGCTCTGGTGCTTGCACTAGAGTTTACGGATCCCCGTGTGACTACTCTTATTGTGAGTGACTCTTACTACTGTGTTCAGTCTTTCAATGACAATTTATTCTTTTGGACTCAAAATGAATATTGAGATTCCAAAAGTAGCCCAATCAAACATAAAATGCTTTGGGTCCGAGTCGCAGAACTTAAAGAACGTATGCCTCTCGTGAATGTAATTCATACTCTTGGTTACCAACGCGTAGGGGTACACGCTGTTCGCAACAGTTTAGCTGATTAGGCAGCGAAAACCGCAGTGGCAACATATCTAGTAGCAGCAGCTACAAGATCCAAAAGTAAGATTGATGATGACATCTTGGCAGCAATTGCTGCGACAGAGAAGGGAGATGATTACCCTAGAGGTTTCCCTTCTAAATACTCTTATCATTTAAGTCCTGATAAAGTTCCCTATGTGAGAATTAACGACGTTGGTGACAGGTTGATTCCCAACGCGGACCACAGATTTTCCTTGATAACAGCCGCTCACGAAGTTATGGCCTTAGCCCATGCAGGCTTCTCAGCGACTGTCACTATCTTGCAACAACGTTACTGGTGGCGCGGATTGTATAAACAGACTCGTGATTATGTCCTTACTTGTGACATTTGCCAGCAGATTAAACCTTTGACTGCTGTGCGTCCGCCCCAAACACAGTTGTACATATCTAATAAACCACTTGGGTGTGTTTATTTAGATGACTGTGGTCCTTTCTCTTCTGATACTGCGTATAAGTTCATCTTAGTTGCAGTGGATTCGTGCACACGTTTTCTATGGGTTTGGCCACAAAGGAGTGCTGATGCTCGAACTGTCATCAGGGATTTGCGTGTCTTTGTGGGAATTTTTGCATGTGGTACCCTCCATTCGGACCAGGGTCTGGCGTTCGCCTCTTAGGCGTACAAGGAAGCCATGAGGTCTTTGGGGGTCCAAGTCAGATTTTCGTCTCCATACTGCCCTGAGGGCAATAGTGTTCTGGAGCGAATGAACAGTGACTTAAAGCAATCCTTGACAGCTAGGGTTTTAGGTACTGGTAGAAACTGGTTGGCCCATTTGTATAGCGTACAACGTGCACTTAATAATCTCCCAAGAAGGTCTCTGAGTGGGCGGACCCCATACGAAATGCTCTTTGGCATAAAAATGTTTGTCCCTGACCTTTATTGTCTAGACATGGCGGCGTCAGCCGCACCATTTGACATAGATGATCATTCTGCTGTGTTACAGAATCTACAAGAGGCTCGAGACAGTCTTGCAAAGGAACACTTGCCCTCCACAACTGATGCTGCACTTCAGATTCCGGTAGTTGGCTGGCTACCTCGAGTCGGTGACCTGGTCCGTGAGAAGGTGGAAAACAAGGGGTTCGGCCTCTCTTATCGTCCACCTGTTCCAGGGCTTGGCGTGCAGGGTACAAGAACAGTCATTTTACCTCCACTTCCTAGTCGCAAGGATAACAGGTACATCTCCATTGACAATGTCAAACTACAACGAGTGGCCGATTCTTCTTAGTATGACTACAGCGGTCTCTTGTCCAGCAATGCTGAGAAATTCTGTTTTGGGTCTGGCAAATACGAACAGTCCTGACATTGCCATCGAGATTCATACAGTTACTAATCCTTTATTGACTCCACCAACTGGTGGTCCCCATGAAGATACTGAGTATACCTATCCCACAGATGTGTCGTTGCCCGGTGTGCAGTCAAGTGCAGTTGACCAGTCACGTTTTTCATTTGACACTAACTCTACAACATCGAATGCCCCATCGAAAATTTCTATTTTTGCTGTTTGGTTTAAAAGACATTGTTTAACTCCCCCTTGGACGTACATTTGGCTGGTGCTCATTTCTATTTTTTTGTTTATATCGATTGGATTTGTGGTTGTCTTTTTTCGTTTAGTGAATGGACATTATCTTACCGAAAGATCTGCAATTAGATTAATTGATGGAACTTTGGCACCCCACTCCTCATCACACATCATGAAGAGGGACCAGACTTTTGTTAATATTACTGCCTGGCCTGTGTTAAATGGGATTGTATGGGATGCTGTAAAATTTCAAATTCTTGGCCCTACAGAGGTGATTAATGTCCCCAATGTACTTCGCGTTTCTATGGGGGATGTTGTGAAACAAAACATACGCTCTGATGATTGGGAGGTCCAAGCCGTTGAGGCTCTTTTTTCTGATTTGAAATATTATGCTGCTTTTGATGCTGAAGTGTTGTACTTAGACTCAGCGAATTATGGAGAGTTATTTTTCTACCAACATTATGGCAATCATTTCCTGCATAAAGCAAATACATTTAGAAATGGCGTTAATTATACACAATGGGAACATTGCCCAGCTCCCATTGAAGGTAGTTCGAAAACTCTATTGAAAAAATGTACAGATTTTACAGATTTTAGTGAATCCAAGCCTGAAGCCTTTTATTTCAAAATATCTGCTAAGTCCACTTCCAAAGTTAGACTTACACACTAAATTACTGGATTCAAAGTCCTTTATGGATGAATTGGCTATAGGATGCTATGAGATGTGGAAAGATACCATTGATCTTAAATCTGTTTGGGGTTCTAAAGCCTGGCAAGTCCAAGGCACAGAAGCACTGCATCGTGCATGCCTTATCCCCAACCACATGTTGTTTTTGAATTCTACTATTTTTCAAACCATCTGCTTTGGATTGGCTACTTCTAAAAAGATGAATGCCCCTACTATTCCTGACCTGTTTGCTTATCCAACCTGGGATAATCACACAGATATGTCCCTTCATGAATTGCAGTCCTTAATTACTAATACATCCTTTAATATTTCTACCCTGGATCCTCAAGGATGGTTATTGTGGCAGAAAAGTTCAGATTCTTGTCAACATCGTTTTCTGGGTCTGATCCCCGGATATACACAGGTTAGAGTAGATCCACGAGTATTTGAATCTTCCCATTCTGATACTACCTATTCGGTACGTAAATTATGTCAAAACTGGCTTAAACATTCCACCTTAGCGTCAGTCAAATTTCATTTGTCCCAATTGACTGACGATGTTGATCTGAATGATTTTGTTAAAGGCCCTTTGGGAGGCAGGTCCAAAAGATGGATATATGCTATTTACAACAAAGTTTGGAAATTATCTCAATTTGAAGCTGCTTCTAGATTGAGAGCTATTGATCAAGCTAATTTGGAAAAAGTGCTTGCTGTCATTGATAATAGCATTAACACTCTTTCTTCCAGAATTTACACATTAGATAATATTGTTTCATCTGTTGTGGATATTGTACAGGATGACATGTCTGTTTTATACCATAGTCAAAATCAATTGCGTCCTATATTGCAGTTTGCATGGACTTTACAAACGTTGAAAGCTGGGAAAGTTCCCCGGAGCTGCATGAATACATCATCTTTCTTCGTCGCGTTTAATCTGACTGATAAACAACAATTCATGTCTATAAAGGATGCTACATATTCGCTATTGCATATTGAAAAGTTGGAACCTTTACCATTTTCTGTGGCCGAATCAAACTCGGCTGTGTGGCTTATTCATGGGTTAATCACACTACCTTTTTTGTTATTTAAGTTCAGTTCATGTATGAAACACTATGCCTTAGGCAGATATGAACCATTTGGTAGCGCTTTTCTCCATGAAGTCTGGTCACTCCCATTCACATACAGGTGCCTGAGAGAGGGTAAAGAGGTTTATTTAAAAGGAGAGGAGTGTATTTCTACACCTGATCACTCATTAGTTTGCAAGAATTTACAATTGCAGGGCGCTTGCAATGTTCACTCACCGAATTTAGCTTGCATTTTAAAGGGAAATCCTGTGCCAGCTATTACACCTACTTTCACATTATTAACTAACGGTAGTTATTTGGATTTAAATAATGAGGCGTGTTGCCGGATGCTAGCAGGGATTCCGTACATTGTAACTGTCTCCCAACGAGTAGTCTGTTGTAAGAATGGGCTTTTCCCACCCCCGCATGGGAGACTCGATATATCCATATGGCCTTCCATACCAACCTTGAAAGCAGAGTTCAACAAGATGAGCAGAATAAGGGCGCTATTGTCCCAAAAAGAAGTCGCCCTAACTTCATCTTGCAAAACATTTGTCCTTCACGTAGCTAACACCCGCACCGAGGTGCAAGCGCTTTTGAATACTGATCTCCCACTTCATTTCGGTGCTCTGATTCACACTATATTCAATGCCTCGTCAACAACTGGCTTGGCGCACTTTTTCAAAATTGTGGGCTCCGTCCTTGTGACCTCCTTCCAAACAATATTTGGTGTGATCCCGGCATTTTTTTATTCTATTTTTTCCAGCGCCTTCGGCGGCCTTCCATTAATCCTTGCCTTGGCTGCTGGTGTGCTGCTGTTGATTTGTTTGGTCCGCAATGGCTGCACAACCTGTCACACGACAGCCAGAACCGGCTCCACATGCTTCGTACCCGGATGCTTGAATACTATGGAACACTACCTCTGGCCACCTTAAGTGTAGCCTATGGATTGTCCTTCCGGTTCTCATACTTTACTTGCGTGCAACCTGTTTTCCATTGCCTAGAATGTTCATTTGAATGGGCTCTGAGTTTGTGCCTCTCAAACACGGCGTCTCCTGCCCCGGATTATGATCGACTAATGAGTCCCTTAGTGGCTTATGAGTTGGACTGTTCTGGCATCGTGATTATGGCCTGTGCGGCTGCGCATGGAATCCTGGGAAATTGGGATATATGTGCAGCGGCCCATGACTTCCTGGCGCAAAGTTATCTCGAAGAACACGCAATTTTGCCTCTGATGGTGCTAGAGGCTCCGGCTATCAAAGAACATTATTAGATTGGATGGCTGAATCATTTACTGAAGATTACAATGACTTCCATTCCCTCCCAGACCGCCAATCCCGACCAGTCTCCTCCATGCGGGAACGCCGTGCACATCCCCAGGGGGATCTCAGGGGCATAGGGGTGAACTATGGCGGCCTTTCTCTGGCATCTGTTCCAGCATAACCGGAGGGTACGTTCTTCCATGGTGAGCTGGGCGAGGTCCAACCTCTGGTGAAGGACTATAAAGGCCAGCACGTGGCGCGGGATTAGTCTGCCCTGGGGGCCTTCCGGGCCCCTGTACTCCCTGGCCACCGCCTGCGTGAGCCACTGGAGCTGGGCCGCCAGGTAGTACCATTCGAAATCCGGAGCCGCCAAGCCCCCCTCCGCCCGCGGCCGCCGCAAGGTGGTCAGCGCCACTCGACGCCTTCCCGAACCCCAAATGAAGCTCGTGGTGAGTACCCGCAGCTTCGCAAAAAACGACGCTGGGATCCATATTGGAAGGGTGCGAAAATAGTAAAGGAGCCGCGGCAGCGCCACCATTTTCAGCAGCGCCACCCTCCCAGCACACGAGAGCGGGAGCGTTTTCCAAAATCCCATACTACTCCTTAGGCCACGAAGCGCTCTACCCACATTCCCTTCCAGTAAATCAGCCTGGGTATGATAGATGTTAACCCCCAGATAACGGAGACAGCTGCCTTCCCAGCGGATGTGGCCCAACGCCTGCGGGGGCTGTCCCCCTCGCGACAGCGGGAACAAACATGTCTTACGCCAATTGACCTTAAGCCCAGACAGCCGACCAAACACCTCCAATAGGGCCACCGCTCCCTCCAGTGCACCCGCCGCGTCCTCCAAGAACATCAGTAGATCGTCCGCATAGAGGGAGATATAATGCATATCCTCCCGCAAGGCCACCCCTACATACGGACCCCCTCGTCGGGCATGAGCCGCCAATGGTTCAATGGCCAGCGCGAACAGCAAGGGGGAGAGGGAACACCCCTGTCTCGTCCCCCTCCGGACATGGTAGGAGGCCGATATGGTGACCCCCGTCTTCACCCGGGCTGTAGCCTCGCTATAAAGCAACGTGGTCCAGCGCACAAAGTCCTCCCCCAAACCGAACTCCCGCAACACTCGATACAAATAAGGCCATTCCACACTATCGAAGGCCTTTTCTATGTCGACCGACAGCGTACAGGCCTCCGGGAAGACCTCCCGGTCCAGTTCCATCACTCGCAGTAACCTTCTCACGGAAGTGGCAGTGCTGCGTCGAGGAATAAAGCCCGCCTGATCCGGGTGGACTAAGGCGGCCATATGACCCAAGAGGCGCGACGCCAGTACCTTACTCAATACCTTATAGTCCACCGTCAACATGGAGAGCGGCCGATAAGCCGTGCGCGCGTCGGCCTTCCCTCCGGGCTTTAATAAGGGTATCACAATCGCCTCCCGAGCAGAGGCGGGCAAGCACCCACGTCGCCAAGCTTCGCCGTAGAGGGCCTGCAGCTGCGGGGCCAACAGATCCGGAAACGCCGCATAGAACTCGACAGGCAACCCATCCACCCCCGGGGTTTTCCGGCGCGCCATATGTCTAATCGCCGCCCGAATTTCACCCAGCGATATGGCACCGCCAAGTTCTTTCCCAATCTCCGGGTCTAGGCGAGGTAGGCGGGCCTCCAGCAAGAAGTCCGCTAGGCCCTCAGGCTCCCCCGCCATGGTGCTATCGTATAACCCAGCATAGTATCCGGCGAACTGCTGATTTATCCCCTTCTGGGAATACACCGGGGCACCCCCCGCGTCAGCCAGGGCCAGTATCGGTTCCCCCCGGGCCGCCGGGTTCGCCAACCAGGCCAAAAGGGATCCCACCTTATCGCGCTCCGCGTGCGCTCGCATTAGGTAGCTTTTATGGTCAAAGCAGCGGAGCCTCTCCACCTGCACCGCCACACCCTCGCGTGCCTCAGCAACCGCAGCCAGCTCTCCGTTTCCCGACTGATGCGCCCGTTCCGCCGCCCGCAGCAGGGCCTCTGCCCCCTCCACCTCCTTCATTAGCGACTTCCTCACTCCGGCTGTGGACGAGATACAAACCCCCCGAACAACCGCCTTGAGCGCGTCCCATTCCGTCGCCCGGCTTGCCGTCGTACCCGAGTTTCGCTCGAAATATTGTGTTAAGCAGTCGCTAACCTCAGCCCGAAAGACCGGGTCCTCCAGGAGCAGAGGGTTAAGACGCCACGTGGGAATAGCTTGCCGCTGCCTGGACCACTGCAACACCCCCAGACAGGGGTTATGATCCGAGAGAGTTTTCGCTAGATACTCACTATGTCGCATCAGCGAGTGGACGTCCGAGGAACACAGTATACCATCCAATCTGACATACAGCTCATGGGGGGCAGAATAAAATGAGTAATCCCTGTCCAGCGGGTGATGAGCACGCCAAGTGTCTACCAGACCCCAGGTGTCCTGCCAGCCACTTCGAGCATTGGCCACCCGACGCACCGCCGACTGTGCCAGGGGGGGGTGGGACCTATCCAACTCCACATCCGTTACTGAATTAAAATCCCCTCCCAGTACCACCGGCCCCGTCAAATACGCCGCCAACTGCCCCGACAGCCTGGAGAAAAACGCCGCCTGGTCCATATTAGGGGCATATACACTACACATGCTCAAATCCCTCCCATCCAGCCGCCCCTGCACTGCTACAAACCTGCCCTCCGGGTCTACCAATGTCATCAGGGGTTGGAAAGGGACACCCGCTCTCACCCAGATCAGGGCCCCCCGGGCAAACCTCGAAAAGGTGGTGTAGTATAATTGGCCCCGCCAGCGCCGCTGCAATGCCTTCCCCTCCTCTCTATCTAAGTGGGTCTCTTGAAGGAAGGCTACCTGAACCCCTCTCCGCACTAAGTATGCATGGATTTTATGTCTCTTCACCATAGAGGTGAGCCCTCTCACATTCCAAGTCACAATTCTCAATTCAAGGGGGGTCCCCATCCCATCGTCGAACCAACCATCCCATCCTACCCCTCCGAGGCACACTGACAACCCCCTGAAACCCTAAAACACCCCAACTCCCCGATTCCCCGCCCCTCCCCAGAACAGGCTCTAAACCGCAGTCACTCATCCAAATACTCCCCCAAACAGAAACCAAATACTCTGGTAGCCACCAGAGTCTCACTATGTCCGTGAGGTTGAGGTGGTGACTCTACGCCTGACGGGTTGACGGTAGTCCTCCCCAAAGCATCCATGCCCAGTCTCCGTCAATGTCACCCCCCCCCAGCGGTCCATCCCCCGCAGGCTCCCCCACCCCCACCCCCACCCCCGGGTCCCCAAGGATCTCCAGGCCTTCCATCCATGGGCACCACCTGCTATTCGGCCCTCCTTAAGCCCCAGCAAGCCCGAAGCAGCGTCCCTCTCCACATGTACCCAGTCCTCCCTGCCCAAGTCCCTTAGTTCAGAGCCCGAGCACTCCCCAAACCTTCAAGCGTCCAACATTCCATCCGCCGTCCCCGGGGTAACATCTGGCAGCACCTCCACTTCGTCGACAGCGCCATCCGAATGGGAGTCCTCCGTGCCCTTCCTAGAGCCCGAATCCTCGCTGGGCTGGGAGGCCGTGGCCCCGGAAATCACAGAGACCGCCCGCAGCGCAGCTCGCCTCTCCAGAGCCGTCTGGGACGCACCCGGAGATCGGGCCCCCGCCGTCCTCACCCTGTTGCGTCTGTTGCGACGGGCCTTCGTCGGGGTACCCCGCGGCCCCTCTCCAGCGGTATGCGCCGCCGCTCGGGGCCTGGCCGACTCCAGCCAACTCCAGGCTGCCGCAGGGTCAGTGAAGAAGAAAGCCTCCCCATCCATCACCACTCGGAGACGGGCCGGGAACAACAAAGAGTATTGCAGCCCCTCTTCCCGCAGTGCCCTCTTCACCGCCAGGAATGAGGTACGTCTGCGCTGAACCTCCATGGGGTAATCCGGGTAAATAGAGACCCGAGCGTTCTCTACCTGATAGGGTCCCGAAGTTCTGGCCCTCTGAAGGATAATATCCCGGTCCTTGTAATGCAGCAGACGGGCCACCACCGGCCGGGGCGGCCTGCCCGGGTCCGGGAGACGGGCCGGTACCCTATGCGCCCTCTCCAGAGTAAAGAACCGCGTGAGTCCCTCGGGCGCCACCACCTCTTGCAGCCAGGTCTCCAGGTAGGTTATCATATCTCCCCCTTCGATCTTTTCCGGCAGCCCGACTACGCGAATGTTATTGCGGCGGTTGCGCCCTTCAGCATCCTCGGCCCTCTTTTCCAAAGTCACCACCCGCCGTAGGAGATCCGCTGTATGATCCTCCAATACCTTCTGCGCTGGCTCCACCAGGTCCATCCTGTCCTCTGCGGTCTTGACCCTGTCCACCAGCTTCCTGTGATCCGCCCGGAGCAGCCCCAGGTCCGAGGATACCTGGGCGATATCATTCTGTAGCGCCGTTTTTGTGTCCGCTATGGCTTGTAAGATCTGGTCAAGCTGTCGCTGCTGTAGGCCCGCCGCAGAGTCGGCGCCAGTGCCACCCCTGCCACCATCGGTAGGGTCCCCCGCCGACTCCACCGAATGCCCTCCCGGCTTGAGTCGTGGCTTGACCATGCTCCCGACCAGGCGGTGCTTCCGAGAGGCTCTCCCCAAGCGGCCTCCAGGCCCGCTCACCAGACCTGCGGGCAGTGCACCCCCTCGTCGGCCCCAGGGGCCTGCTCCACCGTGCCTTCGGTCCGCCGGGGAACCAGCGCCCTCCTGCCTCTCACCGGGCTCCTCAGCGGGGGGGGCCACCAGCCGTCTCTAGAGCTGCTGTGTCCGGGGCCGTGTCCGGCCCTCTCCACTGTCCTCCGAGAGACGTCGGGATCGTCGCACCACCCAGAAGCCAGGACCGCCCGTCCGCTGCCTGTGGGCAGTCAAACCGCTACCTCCAAGGGGTCGCTGCACCCACCGCGTTGGCCCACTAAGCACGTGGCGTCTCGCTGCGGGCGCTCCAGGTCCAGGCCCTCCTCCGCCGACACAAGCCCAGTGCCGTCCGCCGTGTCGCCGCTGCCCTGCAGCGCAGCCACCGCCGCTAGGTCACTCTACTGCTGGCATCCCAGCCCCAGGCTTTGCTCCGAGGGCGATCCCCGCCGCCGCTCTCCAACCAGCAGGGCCAGGCCGGCACTTCCGGTGCCCACGGCCGATGCAGCCTCACTTCCGGCCCGCTCCGCCAGCACTGTGGGCCGCTGCTTCCCGTCCCCTCAGAGGCCGCCCAAGATGGCCGGCGGCCGCCCGCCTCCGCCGCCTCTCTGTCGCCGCGTCCGCCCACTGCGTCGCGGTCCACCTCGTCCGACTGCTCCAGGGGTCCCGAGGTGGCAGGGGGAGCCCTCCGGGAGCGTCAAACCGCCGGGGGGACACTCGTTTCAGGATCAGTTGCTGGGCTGGATGCGGAGCTCGTCGCTCACGCGTCCATGCCCGTCGGCTGCCAAGCCACGCCCCATGTGCTTATGCGCTGGTACACGCATTATACAGATAGCATTCCCAATATGGGCCCTGGTGCTTATATGCTGTCATGCTCTTGCGCTGGCATACTGATTATACACATAGAATCTCCACCCTCCACTCTGTGTTATCTAACTTGAGGGCCACTGTCCTTGTGACTCCTCGTCATATAAGCCCATGTGCTTATATGCTTACATGCGTTGGCACACTTATTTTTCCCAACTCTGCATTTCACATCATACTCCCGCTTCTGGCGGACATCCAGCCACCGGCCTTGCCTCAGCTGTTTTTGATTCTCTGCGGCGGTACTTGTTGAGCCTGACTATTTAATGACAGCGGCTCCTAGGCACTGATCCCCTGCCCCCCAGATGTGCGCCATCTGGTCCCCAGACTCCACAACCAGTGGTAAGTGCTAGCTGAGCTCTGATCCCTCTCGAGGTTGCATTCAGTGCAGGCGGCGCGAGCCCACCACTGCACGTGTTCTGGATCGGCGTCCACTGCTTCTACCTGTCCTCCCTCCTTTCCCCCCTGCGGCATCCCCAGCATAGTCGGCGTGACCTCACATCGCCACCACGCATCACCACCAGTACTGACAGCGCTGGCATATTCGGTTCCCTATGGTGAACCAGGGGTTAACTTAAGACTCCACCTCAATATCACCGGCACCTCCTGCCGTTGATTCCCTCGATGTACGTAGTTCTTCCCCCTACCCCCGTGAACCTATCCCGATGCCCGGTCTTTCCAGCAGGTGTCCAATTCCCCCGTGTCGGGTCAGACAACTCTGGACCTCCGCCCCTTGTTTTCACACCTTTGCTCATCCTGGCCTCCAGACAGGCCCTCCCAGCCGCAACGCGCAGACCCATTTGTTGCAGCCGAGCATGGCGGCCCTCATCATGCACACCCTTCTCTGCTCTGACCTCCTTTTCTCTGGGGCAGTGAGGTTGCTCAGACATGTAGAGCCGACCTATTGTTATAGGTCAGATACACATCAATCCCCTGGTTGTTTGATTTCTAAACATTGTCATTGCGTTCTGTCTCTACTTCCCTCTCTTGGGGTTTTCTGTTTTTAATGCTACAAACCTTCTTTGACAGATTTTGGTGCACATAGCATATGGCTATTATGCCGGGACAGATGTGGTGAACTTTATTAACCTATAGTGGTGAGTCACGCATTGTAGTTTACTACACATTGATCTAATATGTAAATGTGTCTAAGTGTACTACTAAATGGGAGGATTAACTGTATGTGTACTCACGAAACATGTTTTAACATATTTGTGTGCAAATGTGACATGTTGTTCTTTGTCTCCACCATAGGTTGTGCGTTGAACATACTGAACAGCCAATTCACTGGTTCAGTATTATCCCATTATTTTTCGCACATATTCATTGCAGTAGCTGAACTATTGACCCTGAAGAAGGCCGTGACACTACTTTAGGTCCTTTGGCCGAAATATGTTGGTCTAGGACTGACACAGATGCCTCTAATGACGGCACCTGCGTTACCAGCTATTTTCTGTTTTTAATCCTGACACCGGGTAGCTGAATAAAGTTGCAGCATAGCTAACCCCGTAGCCAGTTTTAACCACTCACATTATAGCACTGCACCTTTTCTAAACACACCAGGCTCACATAGGGTTTTAGTACACCCGCCCCTTTTCAATAAAAACATCCCTGAGCTCCTCCCTCGCAGCGAGGGGGTTGTAGTCCGCGTGAAGACTAGGTCTCTCCGCGAGGAGGCACCCCTATGATGAAGCATGACACCTCTGGTGTGTGAGGGGAACGGTCCTTAAAAGGGAAATCCCTCCTTTGTGTGGAAGAGTACACCCAGTCAATTGCAGGACCTCCCGTTGACTACAGACCCTTGGCCTTATTTGTGATATGTGTAATGAGTGGGGAGTTGGCCCACCCAGGTCCTTAAATCTCCTCTAGCCCCCTTGTGTGATTACTAAGCGCAACCACTTGTCAGGGCTTACTTTCCCTTTTGTGTACACAGTAGGCACCCCTGTGGTAGGTCCCGGGTAACCCCTGGGCAGGGTGGAGTGTAAGTAAAAGGCAGGACATATACTGAGGTGTGTTCTATGTCCTGCTAGTAAAAAACACTCCATTTCGTTTTTCACTGGTGAAAGGCCATCCTGCCCATAGGACAGAATGGGGGAGGCTGGGTATCATGTGTGTTAGCCTAGTTTCCCATAGGTTTAAAATGGAGAGGTAAGGTTTAGTATGTATGAACTCCCAGTGTCATAACACATCTTTCTATGAAAGTGGTTTTGTCACTGTGTGTTCAGAAGACACTCTTTTAGAAAGTTGCTGAGTTTTGTGCTTTAAGCATTTCTGTGTGTCTCTGCAAAATGTGGATTGACTGGATCTGGGAGGTGAGAGGAGCTGGGGAGGTCTTGACCCAGGGAGGGGTTGAGATGGCACCAGACTGATTGACATCTGAAGAGTAGGGGGACCGGAAGCCCGGGAGGTGAAGAGGCCTGGGTTGCTGCTACAAAACAATTGACCCATCTCCTGATGGGTGATTAAGGATCAAGAACCCCAGTATCAAAGGGAGAAAGGTGACACTGGGAGGGATACACCCAGAACTGATTTAGGCATGGGTCAGAGACCACTGAGCACAACAAACTTCAAAGACCTTTAGGGGTATAACTATGAGAGCTGAGACCCCTGAACGTTGGAATAGAAATGGATTGAGACTGAAAAGGCTTGGACCCATTTCGTGGTCAAGAGGAACCTCTGCTAAGGAAGGAGCAACTGAAGAGACTGCTGGGAAGGACTGACCCTTGCTTTGTTATCTGGGGCTGGTCTGCAGTTTGCTGTTTTAACCAAGAAAGAGGCTGCTGGGACTGTGCTTTGTGCGCTGGGTCCCCCTGCTTGATGAAGACTGTGCTTTGTGTTGTGTTTTGTTACCCCAAGGGCCCGAGGTGAGCTGGCTCCCTGTTTGGAAACACAGGAACATAAAAGTTTCCGGAGAAATTTCAAGCGACGCGGTGGGCGCTTCTTGTGGCAGCTTGAGACCCTCTGAAGGTGTGCCCTGTGATCTTGGACACACGGAGGAGAAGTGAGACTCGGATGCGTTGGGTGTGGGTCATGGTGCACAGAAGGTGTTGGTGAAGATTGCCTAGTCAACGTGTGCATCGAAGGTGAAGTGAGTCTCGGACGCACAGGGTGCGTGTCGTGGTGCACCGCAGGCGTTGGTGAGGAGCGCCTGTTCAGCGTGTTCATCGGAGGTGAAGGCAGTCTCGGACGCGCAGGGTGCGTGTTGGGGTGCACTGGAGGCGCTGGCGAAGAGCGCCTGGTCATCGAGTGCACCGAAGGAGAAGTGAGGCTCTGACACAGTGAGCGTGTCGTGATGCGGCCGAAGGCATTGGTGAAGAGCGCTTGGATATCGGGGCACCGGAGTTGGAGTAAGTCTCAGTGAAGCAGTGTGCTTGCTTTGGTGGATCCTGGGACTGTGGAGGTGATCAGCTGATCATCGTGTGCACTGGAAGAAAGTAAGTCTCTGCAGCGCGGTGTGCGTGTCTTGGTGCCAACTGAGACCACAGGAAGGAGTGCCTGGTGAACGTGCACTCTGAGTCGACGTGAAGTCCCATCAGCATTGTGTGTGTGGCTTCATGCCAGAGGAGACACGGAGGGTGCTGTGGTGAACGTGCACCCGGAGTAACGTAATCTCAGAGACGTGGGTTACGTGTGCCCTGCACCCGCCTGAGACCTTCCTAACAGTCGCGGCCCAGACCGGCAGCCCCGGAGGACCTGAGCTGCCAGGCCGAGCCGCTGAGGCCCATTGAGAAAGTTCTGCACGGAAGGCCAAGTTCGCTGAAGGAGGAGAGGAGAGTGGGGTCGCGCCCCAGGTAATGTGGATCACTACGTGGGCGGGGTGCGGGCTCGGAGGGACACTCTCTCGGCCTCTCATTCGTTCTGGCGACGTGAGGCTTTGCTTCGGCTCAGATTGGGGCCCGTACTGACCAAAGGAATGCCCGTACTGGGGCCAGAGTGAGAAGCTGTACTTTATGTCATCGTTGATATGTGTGGGGGGCAACTGTTATCGAAGAGGCTGATTGTCGTAATACACACTGCCAATATTGCTGCTAACGAACTGCCGGACTGTCTTATGACGCCTGACATTATTTCTGCATAACGAAGTACACGATTGTAGCGCTACGCATTGCATTATTTCTCCATTGCAAAGTACAGAATTGTGGCGGCCCGCATTGCATTATTCCTTCATTGCAAAGTACATGATTGCAGCTGTGCGCATTGCATTATTTCTTCATTGCAAAGTACGTGATTGGGGTGTGACGCATTGCATTATTCCTTCATTGCGCAGTACATGATTGTAGCAGTACGCATTGCATTATTTCTCCCATTCCAAGGTACCGGGGTGTATCGTTACGCATTGTATTATTTCTCCTTTGCCAAGCACAGGATTGTATCATTACGAAGTGCACTATTGTTTGCCCATTGCAACGTGTGTGATTCTAGCATCTGAAAGAAACTCATAGTGATAGATTCCTTACCGTAGAATTACCCCCAGGCGTCAGACTGGATCCGGAAAGTTTTCGTCAGCAGTACCCCTGCACGTCAGTAGGTGGCGTTGTGCGGCTCCACGTCCGTCGTTGGCGTCGTGGTTGCCGAGATGACATCGCGGGCGCTGCTTAGACGACACCCCCACGCGCTTACATCAGTTCTTTCTTTCTCCGCGCCAGCAAGCGCAAATCCGGGAAGAGCATAAACCCCCAGTCAATTTTTGACTGACTTTTTGAGGCATTTTTGTCTCTATTTTTCATCGGGTCTTCGACTCCTGGTGCAGTTAGGATGCCCTGGTTTAAGTCCTGCGAGGACTGTCACTGTATGATGTCGGTGACGGACCCGCATCGAGTGTGTCTTTTCTGCCTGGTTCACGACCACGACCCCAAGTTGTGACCCGACTGCCGGGCCATGTCGCCGAAGTCTTTACGGAAGGGGTCCCAAAAGCTGCTGGAGGCCCGGCAGTTGGCTCTGCGCCATTCAATGTCCTGGTCCCATGGGAGGTCGAGGGACTGTGCGTGGAGTCATCACCATCGGTCTTCGAGATCCAAGTCTTCGCACTCAGGGTCAGGTGAGGCGAGGCACAAGAAGACGAAGAAACGTCATCATTCTCTGACTTCCAGTCGCATGACGTGGCTGAGGGTGTGGGTGGTGCCTCCCCCGCGGCTCCAGCAGAGCCTGTGCCGACAGACCCAGGAAGGGCGGGTAGGCCGGCGGCAACTCCGGCCGAAATACAGGAATTCCTGTCGGCCATGGCTTGAATCTTTGGCCCGTCGGGTCCTGCTGGTGCGCCTACGGGCCCCACAGTCGTGACTGGGGGTCCTCGCCTTTCATTGCCGGCAGCCCCGGCGTCGCTGTCGGCGCTGGCCTCAGCGCCGCAGGACCCCCTGGATCCAGGCCCTGGATCCCGGTCGACGCCTAACACCTCCACCGACGTCGAACTCACCGCCACCACTTCCGACGTCGCCCGCTCCTCGGGACGATGTCAACGCCGGTTTCAGCCCCGAAGTGGACGCCGCGTTGGGCCGGCGTCAATCGATGCAGTTCTCGACAATGCTTGGGGATTTCTATCCCCATGTCCCTGCTCCTTATTTTAGGCCTGTTGACCAGCCTGAGGAGGAAGGGGAGGACTGGGAGGGGTCTGAGGACCCTCTCGTAACTGATTGCGAGTATGAACATGACTGGGAAGAGGAGTTGGAGGAAGCCAGTGGACTGGATACCTCACCAGACCTTGGCATGCTGTCTCCTCCTACAGGGGCTACGGAGAAGGGTGCTAGTTATGCTGTGGTGTTGCGTAGGGCGGCCAAGGCCCTACACCTCATGCTCCCTACTGTGGCCATCAGGACTAACCTCCGGACGGAAGTGCTTCAGCCAGCAGCTACTTCTGCGGAGGCACTGCTTTCCCTCAATGAAGCACTTTCTGATGTTCTTTTGGGCACCTGGTCCAGGCCCACCACAGGGGCTCCTGTGGATAGGAACGTGGCCTGACGCCATCGCCCGGCTCCGGGTGACCCCATTTTCCGCTCCCAACACCCCACCCCGAGAGCTTGGTTGTCCAACCCTCTGCTTCCCCAACCGCCTTCCCTGCCCAACCACCGGATAAGGAATGCAAGAAACTGGATCAGTTCGGAAAGAAGATTTTTTCTACCACCAGTTCTGCACTGCGGTCCGTGAACACTGCATGCCTCTTGGGCCGTTATTCCCACTTTTTTGTGGGATACGGTGGCGCAAGTTCTGCCTCACTGTCCGGAGGAGGCCAGGACAGCTCTCACCCAGGCTGTTGCAGAGGGAAGAGACGCAGCTAAGTTCATGATTCGTTGTGGCCTAGACACCGCCGACTCACTGGGCAGATCGATTGCAACGACGGTGGTGATCAGACGCCACGCCTGGTTGAGGACAACTGGATTTTCGGGGGATGTCTAAAGCACACTTATGGACATGCCTTTTGATGGCCGTCGCCTCTTCGGCGACAAAGCAGACAGCGCGTTGGAGCGGTTTAAGGACTCACGGGCTATGGCCAAGTCCTTGGGACTCTCTGCTGTTCACCCTCATCCGCCTTATGCTTTTCGCTCCTTTCGTGGCACCGGAAGGGGCGCCCCGCAGCGTTCGCAACAGAGCCACAAGCCTGTGCAGCATCAATACCAGCGTGGACGAGGGTTCCGCCGTGGCGGACCAAGGGGCCACCGGGCGGATCAGTCCACCTCCACGCCAGCCACCACTGCCTCCAAATGTCCTAGTCCAAACTTTCAGGCCCATCAAACGCCAGTGGGCGGCAGCCTTCGCCATCACCTCCCCCACTGGCGCACCATCACATCGGACAGGTGGGTTTTAGAGATAGTCCGAAGGGGCTACTCCCTCCCCTTTGAGACTACTCCTCCAGCCATGCCACCTCGGTACCACCGCATGTCGGGGGGGGATCACTTGGTGCTTCTTCAGCAGGAAGTTGCAGCCCTCTTGGCCAAGGGGGCCATCGAGTGCGTTCTGACGCCAGAAGTAGATTGTGGTTGCTATTCCCACTACTTTCTGGTGCCAAAGAAGGACAAGGGCCTGCCTCCTATCTTTTACCTCTGGAACGTCAATCGCTTCCTCCGCAAGGAGAAGTTGAAGATGCTCACTTTGGCTCAGGTCTTGTCTGCTCTCGAGCCACAAGACTGGGTGGTAGCGCTGGACTTGCAGGATGCTTACTTCCACATCCCAGTCCTGCGGGCCCACGGACGCTACCTGCGGTTCACGGTAGGCCACGAGCACTTTCAGTTCACCGTGCTCCCTTTTGGCTTTACCAGCATCCCTTAAGTGTTCACGAAAGTGATGGCGGTGGTCGCAGCTCATCTGTGCAGATCAGGGGTTTCAGTCTTCCCCTATCTTGATGACTGATTGTTGGAGGCGGGCTCGCCACAGACAGACATCTCCCACCTCCAGACTACGACTGACCTCCTGCATTTGCTGGGGTTCCCCATCAACGTGCCGAAGTCGCACCTGATTCCCTCTCAGAAGCTCCTCTTCATTGGAGCAGTTCTGGACACGGAGCAGTTTCGGGTCTATCCTCCCGAACAGCGAGTCCGGGATATTCGGGCTCTGATTCCGATCTTTCAGCCCTTGTCCCGGGATTTGGTCAGGGTGACCCTGAGGCTGCTGGGCCTCATGGCCTCCTGCATCCTGCTGATCGATCATGCAAGATGGCATATGCGGGCTCTGAAGTTCCAGTGGGCGCAGCATCAGGGGAACCTGCCCGTTCACGTCCAGATCTTGGAGAGCACTGCACAACAGTTGCAGTGGTGGCTCACGAACCGGCATTGGGTCAACAGCAGATCCCTCTCCCTTCCCCAACCGGAGTTTACAGTGGCGACGGATGAGGCGGCCACATTGGAGAGGCGGAGATCAGAGGCCTCTGGTCTCCGGCGGAGTCCAAGCTCCCTATCAAGCTTCTGGAGCTTCAGGCAATCCGACTTGCACTGAAAGGCATTCCTTCCCTCTGTCAAGGGGAGAGTAGTGCAGGTGTTCACAGACAACACCACCGCCATGTGGTACTGCAACAAGCAAGGCGGGGAGTGGTCCTGGACCCTCTGCTAGGAGGCTCTGCGCCTCTGGACATGGCTGGAACATCAGGGTGTTTTCCTAGTGGTTCAACACCTGGCAGGTTCTCTGAACACCAGGGCGGATGAACTCAGCTGCAGGTGCATGATAGATCACGAATGGCGTCTTCACTTGGAGGTGGTGCAAGGTCTCTTTCAGCAGTGGGGAGAGCCTTGGTTAGATCTATTCGCCACCGAAGAGAACGCTCAATGTCATCAGTTCTGCGCCTTGGAATTTCAAAGGCGGCACTCGCTCGGCGATGCTTTTCGTCGCGAGTGGAGTTGCGGTCTGTTGTATGCCTTTCCGCCTATACCACTTCTGCCCAGAGTGCTGAAGAAGATCAGGCACGACCGGGCACAAGTCATCCTTGTGTCCCCGGACTGGGCTCGAAGAGTACGGTATCCCGAACTACTCAGTATGAGCATCGATCCTCCGATCAGACTGCCTCTTCGGGAGGATCTTCTGTCACAGCAGCAGGGGACGGTACCCCACCCAAACCTGTCCAGCCTCCACCTCTTTGCGTGGAGATTGAGTGGCGGCAGTTGATTCCTTTCGACTTGCCTCCTGAAGTTTGTGATGTCATTCTGGCAGCCAGGCGTCCCTCCACTAAAGTGGTATACGCCTGCTGGTGGAACAAATTTGTGGCATGGTGCACAGCAAAGGCTGTGGATCCCCTTTCTGCCCCTCTTTCAGAAGTCCTTTTGTTTCTTTTTTCTTTGGCCTGGCAGGGCTCTGCTCTGGGCACTATCAAGGGCTACCTTTCTGCTATTTTGGCCTTTCTCAGGCTCCCTGATCAGCCCTCTCTTTTCAAGTCCCCTGTTGTTAATAGATTTCTTAAAGGCATTACACACCTTTTGCCTCCTATTCCTTTTGTGATGCCACAGTGGGACTTGAATCTGGTTCTTTCGTACTTGATGTGCGCTCCCTTTGAGCCCCTTCACAACTGTCCTCTTCGTCTCTTGACCTTGAAGACATCTTTCCTGGTGAGCTCCAAGCTTTTTCTTGTAAGCCTACTTTTCGGTCGGTCCATCCGGACAAGGTGGTGCTAAGGCCCCGTCCTTCCTTTCTGCCAAAAGTTTTTACGGCCTTTAACATTGGGAAGACTATTACCTTGTCCACCTTCTTTCCGCCTCCGCATCCTCCCAGAGAGGAAGAGAGGCTCCACCGTCAGGACCAAAAACGTGCGCTTTCATTTTATCTCAACCGGACACAACAGTTCCGGGTGGATGACCAACTCTTTGTTGGCTATGTTGGCACCAAGAAAGGTCGGGCGGTACACAAGAGGACTATCTCCCGCTGGGTCGTCTTGTGTATCAAAGCCTGTTACTCTATGGCTAAAAAAGAACCTCTGGTGGGACTGCATGCTCATTCCACTAGAGCTACTGCAGCCACTACTGCATTGGAACGTGGTGTCCCCCTGCAAGACATCTGTCAGGCCGCCACGTGGGCCTTGCTGCACATGTTTACTAAGCATTATTGCCTGGACAGCATTGTCCGGAGAGATGGCTTCTTTGGCTGGTCTGTTCTCCGGGACTTCCTGGTGTGATCTTGGTTCGCAGACCCACCACCGGGGTTGGTATTGCTGGGGTATCTATTCTACAGTAAGGAATCTATCACTGTGTGTTTCTTTCAGATGAACAAGTTACTTACCTTCGGTAATGATATATCTGTAAGAAACATTAGTAGTGTTAGATTCCTTACCGCCCCACCCATCCTCCCCATTCTGCGAACTGATATCTAGGTTTAAGGTCATCCCTTTCAGGGCCCTAGTTTCAATGCACCAGTGGTCAGTATCTTGCATGGCTCTGCGTTCCTGGTGCGGAAAGTCGTGCTCAGAACTGATGTCAGCGCGCGTGGGCGGCGTCTAAGTAGTGCCCGCGACATCATCTCGGTGACCACGACGCCAACGATGGACGCGGAGATGCACGACGCCACCTACCGACGCGCAGGGGTACTGCTTACGAAAACTTTCCGGATCCAGTCTGACCCCTGGGGGTAATTCCACGGTAAGGAATCTATCACTACTAATGTTTCTTACAGATATATTGTTACCCAAGGTAAGTAACTTGTTCATTACGGCCAGCATAGCATTTGGAAAGCGATGGTTGGGATTTGAACCTACCAGCCAGCCGGAACGAATATTACCCTTATTATATGTTGGCTTTTGTATTGTGTGGTCTGATCGTATATCTTTTTATATAAAGTTTATACTCGTTTTATCAAACTCGTGTGGAGTCCATTTGTTGTGTCACTGGTAGGTTGCTGTGAGTGTGGTTGCACATACTGTACATTTGTGCCTTGGAGATAGTACCTTGGCACGAGCAGCCAGGCCTAAGGGGGTGAGCAGGGCTATCTCAAACTAAGTCCTTACTTGGCCTAACGTTGAGTGAGGAGTCCCGGGTCTCGCATTTGGTGACAGCGGTGAGGGACTGGGACTCCGGCTTCCAACAGGGAACACATAATGATTACTCACCATGTTCCCTTTCTTGCTGATGTTCTGGGTGATGATCTTAACCATCATGTCCTCTGTCAACTGGAAGATTTTTAGTGGGTGGAAGATTAACAGGTTAGGGTGATACCATCTCTGTGGAATCCCTTGAAGTAGCTTGTGAATACAGTTCAGAGATTGTGACGTTGCCTTCCGAAGGATAAATTCCGACTGATCAAGTTTGGCAAGACCAATTTGGCCAACTTGCAATACTTTCTCATATAGTTCTAGAAGGTGTGATGCCAATACAAATAAAAATTCTTTATAAAATTTGGCTGTTAGCACATCTTGGCTAGGGGTTTTACCTCCGCTAACCAGAAATAGCATTCTTGATCTTGTTCTCAGTCAATGGTTCTCCCAGAGAGATCCTCAAACCCCCTTCTACCCAAGCAAGTCCCACACCTTTTAAGTATCCCTGAATTTGTGTGGGAGCTGCTTCTGCTCCAGAGGCATTTATAGCAGTATAAAAATTAACAAATTCCGGGAGGGCCTTTGATCACTAACCAGTTCCCCGCTCACTGAGCATAACGCCATAACCGTGGTTTGTTGGTGTGTGCTCAACATACACAACAACATCTTTTCTTGGCCTTTCCCCCTCCCGTATCTCGGATCCTGCACATTCATGTGGAGATGTTTAACTTCTCAGTATGCTGCATACCATGATAACGATGACACTGTGCTTATGTCTCTGAGCATTTAATTACTGCGCCAAGTCTCATATTTCTACTCCAGTGTAACTAGAGATCTTTCAAGCTTGTCAAATGGCATGCAAATGGACTTAAGAATGCCTGTCCACTTAGCTATAGAGATGCCCTTTATGGTGACTTTGAAAGCTCACTGCGGATTGGTTGTGTTAAAACTCCCAGTGGATAATCATGTTTAAAGAGTTGTCTAAAGGCGTGATATCGTCATTTGTTTAATATTGGAGCTACCCCTGAAGAAGGGCTACCTATAGCCCGAAATGCATTGGGTAATTTATAAGTGGTTGCCAGGGACTGCGTATTTCCCACGTGCTGTCGAAAAGGCCCAGATAGGCATTTCTTCAACAATCGAAAAGTATGGGTGATATAAAGTCTCGAATTGATCAAATATACATGTGATTAAATGATGGATTATTCTGTGGATAAACTTTTTGATTAAAATGGAATATGGAAGGAACCAGAGTGTTTCAGAACTCTTACTTTGCTGTGCGCTGCGCACGTGGAACGTGATACACGCTCCACTTACTTGGTTAATTATCAAAGGAGTGCTGTGGGGAGATAGCACGAACGCTGCTGCATGCATAAATTTAGCCCAAGAGCATCAATTACAAAAAATGAACATTATAACTTCAAAACAAAGGTGTGCACACTGCAGCATTTCCTGTCACTTGGCACATTTTTGTCTTATTATATTGCCAAGATTTAACGCATTCCTTATCTGCCTGGATATCTATTGAACTTTAATGCGCCTACAGTCAAGTCCAGTAATTTATTGAGTGCCAATACTCATTCTCTACAGCATTAATATATAAGCCTGCTGGTTGCTTTAGCTCCTGCTTATATATCACTTGCTGGCGTTTTATGTGACAGACGACTGTTTTTTCTTGCAATACCTGTTTGGAATACTATCTTTCTACGCCCTCATGCTCTGCTTATTATACCCAGAGAAACCTTTTTGTCTTTATCCTGGTGTTTTTCATATTTTGAGCTCTGAATTCGCCTCATTGGTCTGTATGTCATGGATCATTTGCAATCTTCCAAGCCTCAAGGTGCTGCAGGGGCTGTTTCTGGAGGTCGTAAAGATACAACAACGAACTCTGGGAAGCGACTCAAGAAGAACCTCTGTTCTCCGCCTAAATCACCTCCTCCCCTCACGCTGGAGGATATTATGGAGGAATTACGATTGATTCGTCCCTTTATGTTTGACACCACCGCTACTCTTCAGAGGATTGAGGAAAAATGGTCCGGCCTTGACTTGAGACTATCTGATGTCGAGCAGAAGATAAGTGATACGCAAGACATCATTGTTAAAGTTGACACGCTCACCAAAGAAGTTACCCAACTTAAGAAGACTGCAGAGGATTTAGAAAATCGAAATCGGCGTAACAACCTACGCATTTATGGAATTCTGGAGGGTTGCGAAGGTTCTGACATGATCTCCTTCCTGAAAACCCAAGTCTTACAGATTGCTGGCCTTCACAAATTAATGGATTTTAATATTCAAAGGACGCACAGATTAGGGCCTAAATCTGCTTTCTCCTCTACTAAACCAAGAGGCATCATCGCATATTTCCTGCAGTATTCTGATCTTATGGCGATCCTCAACGCTGCCAAACAGCATAAGCAGATGCTATGGTCCGGGCATAAAATCTTCTTTAGTCAAGATGTATCTAAACCAACAGCCAACAGACGTAAAAAATGTCTTGATCTCAGACCAGCCCTGAAATCCATGAACGCTCGTTATGGTCTCATACATCCTTGCTTCTTTAAAGTGACATACAAAGACAGAACCTTTTCCTTTGAGGATCCAGCTGACCTTTGGAAGTTTATCCATTCTCATCGAGGAGAACTCATGGAACTTAGCAAACATTGATTGTTTAGTTATTTGACATATATGTTTATTTTTCTCCCTGAGGCTTAATATTTGTGGTATGTTGTGTCATCCATTTTGACTGTGTCTTTATTCTATTCATGTTTTTCAGGTTCCCCTTGTGCTCTCCTGTTGTTGAAGAATCATCCCTGCATTACCCTCATGGTTATCACGTCTGTTTCATCCCGTTGCTTTGTTCTTTATTGTTTGGTAAGTCTCCTTCCTCCTTGTTTCATTTGTCTACTATTTTCAATTTGGAGTTTTTTCTCCCTCTTTTCTTTATTATTTTCCATATCAGTTTTATTTCCTCTTGGTGTTTCTTCTCAGTGGTCTGGTCATCTTTTGTTCTCCGGCAGTGAATAATAAGAATGGTGTTGTTATCTTGTTTCATAAATCGTTAAATGTTCAGTTACAAAATGAGTTTTATGATAACAATGGTAGATGGTTATTTTTAAATACTACTGTTAATAATACTCAACTTTCCTTTTGTAATGTTTATGGCCCTAATGGCATTGATTTAGTCTTTTGGAACAAATTTTCTACTCTTCTTTCATTGCATGCAGTTGATGATTTAATTGTGGGTGGTGATTGTAACCAACTCTTGGACCCATTCCTAGATCGGAAATCACAAACCAAATACGTTCCCAATAAGATGCAGAAATCCTTTTATAAAGCCATCTCCTCGAGAGGTCTAATTGACTCATGGAGAACCTCTCATCCCGACACTTTCGAATTTTCCTTCTTCTCCCCTGTTCATAGGTCTCACTCACGCATAGACTACATTTTTCTTACTCAACACACCTTACAATTCATGTCTAATTCAGAAATAGGCTCTATCCTAATTTCAGATCACGCCCCCATCATTTTAGACTTGGATTACCCTTCACCTTCTCCCACCTCTCATCGATGGCGCTTTAATAACTCTCTCCTCTTAGATTCCCAATTTGTTGAGCAATTTACGTCCTTTATTGAAGAATTTGTTCACAATAACCTTCGTTCCACCCCGCAATTTCATTATATTTGAGATGCCTTTAAGGCGGCTGCTAGCGGCTTTATTATTAACTTTGTTGCTCAGAAGAAGAAAAAAGCTCTTTCACAACCCTCCCTTATCCTTAAACAAATTAAAAACCTTGAACATCAATACTTCACCACAAACTCCACTGATACATTATCTTCTCTTATCAAAGCGAAAATGCAATACAATAAACACTCATAGGACTCTGTCACGACCGCCTTTGTTCCTGGGGCTTCGAGTGAGGCAAAGGGTTCCACCTCCCGACGTTTCCGGCTCTGATTATAGATATATACAGAGTACCAGAACAATCAGGCGAGGGACAGGGATGAAGACCTGAGAGGATAGTTAAGAAAGAAAGTAAAACGGAAAACAACTGAAGAGTTAAACACAATAATAGTCTACTCTCATAAGGTCTTACTAAATGTATTGTGTCACCTCACACACTCTGTTTCACTCACAGCGATCGCTCACCCTGAGAGGACACACCCTCTCCAAATTCCAAACTATCTTCATTCTCCATGGGGTACTGTTGCCCTCTGTTCCTAAGTACTAACCCACATCCCTCCGTGCATCTGGAAGATCCCTTCCCTGTTGGCGTGGTTCCCAAACAATAGTCTTGCGCAGAGTTCCAGGGACTACTTCGCTCCCCTAAATAATGTTATACCTCTTCCCGGTTCCAGGGAGCCTCTTTGCCCAAAGTCTCGTATTAACTTGTCATACAGCTTATCGCATAGTCCCCCTCAAACGAATACGAAAAGTCTTTACGCTCTCTCGCGAGGAAGCGCTACTTGCCAGAGGTCGCGTAGTCTCTCGCTCTCTCTCCGACACCTGTGAGAGTCCGGTGTCCTTCGAACGCGGCGACGCTTCCTTCAGTGCCCCGCGGGGGGAGTTCCTTGATTGCGAACCCAACACTCCTTCCCGGGAGTCAGGTGCTCTGCGAACGCGGCGACGCTTCCCTCAGCGTCCCGCGGGGGGAGTTCCTTGATTCGGAACCCAACACTCCTTCTCGGGAGTCAGACGGTGGTGTTTTGCAGCACGACCCAGATACCGCTCTCTTCCCGAAGCCTCAGACGCGGACTCATGCGCCGTCTTGTCTCGGTAACGGGTATCCTCCAATGTGCTTCTCAATCCAGTATTACGCGCAGTGATTGGCCCCCGCGACGCTTATTTCAATGGTTTCCGCCCCGCCTCCATACCGCCGAGGATTCTGGGCCACGTAGTTCTTTCCTGGCGGAACGTGCGGTAGGCGCTCTGGATCAGCGCCTGACAGGATGCCCCCCTGCCATGCGCCTCCTAGGACCAGGCTTGGTCGGGAAGCGGGCGTGAAACGATCGCACCGCCTCAGGAGAGTGTACAGCCGAGGCCGGCGCCCAGGAGTCCTCCTCAGCCTAATATCCCTTCCAAGCCAGAAGGTACCACAGACGTCCTCTCCGGAACCGTGAATCCAACACTCGTCTCACCTCAAACTCTTCCTGGCCGTCACGGATGACTGGCGGGGGCGCCCTCCTCCAGGCCCCACCCGCCGGCTTCAACAGAGTGCAATGGAACACCAGGTGTATGCGCAACGACGCGGGCAGGGCCAGTTTGTAAGCCACTGAACCCACCCGACGGACAACGGAATACGGACCTATGAAGCGCGGATGGAAGATACTGCGCAGCTTGAACCTCAGGTATTTCGTAGAAAGCCACACTCGGTCACCTGGTTGATATGTAGGCCCGTCCTGTCGGCGACGATCCGCCCATGCCTTGTAGACGCCTTTGGCTCTCTCCAAGGTTGACTTGAGACGCTCATGGAGTTTACTCAGCTTCCGTAATTGAGTAGCCAGCGCGGGCTGCTCCCAGACACCCTCGGGAAACGCCAGCGGCAGGACCTTGGCATGATAGCCATAATTCGCCCGGAACGGTGCTTCCTTGATACAACAATGCCAGGCGTTGTTATAGGAGAGTTCCGCCATCCACAGCAGCGACACCCACGAGGCGCTGGCTTCCTTGGAGTAACACCGGAGATACGTTTTGAGCGTTTGGTTGAGACGCTCCGTCTGGCCGTCCGTCTGTGGGTGGAAGCTGGTGGAGGTAGCCGCCTCCACTTGCAGCGCCGAACACCACGCCTTCCAAAACCTTGCGATGAACTGTGGGCCTCTGTCCGAGACAATCACTCTCGGGAATCCATGGAGGCGTATCACATGGGTTAACAGCAGCTGAGCCGTGTGACTGGCTGAGGGAAGATTCTTGCATGGCACGAAATGACCCATTTTGGTGAGGCTATCTACCACGACCATGATAGCATCACATCCCTGGTCCATCGGCAGCCCCACCACGAAATCCATGCTGATGTTCTGCCAGGGTCCAGCGGGTGTTGGCATAGGTACCAACTTGCCTTTATCTTTCGATCTGTCTCCCTTGGCTTGTGCGCACACGTCACACTGTTGTATCCGTCTTCGGACGTCCTCTTTCATGTTTTCCCACCAAAAGTGCCGCTGGAGCAGCTGAAGAGTCTTTGCGCACCCTGGATGACCCCCCAACAGCGACTCATGACACCACACGAAGGCCTGCTGTTGGAGCGCCGCTGTGGGCACAAACAGACGGTCGTGAACAAACGGCAATCCTTCTTTTATATGCCGGTCCACTCCTTGATCTTCCCACTGGAGCCATTGGGCTAGGGTATGGTGTGTCCGCACTGTGTGGAGAAACGTCTCCGCCCGGACCATGCAGATTACTTTTTCCGGGGCGATGATTGACTCGTTGACCTCTCTGAGAGACAAGGGCTCTCCCCCCTGCCGGGATAGCGAGTCAGCCTTCCTGTTTTCCGACCCTGGACGAAAAGTGATGAGAAAGTCAAATCCTGCGAAAAACAGCATCCACTGCATCTGTCTTTGCGTAAGATGTCGGGCCGTTTTTAGGTATTGTAGGTTTCTGTGGTCGGTATACACCGTTATCGGATGTCGCGCTCCCCACAGATAGTGTCTCCACTCATGAAACGCCCTCCGCACCGCTAGCAACTCCTTTTCTGCAATAGTGTAGTTTGCTTCAGCTGGGGACAATTTCCTAGAGAGGAAGGCGATGGGATGCAGTTGTCCGGTCTGTGCCTCTCGCTGCGAGAGTACCGCTCCCACCGCAATATCGGATGCATCCGCTTCCACGATGAACGGAGCGTCGGGCGGGGATGCTGCAGGATCGGAGCAGTGGTGAAGGCTTGTTTTAACTCGCTGAACGCATGCATTGCTTCTGGAGTCCATGAAAAGGGGTGTCCTTTTCGTAGCAGACGAGTAAGAGGAGAGACAAGTTGGGAAAAGTGAGAAATAAATCTCCGGTAATAATTAGAGAACCCAAGAAAACATTGGACGTCTCTCACGGTTCTTGGGATGGGCCACTCTTGCACTGCTGCCACTTTCCTCTCCGCCATACTTAACCCTGCCGGGCTTAAGACCACCCCCAGGAACTCCACTCTCTCCACATCAAATTCACATTTGCACAACTTGCAAAACAAATTGTTTTCTCTCAATTTTTGGAGGATTTGTGACACATGAGTGTGGTGTAGGCTAGGATCCTTGGAGTAAATGAGGATATCATCAATGTATACTACAGTTGTTTTATCTATGTACTCCTTGAGCACATCATCTAGAAAGAATTGAAACGCCGCCGGGGCGTTACACAGTCCAAACGGCATTACCCTATACTCGAAAAGGCCATACCGCGTTTTAAACGCCGTCTTCCACTCATCACCCTCCCTTATCCGAACCAGGTGATAAGCCCCTCTCAAATCCAAACGAGTGTAAATGGTGGCCTCTTTTACCTGGTCCAGCAAGACAGGGATGAGTGGAAGAGGGTATCGATTCCTCACGGTGTTTTTATTCAAAACGCGATAGTCAATGCACGTCCTCAGATCACCATTGGCCTTTTTGATAAAGAACAGGGGCGACGCGGCAGGAGACCGGGAAGGCCTGATGAACCCTATGTCTACATAGTGTTCCAAGTATTGTCGCAGATGATCTGTCTCTGGGTCGGACAAAGCATACACTCGACACGATGGCATCATTGCCCCCGGGATCAAGTCAATCTGACAATCATATTCCCGATGCGGGGGCAAGACTTCCGCCTTACTCTCGCTAAAAACATCCGTATATTTACCATATACTGCGGGGAGGACCGTTTCTTTCTCTGCCGCCATGAGTATATGATACCCGTGGGTGAGCGCCAGAATGTGGGTTCGGTGAGTGTTAGCGCATTCCCTTAGGCAATACTCGGTGTCAAATTCAACCGTTTTTCTTTTCCAATCTATTGCTGGATTATGGGTGGTTAACCATGGCATGCCAAAAATCAATTCATACTGCGGGGCCTCTATAATGTTGAATGCTATTTCCTCCACATGATCCCCCAGTGGTCCGGTTTTGGACAGCGTCAGGGACTCCGTGACCTCTGTGATGGGTCCTGATATCAGGGGTTTCCCATCTACTGCCCAAACCCTTTCTGGACTAGGTCTCGGGAGACGCCGTAATCCCAACCGCCGCACCAACCCGTTGTTCACAAAGTTCCCAGTGGCCCCTGAATCAATCATTACTTTGACTTCATGTTCCGCTGTTCCTACGTGTAAATGCATGATTAAGATAACGTGGGATTCTGAAGCTATAGAATCTATGATCGCTAAAGATGGCAGCTGTAACGTCCGATCCTTGTCACCTTCTTCCACACACGTAAGATCGGGAAGGGAGGCCTGCAACGTGGTTACCGCCACTTTCCTTACCCCGGCATACCCTCCTTTTTTGGGTTTAACCGGGCAATTCCTTACGTAGTGGCCTTTCTTGCCGCAGTACATGCATAACCCTGCACTCCTGCGGCTTTCTCTTTCGACCCTGGATAAAGGGGCCCTAATCGCTCCCACTTCCATGGGCTCTGCCTGACCCTCCGAGGCCACTGGGTGTTTTGGCCCCCTCTCGGCTTTATCAACATGGGCATACACCCTCTCTCCCTTACGTTCGGATAATCTATGGTCTAGTCTCAACGTAAGATTCATCAAATCGGTACAAGTAGAGGGCTGCGAATCGATTTGGGCCAATACGTCTTTCATGTCATCTTTTAACCCCTGATAATAGAGGGACATTCTTTTATCCTCGGGCCATGCGGTTTCAGCCACTAAACGGTTGAACTGAGTCAGACACGACACCAGGTCCTGTTTCCCCTGTCGTAGTCCCAACAGTTCGCGATCCGCCGAGAAGGTGGTGGCCCTTCGATTGAAAAACCGCTCGAACTCTGTTCGAAAGGCATTCCAGTCTGACAGTAAGGGATCGTCATATTTGACCAAGGGTACGGCCCAATTGGCCGCGTCCCCGGTCATATATGAGATCGCAAAGGCCACCCTCGAATGGTTAGAAGGAAACGATGCTGGTTTGCAGGAAAAGTGCAGGGCTATTTGTGTCAGAAAGGATTGTATCTTGAGGGGATCACCCGAAAACCTTTCTGGGCTAGCTAAAGGTATGGGAGGAGACACGTTCACCTGTATAGGAGATGAAGACAGTGTGGCATCAAAGGGATTCCTACCCTGTCTGTCCACCCTATCTCGTAGTGCGGCCGTTTCTGCCTTTGATGCAGCCAATTCCTGCTGTACCGCCAGGAGAGCCTGTAATACTTCGTCTAAGGAGGCCATGTGTGTGCGTCACTCGGAACCCAAGGATTTGTATTCGTGGGCGCGTAATTCTGTCACGACCGCCTTTGTTCCTGGGGCTTCGAGTGAGGCAAAGGGTTCCACCTCCCGACGTTTCCGGCTCTGATTATAGATATATACAGAGTACCAGAACAATCAGGCGAGGGACAGGGATGAAGACCTGAGAGGATAGTTAAGAAAGAAAGTAAAACGGAAAACAACTGAAGAGTTAAACACAATAATAGTCTACTCTCATAAGGTCTTACTAAATGTATTGTGTCACCTCACACACTCTGTTTCACTCACAGCGATCGCTCACCCTGAGAGGACACACCCTCTCCAAATTCCAAACTATCTTCATTCTCCATGGGGTACTGTTGCCCTCTGTTCCTAAGTACTAACCCACATCCCTCCGTGCATCTGGAAGATCCCTTCCCTGTTGGCGTGGTTCCCAAACAATAGTCTTGCGCAGAGTTCCAGGGACTACTTCGCTCCCCTAAATAATGTTATACCTCTTCCCGGTTCCAGGGAGCCTCTTTGCCCAAAGTCTCGTATTAACTTGTCATACAGCTTATCGCATAGTCCCCCTCAAACGAATACGAAAAGTCTTTACGCTCTCTCGCGAGGAAGCGCTACTTGCCAGAGGTCGCGTAGTCTCTCGCTCTCTCTCCGACACCTGTGAGAGTCCGGTGTCCTTCGAACGCGGCGACGCTTCCTTCAGCGCCCCGCGGGGGGAGTTCCTTGATTGCGAACCCAACACTCCTTCCCGGGAGTCAGGTGCTCTGCGAACGCGGCGACGCTTCCCCCAGCGTCCCGCGGGGGGAGTTCCTTGATTCGGAACCCAACACTCCTTCTCGGGAGTCAGACGGCGGTGTTTTGCAGCACGACCCAGATACCGCTCTCTTCCCGAAGCCTCAGACGCGGACTCATGCGCCGTCTTGTCTCGGTAACGGGTATCCTCCAATGTGCTTCTCAATCCAGTATTACGCGCAGTGATTGGCCCCCGCGACGCTTATTTCAATGGTTTCCGCCCCGCCTCCATACCGTCGAGGATTCTGGGCCACGTAGTTCTTTCCTGGCGGAACGTGCGGTAGGCGCTCTGGATCAGCGCCTGACAGACTCTGCAACTAATAATCTCCTCAAATTCATTGTCAAAATGTATGGTGGACGGAACAAAGCTGGCAAATCCCTAGCAAATTACCTTAAAATTAAGAAGCAGAAATCCAAAATCATATCAATTACTGATAATCAGGGAGTCTGTCAATCTGCAGATGACAAAATTCTCGAATGCTTTGTCCAATATTACTCTTCTCTATACACTCCAGAGTCCAATTCTTCTTCCGCACAAATTGATTCCTTTTTTCAAACCATTCCCAAATGTCCTGAACACTCTATAGATCTTACATCCCTAGATACTCATAGCTCAGATAAAGAAATAATTAATGATATTACTCAATTACCCAAAGATAAAACACCTGGTCCAGATGGCTTCACTGTTCGATTTTATGTTCACTTCAAACAAATCTTAATACCCGATTTACTTTCATTGATGAATTATTTTCCCAATAAAGGGTAATCTGATGGAACCTTTACTCAGGCAATGCTATGCCTGATTCCTAAAAAAGACAAGGATCCCTCACTTTGCAAAAACTATAGACCTATCTCCTTGATTAACACAGATTGTAAAATTTATGCCAAGATTCTAGCCATTCATATTAGCAAAGTTATCCCTGACCTCATCAATATTTATCAATCTGGGATTGTCAAAGGTAGGTCAATTACTGACAACTCGAGAACTCTTCCAAGATGAACTCTCCAGTTGCAGCTATCACTCTAGATGCTGAAAAGGCTTTTGATAGGGTTAGCTGGGATTTTATGTTTGGAGCGTTGAGATGGCATGGTTTTAGTCCCCACATTATTCAACATATTCAACTGTTATATTCTGCCCCCGCTACCTCCATTTGGGTTAATGGTTCTCAATCTAATTATTTTTCTCTCCATAGAGGCACCAGACAAGGTTGTCCCCTTTCCCCTCTTCTTTTTATTCTTGCTTTAGAACCTTTTTTGGAAAAAATTAAACATTCACCATCTTATACTGGTTTTAAATTTCAGAACATTGACATTAAATATACTGCTTACGCTGGTGACATTTTACTATACATCTCCAACCCATCCACCTCTATACCTGCTCTTTTCTCCTTATTACGTGAATACTCTCTTGTATCGGGATATAAATTAAATATTGATAATTCTGAGGTTTTGCCTTTAAACAAATTTTGCTTCTCCCATAAGTTTTGTGATTCCGGTTTTGAGTGGAATCCTACCAGCATCAAATGTTTAGGTGTCCACTATTTGAATACTATTAGAGAAACTATTAAGGTTAATCACACAGACATACTGAAAAAGTTATCTACACTCATTGAAGGTTGGTCGCCTCTTTTCCTTTCTTGGTGGGGTAGACTTGCTTCTATAAAAATGATGCTACTCCCCATAGTCAACTTTATCTTTCAATGCTTCCCGTCTCTCTCCCGCTTTTTTTTCTTCAAAACTATTAACCGCATCTTTATAAAAATGTTATGGAACAATCGAAAAGCTAGGATTTCTCTTTCCCGTCTTCAAAAACCCAAAGACCTAGGTGGGGTTAACTTTCCAAATCTTAACCGTTATCACTCTGCCTTCAATTTAAAACAAATTTGGCCTTTTTTTTATCAGATTCTTCTTGCCCTCCTTCAACAGCCTGGAGCTCATTTGAACTTGCACAAATTTCGCCCTTTTCATTTCTTACAGCTATTCGCTTATCCCAACCCCCGAAGCATTTTATCACTCGCATATTTAAATGTTCCAAAACACTTACCCATTCACTGTCTCGTTTCTTCACCTCACATATTGACTCTTACTATCAAATTGTGATCTGGTATAATAAATTCTTAAAAATGAATAACAGAGCGCTATTTTGGAAGGAATGGATTGATAAAGGTATTATTACTTATGATCATTTACTTAAAGATAACTCCCCAAGGGCCTTCTCAGACATTTGTGATTCTTTTCATATGTCAAATACATATTCCTCCCAATACCCCTTGCTGTCAAATACCCTAGCCTCAATTCTTTCTCAATGCAATCCTCCATCCATCAACGCTCCGTCCCTTTCCCCTCCACCAGTTTTCTCCAATCCTCTCAAAGCTGCTGCTATCTACAAACTACTATCCTATCCATCTGTTGATATGTCCAAGTCTAAAATAGAACTCCTATGGGAAGAGGACTTAGCTCAAGAATTCTCTTTTCAAGTTTGGGATTCTATATGATCAAAAAAACACACTGCTTTCCGTTCTGCAAGCACCACACAGACGTTATATTTTTTTTATAACAGGCTTTTTCTCACCTCTTCCGATCTCCATAAACTGCTTGACTCCAAGAAATGTTGGTCTTGCCCACATGTTGATAGTGACTTCCTCCATATGTTTTTTCGTTGCCCATTGGTTAAATCCCTTTGGACTCACATCTGGTCCAAACTAAATGATATCTTAGACACAGATTTCCCTTTTGAGATTTTACATATTTTTATGGGTGGTTCCTCGCCTCTTTGGAATGTTTCATGTATTGTACGCAAGTTCATAGATTTGTATATTGCTATTTCTTTTCAGATTATCACTACTAACTGGAAGGATACTTCAAAAATGTCATACACTGCCTGGTGGAATCTGTTATGTCACCATCACAGACTTGATCGTGCTTTTGCCACCTCTGTACCTTTATTAATCAAAAAGGATCTGTTTTGGCTACCTTTAACCGATTTTCTTTCTAGACATGCTGTTTGAATTTTTACCTTTCTCTTTTTAATATCCCATTTGTTTATCTTCTATCTATTATCTTTCTTATTCCTAACTTATTAATACTCAGCCATTAATGATGGATGTATGATGTAACAACGCGTACCATTACAACGCGGTATGTTACATCGCGGTTTTAACAACGCAAGTCGTTACATCGACTTGCGTTGGAGGGCGCTGGACATAAGAATAGTGTGAATTACTATTCCAACTCCAGTCTACGTACAGTAGGGAAGGTGTTGGAAAGTAATTCACACTATTCCTTAGCCTACAGCGCCCTCCAGTGCAAGTCGGTGTAACGACTTGCGTTGTTAAAACCACGATGTAACCATACCGCGTTGTAATGGTTGCGTGGTAAAGGATGTTTCCCTTATTGATTTACTTATTTTGTTGCTTTCTTTCTTTCTCTCTCCTTTCTTCTTTTTCTTTCTTTTCTTCTTTCTCTCCTTCCCCTCCTTAAAAACAACAAAACTCTTAAAAGCTTTTTGTCTTAGGTACAGTTTTTATTTCCCTATTTGGGATTGTATTGTACACATGGGTCTTTTAATATCTTCTCAATCTCCTTTATTGCCATATTTTTCTTTGTATTGATGTTTTACTATGTTTATCATATTCAATAAAGCTTTTTAAACTTAAAAAAACAAAAAACAAAGGTGTGCCAACTTTCATTCTAATAATGGACTTTGAAGGCTTCCCATATTGTGGATGCAAGAAATTGGAGTATTAGTTGAGAGGGTTGGTACCCCACCTCAAGAAATAATAACAATCCTGGTGAGGATGTGTCACAAAAGTCACTAAATAAACCTGTACTTAACCCTCTGGTAGCTTGGCACAAAACAGTCAGGCTTAACTTAGAAGCAATTTGTAAAGTATTTATCAGTACTAAAACAGTAGTAAAGTGAAAACACAATACACGAAAAATCAGTAGCCCTGGAGATATGCATTTCTAAAGTCAATTGCGCCGAGAAAAACACAAAGCACCAACCATGGTTATTTGGTCAAACTAGACCAGGTCAAAGTCAAAGGTTTAGGCCCACTGCGATGGCGCACAGGTTGGATACTGGAACCAGGTTTGTCCTGGTTTAAAAGTTTACCTACTGACAGAAACTTTTCTGGAGAAAAAGTGTTCTTCATCGAGTCGTCGGAGGGGCAAGCTGCAGGCTGGATCAGAAGTAGGGCTCAATGACCGCAGGGTGCTGAAAAGCTGGGTCCTGGCGAGGTTGACGATGAAGGCGAAAAAGCTCTGAGCAGGCGAAGTCCGTTCCCAGGAAGGTCTTAATGTCAATCACCTTCGGTTTGGTGATAGTCTTGGTGAAGTCCTCTAGAAGTCATATCTCCTTTAGCGGGGTAAACCAGCAAGCTGAGACCAACAGTTGACTTGACGTCAACGGCTTCAGCTTTGACAGCTTCCCATGGGGCACAGGGTCAAGACTGATTTGAATATGGCTGGGTCCAGACTGGGGTGGTGTAGTGGGCAAAAGAACAATGGATTTAACCCAGATCTTTTGACTGGGGGAGAATGTTTGCATTGTCAGCATTCCGTCCATCATTTGTTTGCTGTAACACTTTTCGCCCTAAGTGGGATGGGTATGCCCAGACGTGGGTCCCTTGCTCACTGTGCCACTAGATTCAAGGTAGCCTGGCTGAAGAAGGGTGACATACCCTGAAACCGGTCCCAGGATGCTTGTTCCCGGTCCAGGGAGGACCTGGCCTGGCAGTTCGGTCTGGACTGTTCCCATGGGGCACAGGGTCAAGAATGATTTGCATATGGCTGGGTCCAAACTGGGGTGACGTAGTGGGCAAAAGAACGATGGATTTAACCCAGATCTTTTGCCTGGGGGAGAATGTTTGCATTGTCAGCATTCTGTCCATCATTTGTTTGCTGTAACACTAATCACCTTTGGTTCGATGTTAGTCTTGGTGAAGTCCTCTAAGTTTGGACTTGGAATCTTTTCTGGAAGTCATATCTCCTTTAGTGGGGTAAACCAACAAGCTGAGACTGTGAGAAAGTGCCATCTTTCTTGCATGGTATGCCCTCACTTTTTGCGAAATTGCTGAATGTACTTTGACTGAGTGTGCCCTGGACTCCTGCCAATCAGGTGCCCAGGGCCTATGTTCCTCCCCTGAAACCTAACCTACAATCCACGTCTGGTCTGGGAGGCTGCCTAGGCTGCCACACAGCAGACATGTTGCTGGACCCCTGGGTGGAGAGCACCCACTCTTCTGGACCTGCAACAATGCACATTCTGGGCGAGGGGCTAGGTCTAATCCCCCAGGATGGACAGGGGGAAGCTTCAAAAGCATGCCGCCTCTGTGAGCTTCTCCAGGCCACTTGCTGTACCCAGCAAACTGGCCCCCACCGGTTCTAACCCCCACTCTGTCGGGAAGACTGGCCGGAAACCCCAAGTAAGGACAGGGGATGTGCCAGCCTGCCAACCCCACCCCTCAGGTGGGGGAGGCGAGGTGAAGCACATCTCCGGGCGCTCGCCTTCTTGAAGATGGGAGGCCCTACCCAATCAGGACTAGGCTACTGCCCCCCTTCCACAGGAGAGTGGCAGGATAGGGGGTGTACCCACCCCAGGGCGGAGACCCATTGGTCCCTGCCCTTTACCTACCATTAAAGCCCCTAAATCTAGTATTTAGAGGCACCCTGAACCTTCCTTCTCCAGATTCCGAAAAAGCAAAGAAGAGTAAGAAGAAAGAAAACCTGCTGTGCAGCTGCTAAGAAGAGGAAGACACCAACTGTCTTGGCCCCAGCCCTACCAGCCTGTCGACCCTCGAACCTGCTCCTGCTAAAACTCTTGTGGCCAGCAACCTCACAAACCCCAGAGGACCTGGCTACCTTGTGACTCTGAGCATCTAGGTCTCCCATGAGCAGTGGCTCTGCTCAAAGCAAGTTTCTGACCCCTGGCATCAGCCCGGAACCGCGAACCCTGCACACCCTGCACCCGCCAAGCCTGGCCTGTGCCGGAGTGGACAAAGACCCTAGAACGTCCCTTCGGCAACTGTGACCCCAAATCCGGCACCCACGGACTCACCTCAACGCTCCTGACGACGCCTGCAGCCTCAGAACCAGGGACCCCCCAACCACAATCAACAGAGGGTAAGATTTCCTGACACCAAAAGGCACCCCTGCACCCGGCGCACTGCAGCCCCCTGTGCCCGACTCCTGGGTACCTACCTATCCTCCAACTACCCAACTTACCTCTCGAAGTGGTGGTGGCACCTGAAGCATCTTCGTCCCCGAGCTTGCAGCCTTTGTTAGTCCTGGAGCTTTCCCATTGAAATCCATTGGGCGCCCGAAGGCTCAAAAGCACCCTGCACCCAACCGCCCGAGTGGCCCTGGCAGTGTAACTTCTACTCCTACCTACTTCCCCATTTGCCCTGAGCAAGTGAACAGGAGCCCAGCTCCCACAGTCGCGTGGCCTGCTAGTCAGCAGCCATCAACCAAGGCCCCCCTGCCTCCCATAGGATAACATTGGGCCTAACTCACTCTGCACCTGGCAGCCCCAGTGCCGCTGAGGGTGTAACAACTGTACCAACCTGACCCTGGGAGACCCCTGAGTCTGTGCCCAGAACCCTAACTCTGCCAGTCGAGTACTTACCCAAAAGCCGATAACCCAATTTTCTAACATAACGTAACATTGACTGGTTTCTTCTGAAGTTTCTTCTAAGTGTGGAGTTTCTAAAACTTAAAATATTCACCTAAAATCAACCGAGTAACGAAAACAGAAGTACTCACCTGCTATTAGGAGAGCTCCCAGTGCTGGATCTTGGTGCTCAGCACTGACCCTGAAAAGTACTCACAACCGTACTTACCACTAACCCAATTTTCTTCCAACGGAAATCATTGACTGTTTTTCTGTGAAATTTCTTTTGTGTCGATTTTTGCAAACTACAAATATTCTTTAAAAATCATACCAACTGTGAAAACTTAATTACTTACCTGTTTTAGATAGAGGTCCCAGTGCTGAGCCTAGGAGCCCAGCCCTGGATTACAAAAGTAACAAGAGCATACTTTACCTGTAACTTGAATTTTCTCCCGTAGGGAATCATTGACTGGTTTTCTATGAAATTTCTTCTGTCAACTTTTAAAATAGCAAAATATTGCCTAAAAATCACAACAGTAACTAAACCGAATTTACTCACTTGTTTCCAAGACCTGACCCAGGACTGAATCTAGGATCCAGTCCTGGAATTAGGAAAGTAATTCTGAAAGTAATCTATTGCAAATAATTTAAAATTCACATTGAGCTCAATGTATTATTGTGTTTGAAATTGTGTTGCCTATTGCAACAACCTGTGACTATTACCCACAAAAGTCAATTGCATATTGCAAAAGTATTTAACTAAAGCCTCTCATTCTGAGAAAGTATATTTTGATACCTATTGTTGGTTCTAAAATAACACAACCATATATTTTTATATAAACTATTGGCCTAGAGTTCAGTTCTTGAGCGTGTGAGACCATTTGCTGACTGAGTTTGTACAACAAATGCTTTACACTGTCCTCTGGTACTGCCTTACTGTTCGACCAAGCTACCACTTTAGAGAGTAAGGTTATATCTAACTTTAACCTCTGCCAAACCTCTGGGGACTCTGTACACACTGTACCTATTTGGGAACAGTATATACAGAGCCACTTTCTCACAGAGACGAATGTTGACTTGACGTCAACGGCTGCAGCTTTGACAGCGGTTGCGGTCTCCAATGGTTTTCCAGGCAAAATGTTTTTATGTCCCAGTTTTTTCAGTTTGGACAGGAGGAGTACAGTCTAACACAGGAGTCTCCCACCTTTTCTGTAGTGAGAGCTACTTCTGCACAAGGACAGTGTTTCCGGGCTACTAGCAAATTTTTATAACTGTAAAATGGTGACTAAACTATGACCACCCAAAGCAGGATTTTCAGTAGCTACCACCCAAGTATACCAAGTGGGGTTACCAGCGCAAATGCTGGGAAAAAGTTCATCAATATTAAATGCATCCCCCCCCCCCGACTTATGAAGTAACATTCAAATCATGGCATGCCCTGTGGTACAAAGGATATAAGCGCAGCAGTACGCCTCCCCAGCTCAGCTTGAATTATCATTCACCAGTTTCTGAAAATGCACATTTTTCTATCTAATACCACTTTCCACTGTGGGCAAACAAACTCAATTTTCCAGAAGAAAACCCATTTTTAAAAACTAAAACTGCCTTAAAAATAACAGTTTTTAGGAAATGCACAGTCCCAAAACATCAGCTTGTTATTTTCATCATGTACTCCCATATACAAATGCCTCATATGGACAGACTACTTTGAATTGCCAAGTATTAGTTCAATGCCATGGATGCTCACTGTAGCACCACGGATGCCTGTAATATGCCAGTAATGCCCACCATTATACTAGGGCCAGAGCTGTGCCAAGGCTGGAAACCATACGGCTCAGGAATGAGATCATATATCAGTCATGACCATTAATATGCCAGGAATAGGTTCATATAGGCCAGTTATGCTCTTAGTATGTCAATGATAGCTGCCAGTATACCACAATGAGACCAAAAATACTAAAATAGTCAAGGATGACCATCATTATGCCATTGGCACTATTATGTCAGGAATGGACACAATTATGGCAGAGATAACACTCTTATGATGGGGCTAGCATATACACTTGGCGGTTCTTGGCACTAGGCATAGTTTCAGGAAGCAATAGTGTTTATTATGGACACACAAATGTTGATGAATCTCTTAATTTTCTCTGGTCTGGATCATACCCTGTTCTCCTCGGGTCTCGGGCTGATCATGCATCCAACTATCACGTTTCACTCTGACTCCTGCAGTCCCGCTCTTTCGTGGGTCGGCACTGATTACTGCTCAGGCTACTGCTGCCATACTTCTTTGATGGTGCACTGTTCACACACCGAAAAAGGAGGCACTACTACATAGTCAATCACTTTGTGGCTTAGCTATATTGAGACTGGATACAGACTGTCATGTAGCAGGCCCTATAGGCTGACTCAGTGTGTATTTGAGTGTTAGTATGAGTTACTGCCATAAGTTTCCTGGCTGTCACTCCAAGGGTCTTGAGATGAGCAGCGATGCCTTCTTTAATAGGCATCTACTCTCTGAATTTGATACTGGGCTTGACTTCACTTCAGAGAGCTACTTTGAAGGTACTGGCGAGCTACCAGTAGCTCCCGAGCTACTCGTTGGAGACCCCTGGTCTAACACCACCCACTGGTCCAGGGCCTGGAAGGCACCCCATGGGGGTTAGGACTCCCTCTAGCTGAAGCTGGCAGCAGGGTCCAGACCGGTCCAATTGCAACTGGTCTGCTAGGCAGTTGTCGAGAGAGAGACCTCTGGGAGCTTGTTGTGTCTCGGTAGCTCAAACAGGAGGTCAGCCAACTGACCCTTAGAATCACTTATGGGGTCCTGGGTTCGAGGCAAGCTGGTCCAGCCTTTCTTCGGGTTCAAGACAGCAGGACAGTCCTTCTGATCAAGTTCAGGAGCCTTCTGCGAGGCGGTCTGTGGGGTCCACTTTTTTTTTTTTTTTTGCATATTTATATAGCGCAAACTCGACCCGAAGGTATTGGAGCGCTTTACATAGCACCGTATTTACATTACACATTCGGGCACGGAGAGATTAAGTGATTTGCCCAGAATCAGAGGATGTGGACGCGACCTCGAGGCTCGAACCCTGGTTTCCTGAACCAGAGGCAGCCGCGCAGCCGACGGACCACATCCTCTCCCCACTTTCATGCCCAGTGCCAGCCTGTGGGTGGAGGGCTAGCTTTTGTCCACCCCCTAAATCATGTCCCCCCAGTGGCTTAAATAGGGCTTTAGTGCCAGGACTGGAGGGCAACTCTCTCCTATCCTTTCATGTTTTTTTTGTTGTAATGGCCATTTGTTTACTTTTTTTTTTAGCCAGCATGTGCATACCATATTTAGACAACAGGTATTTAATTTTTTTATTACTTTGTATGTCTATTACATATGTTTGCAAAAAAGAAAATACTAAATAAAGCAGGGTTGGCAAGGCAATACCTATTGGCTTAGGCAATGCCTGTCTTTCATGAGGCTGGCGACCCCGCTCTAGGCAAGACCTAAAAATGATACGATTTGTCATAAACTCGTGTCCAGCTAGCAGCCCTTCTCCCTTGCAAACTCAAAGCATGGAAATCATATCCGATACTTAACTCGGGGAAAGACTGCGGTCCTGACTGGCTGATACAGTTTCGGTTTCACAATTCGACGTCACAAGCCTGAAGAGAAACTTGTCCACAGCAGCCAGGGCGCTTGGGTGGAGAGGAGTGTAGACTCCGAGCCCCCGGAGGAAGCCTGCCCTGCTCTGCCTGCACGAGACACACCGGCGGCGCGCGGCTCGGGTAGGTCGGTTACTCTTTTTCTGCTCCACCCGAGACCAATCTTCAACTGGTAGTGCAAAGGTAATGACGATGCAAGAAATTGTCTTTCTTTTGGAGTTTGCCCTGTTCTGTTTTTTTCCTTAGCTGTATCGTGTCCGCCTGGTAGACGGAGTCTGAAGAAGTGTTGTGTATTGACTGGGCTTTAAGTGGGATGAAAAAAGGGGGGCGGGGGGGGGGGGGGGGGTCTCTGAAAGGGGCGCGGGCGATGTAATTAAGGGCGTGGCTTAAAACACATAAGTTAAAAAACTGTGCTTAACATGGTGTGCTGCCCGATTTGTATTTTGCTGTTTCTGCCATTGCATCCAGATATGATACAAGTATCATGCCTACAACAAGCCAGGACTATTAGCTTTGTCAATGGTTGTTAGTTGCATAAGATAAAGCAGCAGCAACTATGGCTTGTTGTATATAAAATTGAAAAAGTTTCCACTTAAAGCCCTGGTGACACCACGACGACGTTGCTGCTCCTGAGTTTCAGAAAGAGAAGGGAAATCCAGAGAGAAAATGACTCTTTAAAGGATTTCCCTTCCCCTACAACGCTCACCTGGCATGACGTCATGCCGTAATTTCTCCACTTGTGAGATGTGGGCAGTGTGACCAGGGCACATCGATGTGCCTGCTGTCACTGCAGTCCCCCTGTGCCACGGCACAAATCGGAGCCAGAAAGAGACCCGTTTCGAGGTCCCCTTTAAATAACTGCCGGTGCTCGGCACTGGTGAGACCCGGCTCATTTAAAGCCCTGTGTATTGTGTTGTCAAATATTGTGCGGGGCAGGAGGTCTCGTGCTGGTGAAGGAGTGCGATGTGTTTATTAGTAAAGGAGGTAACTGTATTGTATACAGTGCATACCTGTCAACTCACACGATGCCACCGTGTGTGTGACACGATATCGCCCCCTATCAGACGGTCTCTCGGGAGGAACCGATATCACACGGTGGAAGGGAAAACCAGCTGGAAAACCGTTTTCCAGCTCGTCTTCCGAGGCTTTGAACTGCCGACGTCCATTCATGCTGGCGGATCAAGCCACCTGTGCCCGTATTAGGAATTAACAACAAATTTGCTAGTACTGCAACTATTCTTGAACCTCAAAACAACTTATGAGGGCACATTTTGGGAGACAACAAAATGCGACTGGGACCTTTCTTTTCGTCGACTTCATCCATCAATTTATTTATATCAAATATACTTTATCAACCTTCCATAATAAAGAAATCAAAAAGGTTACACCTCACATCAATGAGACATATTTTGAACAATATATTTCACACCATTCAATCACTCATTTCAAACATTCTTGACACCAAACTATTCTTCACTCCAAACTCACTGGTACCACAAACCATTCATACATGTCAATCAGTCTTCTCAAAAAACAAAACAACTCAAATACTTTTCTGAGACCACAGAGAATATCGTTAAACTTATTGCTCTGAATATTATTTCTTTTTGACAAATTCAAAATTCTTGTGGTCACACCAAAAAGGTCTACGCGTTTCGAAACCCCTTAGTTTGAGGGTCTCTCATCAGGACCTGTAAATTTAAAATAACAAAAAACCTTTATAAGTAACGCTGGGACGTCCAACCACCTCTCAAAACACCAGCAGCCTCTTAGTACTAACTTGATTACCTCTGTCAAATGGAGAGAAGATCAGCCGATCTTATTCGAATAACTCTAGAAAATAAGAGAAGAAAACATGGCACTGAGCCCGAGGGGGAATGCAAGTCGCACAACAACGATGACGTACCCAAGTCCATGGGCATGTTGGTTATTAATCCGTTCCTCATATAAAGGAACAAGTGTAGAAAATTATTTACGTCCAGTGTAAAACAGCCTAAAATACAGGCTTACCTGAGTAATTTCCGTAAGTTGCGGGAACCGTTTGAGAACGCTAATTCCTGTCACGTGTGGAGACACGTGATCGCGGTGTTTATATCTCACTTGGGGAAAACAAAAAAAGGACTTATCTTAGTATGAGCCAGGGCGCCGGTTGGGAACGGAACCTGATTCAAAATGGAGGTGACAAAAAACTTTGTTAATGCTTATGAACTCCAGAGGGAACGAGGGGTAATAGCTTTAATGTAAATGGGAGATTTATCCGCATGTTTGAACCCATTCCTTTTTATGAGGAACGGATTAATAACCAACATGCCCATGAGTGATTATTTTGAGAACACCTCGCCATTATCATCTATATTAAGATAGCGAAGACGCGCTATAATTAGGATAACCCATGTAAGTTTATGATGAATGATTGTGCGACTGCCACTCCTAACATCATTGCTTAAACACTGTTAGAATTGTTTAAATTTGCATTCCCCCTCGGGCTCAGTGCCATGTTTTCTTCTCTTATTTTCTAGAGTTATTCGAATAAGATCGGCTGATCTTCTCTCCATTTGACAGAGGTAATCAAGTTAGTACTAAGAGGCTGCTGGTGTTTTGAGAGGTGGTTGGACGTCCCAGCATTACTTATAAAGGTTTTTTGTTATTTTTAATTTACAGGTCCTGATGAGAGACCCTCAAACTAAGGGGTTTCGAAACGCGTAGACCTTTTTGGTGCGACCACAAGAATTTTGAATTCGTCAAAAAGAAATAATATTGAGAGCAATAAGTTTAACGATATTCTCTGTGGTCTCAGAAAAGTATATTGAGTTGTTTTGTTTTTTGAGAAGACTGATTGACATGTATGAATGGTTTGTGGTACCAGTGAGTTTGGAGTGAAGAATAGTTTGGTGTCAAGAATGTTTGAAATGAGTGATTGAATGGTGTGAAATATATTGTTCAAAATATGTCTCATTGATGTGAGGTGTAACCTTTTTGACTTCTTTATTATGGAAGGTTGATAAAGTATATTTGATATAAATAAATTGATGGATTAAGTCGACGAAAAGAAAGGTCCCAGTCGCATTTTGTTGTCTCCCAAAATGTGCCCTCATAAGTTGTTTTGAGGTTCAAGAATAGTTGCAGTACTAGCAAATTTGTTGTTAATTCTTACTACGGGCTCAGCCTTACTGCCTTTGGCCTACCTCCAGTCTTGGTTTAGGACCTGTGCCCGTATGGCAAATTTAACGTAATCAGCCAAAACGTAGGATTAATCTGGTTAAAGTGAAATGCGCGCTCCACTTTTTCCACATAACTTTGAGATGGAGTCATTATGCGTCCATGAGCTTCGGAGGACATGCTGAGCCTACAGTTGTGGAATATATTCTTTTATTTAACAAAAGGTCTGGAAATAGCACCAGCAGACCTCCTTGGGGCGGCGAGTACTCGGAGGACAAGCATGATATTATGATGTCCGTGTACCGACAAAGCTGTGGCATTATAGCCCCCTGACTGTAAAATCACGGTTTGAATATATTCAGTTCAGTTGTCAATTGAAACATTAGCTCCGTCTTCAGCTTTGTAATCTGCAACCTTGTCTCGTGTTTGTGTGCCTTCCATTGTGTGCATTATTCTTACTTTTTTCGATATTTGAGGGTTTATTGTGGACAGGGGTGCCCAACATAGGCCCAGAATGGCCAGCTCCGGTCCAGGTTTTCTGGATTTAAAACATGAGGTAAATGTGCAAACCAACAATCTCAATGACATATGTGTGAATGATTGTGAATGTGCATGAAGTTGTTTTGTGTGTGGGTGAGTGTATGTGCGTACATGTGTTTAGTCGAGGAAGACCGGCTCACAGCCACCTAATGGAACCCAAACATGTCTGTGTGAACCGCAGGCAGCATTGGCAAGGCAAGGCAAGCCAATCCTGCTAGATTTGCCAGGCAGAGTGTGAGAGGCAGATACCTCACAGAACACAAAACAAAGCTTCCCGGGCACAGGAGAGCAGGCAGTGAGTGAACACTGCAGGGGGGACAGCAAGAGGTTGGGGGGTGGCCATGCATGGATGTCGAGGGGTGAACAGCCAGCGAATAATAAACAGATTTCCCGGGCATTGAGAAACTAATGTTGTATAAAATCACCTGGTTTTTGGGGCCGAAGGAGATGGGCAAGAAAATGCAGAGAAATGAGTGGCAAAAAGAGTGGTTTTCAAAATAACGCGCACTCTCACAACACATATAGACTTCGATCCCTCTTTCTAGTGTGATCATGTCCAGGGGTAGCTCCTCAGATTCCATCTTCTTGTTCAGGCACTTTCTCTGACCCTTTTAAAACATTTTTTTTGTCCTAATCCTTTTTGGGTTCTGGAGTAGCGTACTACTCGCCGAAAAGCGCTTCGACACCTCGTCAGGGGTAGTAAGCGCTATATAGATGCAGTTACAATTAACTGAGCATCTCATACCATAGATGATCTTGGGCAGTTTGCTCTTACACCTTGTGAGTATCCACTAAGTGTGATATAGTACTATTTTTAATGACCTCAAACCACTCTTTTTGCCACTCATTTCTCTGCAGAGGGAAAAAAAGTCCTCGTAGCCCAGGCTAGCATCTCTAAACAAAAAGGTAGAATAGATTATTTGATGATGTCAGCTGTCGGTGGTCTTTGAGTCCAGGGCCAGTCAGCGGTCTCTGTGTCGCAGCTAGTCAGCAGTTCCGGGTCCAGGGCTAGTCAGCGGTTTCTGGGTACAGAGCCTGTCACCGGTCTCTTGGTTCAGGGACAGTCCGTGGTCTCTGGGTCCAGGGCCAGCCAACTGTCTCTGGGTCCAGGGACAGTCAGCGGTCTCTGGGTCCAGGGCCAGCCAGCAGTCTCTGGGTCCAGGACCAGCCAACGGTCTCTGGGTCCATGGCCAGTCAGCGGTCTCTGGGTCCAGGGCCAGCTAGCGGTCTCTGGGTCCATGGCCAGCCAGCGGTCTCTGGGTCCAGGGCCAGGTAGCGGTCTCTGGGTCCAGGGACAGTCAGCGGTCTCTGGGTCCAGGGCCAGCCAACGGTTTCTGGGTCTAGGGCCAGCCAACGGTCTCTGGGTCCATGGCCAGCCAGCGATCTCTGGGTCCAGGGCCAGTCGGCCAGCGGTCTCTGGGTCCATGGCCAGCCAGCGATCTCTGGGTCCAGGGCCAGTCGGCCAGCGGTCTCTGGGTCCAGGGCTAGCCAACGGTCTCTGGGTCCAGGGACAGTCAGCGGTCTCTGGGTCCAGGGCCAGCCAACTGTCTCTGGGTCCAGGGACAGTCAGCGGTCTCTGGGTCCAGGGCCAGCCAACTGTCTCTGGGTCCAGGGACAATCAGCGGTCTCTGGGTCCAGGGACAGTCAGCGGTTTCTAGGTCATGGGACAGTCAGCGGTCTCTGGGTCCAGGGCCAGTCAGCGGTCTCTGGGTCCAGGGCCAGTCAGCGGTCTCTGGGTCCAGGGTAAGCCAGCGGTCTCTGGGTCCAGGGTAAGCCAGCGGTCTCTGGGTCCAGGGTAAGCCAGCGGTCTCGGGGTCTAGGGTAAGCCAGCGGTCTCTGGGTCCAGAACAAGCCAACAGTCTATTGGCCCAGGGCCAGTCAGCGGTCACTGGGTCCAGGGCAAGCCAACTGTCTCTGGGTCCAGGGACAGTCAGCGGTCTCTGGGTCCAGGGACAGTCAGTGGTCTCTGAGTCCAGGGCCGGTCAGCGGTCTCTGGGTCCAGGGACAGTCAGCGGTCTCTGGGTCCAGGGACAGTCAGCGGTCTCTGGGTCCAGGGCCAGCCAGCGGTCTCTGGGTCCAGGGCCAGCCAGCGGTCTCTGGGTCAAGGACCAGCAAGCGGTCTCTGGGTCCATGGCCAGTCAGCGGTCTCTGGGTCCATGGCCAGTCAGCGGTCTCTGGGTCCAGGCCGGCCTGCTAGTGGGCTCTAGGTTCATGGCCAAGCCAGCAATCTCTGGGTCCAGGCTCAGCTAGCGGTCTCTGGGTCCATGGCCAGTCAGCGGTCTCTGGGTCCAGGGACAGTCAGTGGTCTCTGAGTCCAGGGCCGGTCAGCGGTCTCTGGGTCCAGGGACAGTCAGCGGTCTCTGGGTCCAGGGACAGTCAGCGGTCTCTGGGTCCAGGGCCAGCCAGCGGTCTCTGGGTCCAGGGCCAGCCAGCGGTCTCTGGGTCCAGGGCCAGCCAGCGGTCTCTGGGTCCAGGACCAGCCAGCGGTCTCTGGGTCCATGGCCAGTCAGCGGTCTCTGGGTCCATGGCCAGTCAGCGGTCTCTGGGTCCAGGCCGGCCTGCTAGTGGGCTCTAGGTTCATGGCCAAGCCAGCAATCTCTGGGTCCAGGCTCAGCTAGCGGTCTCTGGGTCCATGGCCAGCCAGCGGTCTCTGGGTCCAGGGCCAGCTAGCAGTCTCTGGGTCCGGGGACAGTCAGCGGTCTCTGGGTCCAGGGACAGTCAGCAGTCTCTGGGTCCAGGGCCAGCCAACGGTCTCTGGGTCCACGGCCAGCCAGCGGTCTCTGGGTCCAGGGCTAGCCAGCGGTCTCTGGGTCCAATGACAGTCAGCGGTCTCTGGGTCCAGGGACAATCAGCGGTCTCTGGGTCCAGGGACAGTCAGCGGTCTCTGGGTCCAGGGACAGTCAGCGGTCTCTGGGTCCAGGGACAATCAGCGGTCTCTGGGTCCAGGGACAGTCAGCAGTCTCTGGGTCCAGGGCCAGCCAGCGGACTCTGGGTCCAGGAATAGTCAGCGGTCTCTAGGTCCAATGACAGTCAGCGGTCTCTGAGTCCAGGGACAATCAGCGGTCTCTGAGTCCAGGGTAAGCCAGCGGTCTATGGGTCCAGGTTAAGTCAGTGGTCTCTGGGTCCAGGGACAGTCAGCGGTCACTGGGTCCAGGGACAGTCAGCGGTCTCTGGGTCCAGGGACAGTCAGCGGCCTCTGGGTCCAGGGCCAGCCAGTGGTCTCTGGGTCCAGGGCCAGCTAGCGGTCTCTGGGTCCAGGACCAGCCAGCGGTCTCTGGGTCCAGGACCAGCCAGCGGTCTCTGGGTCCATGGCCAGTCAGCGGTCTCTGGGTCCAGGCCGGCCTGCCAGTGGGCTCTAGGTTCATGGCCAACCCAGCAGTCTCTGGGTGCAGGGTCAGCTAGCGATCTCTGGGTCCATGGCCAGCCAGCGGTCTCTGGGTCCAGGGCCAGCCAGCGGTCTCTGGGTCCAGGGCCAGCCAGCGGTCTCTGGGTCCAGGGCCAGCCAGCGGTCTCTGGGTCCAGGGCCAGCTAGCGGTCTCTGGGTCCAGGAACAGTCAGCGGTCTCTGGATCCAGGGACAATCAGCAGTCTCTGGGTCCAGGGCCAGCTAACGGTCTCTGGGTCCACGGCCAGCCAGCGGTCTCTGGGTCCAGGGCTAGCCAGCGGTCTCTGGGTCCAATGACAGTCAGCGGTCTATGGGTCCAGGGACAATCAGCGGTCTCTGGGTCCAGAGACAGTCAGCGGTCTCTGGGTCCAGGGACAGTCAGCGGTCTCTGGGTCCAGGGCCAGCCAGCGGACTCTGGGTCCAGGAATAATCAGCGGTCTCTAGGTCCAATGACAGTCAGCGGTCTCTGAGTCCAGGGAAAATCAGCGGTCTCTGAGTCCAGGGTAAGCCAGCGGTCTATTGGTCCAGGGTAAGCTAGCGGTCTCTGGGTCCAGGGCCAGTCAGCGGTCTCTGGGTCCAGGGCCAGCCAACTGTCTCTGGGTCCAGGGACAGTCAGCTGTCTCTGGGTCCAGGGACAGTCAGTGGTCTCTAGGTCCGGGGATAGACAGCGGTCTATGGGTCCATGGCCAGTCGGCGTCCATTTTGAGGCCTTACCCTGGGGTTCTGAGTCAGTCAGGGATAACTGAGCGTTCCCTTAAGGGCCAATGCTATATACCTGAATGTTGATTGCCCCAATACTGATGCACGTCAAAATATCCAATACACTCAATTTAAGTGCCTTACTCTTGTGGTCATGTCGCGTCCTTATTACACCAATGTGTGCTATCTGGGCTATCCTGATCAACTTCTTCAGCATCTGCAAGTCGTGCAGAACGTAGCGACGCATCTATAATGTAAACTTTCACGCCATTTACTCGTATTTAAAAGAGTTACACTGGTTGCCAGTCAAAAAGAACATTTTGTTTTAAGACCCTTGTTCTAGCACATCAGGGGTTTTATGGTGATGGTCCACAGTATTTGTCTGCAAGGGTGCGGCAATACTGCCCAATGAGAGCGCTCGGCTGATGGTGGTCACTCGCTTTAAGCGGGTTAGGAGAGGGGGTCCTCTTTTACGGTTCTGGCCACGAAAGCATGGAAACCTTACCTTCTCATCTCAGAGACACGCAGAATGAAGGATGTTTCCATAAGAGGTTACCAACTCATCTGTTTAGGTCACATTGAAGTTTTTGAGAGCTTACCTGTTTGATCAGCGCCAGGACACTGTCCAAGTAGCTGCGTGAGCTATATAAGCTCATTCATTCATTCTCTATCATCAATACATTTGTTGATGAGTATGTCTTTGTTTGCTGTCTGTGTGTCCATATTAACACAGTACACAGCAACATACAGGCCTTACATCAAAAATATGCATTTAGTACAAGCTAGATCCACTGTCGGTTTAAGCTTATCCTCTATGTGATTGTGTTGAATGCCGCTGTGGAGCTTTGGTCCATCATCAAAGCCCACTATGGTGATGCTGCTGGTTACGCTATTTGTACAATCTACTTTATAACCATTTTTTGCTTCAAGAACTGCCTAATGTGATTGCTGCGCAGTGCCTCTTGTCTTGGTGATAGTTTAATGCAGTAAGAAATGCGAATCTAAAAAAAATTCTTGCTGAAACTAAAATAAAATTCTACCCTGGTCCAGATTTGTAGCATTGACATTTGTTATTCTTACATTTTTTAAGACAGTGGTTATTCATTCTAGAATTCATGTACTCAACAGGTACAGTCACACAAATTGCCTTTTCCTCACCCTCTAAATTCCGACAGAATAGCAGGAATGAACAGAAAACCTGACTTCACCCCGTCATTTGCAGACTTGCCTCGGAAGCCAATGAGCAACCAGGTAAGTACCACTTGCTGGGTGCCTTTTACTCACAGTATTTACTATTGCAGTGCATCACCATGTGTATGCTTTCCGTGATGCTATTGTGTCTGTGGGTATCTTGCCATCTGTATTGTTGCGAGTCAATATTTTTGTATTCGATATATTGAGATAGAACTATAGGGGCAGTATTACATAGAGGGAGTATTTTGGTACAAGTCTTAAAGGACCTTCTAGGGTTAGTGACTGAGGGGACTGATCAGCATTTGTATACCAAAGAAAAGGCTCTCGCAGCTCTGGTAGGAGGAAATTCACCCAGTGCTCATCAGTCAACGGTCCCGATCAGTATACACAATTGAAGGATTCAATTCACTCTTGTGCATATCAGACTCAGGACCTTATCAGGAAAGAGGGTTATGATCGCTTACTGCTCATCAAATTAAAGCCCTCTCAGAGTTTAAATCTGAGGGCATCTGATGTCCTTGTGCACATCATTGAAAAGGGTCTATCATATCTTCAGCCGAGTATCTGACCATCCTATGATCAGATCACCCTGCACGTGTCAATCACTAGGGCCCTCCGAAATTAGAGTTACTTGGGGTTTGATCACCTTTTGTAGATCGATGAGAGAACCCCTTTAGAAGTTTGGTCTGAAGAAGGTGTGATCATTTTGGGCAATTCTTTCAAAGAAGTTTACCCGTAGCTGACTCTGTGAAATTGGTTTATTTTGTAAAGATGTGTTCTGGTGTCAACTTGAGTAAGATGTCTTTGAGCGGAATAAAATATATTCAGCCAGTTTATTACATGGCTGCTTAGTGGAACTAATGTTTACGCTTCACTTTCACATGGTCTTGCTTCACACGGAAACTGTCAGGTAACACTGAAGTGCCTGCTTCTGTTGCCCTTCAGCGGTCCTGCAGCAGTAGCAATGGGCTACGGTGTGTTTTTGGGATCCCTTTTCAGCACTGCACTAATAAGGAGTTGAATTGAAAAAGTGATCGCTCTTGTTTTACGTTCACTAAAGCTGATAGTAGCAGTGAGCGCAAAACTGGGAAAATGTGGTAATAACACAGTCATAATGGGCACCAAAAAGTTTGTGTGAACGATCTCCTGTTATTAATACCTATGTCTGAAACAGGCACAATAGTATACAAATACACATACTATACAAATACTATTTACCGTGAAGTGAATTTACAGCCAGTTATTGCATCAAACTTTTGCTGCGATGTAGGAAGGTGGAATCTGACTATATGGTTGCCCCCACTTTTTTCCTGGTGTTTGAATGGTTTTTGACTAGTCTGGCTGGGATCCTGCTATCCAGGACCCCAGCCTATCTGCTTACCCCCTTAAATGATTGGTGTGCATATTAGATGCACTAGTGATTGGATACTGTGGTACCTTATGAGCCCCTAGTATATGGTACCTTAGGTACCTAGGGCATTGGTACTTCACAGGCCTACCAGGGGCTGCAGCATGTATTATGCCACCCCTGGGAAGCATTCACAATCTGACACCACAGGCCCGCTACTGCAGCCTGTGTGAGGTAGTGTTAGCACTCCTCACTGAGGTATAGGTTCCTATATCTCACCATACACACACATATAAACCTATCAGTCACCCCTATGGTAGGCCCTATCAATCCCAAGGGCAGGGTGCTTGGTTTACTATGTGAGGGGGTGCTTCTGCCTGAGCAGGACCCCTCTGCAGCTGTCAGAGTCTATTCTCTGCTGCTGTTTGTGGATGCGGTTAAACCAACTCTTAAGTGCATTATAACCTCGCGGTAAATGCTAACTTTGGAATGACTGCATCAAAACATGTCGTGTTTGGTGTCAAACAACTTGGAATCCTACACCCACACCAGTAACTGGTGTGGGAGTAGGATCCCACCCTTCTAGAGGGGACGACATGTACACCCTGTACTACACGGTAGAAATCATCTAGAGCCCTGGCATCACAAAATGGATGCCACCAGCACAGTCACCGGGCTGCCCTCCTGCTGCTGACCGAAACTCGCAGTGGAGGGAGCTCAACAAAGGGTTTCCTGTCACAGGGAGGTGTCACCACCTCCCAGACAGGATTTAGTGTATTGGAGCTGGGTGGGTGCACTCTTAGAGTGCTTTGAAGTCCTGCACTGGGGGAGCAGTAGGCTCCCCTGTGCATATGCCAGCTCAAACCGGTTCAGGGGCTGCCTGCCCCTGTCCTGGCGCGAAACTGGACAAAGGGAAGTGGGTGTAACCACCCACTACCCTGGCCCTCCTAGAGGAGTGGCCATAGAGCTAGTCCCTCCCATCTTATCAGTATAAGATACCACACATTGCCAATGCAATTTAGATTACACCTGGACGACGCTCATCGAAGAAGAATCCTGGCCCTTCAACTTTCTACTATCTTTAGAAGACCGAAGGATCTCCCTTGGAGTCAAGGAGTGACTCCCCTGCTTGGCAGGGACCTAAAGGACTGAACAACGGTTGCAAACTTTACCGCTCCCGCCGGATCCCGAAGTCCCTGCGTCCCCTGAAGCTGATTTCCTGACCTCTCGTCGGCCATTTTGAGTCCCCAGCGAAGCTGTGGCGTCTGGACCCCACGAGTGACGAGGTACAGCAATACCCGGGAACCGTGCACTGATTTCGAGTGCAAGCCCTGAACGACAAACTACAAACTTGTGCTTTGGACCACTGAATGTCCAAGTCCCTAGCAGGTCTGGAACCCAAGATCAGCGGCCTACCTCGTCCCGAGTGACCTTGGGCTGCTCCTGAAGTTTCCCTGCAAAGGCGTCTTTGCGGTTGCTTGCCCGTTGGCTAGTAGCCCTCCCGAAGACTTTCTGAACTGCTCCAAGGGTTCGCCTGGTTGCTCTGGGCCTGCCCTCACTTACCCTCGCTGGGTAAGTCCATCGGACCTTGCTGGTCTGAACCATCCAAGATCTTCATTCCACACGAGACTTGCAGTTGCCAAGGTTTGTTGGCTCCGATCCGAGTGCCGACACCGCCGTCAGCTGCAGACGTCGTGGGACCCTCCAAATCCAGCTGCTGGTCTTCCTCGATCTCTCCTGGACCACGTGGGCGAAGAGACAAAACACCATCAGCGACGTGAAGAGACTCGACAGTTGTGGTCATCTATCCTGAAGGCCACCGGTCACTGGCAAGTGACTCTGAACTCTGTCCCCTCAATTTCTAGGTCGCCTGCAACTCCAATCCATCGTTGGATTTCCACGGACACTTCACCCGACGACACAAGCAGCAAGACTTCAACGATTCCCATTGAAAGCAGCATCGCGACCCGACACCAAAGGACACCTCTGCACCCGGCTTCCCTGGGTGAGGTAACTCTGGCATTACGGTGCCCAAGTGCGCATTGGCTATCGAAGTACTTACCCTGTAAGTTGTTTACTTGTTGTCCATTCCGAAGTGCCCTAGAACTGTAAAATACAAACCGCGACATTTGCCATTGAAACGCATTGAAACCCGCGTGCGTGTTTAGACACTGCACGCGTCTCCTGTGGGCTGATTACTTACCTGTAAACACTGCAGCAGTGAAGCCCCAGCGATTCCCAAGGCCCTAGGCCTCTTACTTTTGCAAGTCGAGTTTGTTATACCACTATTTTAGTATATGGTCTGGTACGCCCCTAGGGCTACAGCCATATTTGTGCTTAATTTATTGAGAACTGTTGATCTTTTGAATGTTTACCTGGCTCTAATCTCATAAAGAGATTAGTAGAGTATATTTAGAAATAAATACATATATATTTGATATATATACCTGTGTGGTGTCTTTTCATTTGGTAATTCAAGAGATTATAAGGTAAAACAAGCTGCTTTACATTCCTCAGAGACTTAGCCTGAAGGCTGCTCTCCACAGCTACCACTAGGATAGCTTTCTTTAAAAGGTTGTCTTTAAACCTATCTACCAAGAGTCGAATTGGACTGGTGCAAGGTGGCCACTATAACTAGTGACCAGCATATGCCAGGCCAACTTCTCACATTGGTGGGCAGCGTGTGGGATTCCAGCTTGCCATTGTTTTACCAGAAAATCTCTATTTGAATTACTAACTGAAAACCACTTAAGGTACTCAAGGTACATATAAAGTCAAGCTAGTATCAATAAGTTCTACTGAACTTAGAGCTGTTTGTGAAGGGACAAGCACACCCTTGCTACAGCTCAAGCTAGGTTTAGTAGGCCACAACTAGTGTAGGTAGTACAACACTGCACAACACTAGTATGCCTCACCAGGATGGAGCCAGTGGGTCCATCCCATCTCAGTACAAAGATATAGCCTACACTGAGCTGAAGGCCTTATGCTTTGCAAGAAATCTGAGGGTGGGCAGGAGTCCCTCATCACAACACCTGATAGATCTGCTAGTAGCAGATGACCTGAGACAAGCTCTAGGAGCTAGTGGGTCTGGATCAGGGGGTGGGTCACACATAGTCTCTGGGTCTGATGATGAAAATCAAGATGACCTGGACTCTGTGGGTGAAGGGCCAGACCCAGATGGGTATGAAGAGAATAGAGGAAATCTCCCTAAGAGAGCTGACAAAGTGGGAGACAGGCCTAGGTCCCTCTCAAGGGACTCTGACAGGTCATACCACTCTGGAAGAGAATCTATTCCACAGAGGAACTCCAACTTTCCCAGGGAGGCCTCCTCTGACAGAAGGTTCAAGATGCTCCAGTATGAGGAAGCTAGGCTTGCCCTCAGAACCAAGCAATTGTCCTTAGATAGGGAAGCCTTCGAGTTCCAAAGAGCTTCAAAGAAGGAGGGGTTAGATGCCCCTGGTGGCAGCAACAGTGTCCCTAGAGGCAGAGATTACATGCCAGATCATAGGAACCTGTCCAAGGTTGTTCCTCCCTACCAGAGTGGGGATGATATCCACAAATGGATAACTGCTATGGAGAGGGCCTGTAAAGTTCAACAGGTCCCCCAGAAACAGTGGGCAGCAATCTTGTGGCTCTCCTTTTCAGATAAAGTTAGAGACAACCTCCTCACTGTTAGAGAAGAGGATGCTAATGATTATGAATCCCTGAAGAGTGCATTAATAGATGGGTTTGGCTTAACCACTGAACAGTACAGGTTCAAGTTCAGAGACACCCAGAAAGCACAGACTCAGGATTGGGTGGACTTTGTAGATTGTGCTACCAAGGCTCTGGAGGGTTGGATAGTTGGCAGTAGAGTCACTGACTTTAAAGGATTGTATAATTTGATTATGAGAGAGCAGATCCTTAATAATTGTCAAAACCAACTCTTACACCAGTACCTGGTGGACTCTGATCTGACCTCTCCCCAAGAATTGGGAAAGAAGGCAGACAAATGGGTCAGAACCAGGGTTAGGCCCAAGAACCAAGGTGGTGACCAGAAGAAAGATTCCACTAAGCCCAAAGAGAAAGGTGGGGATGATAAAACAGAAAAGTCCTCTGAAGGGCCCCAAAAACCCAGTTCTGGGGGTGGGTCCCAAAATCCTTCCTCTTCCAATAAGAAACTATATTGCCATGTGTGCAAGCAACCTGGACACTGGAAAACTGACTCCAGCTGTCCAAAGAATGGCAATAAAGAAAATGTTCCTCCCTCTGCAGCTCCAACACCTCCTGTTACTACCAGTAGTAATCCCCCAGGTGGTGGGAGTGCACCCAAAAAATTAGTTGGGCTTTCTTGGGGAACTCAGGTGGACTCTGGCCTAACCAGGTCCCCTACACCAGCAACTCTAGTCTGTGATGGTGGCATGGGGTTTGCCAACTTTACCATAAGTCCCAATACCTTGGGCAGGTACAGACAAGAGCCTATGATCAATGGTCAGAAGGCTGTGGCCTACAGGGACACAGGGGCTAGTGTCACCATGGTGACAAGGAGACTAGTGCCCCTAGAACAGCTTTTACCTGAGTTTAGCTACCAGGTGACCAATATTGATGGAATTAGGACAGACCATCCCATGGCAGTAGTAAATCTCAGCTGGGGAGGGGTCACTGGCCCCAAGACAGTGGCAGTGTCCCCAACCTTGCCTGTAGATTGTTTACTGGGGAATGATCTAGAGATCTCAGCCTGGGCTGAGGTAGACCACAATGCCCATTTAAGAATGTTAGGCATCCCTGAGAGAGTGGATGAGACCCTGAGGGCCTCACCTCCACCCCAGGAGAAATTAAGGGGAGTGAATCCTGAAACTATGGATCACTCCACACAAACAGAGAGCATAGGGGGTGACGAACAGTCCTCCCCCCACCAGACTAAAGGTAAGGGTCATCTTTCTAAGGGAACTGCCCCTGCCCCTTGTGAAGTAACTGCCCCAGAAGTGGTCAGGCCTGTCCTGGCCACAACTCTGATGGCAGGGGATCCTTCCAAGGTGGCACCCAGTCTGGAGCGGGTACCCTGCCCCTCTCTACCCTGCCTCAGTCAGCCCAGGGCTGCAGAGGTCAGGGGGGTCAGTGGACCCTTAATGGGCCCCTGTCCAGAGGAACCCCCCCATCAGCAGATTAGGGACACCCAGCAGAGTAGTTCTAGCCAGGTGAATATTCCTCTACAAACTGAGGGATCCCCTTTACCCCTAGGTACAGGTACCCCCCAGATGGACTTTGTTGGGCACAGGGAAACCTGGGGCATAGTTGCCCCAAACATTTCAATGCCCTCCACTACTCCAACCAGAGGGACCCAACCCCCAGCTGTAGGCAGCCAGAGGTTGACCCTTAGGGCCAGATATGACACAGTCATGGACAGAAAGGCTTCCATGGTGACCAGTGTGCTGAGGAAGTTGAGACCACCCCAAATAGGGCCTCACTTCCATACTCAGACACCCCACCAGCCTACTTCTGTACCAGAAAACAATACAGGTAATTTCCCTAGACTTTGGAGAAACTCCAAAACCCCTTGGGGTAGGATTTCCCAAGTGGACCATGAGACAGGGAGCAACCATGCTAGTGCAGGTTCTTCCTTATATGGCCACTCAGGAAATAAAGGCTTAACTGGGCAAGGTTAGCCTTATCTCTTTTCGTTTGGGGGGGGGGGTTATGTAGGAAGGTGGAATCTGACTATATGGTTGCCCCCACTTTTTTCCTGGTGTTTGAATGGTTTTTGACTAGTCTGGCTGGGATCCTGCTATCCAGGACCCCAGCCTATCTGCTTACCCCCTTAAATGATTGGTGTGCATATTAGATGCACTAGTGATTGGATACTGTGGTACCTTATGAGCCCCTAGTATATGGTACCTTAGGTACCTAGGGCATTGGTACTTCACAGGCCTACCAGGGGCTGCAGCATGTATTATGCCACCCCTGGGAAGCATTCACAATCTGACACCACAGGCCTGCTACTGCAGCCTGTGTGAGGTAGTGTTAGCACTCCTCACTGAGGTATAGGTTCCTATATCTCACCATACACACACATATAAACCTATCAGTCACCCCTATGGTAGGCCCTATCAATCCCAAGGGCAGGGTGCTTGGTTTACTATGTGAGGGGGTGCTTCTGCCTGAGCAGGACCCCTCTGCAGCTGGCAGAGTCTATTCTCTGCTGCTGTTTGTGGATGCGGTTAAACCATATACTCTTAAGTGCATTATAACCTCGCGGTAAATGCTAACTTTGGAATGACTGCATCAAAACATGTCGTGTTTGGTGTCAAACAACTTGGAATCCTACACCCACACCAGTAACTTGTGTGGGAGTAGGATCCCACCCTTCTAGAGGGGACGACATGTACACCCTGTACTACACGGTAGAAATCATCTAGAGCCCTGGCATCACAAAATGGATGCCACCAGCACAGTCACCGGGCTGCCCTCCTGCTGCTGACCGAAACTCGCAGTGGAGGGAGCTCAACAAAGGGTTTCCTGTCACAGGGAGGTGTCACCACCTCCCAGACAGGATTTAGTGTATTGGAGCTGGGTGGGTGCACTCTTAGAGTGCTTTGAAGTCCTGCACTGGGGGAGCAGTAGGCTCCCCTGTGCATATGCCAGCTCAAACCGGTTCAGGGGCTGCCTGCCCCTGTCCTGGCGCGAAACTGGACAAAGGGAAGTGGGTGTAACCACCCACTACCCTGGCCCTCCTAGAGGAGTGGCCATAGAGCTAGTCCCTCCCATCTTATCAGTATAAGATACCACACATTGCCAATGCAATTTAGATTACACCTGGACGACGCTCACCGAAGAAGAATCCTGGCCCTTCAACTTTCTACTATCTTTAGAAGACCGAAGGATCTCCCTTGGAGTCAAGGAGTGACTCCCCTGCTTGGCAGGCACCTAAAGGACTGAACAACGGTTGCAAACTTTACCGCTCCCGCCGGAGCCCGAAGTCCCTGTTTCCCCTGAAGCTGATTTCCTGACCTCTCGTCGGCCATTTTGAGTCCCCAGCGAAGCTGTGGCGTCTGGACCCCACGAGTGACGAGGTACAGCAATACCCGGGAACCGTGCACTGATTTTGAGTGCAAGCCCTGAACGACAAACTACAAACTTGTGCTTTGGACCACTGAATGTCCAAGTCCCTAGCAGGTCTGGAACCCAAGATCAGCGGCCTACCTCGTCCCGAGTGACCGTGGGCTGCTCCTGAAGTTTCCCTGCAAAGGCGTCTTTGCGGTTGCTTGCCCGTTGGCTAGTAGCCCTCCCGAAGACTTTCTGAACTGCTCCAAGGGTTCGCCTGGTTGCTCTGGGCCTGCCCTCACTTACCCTCGCTGGGTAAGTCCATCGGACCTTGCTGGTCTGAACCATCCAAGATCTTCATTCCACACGAGACTTGCAGTTGCCAAGGTTTGTTGGCTCCGATCCGAGTGCCGACACCGCCGTCAGCTGCAGACGTCGTGGGACCCTCCAAATCCAGCTGCTGGTCTTCCTCGATCTCTCCTGGACCACGTGGGCGAAGAGACAAAACACCATCAGCGACGTGAAGAGACTCGACAGTTGTGGTCATCTATCCTGAAGGCCACCGGTCACTGGCAAGTGACTCTGAACTCTGTCCCCTCAATTTCTAGGTCGCCTGCAACTCCAATCCATCGTTGGATATCCATGGACACTTCACCCGACGACACAAGCAGCAAGACTTCAACGATTCCCATTGAAAGCATTATCGCGACCCGACACCAAAGGACACCTCTGCACCCGGCTTCCCTGGGTGAGGTAACTCTGGCATTACGGTGCCCAAGTGCGCATTGGCTATCGAAGTACTTACCCTGTAAGTTGTTTGCTTGTTGTCTATTCCGAAGTGCCCTAGAACTGTAAAATACAAACCGCGACATTTGCCATTGAAACGCATTGAAACCCGCGTGCGTGTTTAGACACTGCACGCGTCTCCTGTGGGCTGATTACTTACCTGTAAACACTGCAGCAGTGAAGCCCCAGCGATTCCCAAGGCCCTAGGCCTCTTACTTTTGCAAGTCGAGTTTGTTATACCACTATTTTAGTATATGGTCTGGTACGCCCCTAGGGCTACAGCCATATTTGTGCTTAATTTATTGAGAACTGTTGATCTTTTGAATGTTTACCTGGCTCTAATCTCATAACCAGATTAGTAGAGTATATTTAGAAATAAATACATATATATTTGATATATATACCTGTGTGGTGTCTTTTCATTTGGTAATTCAAGAGATTATAAGGTAAAACAAGCTGCTTTACATTCCTCAGAGACTTAGCCTGAAGGCTGCTCTCCACAGCTACCACTAGGATAGCTTTCTTTAAAAGGTTGTCTTTAAACCTATCTACCAAGAGTCGAATTGGACTGGTGCAAGGTGGCCACTATAACTAGTGACCAGCATATGCCAGGCCAACTTCTCACATGCGACAAAACAGCAAACTGAGTTTACTGTCGCGCCATTGCCTTTTCTTTGTATCATCCACACTTCTATGTTTTCATTCTCTGTTAATCACATGAGCACTGAACATGGGTTTATTGTACATATATATACATAATATACAGTAGTTTCATGATATGAAAAGATATAATAAAGAAAAGTATTATTTGCTGAAGTCAATGTGCGTTTGTGGTTGATTCTATGAAAAAATAGTTTTACGTCATGTGTTGTCATGTAATTGGTAACTTTGCTAGGAACCATTGTTCTCCAGCATTGGATCTTTCACAGATTCACATGACTGAATCATCCCAGTTATTGAGGCGGGAGTCACACGGTATCATAATTAAAATGCAGTACCAAAGCTAGGCTTTAAAAGCCTGCATAGGCCACCTTGTTAGCCTATCCACTAAAGCGAAAATCCGAACACTTAGCCAATCAGATTCCTGATAAGAAACAAGTTATTTACCTGTAGACCGTGGCTCTTCGAAATCATCACTCTTCCTGTCACCACCGTACCTCAGATTTCTTACCACAAGTCATGTGAAGGGAGTGTCCCTCAGCTCTGGGCTTTGTTTCCTTGGAGAAACCTATTTTTGAATTTTTCAACACATTCTGACCATTACTTTCTGCTACATCAACCTGCCTCGCCTCTGGGTGACTGTTCCTAACTGGAATCATGGCAGAAAAAATGTATTTAAAAAAATGTCTCTTCAGACCTTGTGGATGCTGTGGGAAGCTAAGGCTTTTTTTCTGCAGATTCCCACAAGGAGTGTATTTATTGTCAGCACCATTCCCATACACCTAAGCAGTGCAAGATCTGTCACACTCCTGTCACACTTTCTTTTCAAAGACACTCAAGGTCAGAAAAGCTAGACTACTACTATGGCTTCAAAGGATTGAAGGAAATCACATAAAGGTACATCTGTTTAAAAAGAAAATGAAGAAAAATGTGTATGTGGGGGGATTCTGTAAACATCAAGTTGTGGGCCACCCTGTGCATCAGGTGGACCACCACCAACCTGCATACAAGTTTGTACACATGCATAAACTTGTTGATGATAGAGTGACTTTGATTAATGGTCCCGAAGAATGCACCTGAACCTAATAATTGGTCCAAGATAGGGCAGAAATATGTTGACCTTTTTTCTCTAGGGGAGATCCTTTTATTAACTTCCCTTCACTGTTTTTAGGTCTCGCTGAGTCAACGCGCATGCGCTGCTCGGAGAGACTTCAGTAGGTGAGTTTTCAAAGTGCTGCTAGCTGGCGACAAGCTTGCGTTCACGCGAGCGTGCACGTGTGAACTGCCAGCCTTCAGCGCCATCCGTCTTTCCTCTTGCTTGCTCCCTGCCTCTGCCCCTCCCCCCGCCTTGGCGCTTACAGACTATTCTGAGCAATAATTTAGCAAACCAGCAGTCGTATCTCAACAGCAGAGTCACTCTTCAATGAACCTGCATTGGCACAATTTAATGTCATTCTTCTCAATGGTACAGCACTGGAACTTATTACCAATAATGTCAGTCTTTAATACACCAATTTGACAACCTTTTAACAATTGTTCTTTAAAGAACAGGTACATAGGCATGGCGATTATGTCTTTAATGGACCAGTACGGCCATTTCTCAAAAATAACACACTATAATTGTACAGTAATGGCACTTAAAAGATCCATATATCCTTGACTAGTGAGTACACACATTTCTGGCGCTGTAGATCATGATAATCGGTATTCGTGGCAAAAACCAACCCGCTTTACATAAAAAATATGTTTGTTATAGCAATCCAGGAAAATGTAGTTCAGACCAAAGGTCTCTGGCGCTGTAGCTACAGGGAAAAATGCTGCTGCATGTACGGAATATTAGGAATGTGTGATATGCCGCTAGTGAGAGACCGCTACATAACATGGTAATTCCGTTTCAAGCACAGTCAGTAAATTAGAGAAATGCCCACAAAAAGGTTGGTACCACCGAATCAAAATACGTACGTTTTACATGCATCAAATGAAAATGAAAAAATCACATAGCATTGGTCTATAACAGTCCGTTTCACAACATACCTCTAGCTCTACGAACAATGATCCAAATAAAAGATCAAGGTTGTGTACAAAATCCTAATACTGTATGTGCACTGCCTCCCTGTGAGGAATCAAATCCTGACCGCCAGCCCCTCCCCCATCATGACCCAGGGTCAGGCTCTTACCAGCATCATTTTGGGACCACCCCAACCACACACACAACCACAACCAACCACACAACCACACACACAACCACACACACCCACATACACACAACCACACCGAACCACCCAACCACACACACAACTACAAGCACACACACAACCACACACACAACCACACACAACCACACACACAACCCCAACACACACACACAACCACACACACACACCCACCCACACCCAACCACACACACACAACCACAAGCACACACAACCACAGACACACACACAACCACACTCACAACCACACACACAACCACACACACACACACACACACAACCACACACAAAAAGGGAGGAGACAACTGCAGCAGGACCTTCGGCTCGATCAGGACAGCAGAACCACCGGAAAAGGAACCCCTCGGCATGACCTGGGCAGCAAGAAGTTGTCACTGGAGACATTGTGATCCTATGAACAATAGTGTCATCAATGATCTAATCTAAACTGTAAACTGTGACAAATAACATCCCTATATATTGCAGTACCACAAAAACAGCAACAAGCATTGGCATAGCCAATAGGTCTCGCCTTTGGGACCTTATAAGTGTTTTGCCTTGCAACAGTTGTTGTTGCACCAAGGATATTGTGCTGCATAACTAAATACTTACAAGGTCCCAAAAGCGAGACCTATTGGCTATGCCAATGCTTGTTATTTTATCCCTTGGGGACATCAGAATAAAATTTAGAATTAGCTTCCAAAGAGGTAATTTCAATTCACTTCACCAACATTTCGTTAGCACTCTGTACCTCTCTCACCCACACCAACTCCTCCTCTATGGTTAAGGAATACTACAAGAAAAGACCACATCAAGAGCTCCTCTCTCCAGTAGAGAGTTGTAGCCCACACCTGGTACCATTTGTCCAGGTTTGAGGAGGGACGCTATGATGAAGCATGTCACCTTTGGGTGGATGAGGGTTCTCGTCCTAAATAATAAATATGTTTTGCATACACTCACACATTTTTCTTCCTTTTCTTTTTAACCAGATGTACGTGTTTATGGTTTGTATTATTTAGGAAGTGATACGCAGATGGTTTGGCTACTAGCTCCTGCTGGACCCCTGTTGTGTTTTAATTCAAAAGATTAAAGCCAGTGAAATGCATAACTTGGAAAGGTAATCTTAAAGAAGACTGACAAAACCCACAAAAGAAGTAATTCTCAAGAAGGTTATCCTAAATGTTTTCCTCAGAGTGAACCTTCGGGGAAGTTGGAGAGAAAAGGGCACAAAAGAACTGAAGTGTCATCCCCTAGACCACACACTTCTACATCCCAGACCTCAGAACACCACATAAAGAAAGAGACAAGTCTCTAGAAGACTTATTCGGAACCTTCTAGTCCATTTAAGGTAAAGGCTCAGAATAAGCAGAAATCTGAGCTGCGGTCAACAGACAGATCGTTGACTACCCCTTTGACAAAGAAAACACCAACGAAAATGGCTTCCTCCTGACGATAATAACAGGTCCGAGAACAGCTTTGATAATGACAGTGTTGACTATGACATCGTCGACTGCGACAACTTTGTTGATGACCGTTCCAATGACAGCCCCTTCGATGGAAGGATCGCTGACGTCACACAAACCGTCTTTGACAACAAAAGTATCGACGAGATCTGTGGGGGTGATATTATTTTCAGATAAAGATTTTCCAGTGCCAATTCTTCTGGAACACACATTACATGATAGGTGCACATCTAACACAAATACAATTTTGCGATTTATTCTATAAAAAAAAATAGCTTTATGTCATGTGCTGTCATATAATTGGTTACTCAGCTAGGAACCATTATTTTCCAGTAGTGGATCTTTCATAGATTCACATGCTTGGATCATATCTGTCACAGAGACGGCAATCTCTTTGTGACAACTTAGTTGACAACAGGGCCGAGGACAACCCCTTTGATGGATGGATCATCAATGACACACAAACATCTGTCAACGATGGAAATTTTGACGAGCTCTTTTTTTAATCTTGAACTTGTCTTTATTAATGACATTGCACAGTATCACATTGCAGATCCGTGATATATATGTTGTAGCACATCATTGCTATACCATATAGCACCAATTATTACTTTCCACATCCTCAGAGTGTCAGCTTATCGCTTGCATTGGTACATTTTTAAAGCTTATCGTAGGCCTTGACGGTGTTACTCAACCTTCACTTGCCCGCGGAGCACTGTACATAGCAATGTTCATCAGTATTATAGATTAGAGAAAAACGAATGTAAATAAGACAATAAGTAAACTAATAAACAAGAGAAACCTATGGCAGCGACTGGCAGCATTGCCCAACACATGTGTGATGAGTATAAAATGTATCTAGGGTCTGACCTTCAGGGAGAATGGCGTATCATGCTTTACGTTTGGGTAAGAGGGCCAATCCTATTTTTTATGTTGGGTGCCGGTGGGGTGTGATTCTGGGCTTTTCAGGGTTCGACCTCACTTTCATTCTGGTCTGCTGTCAGCGACATTCCTTCCAACATTTGTCCCCACTCCGTTAGGTCTCTCTCTGCATTCTCATCAACTCTCAACGGCCTGAGTCGACACTCTTTGGCCACACCCCACTCCCGCATGTCCTCCCTCTATTTATCTAGCGTGGAGGGAGTGGAGAGGATCCAATGTATTGCAATTTTATGTTTTGCCAGAACCAAGCCCAGAAGCGCAAACTTGCGCCGTATCCGCGTCCCCTTTTTTGGCATCGGTGGGGCACTCGATTGGCGCTGTTTAATGGAAACCTTCATTCGCACTGCTGTTGTGGTGCGGAGAATCTGTGTCACCTGACACCAATATTTTTGCATGCGTAAGCAACTCCAGGTCATGTGAAGGAATGTAGTGTGGTCAGTACTGCATCGTGGGCAGGCTGAGGATTGCCTGGGGTGAACCGCACCAATCGCTGCTGGGTCAGATATGTGTGGTGTAGATAATAGAACTGGGTGAGTTTGAACCTGGCATTACTGGCTACCTCTGCCACCTGTGCAAATGCCCTCCTCTACTCTCCGTCCGATAGTGGGGACGATACGTCCGCCCCCCATCTTCCTCTGGCTACGGACAAGTCAATCGCACAATCCTCTTCCAGTGCCTTGTAAATGCGGGAGATAAGCCCTCTGCTGGACCCCAGGTCCAGCAGTGTTAACAGCATGCTGGACTCTGGTGGTTTCTCTGGGAACAAGGTCCATATCTCACGGACTGTGCGCAAGACTTTCGCGTTGTGCAAAAAGTGTCCTTCTGGGATTTGGAACCCATCTTTTGCCTCAATAAATGTAAGGAAGGTCCTATTTAAGGAACATGTCTTTGGCTGTCACACATCCCCCTTCGTACCATTTCGTGATGTTCATGGCTGTCTGAATTTCTTTAAATCCCTGTAGCCATTTGTGTGGGAGCGCCCGGGCATAGGGAGCCCTGCGGAGGACCAGGGTGACTGCCTGTTCCCAGTCCTCTTCTACCCGTCGTATTATATGTGGGCAGTCCCTGGGGGCCCCTGAGCGCATCATAAGATACCTCAGCAGTTTTGACCCACTACCCCGCTCCCCCCAGTACCTCCTTCTCCACTGTGTGCTCGTCCATGCAATGATCCTGCTATATAATAAAGTCTAAAATGTTGGAGACCCAAACCCCCGTAATCCATGTCTAAATTAAGCGTCTCCAATTTCACTCAGTTTTGTCCCCCGGCCTATACCAGTGAGATTAGGAGACTGTCCTGGGTATCAAATGTGGATTTTGGGATGTTACAAAAGGAGTTCTGCAACATGTACTGGCAACGAGGCAGGATCACCATTTTTTGCCAAAGCTACCCTACCTATTACAGAGAGGTTGAGCTTGTTCCAGAATTGAATCGACTCTTTTAGGTCCGTTAGGACTTTACCCATGTTTAATGTGTATTGAGATTCCGGCTGGTGGGCTACCTGTATGCCTAGGTATCTAAAATGGTCACTTTCCCACCTTGGGAGGTCCTGTGCTTCACCGCACGCAAGGGCAGCCAGCGGGAATAGTACCGATTTCTGATGATTAATATGCAGGCCGGACGCTGAAACAAAGGATGTCAGTAACCCCGAGAGCACTGGGATCGCCTCTTCCGACTGACAAATGTATTTAACTATTATACCCCACGGGGCCATGTCCCTCCAAAGCAGTATTGCCAGAGGTTCCATCGCGAAAAGTAGTGGTGATAATGGGCATCCCTGCCATGTACCCCTCTCAAGTTGTATCGCCTCTGATACCAGACCTCTGTTCCGCCCTCAAGCTTTTGGCTGACAATAGAGTAGCCTGACCCAGGCCATATATTCCCTGCCGAATCCCATTCTCCTCAGCACTTCCCATAGATATTCCTACCGCAACCTATCAAATGCTTTTTCAATATCTAGGGAGACTACCCGGCCTGGAGTTCACTATCGGCTGCTGAGTGTAAGACATGGTACAACCGTCGTAGTCAAATGCATTCCTCTCCCCGGTATGAAACCACATTGGTCTTTGTGCACCAGGCAGGTTACTACCCAGCCCCGTCTCATGGCCAAGACTTTAGCAAGTAATTTAGTATCCACCCCCAACATTGACACGGGTCTGTACGAGCCTGGGTCGTTTGCGTCTCTGCCAGGATTAGGGAGCATGACTATCCGTGCCTCCCACATAGATTGCTGCAAACGTCCCACCTATTTTGCCTCCTGTAAAGTCTCCAGCAGGCGTGGGAGTAGCAAATCAGCATGTCTGGTAGAATTCCATTGGGATTCCATCCGGGCCTGGTGATTTACAGCGGGCTATGCTTTGTAGCGCCTCCCGTAATTCCTCCACCTGGAGTGCTGCCTCTAGTCCCTCCCTTTGTTCCCCAGTGAGGCGAAGGAGGGGGACACCTGACAGGTACTCCCCCCCATCAGACGGCATGGACCCTGGGACCACATGGTATATCTTGGCTAAATGATGGAACAGCACAGAATTGACATCCGCCTGTGTGGTGGCTATGGTTCCGTCTGGGTGCCTTAGTGTATGTATATGCGGGGTAAGGACGCTCCCGCTTCAGTAACCAAGCCAATTACTTCCCGGATCTTTCACCTTCCCTGTGGAGCAACTGGTGATACTTGTGCCTGACCAGGCAATCTAACCTGTCCCATATCTACCCAACCCCTCTCTGTGCTTGGAGGAGAGAATCGCAGTCTGGTTCTGATGTCTGCTTTCAATGTTGGAGTCTGGTCAGGCTTTCCTCCGCAGTTGTCAATTCTTGTTCTAGTCGCCTCCTTGTACCCCCACTCTAGACAGGCATTCCCCGCGGGTGACCACTTTAAGCGTGTCCCATTCTACACCTCTAGAGTTTGTGGTCAGCCAATTGATGCCTAGGTAACCTCTAATGCCCTCCCTGAGTTCCTCTCGGAATATCAAGTCACGCAAAGTATCTGGTCGCAAGCGCCACAATGGGACCCTCGGTCTAAGTCGCTCTGGTCCCCACTCCAACATTACCGGGGCATGGTCTGACAGAAAACAGCCAAGCAGTTTGGTTTGTGATACAGCTCTGCATGCCTCCAGAGAAAGTAGGAAACGATCGAGCCTACTAGAATCCTTGCGCGCTGGTGTGTAACAGTGTAACCCCGTTCACCCGCGTGTGTTTCACGCCAAATGTCCATACAGTGTAGTTGGCTCATCACGTCTCTTAAATCAGTCGACATGTGGGGTTTACTATGGTGTTTTGGTGGTTGCCTGTCTAGCGCGCCATCCAATACGCAATTAAAATCCCCTGCCCATATTAGTGGCATCCCAATGTAGAGGAGGAATAGCTTTTCTGTGGCGCTGAAGAAGTCACCATCATCTATGTTTGGAGCATAGATGTCCATCAGGCACACCTCCGCTCCATCAAGCTCACCATGCACAAGCACATATCTGCCTTTCACATCTCCTCGTACTTCCGTAGTTTAAATAGGACCTGTGGAGCCACCCAGATTGCCACACCCCTAGCATATGTGGAATAGGTGGATGCAAATAACTGTCCTCTCCATTTCTTGTGGAGCTTCTGTATTTCAGTGTCTAATAGGTGTGTCTCTTGCAGAATCGCAACATGAGTGCCCTGCCGTCTTAAGTATGTTTGTATTCTATAGCGTTTCACAACCGAGTTAAACCCCCTCACATTCCATGTAATGATTTTAAACTGCCTCATTTCTCCCAGTCTGTGTCCGCCCTGCCCAATGTATATATGATCAGTGTTCAGCCACCATCGCTGCCAGTAACAATTGCAAATTGAACGTTTTTGTAACAACCCACCCCCCGGATAGACACTCCATCAACAAAGCGTGCATTCCCTTGTATTCCCCAATCCTACACCCCCCCACCCCATCCCCTGAACTTCACAAAAATATAATCATCATCGCTCCTGCCACATAAACCAAATAGCATAATCCACGACACACACACACATAGTATGAATCATAAGTCTCATCGTACCTACATACATTTAATTTACAACCATCCATAATATGTCTTCCGCCGAGTCAGGGACAGTGCACTTCTCAGACTTACTACACGTCTGTCAGTTGCGCCCCTCCTAACCACGGTCCCCACTTACACTCACGCATACCACTATCGTTCCAGGACACTCCCACTTTTGCACCAAATTTGCATCCAGAGAGTGGAGGATGTACAGATCTGCAGGACAATAATAGAGAAAAACTGAAATCAGAATATAGAAAAGAAAACAGCAGTACAGAAAAGAATTAGAGCGAGAGTTGGGGGGGAAGGGAAGTTGTCCGCCCGTCTGATGGTGTAGCCCATCCCTGTCCATCCACTGTTCAGGTGAGGCGGGTAGGCCCCACCGTGGTGCAGTGGCCATCCAGAGTGGGAGTCCGGCTGATGATGCCACGTGTTCTCCAGTTCTGTATCCTATTCAATCTCCCATATGTGTTTCCCCGGTCTGTGCCCAAATCAAGGGTCCTCCAGCTATTGAAGTGTACTCTACTACATCCCCCATGCTAACTTTGGAGCTTGAGGCTGTTACTACTTCCACTAAGGCCTTTGCTGCCTCTCGTTTGGCTTGTTGTGTTGAACGGTCGATTCTGGGAGACGACCTGTCTGCACTGCCAGAGTCCGTCCTCACTAATTCTAACGATCCGTCCCTGCATACTACCACTCATTGTGTTGATCGCGAGACTTTTCTGGAGCTTCAGTTACAGCTGTTGTTTTTTCCCATCTTGGTGGCATTTGTGGACCCCCGCGCCGCTCTCCCCTGGTAGATTGTCCTTTCGTCCCCATGAACATCCAGCCAATCCAAAGCAGCTTCCAGGGTTATAAAGAAATGGGCCAGATCCTCGTGGAGAACCTTCAGCCTCATGGGGTAGAGGAGCATGTACTGGATGTTCATGGCCCGCTGCTTCTGTTTCACTCTACTGAAAGATGCTCTCTGCTGCTGCACCAAACGGGTGTAATCTGGGAATATACGAATTACCTGCTTTCCAAAGGCTGGATCTCCTTCGCGCCTAGCGGCCTTAAGGATGCCGTCCCAGTCTCTATAATTTAAGATCTTTGCTATCAGGGTCCTGGGCTGGGCACCCGGTGGTGGTGGTGCCATCAGCGCTCGGTGCACCCGCTCAATTACGAATATCGCAGAGAGTTCCGCTTTGGGAAGTGCCTCCTTGATCCACAATTCTAGAAAGAGTTCTGGATTTTTTCCATCTGCACCCTCCGGGATTCCCACAAAACGCAGGTTGCACCTTCGGGAGCGCTCCTCTGCATCTTCGGCCCGGCATTCCAGGGCTACTGTTTCGAGAGATAGGTCTGTGAGTGTTGCCTTTAATGTAGAGACTTCGTTTTGTAGCTCACTGACACTTCTGCGGCTATGGAGAGTTCCGCAACAGTGTGGAGGTCAGTCCGCAGCAGTCCAACATCCAGTGACATTGTGCCTATTTTTTCCTGAACAGCCAAGCTGAAGGCCTCTATGGCTGAGAGGAGTTGGGCTCCAGTGAGTTCCGGCCAGGCGTGCAACGCCCATTGGGCTCAACGGACTTCATCCCCGCGCCCCCCCCCCCCATTGTGTGTGTCAGCCCGGGCTGAGACAGCTTCACAGGCTGACACACAGACAGTTTTTGAGCAGCCAGCCGCACCCAAGTACTTAAAAGACCATTCACTTGTTAACGAGGCTTTGTTGTTCTTAGAGCCCCTTCTAAGAGCCCCTGCATCTCCACTCTGCCAATGACTGGAAGAATTAGCTCCCCCGACATTTTTATCAGCCCCACCCGAAATGTGTCTCTAGTTGCGCCTCTGGTTTTGGCTGTATGGCGTCGTCCTCCAGTGGTGCCCCGCGTGGGGCTCTGGTCTCGAGGTCCCCTCCTGCGCTGTGTAGTGCTACATTTTCATTTGTTGCACCCCTCTCTGTGGCCTGGCCTTGCCCATGATATGGTTCTTATCTGGGCTGTTGGGCACTCACGGTGACCCTACGTTCCTAGGGTATCTTCGCCGTCTGCGTGGTTCGCTGCAGCTATTTGACTGAGGCCCCCCGGGTCACAATCCAAGCGATCGACAGTGCCAAGGTATGTGGCCCCACTAGTTCTTGTTTGTGTGGAGTCCACACACCAGTGATTATCTCTGCACCCAGGGTCTGTGGGTGGTCTGTGGGTCCCTGAGGCAATATGTCAGCTGCACGGGCCTCAATGATGCCCAAGCGATTGTATTCAGATTCCTTATGTCCCCATGTTAGTCTGCCTTCTGTGAAGCGTGGGTGCCATTATCATATTAGCATAATTGAGTACGTCAGGGAATAGCTCTGAGCTCTGGTTCAGTGACTAGTCCGCGTGCTCCCAGGCCTGGTATGAAAGATCAAATGTGTGGACCCACCCAGGGCAGTTGCTGGCACTCACTGAAGTTCTTGGCCTCGAGGCTGCTGCCCTCCTTCAAGCTCAATTGCTTCTGTTATGGCAGTGTAGATGAGCAGTTCCTGAGGGGGTCACACGGGGAGCGGGGGGATCACTGTGGTGCAAACGTTTTGGAGGAGGGAGATGCTCTTTCATAAACCTATGGTTGTGTTCACACCACCCGTGTGTCACCGTGCCATGGGTCCATGAGGCCTGGCGGGTGTTTTTAAGCATGGCACCCCCCACTCATGCTCCCTCCGGCCCCAAGCTGGACCGGGCTTTTCCAACAGAGTGGGGGGGAATCCCTGCTGTGTCTGCAGATATCGGGTCACAGTGTCCATCTGTTTAATGAAGTCTCCATGATAAATAGCTGGTGTTTAAGAGAGGCAACAATTTCTTACCTGTAGCATTAGGTTTGTGGCTGTGGACCATTCTAGCCTGGTGGTTGAAGTATGGCCTTTTTTCCTGTCAAAAACTAGATGCTGAAATAATGGACAACACACAAAGCATTGTTTCAAGCTTCATAACTAAGGTTAGAGGTAAAAAAATGGTTTCACTTGTGGTGGCTTATGGGAAAGGCAGATGGGCATTGTGTAGAAAAGTGACTGCCGATGTTAGTTTTTACTAATTTGCGTTTTTCTTATTGACAGGACCTCTTCCGCAGGGTGCGCAGTATTCTGGACAAGTTGACTCCACAGATGTTCCAGCAGCTGATGAAGCAGGTTACTGACCTTCCCATCGACACGGAGGAGCGACTGAAGGGGGTCATTGAGCTGATATTTGAGAAGGCCATTTCTGAGCCAAATTTCTCTGTTGCCTATGCCAACATGTGCCGTTGCCTGATGGGAGTAAGTTAATTGGTTGCTTTGGTCAGAATAAGGCCATGTACTGATTTAATAGTAATATGTTCCCAGTGCACTTCATTTGGGTCATGTGCTACAAATTTAAGAGTAGTAATTGTTCTGTTTGTGAGAGGCATCGTTTTTGTCCAATGAGGGTTAAAATAAGGGCGGCGCAGTTTAGGAACTTGTACACTTTCTCCATTGTCATGTCTGTTATCTGTCTCACATTGGACTTTGTGTTGTGTAGTTCACACTAATTGGTAGGATCTGCATGTTTGTTGGACAAAAACTTTGGATGAGGTGCCGATTCTGATTCCAAGCACCCCCTTTGCCTAAAGACCAGCTAGCTCAGTGCTACCATAATCCACCCTAACCCTACCAGGGAGCGAATAGCTTCTGGCAACCACTGAAAATGACATCCCTCACTCCTCGGGGATCATGGTAACAGATCAGAACTTTTCGCTCATTCACTCATGATCTTTTGTTCTCAGAGAAACATACAGAATACACGCTGGGACGTTTTCAATATATTTATTGAACCAATGTTATTCTTGTATAAAATACATGTGCTGCGATAATCAGACAGAAGCAGATGAAAGTGATTACGAGCACCAAAAGAGTAAATGGTAAATACAAGTTTGAGGCATGTAAGCTGTAGATCACCCTCTTTTATATACTCCTGCTATCTAGTGTTGGGTCCGGGTGTTTGCAATTTTTTTCTACGAAGAAGTCTTCTCCAGTCATTAAGTAGGTGACTCATTCTTTCGGTGATATGTGCATAGGCATCGACTCCATTGTTAGATTGTTTTTAGGTCTCGCCTGACCCAGCGCATGCGCTGGTCTGCTGAGACTTATTGAGAGGGCTCCAAAAAGTGCTACCAGGCCAGCCTAGAGCTACAGTGCATGTGTGCGGGCGCGCGCGCCGCGCTTTACCGCGATTACTTTCGCGGCCGCTTTGATGTTTGATCGTGATCGCGATCACTTTCACTTTCGCGGCCGCTTTGCATAGCCAATAGGTCTCGCTTTTGGGACCTTATAAGTATTTAGTTATGCAACTGTTGCATGGCTAAACACTTATAAGGTCCCAAAGGCGAGACCTATTGGCTATGCCAATGCTTGTTTTTACCGCCATCGGGTTCGGACGTGAATTGCTGCACTCTGGTTCGACACTGTTTCTTCGGTTTCCCTCTTTGCGCTAGACACTCACCCTCAACGGTGTTCTTTTGATTGCGTATCCCATTCTCCGCATATCGTATATACTTAAAAAAAAAAAAACGATCGGGAAGCTTGTGGAAGGCAGTCTGGCCTATCTGAGTGGGTCCGCCTCGCAGTCGATGGAACAGACTCAATTCAAATTCAGCCCTCGGTGCCACGCAAAGTTTACGCGCACCGACTCACACGAAGTGTGCAACCTGCTCCTGTCTCTGGAGCACAGAGAACAGGACTGCGACGTGTGCAAGGCCTTCCGCTCCAAGAAGACGCTTCGTGACCGACAGGCTCGACATAGCGACATGCAGAGCCAACATGCAAGTTCCATTCTCGACCTCTTCGGAGAGGATTCGGAACAAGAAGCCAGAGATGCCATGGTAGCCGAAGCACAGGATCCCATCTCTGACTACGGCTTCGCGGGGGTGAACGAAATCCCGCAAGGGCAGCATACCGTCTTGCCCCAAAGTCCACCTCAGTCGATGAAGGCAAGTCTGGTCCAACCCCTGCCCCTGGGCCACGGTCGGTACGGAGAACATGTTTCCTACGCCTCGTCCTCCGTTCAGCACCGAAACACACCCAAAACACTTCTGGAGCCGAGCCGCCCGAAAACAGGCTCCGACCTGAAACCTTCGGGTTCGAAGCCAGGCTCCGGCCCGCTCCCTTCGATGCCAAAAACACTTTGCAACCCAAAATCATCCGGATCCAAAACCTCGGCAGCAAAACCATAGAAACAACCATACGTGCCAATTCCATCTCAAGAACATTCGATGCTCCACCTACCAAACCGGGTCCGAAACAGACAGTTGTACATCCATCCAACTGCTGGACATATCACCACAAAAGTGACCCTTAAAAGGAAACCTGGCACAGAGGAAACCTACCACATTCCTTTTAAGAGGAAGAATTTCGGGACTAATCCTCCTCCCCTTCCATCTCCTTCGCCTCAACCTTTAATGATTTCACTTGAGCGCTCACCACCACATACACCCTAACATCAGGATGATGAGGATAGGGATGGGGACAATGCACCATTATTGCCAGACTCGTGGGCAGATTATAATACCGACTCTCCCACAGGAAATGATCCTGACCTGTACCCTATCAAGCCCTTTCCACCGGACGACCGCGTAGGTTACATAGAACTGCTGGGTAGAACTGCCAACTACCATGGTGTACAGCTGCACAGAGAATCCTTTGAAGAGGATTTCCTTTTTGAAACACTTAGAAGCACACAAGTCATCGCGCACACTCCCCATGCTCAAGGGTATGATCAGGCACGTTGATGACTTATTTAATGACCCGGTCAAAGCTTGTATCCTTACCCCTAGGTTAGATAAAAATTACAAGCCAGCACTATCTGACCCAGCATACATAAAAGGGCAATTACCATTGGCCTCCCTAGGGCCAACTCCCAAACAACAAGGGATGCTCCACCCCGAGATAAAGAATCTAAGCTTATTGACGCTTTGGGGAAAAGGGTAGCCTCTCAGGCATCAAACTTCGGGCGCATCTCTAACACGCAATTGCTGCTCGCAAGGTATGACAGGGCACATTGGAACGAGATGAAGCAGTTGCTTCAATTTCTGCCCGATGACCATAGATCTAAAGCACAAGACCTAGTGAAGGAAGGACCGCTCTTTCCAAATAATGCAATCAGGTGCTCCCTAGATGGTGCAGACACTGCTGCTAGAGCTGTAAACAACAGTGCCCTTTTTTTTTTTTTAAAACACTTTTTATTGATAAACAATACAGCGTGCATAACACATATTTTGACAATACGAAGATGTCCACCATTACCATTACCTCCACTCCTCCGCCCCCTCCACCGCACCGCCAATCAACCTCATTGCGAATCCGTGTAGATAGATCGCCCCTCGTGGCACTTCCTTTGTCATACCAGCCCTTTAACCAGGAGTCCTCCTGACCAGTGGCCTCTCGGGACCCTTTATTCAGTGTTATGCTGATCCAGCGCTTCCCCTCCCAGTATCCGATGTCTCTCATTCCTGAGTTCAATTGTCGGAGAGATACAGATATTGCCTCTATACCTATTCCATTTCCCCCATTTGTGATCCCATTTACGCGGGCACCCCCTCTCCTTGAACACCGCCTTCTCAGCACCAGTGCCCTTTTAAGAGTACATGCCTGGCTACTTATCTCTGGTTTCAAACCTGAGGTTCAGACTTCCATACTGAACACACCCTTTGACAAAGAACACCTCTTTGGCCCGGTGATAGGTTACTCACCGGAAAAAAGAAAGATACTGAAGTGGCCAAATCCATGGGAGCCCTTCAGCTAACACAAGCACATGGTTCCTTTTGGCAGTCCTTTTACCGCGGAGGGTCCAGAAATACCTCCTCTGAGACCACCACCATGTACAAGGGCTACAACCAACCTCTGCCTCTAAGGGTTACTTCAGAGGGGTTAGAGGCAACAACGGCAAAGGTAGAGGCTCAAATACACACACCTCCCCCTCCAACACAAACTAGCGACTCCCCTGCATTCCCCCACCTGTCGGGGCGACTTTCAGATTTCCTACCTGTCTGGCTGTCCATAACAGACAGGTGGGTGCTGGAAATTATCCGTTCTGGTTACTGCCTGGAGTTCACCAACATTCCCCCAAAGTCACAAATTGTCACCGGAACACCTACACCTCCTCAAACAAGAGGTTTTGTCTCCTAAAAGGGGCTGTAGCGCCCGTGCCACCACAACACCTCAGGTCAAGCATGTACTCCTTTTACTTTTAATATCCAAAAAGAACGGTTCTCTGACCAATTTGGGACCTCAACTAAATCTTTGCATAGTCAGACCATTTTCACATGGTAACACTTGAACAAGTACTTAACTTAATTTCTGCAAAAGGACGACTTTCTGTCTACTCTAGGCTTAAAGGATGCCTATTTCCGTATTCCAATCAATGGCGCTCATCGCAAATTTCTCAGATGTGATAGCTGGTCAGCATCTTCACAAAGTGTCTGGCGGTAGTCTCTGCCCACAGGAGAAGACAACACATCCATGTCTTCCCCTACTTGGACGACTGGCTCATCAAAGCCAGTACATATCAAAAATGTCTCCAGCACACTCACAGACAATTCAGTTACTACGTCAACTGAGTTTCAGTCAATGTGCTAAAATCACAACTCAAACCTGCCACTACTCAAAACTACCTAGGAGCCACCTAAATACTCAAAAGGCTCTAGCCTTTCCCAACAAAGCCAGAATTCGCAACATTCAGGCTTTAGTTCTCCAGTTTCAATCCAATCACTCACTTCCAGCTCAGATATATATGCACCTACTGGGAATGATGGCATCTTGCATCATCGTTCCCCATGCCAGGCTGCACATGCGTCACCTTCAGGAATGCTTAGCAAGTCAGTGGAACCAATCACAGGGTCTGTTAACCTATCTAGTGTTGGTAAGCGGCCGTACTCATCGCTCTGCAGTGGTGGAATCACAAGATTTATCAAGAGGACGGCCCTTCATAGACCCGCTTCCACAGACAGCACTAACAGCTGATGCGTCCCTCACTGGCTGGGGAGCTCATCTTCAGCACCACACAGTGCAAGGCTTATGGAGCCAACACCATAAGTTGCTCCACATCAACCATCTAGAACGTCTTGCAATCTTTCTAGCTCTCAAGGCATTTCAAACTCACCTGGTGGGCAAAGCTGTCTTAGTTCGTACAGACATGACAGCCATGTATTACATACAAAAACAGAGGGGGGGGGGCACAATCTCTCCATCTGTCCCACTTAGCCCAAGACATCTGGAGGTGGGCCATTCACCACAAAATCCATCTCCTAGTGGAACACCTCCCAGGAGGCAACAACCTGATTGCAGACCTCAGCAGACAAGCAGCAAATACACAAATGGGACCTTCACCCTCAGGTTCTCCTCCCATACTTCCAAAGTTGTGGAGTCCCTTAGATAGATCTGTTTGCCACACAAAATGCAAAATGCCAAAGCTTTGCCTCCAGATACCCACAACCGCACTCCAAGGGAAATGCACTGTAAATGAACTGGTCAGGGATATTTGCTTATGCTTTTCTGCCTCTCCCACTCATCCCATTAGTGGTTCGGACGCTCAGGCAAACATCCCTCACACTGATCATAGTAGCTCCCACATGGGCCCATCAACCATGGAGTTGTCTGTGGTCCCGCATCAAAAGCTGCACCTAACATCCAGTCTCCTCACACAAAGCCATGGAGAAATCACACCCAGATCCCAAACAACTGAACCTCGCGATCTGGCTCCTGAAGTCCGAGTTTATCTAAACCTTCTACCAGACTGCATGACCATCATCAGGGAGGCCAGAAGGCCTACCACGAGAGCCTGTTATGTAGCTAAATGGAGAAACTTTTGTTATTTATTGCAATAACAATAACAGCAACCCTCTTGATGCTTCCATGCAAAAAATCATCTGCTATCTGTTACACTTGCTGCAGTCAGGATTAGCTTACACCTCCATCTGGCACAATCACGCTGCAATAGCTGTGTATCTAAAAAGTAGGCAACATTTATCGCCCGTAGTTAAATCTTTCATGGAAGGACTTGAGTCATACCACCAAGGCTCCCACCTGCCCCAGCGTGGAATTTTGACATAGTCCTTACCAGATTAATGGGGCCACCTTCTGAACCCATGTATAAATGTGAGCCACAGTTTCTCTTGGAAAACCGCTTTCCTCATTCCAGTCACTTCACTGAGAAGAGTGGGTGAACTACAGGCACTAACCATAGAAGAACCTTTTTTCCAACTGCAGAGACAAATTGGTTCTTCGTACAAACCCCAAATTTCTACCCAAGGTAGTGTCTGCGTTTCACATACATCAGTCAGTAGAATTAACTGATTTCTTCCTGCAACCTGATTCTGTTGCATAATGAGCTCTAGACACCTTAGATGTCAAAAGAGCACTTTTATATTGCATCAAAAAAACAATCATTTTGTAAGGCCAAACAACTTTTTGTTGCTTTTGCACCACCACAGAAGGGCAATCCTATCTCCAAATCAGGTACTGCTAGGTGGATTGTTAAATTAATTGAAACTTGTTATGCAAAAGCAAAAAGAGCTCCAACTGTACCCCCTAGAGCGCATTCTATTCGCAAGTTAGGGGCTACTATGGCTTTCTTAGGAAACATCCCTGTAGTTGACATCTGTAACGCTGCAACATGGTCTACACCCCTTCACTGGGAACTAAACACCCCATTGTAGCACTTGGCTCTGAGGGTAGCGTTGCTGAGCAGTTTAAGGCTTACTCAAGGGAGGTGGTGTGGGCTAGTAATCGCCATTTACTAGTACGCAGAACTAACACTCAAAAATTGATTGTCCAGTCTGTACTTTGCTTTATAAAAGAAAGAGTACATTTATTAAACACACACTACTCAATACTATGCAACAATTTACAAATATACATAAGCTGTTGGAATTGCCTTGTGACATTGCATAACATTTCCATCCCTCCCGCAGTGGGGGTGGGGCCTAGTACCACCACTCCCATGTATGCATATCATCTTGCCTCCAATTCAGTGGGTTGACAACCTGGAGTGCGGGCCTTGCCCACCTGCACCATCCCAGTGGCTACCCCCCCCCCCCCTTCCATCTCAAGCAAGCATTTAAAATGGGCACACCTGCCATGGTGACACACAAACCTGACTGAGGATCTCATACTGACCATACATTATACACCTCTACATCTTAAGGGCTAACACTCTGGGTTGTTTTTCACCTAACGCAGCAGAAAGAATACATGTGTTTGAGGCATGAGCTGTAGATTGTATACTTTAGCATAGATCGCCATCTGGTGTTGGGTTCAGATGTTTGCAGTTTTGTTTTGTCGGAGAAGTCTGTTAGTCACGAGATGGGTGACTCCTCCTTATGGTGACAGTGCGCATGGGCTTCGACTCCATCCCCAGATTGTTTTTTTCCCCCATCTGGTTCGGATGTGACTTGCTGCTCACCGGGTTGGTGTCATTATCGAAACCCCCTTCGACGCGCAAGCACTTACCACTCGACGGTATTGTCTCAATTGCGTTTCCCTTTCGCGACGCGCATCTTCTACGATCAAAAAACTTTGATAAACGTAGACGCGGGCCGTTGGGCCTACCCGCGCCGATCACAACGGAAGTTGATGGAACGGACTCCTTTCAAGTAATATCCCCAGTGTGGTGCTAAATTTCCACACTCGGACCTACACCCAGTGTGTAATATTTGCCTCTCTCCAGAACATCGAGCGGATACCTGTGAGGCTTGTCTATCTTTCACGTTTAAGATGACCATTTGTGATCGTCTGGCTCGATGCCACGAAATGTCTAGAGGAAGCGGCTCTATTCCGGACATATTCCATCCAGGCCCGACAGCCTTCCAGAATGATCCCAGGAGGAACAGGTCTCAGTCTCCGAAGCGGATGACTCAGACTTCGAAGACAGTCACCCCAGCTCAGCGGACCATGAGTACCGAGACCCCTGCCCATCCCAAGCCCATACCAAAGGCTCCGGTAACACCTTCGCCACAGGGCCCAGGTCCACAAAGGTCGAACATTTCAAATGCCCCACCCTTGGTCCAGGCTATGAAAATCAAAGACAAACCTTTTGGCTCAGTCCCGAGCCAACCACACTCCAGTCCCGAAAAACACTTCCGGCACCGAATTCCAAGCCCTCCGATATGCCACACCCTCGTCCATCGGCACCGGAAAGCCCTCCGGCGCCAAAAGTGTTAAAGGACAAACCCTCGGAGTCAAAGCAAAAGGATAAACCTTCGACACCGAAAACCTCGGAATTGAACTAATCCAAGGATAAACCTTTTGACCCCTAAACACCCAAAACAAAAGCCTCCTGAGCCGAAACCTACACCGAAGTCTTTTGGAGCGGGAAAAATCTTCCAAACCAGACACGGTCCCTATTCCTAAACAGTTTAAGACACCTCATAGGGAAAAATCTTCGACACCGAAAATCACTGGATCTGAAGAACTTTCTGTACCAGATCCAAACCAGAAAACAATTTATATTCATCCAAAGACTGGTCATATTCTTTCCAAACAACCTAAAAAGAGGACACTGGACCATTTGCAAAATTCACCAGCTCCTGCAAAAAAAATGGACATGGGCACTAACACCTCTCCACCCCCTACAACTTCTCCACCGATTGATCCCAATCTACTGATCTCTCCAGTATACTCTCCAGAACACTCTTGTTCGAGGCATATGAGCTGCAGATTACACACTGTACATAGACCGCCATCTGGTGATGGGCCCGGATGTTTGCAGTTGTTTTTCCTCTTGGAAAGTCTTTGGAAGTCACGAGGTATGTGACTCCTCCTTTGGATCGTATTGCACATGGGCTTCGGCTCCATCCTCAGATTGTTTTTTCCCGCCATCGGGCTTGGATGTGATCATCGCGCTCCGGTTCCGAACAGTTTCCAGTTCTCCAATCGACGCGCAATGCTCACCACAATTCACGGTATTGTTTTCGATCGCGATCTCCACACTCGGCGCGGCTCTCATCGATCAAGACCTTCGGGCCTACCCAAGCTCCGGTCCTGGCTAATGGAAAGGTCTCCCTTCAAGAAGTGCCCTCGATGTGGGTCCAAATTCCCCCACACCGACCTTCACGAAGTATGTAACCTCTGCCTCTCTCCTGAACACGAGGCTCGAGACTGTCCGGTGTGCAAGTCCTTCCAGTCCAAGAAAACCATTTGAGACCGAAGGGCACGAAGAACCATGGCACACTCGTCGACGGCGATTCCAGACGACATCTTCGGGGAAGGCGTCGACGCTCCAGAAGAACACCACACCGACTACCTTGTCAGCGCCTCCGAAGCCGATTCAGATGTGGAGGACATCACTCCAGCACAGAGGGTCATGAGTACCGAAGCCCCTCCCCCCACACCCTCGACGGCACCGAAAAAGGCTTTGGTCACGCCTTCGCCTCCAGGCCTAGGCAAGACCAAAGACACTGCTTCCCACACCGCACCTTCAGGACTGGTAAAGTAGCCTATTAAGCCTTCCGGCAGCTCGGGCTCGAGCCAGCCCACCGTCGGTGCCGAGAAGCACTCCTCCGCACCGACGCCCAAAAAGAAAATTGCCGCCCCCTCGGCACCGAGCTCCATACCGAAACACTCGGTGCCGAAAACCAGCTCCACCTCCTTGGTACCGACACCATCCCTGGAACCGAGCAAAAGACACAAGACCACGGACACTGATAGCTCGAAGCCAAAAACCATCTCGGCACCGAGTAAACAGACAGCCCTTTCCAGGCCGCATAGTTCCAAACAGAGGACTAGCGCAGACTCTAAAACGAGAAAACCTATGGCCTCGATGCCTTCGGCGCCCACGGACAAACCAGTCTCTGAAGAAATTTTTACACCTGATCCTTTGAAAAAGACATTGATCAAGGACCCTAAAACCGGACATTTGATGCTCAGCATCAAAAAGAGACAGCTGGAAAAGCCTGCCCCTGCTCCACCTCCAAAGAGGAAGGACTCTGCTACCTCCCCTTTCAGAATGCCTTCACCACCTTCTCCACCGCCTCCACCGTCCCCCCCCACCTCATCATTCCCCCGCACCCTCTCCGGATGATAATGATGTCGTCTATGATGACATTCGGGACATACCCCATGACCTACCTACAGGGGACCCCACTCCCACAGGCTCCCAGACCCATGGGACGACTATAACATCCCTGACATTCCTAACATCCCGCAAGATGATCTCTACCCTTCGAGACCAGCCCCACCAGAAGACTCATTAGGGTTCAACCACTTACTCCAAAGGGCTGCACACTATCACGGGGTGGATCTTCATACCAACCCCGTGGAGGAGGACTTCCTTCTCGATACTTTTTTGACACCACGCATAGGGCCTCCTCCATACTGCCCATGCTCAAAGGAGTTGTCAAACACGCGCCGGAGATCTTCAAAGACCCAGTCAGAGCCAGGGTCATTAACCCGCGCATAGACAAAAAATATAAAGCCGCCTGACAGATCCCGCCTAAATCAGGGCCAGCACCACTAGATTCCCTAGTAGTGTCTACAGCACGAAAGCAAGCAAACTCCCAAGCATCAGGCGAGGCACCACCACCTAACAGAGTCAAAACTCTTGGATGCATCGGGAAAGCGCACTGCATCCCAAGCTGCCAACATATGGCGCATCGCTGATACACAAGCACTACTGGCAAGATACGACAGGGCCCATTATGGCAAACTAGAAGCCATAATGCAACACCTCCCTGACAAATATAAAAATAGGGCAAATGAGTTAATTCAGGAGGGCAAAACCATTACCAATACCTCCATCCGCTGTGCCCTAGATGCAGCTGACACCGCCTCCAAAGCCATTAATACCAGCATCCTCCTCCGTCGCCATGCCTGGCTAAGGATCTCAGGTTTTAAACCAGAAGTACAAGCTTCCATCCTGAACCACCCCTTTGACCCGGAACATCTGTTCGGCCCAAAAGTGGATGAGGCCCTAGAAAAAATGAAAAAAGACACCGATACGGCGAAGTCTATGGGAGCCTTACAATCGCACCTTCCCAGGAGCTCCTTTCGCCGCTCTTCCTTTCGGAGCACATCCAGAGGCTACTCCTCTGACACCGCTTTCACTTCATATAAGGCCCCTACCCAATCCACCTTTACAAGGGGGTTACCAAAGAGGCGGCTACAGAGGCAACAATAATAAAGGCAGAGGCAAGACAAACACCGCCCGCTCTGCCTCCGCACCTACCCAATGACTCCCCTCCGATCCCCCCAGACCATCCCACTCCAGTCGGGGGCAGACTCCAAAATGCCCTTCCTGTCTGGACTACCTTCACCTCAGACAAATGGGTAACAAATAATTTGGTCAGGCTACTGCCTAGAACTAATATCTACACCCCAAACATTCCACCCAGACAACGCCCAATGTCACAGGAACATCTAACACTACTAAAACAGGAGGTAATCTCCCTCCTACAAAAGGGGGCAATAGAACAGGTTCCTACCAACCAACAAAATATGGGGGTCTACTCCCTATATTTTCTCATACCAAAAAGGGACGAGACTCTACGGCCCATCCTAGACCTCAGGCCCCTAAACAGATACATACACTCAGACCATTTTCACAAGGTAACACTTCAGCAGGTACTTCCACTGCTCTCCCACAACAATTTCCTGACCACTTTAGACCTCAGACGCCTATTCCTGTGCATAACGCTCACAGGAAGATCCTCAGATTTGTAGTGGACGACCAACACTACCAATTCAAAGTACTCCCATTTGGAGTCACAACATCACCACGAGTATTCACCAAGTGCCTAGCAGTAGTGGCAGCACACCTGCGGAGACAACACATCCATGTCTTCCTATACCTAGACGACTGGCTAATAAAAGCCAGTTCATACAACCAGTGTGTACAACACACGCACGCCACTGTCCAGCTACTTCACCAACTGGGCTTCACAGTAAACCATGCAAAGTCCCATCTCCAACCGTCCCACGTAAAACAATATCTGGGTGCCACTATAGACACCTCAAGAGCGCTAGCCTACCCCAGTCCTGCCAGAATAGCAAGCATTCAGGCTCTACGCTCCAAATTTCAGCCACAACACTCTCTTCCAGCTCAAGTGTTCATGCAGCTCATAGGAATGATGGCCTCTTGCATATTCATAGTACCTCACGCAAGACTCCAGATGCGTCCTCTCCAAGAGTGCTTAGTGCGCCAAAGGAACCAGGCCCAGGGTCAATTAACAGATCTGGTGTTGGTAGACGGTCGTACCCATCGCTCTCTGCAGTGGTGGACCACCAAAAACCTTTCCAAAGGGCGACCGTTCCTGGACCCGGTTCCTCAAATAGTACTGACAAGACGCATCGCTCTCCGGCTGGGTAGCTCACCTATTACATCACACCATGCAGGGCAGATGGACAGTTCAACCAAAGTTACTCCACATCAACCATCTGGAGTTACTAGCCATATTTTTAGCCCTAAAATCTTTTCAAACATAGATTTCAGGCAAGACAGTCTTAGTCCGCACAGACAACATGACAGCCATGTATTATGTACAAAAACAAGGCGGCACACTCTCTCCACAGCTCTTTCATCTAGCACAGAGCATATGGAGATGGGCCATACCCCAGCAAATCTTTCTCCTAGCCCAACATGTCCCAGGAGTCCAAAACACTATGGCAGATCTGCTCAGCAGACAAACACAACAATTCCACGAGTGGGAACTCCACCCGCAAGTTCTTCACCCGTACTTTCAAATGTGGGGGCATCCACAGATAGACCTCTTCGCCACCCACGAAAACGCCAAATGCCCAAGCTTCGCCGCCAGATACCCACACCCATTGTCCAAAGGCAATGCGATATGGATGAATTGGGCAGGCAGATTTGCATACGCTTTTCCGCCTCTCCCACTCATTCCATTAGTGGTGCACAAACTACAACACTCCCTCACACTAATCCTAGTAGCTCCAACTTGGGCCAGACAACCGTGGTACACCACACTGCTGGAACTCTCTGTAGTACCACACCAAAAGCTACACCTCTTAACCCAGAACCATGGAGAGATCAGGCACCCGGACCCAGCTCAGCTCAACACTTGCGATCTGGCTCTTGAAATCTTAGAATTCGGTTATCTAAATCTTCCCCCTGACTGCATGAACGTCATTAAGGAAGCCAGGCGACCCACCACTAGAGCGTGCTACGCAGCCAAGTGGAAACGTTTTGTTGTCTATTGCCACAACAATACCATCAATCCCCTAGATGTGTCCATTCAACACATCATAGGCTACTTACTACACCTACAAAGATGCAATCTAGCCTATACGTCCATTAGACTGCATCTTGCAGCCATAGCAGCCTATCTTCAAAACAGGCATCATCCATCACTTTTTAGAGTACCTGCCATTAAAGCCTTCATGGAAGGCCTCAAAAGAATAATTCCCCCAAGAGTGCCACCCTCACCTGTATGGAACCTAAATATCGTCTTCAATTCCTAACATGGAAAACCGCCTTTCTTGTAGCTATCACTTCCCTCAGAAGGGTTAGTGAAATACAAGCACTTACCATTCAAGAACCCTTTCTCCAGATGCACCGTAACAAGGTTGTTTTCCGTACTCACCCAAAATTCCTCCCTAAAGTAATTTCTCCCTTTCACCTAAACCAATCTGTAGAACTACCAGTATTCTTCTCGCAACCACAAACTGTTGCAGAAAGAGCTTTTCACACATTAGATGTCAAACGAGCCTTACTGTACTAAATCGAGAGAACACAACCTTTTCGTAAGACCAAACAACTGTTTGTCTCTTTCTCACCACCACACAAAGGCAACCCCATCTCCTAGTCCGGGATAGCTAGATGGATTGTCAAATGCATTCAGATTTTCTACCACAAAGCAAAACGAACGCTATCCGTTCCCCCTAAAGCCCACTCTGCACGTAAAATAGGGGCTTCAATGGCATTTTTAGGGAACATCCCATTAGATATCTGCAGAGCAGCTACATGGTCAACACCGCACACTTTCACTAAACACTATTGTGTAGATGTGCAAACTAAGCAACAGGCTAGTGTGGGCCAGGCTGTACTCAAAACATTATTTCAAACCGCTGCAACAGATACGGGTGGTCGCCGCTAAGGATGGGTACTGCTATATAATCTATGCACAGTGTGTAATCTGCAGCTCATATGCCTCAAAAGGCAAATGCTACTTACCAGTATGCATCTGTTCTTGGCATGTAGAGCTGCAGATCTACACACGCCCACCCGCCTCCCCGGCTACCTTTATCTGTTCCAGCTTATCTTATTTAGAAACAGCACACATGGGCATCTTTACTGTTATTACTACGCTCCATCATTCCCTGCTGGTGAAAAACAATCTGAGGATGGAGCCTAAGCCCATGCGCAATACGATGCAAAGGAGGAGTCACATACCTCGTGACTTCCAAAGACTTTCCAAGAGGAAAAACAACTGCAAACATCCGGGCCCAACACCAGATGGCGATCTATGCACAGTGTAGATCTGCAGCTCTACTTGCTAAGAACAGATGCATACTGGTAAGTAGCATTTTCCTTCCACGTTCACAACCAGAGGATAGTGATGGGGACGAACAAGGGGATGATGACAAAGTCTGACAACGAGATAATGATGACAATGATGACCCCCCCTTCTCCGACACACACACAGGAGCCATGGACAGACTATAATACAGATCCTGACGTTACAGACACAGATCTTCATCACTCCAAGCCATCCCCACCAGACGATAATATAGGTTTTGCCCAACTAATCAATAGGGCCGCAACATATCACGGAGTAAATTTACATTCAGACCCTGTAGGGCAGGATATTCTCTTCAACTTTTGCTCAGCCACAAAAAACCTCACACATCCTACCAACGTTAAAAGGTCTAATTAAATACGCACCAGAAGTGTTTAAGGACCCTGTTAGGACTAGGGTTCTTAACTCAAGGACAGACAAAAAATACAAAGCTGCTCCCAGTGACCCCATATACATTAAGGATCAGCTTCCTTTAGATTCCCTGGTAGTGGCTAATGCACGTAAAAGGGCCAAATCTCAAGGTTCAGTTGACGCCCCCCCCAGATAAAGAATCCAAATTATTAGACGCATCAGGCAAACGTATGGCGTCTCAAGCTGCAAACTATTGGAGAATAGCCAACACACAAGCTCTCTGGGCAAGGTATGATAGAGCTCACTATGAGCTGGAAAAGCTCATTCAACACCTACCAGACCAATACAAAGACCAGGTGTGAGAAAGTGGCTCTGTATATACTGTTTCTTAATAGGTACAGGGTGTACAGAGTCCACAGTCCCCCAGGGTTTGACAGAGGTTAAAGTTAGGTGTAACCTTACTCTCTAAAGTGGTAGCTTGGTCGAGCAGTAAGGCAGTACCAGAGGACAGTGTAAAGCATTTGTTGTACACACAGTCAGCAAATGGTTTCACACACTCAATAACTGAACTGTAGGCCAATGGTTTATATATAAAAAATATATGCTTGTTTTATTTTAGAACCAACACTTGGAGTTAAAATATAATTTCTCAACAGTAGATGTTTCATATAAATACTTTTGCAATATGCCATAGACCTTTAGTAAACAGTTACATTGAGCTCAATGGTAAATTCAAGTTATTTGCAACAGATTACTTTTTAGATTACTTTTGGAATTCCAGGACTGGACCCTAGATTCAGTCCTGGGTCAGTTCTCAGAATCAAGTGATGAAAGTCGACTTATGTACTGTAATGATTTTTAACTAATATTTAGCTATTTTAAAAGTTGACACTTAGAAAATATTTCTGAGAAAACAGTCAATGATTCCCTATCGAAGAAAATGCAGGTTACAGGTACAGTATGTTCTCGTTACTTTTGTAATCCAGTACTGGGTGCCTAGACTCAGTACTGGGACCTTTATCCAAAACAGGTAAGTAATTACGTTTTCAGATATTATACGATTTTTGAAGAATATTTAAAGATTGCAGAAATCGACACAGAAGAAATTTCACAGAAAAACAGTCAATGGTTTCCTATGGAAGAAAATTGAGTTAAGGGTAAGTACAGTTGTAGGGATTTTTCAGAGTCAGTGTTGGGCACCAAGATCCAGCACTGGGAGCTCACCTAAGAACAGGTGAGTAAATTCGTTTTTGTCACTTGGCTGATTTTTGGTGAATATTTGAAGATTTGAAAAGTCCACACTTAGAAGAAATTTCAGGAAAAAGCCAGTCAATGTTACCCTATGAGGAAAATAGAGTTTGCGGTTTCAGGGTAAGTACTCGACTGGCAGAGTTGAAGTTCTGGGCACAGACTCAGGGGTCTCCCAGGGTCAGGGTCAGGTAGGTACAGTTGGTTCACCCTCAGCGGCTCTAGGGCGGCCGGGTGCAGAGAGAGTAATGTTATCCTATGAGGGATAGGGGGGCCTTGTTTGGTGGCTGCTGACTGGCAAGCCACGCGGCTGTGGGAGCTGGGCTCCTGGTCACTTACTCAGGGCAAGTGGGGAAGTAGGAAGGAGTAGAGTTTTCACTGCTAGGGCCACTCGGGCGGCTGGGTGCAGAGTGCTTTTGAGCCTTCGGGCGCTCAATGGATTTCAATGGGAAATCTCCGGTTAGGAAAAAGACTGCAAGCTCGGGGACGAGGACTCTTCAGGTGCCACCACCACTTCGAGAGGTAAGTTGGGTAGTTGGAGGATAGGTAGGTACCCCGGGATTGGGCACAGGGGGCCATGGGGCGCCGCGTGCAGGGGTGCCTTTAGGTGTCGGGAAATCTTACCCTCTGTTGATCGCGGTTGGGGGGGAACCTGGTTCTGAGGCTGCAGGCTTCTTCAGGAATGTCGAGGGAGGTCCTTGGGTGCCGGACTCGGGGTCTCAGTCGCCGTGGGGTCGTCCTCGTGGTCTTTGTTCACTCCGGCACTGGCCAGGCTCGGCTGGTGCAGAGTGTGCTGGGTTCGCGGTTCCGGGCTGCTGCCAGGGGTTAGAGATAGGTTTCGAGTAGAGCCTCTACTCATGGGAGTCCCAGGGGCTTAGAGCCAAAAGGTAGCCAGGTCCTCCGGGGTTGGTGAGGTTGCTAGCCACAAGAGATGCCGGGCTGGAGCAGGAGCAGGTTCGAGGGTCGACAGGCCGGTAGGGCTGGGGCCATAGCAGTTGGTGTCTTCCTCTTTTCAGCAGCTGCAGGGCAGGTCTTCTTTCTTCTTGCTCTTCGTAGTTTGGAATCTGGAATCTGGGGAAGGAAGGTTCAGGGTGCCCCTAAATACTAGATTTAGGGGCGTTACAGGTAGGTGAAGGGCAGGGACCAATGGGTCCCCGTCCTGGGGTGGGTACACCCCCTATCCTGCCTCTCTCCTGTGGGAGGGGGGCAGTAGCCTAGTCCTGATAGGGTAGGGCTCCCCATCTTCAAGATGGCTAGAGCCCGGAGATGTGCTTCACATTGCCTCCCCCACCTGAGGGGTGGGGTTGGCAGGCTGGCACATCCCCTGTCCTTATTTGGGGTTTCCGGCCAAAGTTTCCCGCCAGAGTGGGGGGTTGCAGGGGCCTGGGGAAGCTCACAGAGGCGGCATGCCTTTGAAGCTTCCCCCTGCCCATCCTGGGGGAGGAGATTTAGCACCTCACCCAGGATGTGCATTGTTGCAGGACCAGGAGAGCAGGGGCTCTCCTACCCAGGGGTCCAGCAACATGTCTGCTGGGTGGCAGCCTAGGCAGCCTCAGAGCAGACGTGGATTTGTAGGTTAGGTTCGAGGGGGCACCTCTAAGATGCCCTCTGTGGTGCTGGGTACATTAAATCCCACACTGGCATCAGTGTGGGTTTAATGTGCTGAGAAGTTTGATACCAAACTTCCCAGTCTTTAGTGTTGCCATTATGGTGCTGTGGAGCTCGTGTTTGACGAGCTCGCAGCACCATGTACTCTTAAATGGCAGCACTGCACTTACAGGGCTCAGGAATGGACCTGGGCACTGTAGGGGCACAGGGCTCTTGCTCCTGTGCCCACACCATTGGCATAAGGCACCCAGCTAGAGGGGTGACTGATGTATGCCATGGCAGTGTATGTGATGGGCATGGCACACAGGGATGTGTGCCATGTCGACTTTGTTTTTGTCTTGCACCCAAACACTCAGCCTGCAAAGGCAGTGTGTGTGTGTGTAAGGGTACAGGGCCTCTAAGAGTGGCACAAGGAGTGCTGCAGCTCTTAGAGGCCTTCCTGGGTCACAACGCCCTGGGTACTTAGGGTACCATTTACCAGGGGCTGACATGTGGCCAAGGTTTGCCAATTTGGGTTTGGTTTGTTTTAGGGAAGGAACATAGGCCCTGGGCACCTGATTGGCAGGAGTCCAGGGCACACTCAGTCAAAGTACATTCAGCAATTCAGCAAAAAGTGGGGCATACCATGCAAGAAAGATGGCACTTTCTCACACCAGGCCAATGACCTTGTACAGGACGGCAAAATAATCACGAACACATCAATAAAATGTGCTCCAGACGCAGCGGACACTGCGTCCTGCGCAGTCAATACTAGCGTATTGTTAAGCAGGCATGCTTGGCTCAGGATATCTGGATTTAAACAAGAGGTGCAAACCAGTATCCTTAATCAGCCCTTCGACCAAGAGCACCTCTTTGGCCCTGCAGTGGACACATCTTTAGAAAAGATGAAAAAGGACACCGAAACTGCTAAGTCTATGGCAGCCTTGCAGTTATCTTCTAGAGGCTCCTTTCAACGCTTCTTTTATAGGGCGGGCTCTAAAACCAACACACCAGATCGCCCATCCTCATCCTACAAAAGCCCCAATCAGAGCTCCTTTTCCAAAGGATAATTTAGGGGAGGTTACAGGGGTAACTACAAGGGCAGAGGCTGGGGTAATAACACCCGCAGCTCCCCTACCACCAAGCAGTGACTTCCCTGAGCTTCCCCCAACCATTCCACACCTGTCGGGGGATGCCTTTCACAGTTCCTACCTGTCTGGAATTCCATCACCACAGACAAGTAGGTAAGACAAATTGTCCAGTATGGTTACTGCCTGGAACTCGCGTCCACTCCCCCACACATTCCTCCCAAACACCGTCCATTGTCTGCAGAACATTTGACTCTCCTCAAACAGGAAATTCTCTCTACTACACAAAAATGCAATAGAACCAGTCCCCCTACCCCAACAGGGCACAGGGGTTTATTCACTCTACTTTCTGATTCCAAAAATAGGACGGCGCTCTCAGGCCAATATTAGACCTCAGACCCCTAAAATTCTACATCCAATCAGACCACTTCCACATGGTCACTCCATCAGGTGCTCCCATTACTTGAACAGGGCGACTTCCTCTCCACTCTGGATCTAAAGGACGCCTACTTTCATATTCCTATTCACCCCTCTCACAGAAAGTATCTCAGGTTCATGGTGGACGTACAACATTATCAGTTCAAAGTCCTTCCATTCGGAGTAACCACGACACCCAGAGTCTTCACCAAATGCCTCGCAGTGTTAGCAGCTCATTTAAGAAGGCAACACATCCATGTGTTCCCTTACCTGGACGACTGGCTCATAAAAGCCAAATCCCACAACAGTTGTGTACAGCACACACACAACTATAAATCTACTTCACGACTTAGGTTTCACATTAAACCTCGACAAGTCTCACCTTCAACCATCCACCATACAACAGTATCTAGGGGCTACTCTAGACACCTCAAAAGCTCTAGCATACCTCAATCCAGGCAGGATTCACTCCATGCAGGCTCTAATATTACAATTTCGGCCTCAACACTCGTTGCCACCTCGAGTGTTTATGCAGTTAATCGGGATAATTGCTTCTTGCATCCTCTTCGTCCCTTATGCAAGACTCCAGATGCGTTCCTTGCAGGAATGCTTAGCACATCAGTGGAACCATGCTCAAAGTCAACTGACAGATCTGGTGTTGGTGGACGGCTGCACACATCGCTCTCTGCAGTGGTGGAATGCACAAAACCTTTCCAAAGAGCAGCCGTTCCTCAACCTGGTTTCACAAATAGTACTAACAGACGCGTCGCTCACCGACTGGGGAGCTCATCTACAAAGTCAAATTGTTCAGGGCTTATGGACCCCTTTGACAAACAACTCCACATAAATCACCTGCAGTTACTAGCAATCTTTTTAGCACTAAAGTCTTTCCAACTTTTGCTACTAGGCAAACCTTTCCTAATATGTACAAACTACATGACAACATTGTATTACATTCAAAAGCAGGGGGGACACACTCGAACTTTCACGCCTAGCGCAAACACCCAGAATTTGGAACTCCTTCCCGCCCGATATCAGAAGAATCCCCTCCCTAGCTCGCTTCAAGAAGGAGGCCAAAACCTTCCTCATGGGTAAATTCCTGAACTAAGACCCCTTCTCAGCCGCTATGACTTGCTGCTTGATTTCAAGACTATTGCGTCTTCCGCAACTCTACAACCGGACACCATCGAGACCCCAGGGGGCCACGGTCTCCGCCAACCCTAGCTTGAACTTTAACCTCTCATTTGTGTCCCCTTTGCCCCCATGCTCCCCTCATCCCTCCCCCCCCTTTTATATTTTATATTTCTGTGTTTTGGAGACTTTACTGTTTTTTTCTATTGTTTTTCCCTTGTTAACCATGTAAAGCGCTCTGATACCCTCACGGGTCGTGTTTGCGCTCTATAAAACATAAAAATAAATAAATATGGAGATGGGCTATTCCTCAAAAGATATACCTCCTCGTGTAACATCTCCCAGGAGTACACAATCAGATCGCGGATCTGCTCAGTCGACAAACACAACATATCCACGAATGGGAACTTTATCCTCAAGTTCTTCTTCCAATCTTTCAAATGTGGGGACACCCAGACATAGATCTGTTCGCCACACATCACAATGCAAAACGCCCTAACTTTGCCTCCAGGTATCCACACCCATTGTCCAAAGGCAATGCGCTATGGATGAACTGGTCAGACAAATTTGCTTAAGCTTTTCCGCCTCTCCCACTCATTCAGTTAGTGGTTCGGAAACTCGAGCAGCATTCTCTCAATGATCCTAGTTGCTCCAACATGGGCCTGACAACCATGGTTAACAATCCTCTTGAAATTATAAGTAGTTCCTCATCAAAAACTACACCTCTCACCCAAACGTCTTGCACAGAACCATGGAGAGATGAGACATCCATATCCCAATCAAATCAATCTTGCGATCTGGCTCCTAAGGTCCTAGAGTTTGGCTACCTCAATCTCACTGCTGCCGTATGCCACAGACGAGCCCGGACTCTTTGCCTGCCGTCCTAGTGAGTTAACTTCGGTTTGACGAGCAGAGAAATCTTTGCCTGCCGCCCGCATGATCTATTGAGAAGCGCCAAGAATAGAGACGGCATTGCATACCTAAAGAGATATAATTGACGAGCATCGATTGATACCTGACTTGTGGTTCATCTGATATACCACTGAGGCCCCCTGCAACGTAATTATCCAATTGAAGCCCTTCCAGAGAATCTCGCCGGAGGGCTATCACTCCTTATCACAATAAGGCCGTCACTACTTGCCTTATGTCCTGATGAAGACCCGTACTGACCTTACATTAGTGCAGCACAAGGGTTGAAACGTCGACTTATATTTGGACCAGTACATAGAACCTGCGTTAAAAGGAATTCTCCATCACGCAGCTTTACTATAAATATTCAATCCTGCTGGCCATGTTCAAATTCTCTAGATTTCAAAACTATTGTACATATCACGCACATTGTCACTGAGCACTTATTTTTTCACTGTGTCACTTTTTATCCTTACACTGTTGGCTGACGGCCTCTCATAAGATATAGATGCATATATATATGAATGACGTAATTTATATATAAAGAATTGGAATTACATACGAACTGTTTGGTGTGTTGTTTACAGCATAACATTGCATATTATCTAAATAACGTGTGAATATGCTTAATGCGTAAAGAAATTCTTTCACCCAACGGAACCACTGTTTAGCTTATACCTCAATCTCCCAGCAGATTGTATGAACGTCATCAAAGAGGCTAGACCTTCTACCAGAAGAGCATGCTATTCAGTAACGTGGAAGCGATTTGTTCATTGTACAAATAATCAACCCACTTGATGCTTTCATTCAAAACATTATCTGTTATCTCTTGCATCTACAACAATGTAATTTGGCATATACGTCTATACAGCTGCATCTAGCTGCAATAGCCGCTTACCTCCAAAACAGACAACACTTGTCTTTATTTCGAGTTCCTGCTATCAAAGTGTTTATGGAAGGACTTAAAAGAATAATTCCACCTAGAGATCCACCTTCCCCAGCCTGTAACCTCAATATTGTCCTTACCAGGCTCATTGGTCCCCCATTTGAACCTCTACACAAATGTGAGTTAGTTCCTCACTTGAAAGGTAGCCTTCCTGGTAGCAATCATATCACTCAGGAGTGTTAGTGAACTCCAGGCATTAACCATGCAAGAACCATTTTGACAAATGGATCATAGTAAAGTGGCTCTTAGGCCTAACCCAAAATTTCTACCCAAGGTAGTTTCTGCCTTCCACCTTAATCAGTCTGTTGAACTCCCAGTTTCTTCCCCTCAACCAGACCCAGTGGCAGAACGTGCTCTTCACACACTAAACGTCAAAAGGGCGTTACTATACTACATAGAAGGAACTAAACCTTTTAGAAAGACTAAACTCTTTGTATCTTTCTCCCCACCTCACAAGGGCAATCCCATTTCAAAAACAGGAATTGCAAGATGGATTGTTAAATGCGTCCAAATATGCTCTCCAAGCTAAACACACGCTAACCATTCCCCCTAGAGCTCATTCCACACGCAAACTAGGGGCTTCTATGGCATTCTTAGGGAACATTCCCCTAGATGACATCTGCAAAGCAGCAATTTGGTCTACCCCACACACTTTCACTGTGTCTACACTATTGTGTAGATGTGCAAGCAAAGCAGCAAGCTAGTGTGGGCCAGGCTGTATTGAGAACACTTTTTCAGACCACTGTAACCGATACAGGTTGCCACCGCTAAGGAGGAAAACTTCTATTGTCTATGCTAAAGTATACAATCTACAGCTCGTATGCCTTGAACAGAAAATACTACTTACCAGTAGGCAGCTGTAATTGGCATATAGAGTTGTATACGCCCACCCACCTCCCTGTATACCTTTATCCGCAGATATCTAATGGGATATCTTACTTAGATAGATTACACATGGAGATCCTTTTCTACTTTCCTACTAACTCCATCATTACCCTTCATGGCGAAAAACAATCTGGGGATGAAGTCGATGCCCATGCGCACTGTCACCATAAGGAGTCACTTATCTTGTGACTAACAAAGACTTCTTTGATAAAAACAAACTGCAAACATCCAAGCCCAACACCAGATAGCGATCTTTGCTAAAGTATACAACTCTATTGTATTGTATTGTATTGTATTGTATATGATCTTGTATAGCGCACTATCACCCTACGGGTATCCTGGCGCTTGACAAAAACAGTTGATGAGGTTGAGCTGAGAGGAATAGGCAACGACGTAGGCAATCAGGCTACTGGAAAGAGCCAGGTCTTAAGACTCTTTCTAAATTCCATTAAGGAATCTAGCTGCCTGATCTCGGAGGGAGCTCGTTCCATAGCCGAGCACCTGCCACACTAAATGCCCTCCCCCCCAGCCTGACACGTTTGAATCTGGGTTGTGACAGCAAATTAGCGTTGGAGGAACGCAGCTGTCTCGGGGGGAGATAGCGTGAAAATCTCTCCTGCAGGGGAATTGGACCCCTCCCATGTGCTGCTTTGTGAATCAGACAGAGAGATTTAAAGAGGATCCTTTCTCTGACTGGCAGCCAGTGGAGCTCGCGCAGCGCCTGAGTGGAAGAGGCGTCGCGTCTGCGGTTTAGCGCCAACTTTGCTGCAGCCGACTGTACTCTCTGTAATCCCAGCAGAATATACTGGGGGGCACCCAGATACAGAGAGTTACAGTAGTCCATTCTGCAGAGTACTGTGCTCCTTACAATCAGAGCACGCATATCCCCTGGCAAGAATGGAAGAATCCTACGGAGTACCCGTATTAGTCCGAAGCACACACTGGCTGTCTTGTTCGCCTGCGAGTTCAATTGCAGATCATTATCGAACAAGACGCCAAGATTACGAATGGTATTTGCTGGAACCAGTGGGGCCTCATCTGGAGCAAGCCTAAACTCCGACTGCAGACGGTGGATCTGATTTAGCGGTGAGTAGAACAACACCTCGGTCTTGTCACCGTTGAACTGCAGGGAGTTACGTCGCAGCCAATCTGTTGTCAGGCTCATGCAGTTTTGAAATTGCTCCAGAGACACCTCCTGTTTTCCCTCCATCGATAATACCAGTTGTGTGTCATCTGCGTAGTTTACCAGCTCAACCCCAGACGCTTTGATAATTGCAAACAATGGTTGCAGGTAAATATTAAAGAGAATGGGGCTGATGCTGGAACCCTGTGGTACTCCACAGGCTACGTGGGATTTCTAAGAGGTAAACGACCCCAGTGTCACCACCTGCTGCCTCCCTGTCAGATAAGAGCGGAGCCACTGCAGTGCCCGGCCCTTTATACCCAGATCCTCCAGTCTTGCCAACAAGACAGTGTGACTCACTGTGTCGAATGCGGCTGACATATCCAGGAGCACTAAAACCGCGGTGCTCCCGGTGTCAGCCCGCATTCGCATGTTGTCCAGCATCGTGACCAGGGCCGACTCCGTCCTGTGACCAGGGCGAAAACCAAACTGGTCCTTGTCTAGTAGCTGGTACTCTTCAAGAAATTCCGAAAGAGTTCTACTCACGACCCTTTCCAAGATCTTGATTGGGAAGGGAAGGAGGGAGATGGGCCGAAAGTTAGCCGGATTAGTTGGGTCCAAAGAGGGCTTCTTAATAAGAGGAGACACCACAGCCTGCTTCCAACTTTCTGGAACCGACCATACTTCCAACGATTGGTTGCAGATCTGACGCAACCAGGGAAAGGTGAGATGACCATAGGTCTTCCACACTTTCTGGGGGAGAGGGCAAGGGGTGAGCCGGAGGAGATGCCACTGACCAAGGAGTCGAAAGTAGAGGCCGACATAACAGAGAAGGAGACCAAGGAGTGTTGGTGGTCCAGGGTCCCCTTAGATGTCTTGTTACCAGGGTTCTGGGTCGTCACCTCATTGTCCTTAAAGCGGACGACAATCTTGGCCACTTTGTCTTTAAAATGAGTGGCAATCTCATCGCACAGATTTTGTGAAGCTTCGACTCTATTCTCCAGACAGGGTGGGGCAGAGATGGTTCTAGCAATTCTGAAGAGCTCCGTAATTTTGTTTGGGGCTTGCAAGATGGATTGAGCATAGAAATTAGCCTTGCTTTCCAAAATGCACGACTTGTACCTCCTCAAAGTTATCTTAAAGGTGGCCCTATCCTTATCCAGATAGCTCTTCCTCCATGTTCTTTCTGCCTTCCTGCATTGAAGTCTGAGTTGCTCAGATCTTCTGTGTACCAAGGCGCTGAGATTTTATTTCTAATTTGGAGTCTTTTTATGGGGAGCACTTCATCTAATGCAGCTGTGACGTACTTCTGGTAGGTGTTATAATTATCCTCCACTGTACATAGGCTCTGAAAAAGGCTCACCGAGGGCATTAGCAGGAGAGCGCCTGTCCTTGCTAATTTGGACCAATTTCTCCTTTTCCGGTACTGCACAACGGTGTTGGATTGGGCGGTGGGAAGAACTGACCGTACTGTAAAAAGTATTAGGTAGTGGTCCGTCCACGTTTGGGGGTAGATATTTAGGAGTTCTACCCTTGAATCATTTGCAAATAAAAGGTCGAGGATATGTCCTCTCTGATGAGTCGGGGAGGTAACTAGTTGTTGTAGACCGAGAGATTGGCAGGTGTCTGTCAGATCTCTCAGCTGATTTTTTGAGCTACCATTCTCCCACCAATTAAAATCTCCCAAAATGACCATATTGGAGTGAGATAGGGATAAGTTGGTGATGGTATTTAAAAGGGGCTGATGTGCAGTATTATTCCCCGGAGGACGATAGCACAGCAAGCCTGAGAGGAGATGACCTCTAGCTGCCTGAAGCGCGAAGCCCATCAGTTCAATTCCCTCTATTTTGTCTACATGTAACAGAGTGAAATTGAGGTCTTCCCTAAAAATCATCCCTACTCCACCTCCTATGCCCTCCTCCCTAGGTATATGTATAATTTTGAAACCGTCTGGACAGGCAAGACCTATCTCCACAGCTGAATCCGCTCTGATCCAGGTCTCTGTGATAAACAGGGCATCCAGCTTCATATGCTATTGCTCTACATGCCAAGAACAGATGCATACTGGTAAGTAGCATGTTCGAGGCATATGAGCTGCAGATTATACACTTAGCATAGATCGCCATCTGGTGTTGGGCCCGGATGTTTGCAGTTTGTTTTTCTTCTTGGACAATGTTTGGAAGTCACGAGTTCGGTGACTCCTCCTTCGGTCCGTACTGCGCATGGGCTTCGGCTGATTGTTTTTTTCCGCCATCGGGCTCGGATGTAATACTTCGTGCTCCGGCTTCGAACCTTTCCAGTTCGACCTTCGACGAAAAATCCTCGTCCATCGAGATTCTCAGACATCATCTTCTGTATCTCTCTCTTCGGCACTTCCTCGATTCCAGGCATCGGCGGCGGCCTTCGGGCCTATCTCGACTCCGGTCTCGGCCGATGGAAAGGACTCCCTTTAAGAAGTGCCCAAAATGTGGGTCTAAATTTCCCCACACCGATCTCCATCAGGTGTGCAAGCTCTGCCTATCTCCCGCACACGAGGCCCGAGACTGCCCCGCCTGCAAGTCTTTTCGATCGAAAAAGACTATTCGGGATCGACGAGCTCGACGCACCATGGCGCACTCATCGACCTCGGCTCCACTTGACATCTTCGGAGAAGACATCGGAGCTTCGGGACAGAAGCACACCGAACAGGAGGAAGACATCGTCAGCGCTTCCGAAGCCGACGACTCAGACGTGGAGGAGATTACACCGGCGCAGAGGGTCGTGAGTACTCTACCCCCTCCCACTCCCATACCGAAAGAGACTCCGGTTACACCTTCGCCTCCGGGCCTAGGCAAAGCCAAACATACCGCTTCCATCACCCCACCTTCGGGCCCGGTGAAGAGGCATCATAAGTCTCCCGGCGGCTCGGGCTCGAGCCAGCCTACTAGCGGCGCCGAAAAACACACTTCGGCACCGAAGAAATCCACCACAAGCTCCGTTCCGAAGCCATCGGTGTCGAAACCTGGCCTCTCGGTGCCGACCAAACATAAATCCCTCGCCACCGACACTCCCGTGCCGAAAGCTGCCTCGGCACCGAACAAAAAATCGTAGGCCCCGAAAAAGCATGACCCGAAGAAGCCGTCGGCTCCGAAAACATCGGCACCGACAGATGAATCGGTGCCGGAGGAACTATTCACGCCAGATCCTCGACAAAAGACTTTAACAAAGGATCCAAAGACTGGACATTTGACTTTGTCTTCAAGAAAAAGACATTTAGACACGCCAGCTCCTCCTCCACCTCCAAAACGGAAGGACTCTGCCACATCTCCTTTCAGAGTACCCTCCCCACCACCTCTGCCTCCTCCACCTCCTCCACCTCCGCCCCCACCTTCTCCACCCTTGCCTCATCGCTCTCCAACCCCGTCCCCAGACCCTGATGACCAAGGGGATCCATACTATGATCCAACAGATGCCCCTCAGGACCCTACTCCTCCGGAACACCAGACCCATGGGAGGATTATCATAATCCAGATGTCCCAGATGTGCCTCAGGATGATCTTTATCCATCCAGGCCATCTCCACCAGAGGACTCCCTGGGGTTCCACCACTTGCTTCAACGGGCGGCACACTATCATGGGGTGGAGTTACACAGTGATCCAGTTGAGGAAGACTTCCTACTTGACACTTTTGACATCGCAGACAAATCTACTGCCATATTACCCATGCTTAAAGGGGTCACCAAACATGCGGCAGAGGTTTTCAAAGACCCGGTCAGGGCTAGGGTCTTAAACCCTAGAATAGAGAAAAAATATAAGGCAGCCCCCACAGATCCTGCCTATATTAAAGGACCTGCGCTCTTAGACGACTCATTAGTGGTATCCACAGCTAGAAAGCGATCCAATTCTAAGTCATCGGGTGAGGCTCCACCACCCGATAAGGAATCCAAGCTCTTAGATGCGTCAGGCAAACGCACCGCCTCACAAGCTGCCAATCTGTGGCGCATCGCCAACACGCAAGCGCTGCTGGCACGGTACGACAGAGCGCACTATGATGAGCTGGAGGATATCATGCAACATCTCCCAGAAAAATATAAACATAAGGCTCATGAACTGATACAAGAGGGAAAGGTCATTACCAACACCTCTATTATATATGCACTTGACGCAGCAGACACAGCTTCCAGAGCTATAAACACCAGTGTTCTGCTTCGCCGCCACACCTGGCTCAGAATCTCAGGCTTTAAGCCGGAGGTCCAAGCATCTATATTGAACCACCCTTTTGACCAACAATACTTATTTGGCCCAAAAGTAGACGAAGCCCTGGAAAAAATGAAGAAGGATACGGATACGGCGAAGTCTATGGGAGCATTACAATCCCACACTCCTAGACGCTCCTTTCGCCGTTCCTCCTTTCGAGGCACCGGCAAAGGTTACTCTACCGATAACGCCTCCACATCCTACAAGTCCCCTCCTCAGACTACCTTCACAAAGGGCTATCAAAGAGGTGGATATAGAGGAAACAATAATAAAGGCAGGGGCAAAACCAGCACCGCCCGTTCTGCCACACCGCCCACACAATGACTTTCCCCCGCTCCCCCCAGACCATTCCACTCCGGTCGGGGGCAGACTACAAGACTTTGTTCAAACCTGGGAGACCATAACATCAGACAAATGGGTGACTCAAATTATTCGGTCAGGGTACTGTCTCGAACTAACATCTACCCCCCCAAACATTCCACCCAGGCACCGTACAATGTCACAAGAACATACCACACTGGTGTAACAAGAGGTGATCTCCCTCCTGCAAAAACAAGCTATAGAGCAGGTCCCCATCAATCAACAAAATTTAGGGGTCTACTCTCTGTACTTTCTGATACCAAAGAGAGACGAGACCCTACGGCCCATTCTAGACCTCCGGCCTCTAAATACATACATACATTCAGACCATTTTCACATGGTAACCCTTCAACAAGTTCTCCCGCTCCTCTGCCAGGACGACTTTCTCACTACCCTTGACTTGAAAGACGCATACTTTCATATTCCAATACACCCTTCCCACAGAAAGTACCTCAGATTTGTGGTGGACGGCCAACATTATCAGTTCAAGGTTCTCCCCTTCGGGGTCACGACCGCACCAAGAGTGTTTACCAAATGCCTAGCAGTAGTGGCGGCACACCTCAGAAGACAACACATTCACGTCTTCCCTTACTTGGACGACTGGCTAATAAAAGCCGCGTCCTACAACCAGTGCGTGCATCATACAAACACTACCATCCAATTACTCCACCAGCTAGGTTTCACGGTGGACCACCAAAAGTCCCAGCTGATACCGTCTCACACAAAGCAATACCTCGGTGCCACTATAGACACCTCAAAAGCTATAGCCTATCCCACTTCAGCCAGGATCGCAAGCATACACGCCTTGCACCAAAGATTCATTCTTCAGCACTCTCTCCCAGCAAGAGTGTTTATGAAGCTAATAGGGATGATGGCATCTTGCATCTTCATAGTGCCTCATGCAAGACTCCACATGCGTCCACTCCAAGAGTGCTTGGCACGCCAGTGGAACCAGGCCCAGGGGCAGCTGACGGATCTGGTGTTGGTGGACGGTCGCACCCATCGCTCTCTGCAGTGGTGGAACACCACAAACCTTTCCAAAGGGCGACCGTTCCTGGACCCGATTCCTCAGGTAATTCTAACGACGGACACATCGCTCTCCGGCTGGGGAGCGCACCTATTACACCTTACAGTGCAAGGTATATGGACGCCACAACAAAAGTTACTCCACATCAACCATCTGGAGTTATTGGCGATCTTTCTAGCCCTGAAATCGTTTCAAAAACAAATCTCAGCCAAAGCAGTCCTCATTCGCAGCACAGACAATATGACTGCAATGTACTACATTCAAAAACAGGGGGGGACACACTCTCCACAGCTCTCTCAGTTAGCACAGAGCATATGGAGATGGGCAATCCCACAGAAAATCTTTCTCCTGGCACAACACGTCCCAGGGATACAAAACACCATGGCAGATCTGCTCAGCAGACAAACGCAGCAAATGCACGAATGGGAACTGCATCCACAAGTTCTTCATCCATTCTTTCACAAGTGGGGGCATCCTCCGATAGACCTCTTCGCCACCCGCGAAAACAAAAAATGCCCAAGCTTCGCCGCCAGATACCCACACCCATTGTCCAAAGGCAATGCGATATGGATGAACTGGTCAGGCAAATTTGCATACGCCTTTCCACCTCTCCCGCTAATTCCATTAGTGGTAAGGAAGCTACAACAGCACTCCCTCACACTCATTCTGGTAGCTCCAACATGGGCCAGGCAGCCATGGTACACCACACTACTACAGCTCTCAGTGGTACCACATCAAAAACTGCACCTGTCCCCATGCCTCCTAACCCAGAACCATGGAGAAATCAGGCACCCGGACCCAGCTCAGCTCAACCTTGCGATCTGGCTCCTGAAATCTTAGAATTTGGATACCTTAACCTTCCCCCTGATTGCATAAACATTATCAGGGAAGCCAGACGTCCTACCACTCGAGCATGCTATGCCGCTAAGTGGAAGAGATTCGTTGTTTACTGCCGTAACAATACAATCAACCCTTTAGATGTATCCATACAGCACATCATATGCTACCTGCTCCATCTACACAGGTGTAACCTGGCATACTTATCCATCCGTTTACACCTAGCAGCAATTGCTGCCTACCTGCAAAACAGACAGCACTTATCACTTTTCAGAGTGCCTGCTATTAAAGCTTTCATGGAAGGCCTTAAAAGGGTAATTCCGCCCAGGGCACCACCCTCACCTGTGTGGAATCTAAACGTAGTTCTTACAAGGCTGATGGGTCCGCCATTCGAACCAATGCATAAATGTGAGCTGCAGTTCCTTACTTGGAAAACAGCTTTTCTCGTAGCTATAACTTCCCTTAGAAGGGTTAGTGAAATACAAGCGTTCACTATACAAGAACCCTTTCTACAGATACATCACAGCAAGGTAATACTTTGCACAAATCCAAAATTTCTGCCCAAGGTCATTTCCCCCTTCCATCTCAATCAATCGGTGGAATTACCGTTTTTTTTCTCGCAACCTCAATCCGTTGCGGAAAGGGCTCTACATACACTTGATGTTAAAAGGGCTTTACTTTACTACATCCGTAGAACGCAATCTTTCAGAAAGACTAAACAGTTGTTTGTCTCGTTCTCTCCACCGCATAAAGGCAACCCCATCTCAAAATCAGGGATAGCTAGGTGGATTGTAAAGTGCATACAAATTTGCTATCACAAAGCAAAAAGAACATTATCTGTTCCACCTAAAGCCCACTCTACAAGAAAGATAGGGGTTTCTGTGGCTTTTCTAGGGAACATACCCTAAGATGACATCTGCAAAGCAGCCACATGGTCAACACCGCACACCTTCACAAAACATTACTGTGTAGACGTGCATTCTAAACAACAAGCTAGTGTGGGCCAGGCTGTACTAAAGACACTGTTTCAAACCACTGCAACGGATACCGGTGGTCGCCGCTAGGGTTGGGTACTGCTATGTAATCTATGCTAAGTGTATAATCTGCAGCTCATATGCCTCGAACGGAATATGCTACTTACCAGTATACCAGTATGCATCTGTTCTTGGCATGTAGAGCTGCAGAGCTATACACGCCCACCCGCCTCCCCGGCTACCTGTATCCGTTTCAGTCTATCTTATTTAGATACAACACACATGGGTTTCTTCACTGTTATCACTACGCTCCATCTTTTCCCTGCTGGCGAAAAACAATCTGAGGATGGAGCCGAAGCCCATGCGCAGTACGGACCGAAGGAGGAGTCACCGAACTCGTGACTTCCAAACATTGTCCAAGAAGAAAAACAAACTGCAAACATCCGGGCCCAACACCAGATGGCGATCTATGCTAAGTGTATAGCTCTGCAGCTCTACATGCCAAGAATAGATGCATACTGGTAAGTAGCATATTCCTTTCCTTAAGCATCACTTAAAATGACAGTACTTATCACAGTTGATAAGTTATAATGCATTGCAATTAAAGCCCCTAAAAGGCATCAGTAATAATCACAGTATTAAGCACATACAGCCAGACACCCCTCACCTCCAGGGTATGCTCTTCTCCAGACATCCCCAGCTCAGCCGGCTGAAGAACAAAAGTTCCAGCCCCAGGTTGCTGTTGACCACTGGCTGAGCCCTTGAGGGGTAATTTCCATGGAGCCCCCAGAAACTTGGAGGGGGACCTTCACCACTTTGTGCTGGGGGAGACTGTGTTGCTCCTGCAGCTCCCCCTGTACCTTGTCACCCACTTGGCGGTGACCGTGTCCTCCTGGGGTCACCACACACAGAGAAAGAGCTGTTTCCTCGCAGACCGGTCCGGGCCTGCAAGGCATTTTGAGGTGCTTTCTTCAGGCCCCTGAATAGAACAGCGGCTCCCCCGCTGCTCAGGGAGAACCGCGCTGCCCTCATGGGCGGCCTCCCGCCGCTTCCGATCTCCGTTGGGGGCCCGGTCCCACCCAGACCCCTTGTTGCCAGCTGAGCTATGCATGGCTCGGGGAGGCCACCCCTTTCCACTCTTCTCTTTTCGCGGGCCCAGTCCCACCCAGGCACCCTGCATTTCCGCCTCGTTGGAGAGCTGCTCGGGGACCCCGCTCGCGGCAGCCCCTACCAGATCCCCGACTGGCCAGCACCCTCGGGTGCTGCCGTGGGAGCCGGCACCTCTATTCTTGTCTGACAGACTCGCGGCGGCATTCCCCCTCCTTCACAGGCCCCCCCCCCCTCTCCCCCCCCAGGAGGTCTTCACCTGGAGTGCAATCGCACTCCGACTTGATATTGGAGTCCCGGGCTCCAGGATCCTCTCCCTCGTGTCTTCAGGGGGCTAGGGTGGGCTCCTGGCACCTCCCTTGGGAATTCTTTCACGGGGAGAATGTCGACGCTTCCCGACTTTCTCTTCTTGTGGGGCAGCCCCCCGGACCTGACCCACCCGGGGGCACATCTAGGACCATCAGCGGAGCCCCACGCGATTCGTCTGTCCTCGCAGAGGTCAATGGTTGCCTACCTTCTGGGGGCATATCGCAGCCCCCATGTGGCCGATTTGCACTCCAGGGTCCTGGGACAGTCAGGGGGTTCTTCCTTGCAACCGCCCATGGTGCCAGGCTTCAGCACCAATCTTCAGCAGACCACACCCCAAAGAGCTCCTCTTACTGTGCAAGACCTTCTAAAATAATTTGGAGGGGGCTCCGCTGACCTATCCTACAGAGACACATCTCTCTGCCCCTGCTCCCTCCTTCCTGCCCAGGCCTCTTAGATAGTTGAAAAAAAAATGGCATCGATCAGGGGTCTCTTTCCACATGATCCCCTCCCTTGCTGCTGTCTCTCCAGAGCAGCTTGGTGCTTGGCACCAGGTGACAGCTGCTGATGGATAACCTGCAACTCAATCCACCATCTCTCCCTTTTGGAGAGGTGACCTTCGCCCTTTAAATGCTTGCCGTGACAGGCTAGGTCTTTGATGGTTCAGTTTGGGGAGGAAGGTCATTAATCCAGCCTGGCAGGATCACACCCACCCAGGCTCTGGTTATGAGCGGAGGTAGAGGAATATGACATTTCTGGAGGACCCAAAAGCAGTACAGATATGGCTTTGGACTCAGCAAAACACTTCTTCTCACATAAGTTAGTGTACTTTGGTGCATGTCTGTAATTTGTTGGCCCTACGGTCGTGAAACTACCCCATTTGATCCCCCATCTTCATAGGAGAATAATGGAGTGTTCCTTTAGTAAAAAACAGTAAAGCACACTGACTCTCCCTTGCAGATTTCTTCCCATAGTATCAAGCCTAGTCCATGCCACCACTCAGCTCTGCATGATTCCTGCCACTCCATTTGATCTGTACCTGCTCCTGGGCTGCACACGCCAGGAATCTCCCTTGCGCAGCTCCAACACATGTGCACACGCATGTACACACGTGTCTGCATGTAATCAGCCTGGTGCACCTTACTATCACCAGGGGGACACCGGTAAAATTTACATGCAGTCTTTCATCATGAGTTCATTGTCTGTGAGTCCCAACTTATGAGGCTCTCCCACAGTAAAAGCTCAGCAATTAGGTGTTCAAAAAGTAAAAAATCCAGGTGGTACAGATGGTCAGAACCACCCTCTAACAGTTACCTTGCCCAGTAAACATCTGGTTCGAAGCATATGAGCTGCAGATTACACACTGTGCATAGATCGCCATCTGGTGTTGGGCCCGGATGTTTGCACTTGTTTTTGTGTTGGAAAGTCTTTAGAAGTCACGAGGTATGTGACTCCTCCTTTGGATCATAGTGCGCATGGGCATCGGCTCCATCCTCAGATTGTTTTTTTCCGCCATCGGGCTCGGATGTGTTCTCGCGTTCCAGCTCAGTACCGTTAACGGTTTCTCTTCGACGCACAATCCTTCCCATCTCGACGGTATTGTTTTTCGATCGCGTTTCCAACCACACTCGCCCTTCCACTCGGAAGTCTTCGATTCCGGTCATCGACTAAGGCCTTCGGGCCGACCAGGGTCTCATCTCCGGCTCATGGAAAGGACGCCATTTAAAAAGTGTCCTCGATGTGGGTCGAAGTTTCCCCACACCGACCTACATGAGGTGTGCAACCTCTGCCTCTCACCGGAGCACAAGGCCAGAGACTGTCCAGCTTGTGCCTCCTTCCGCTCCAAAAAGACCATCCGGGACTGACTAGCTCGAAGAACAATGGCGCGCTCGTCATCTTCGATCGCCTACGACATCTTTCAAGAGGGCGTCGATGTTCCGGAGCAGGGTCGAGTTGAGGAAGCCATCATCAGCCCCTCCGAAGCAGACTATTCCGACGTGGAAGACATCACTCCAGCTCAAGGGGCTGTGAGTACAGATGTGTACCCGGACCCACCCACCCCCTCGACACACTGTTGAAAAAGGCTTCGGTACCATCTCCACCTTCGGGCCCAGGTGCACGCCGAGACACTGCTTCCCATGCCCCGCCTTCGGGCCCGGTAAAGAAGCCTGATAAGCTTTTAGGCGACTCTGGCTCAAGTCAGCCTGCCCTTGGTACCGACAAGCCAACTCCGGCACCGAAGAAAAAGGCATCTTCGACCTTATCCACGCTGACCGCTGCTCCCACATCGAAGCACTCTGTGTCGAAGGCTAGCACCAGTTCTTCGGCACCGACGACACCCTCGGAGCCGGCTAAAAGCCGCCCGCCGAATGGCCCCGATACTTCCAAACCAAGACCTCGGAACCGAAAAAACAGCAACCGGCTCCAACTCAAAAAGACACTTCAAAAATACATGGTTCCAAGACTAAAAAACTTACGGCACCGAAGCCCTCGACACCGGATCGGTCTCCCACAGATGAACTGTTTCGACCAGATCCTACCCAAAAGACTCTAATGGAGGATCCTAAGACTGGTCATTTAATGCTCAGTATCAAAAAAAGACCACTACACATGCCTGCGCCTGGTCCACCACCAAAGAAGAGAGACCTCACCACCTCTCCATTAAGGATTCCTCCTCCTCCTCCTCGCCCACCACACCATCACCTACCCCAATAGATGATAATGACAACACATCAGACGATGAAAGGGGAGGTGCGGATGATCAACCCCTTGGGGAACCTACCCCTACTGGCTCCCCTGACCCCTGGGATCATTATAGTGTCCCAGATGTCCCTTACACCCCACAAGATATTTATCCTCCAGGCCCCCCTCCCCCCCCCCCCCCCCCAGACAGTATCGAGTTCAACCAGCTCCTTCAAAGAGCTGCCCAATACCACGGGGTGGCCCTGCATACAGAACCAGTAGAGGAGGATTTTCTTATGGATACCTTTGACACCACACAAAGGTCCACCTCAACACTGCCCTTGCTTAACCCCTTCGCTGCCAGGCCTTTTCCCCCTCCTGTGCCACGCCCTTTTTTGGCTATTTGGGGTAGCGCGCGCTGAGGCCCCTGTAACTTTTTGACCACATAAGGTATCCACGCCAAATTTGCGTCCTTTTATTCCAACATCATGGGGATTCTGAGGGTACTCAGGGTTTGTGGATTCCCCTGGAAGGGTCACAGAAATGAGCCAAAATACAGCAAAATGTAGTTTTTTTGGGGGAAAATGGGAAAAACGGGCTGCAAATGAAAGCATCTGGGTTTTTCCCTGCAAGTGTTATCAAAAAAGGGTATGTGGGGCTGAAATCACCATTTTCCCAGCTTTTAGGGGATATCAGACTTTTGTCAGAAACCCAACATTTTTTACACAGTTTTGGCATTTTTCTGGGACATAGCCTATTTTTGCTATTTTTTGTGCTTTCGACCTCCTTCCAGTTAATGGTAGAAATGGGTACAAAAGCAATAATGGATCCTGGAAAGCTATACATTTTGGAGAAGTAGACAAAATTCTGAATTCAGCAAGGGGTCATTTGTGTAGATCCATCAAGGTTTCTTTATAGAAACGGTTAAATATAGGATAAATTGAAAATATGTTGAAAAAAAGCGCCTTTTGTGTCAACGTTTTCACCTGTAACTTCTTCTAATTTTGACAGCTCTTTGAAAGCAATATACTGTTACATCCGCTGGACATTTCTGGTTGTGGGGATATATAGGACTTGTAGGTTCACCAAGAACCCGACGAACCCAGAGCCAAAAACTGAGCAGCAACTTGCAATGGTTTTTTATTATGTACCGGGTATATAGTAATTATTCTGTAAAAATGTGTACATGGAAAAATCGGTATGAAAGACACCTATGTATTTCTGAAATGGGAACAAAATATAGAGTTTAGAAACAGTAGATATTTGCACATTTTCGAAATTGGGAATACTCATACTAGCATGAGAATTATCAGTCATTTATTAAAATGACTTCTTTTTTACACAATGTCTTTCATTTGGAAGGCAGAAATGCATCGAAAGTCAATAAGTAATAACAGTTCCTTTACAAATCTGAATTACCCTAAGTCTCCCGATAAAAATGGTACCTCACTTGTAGGGGTAGGCATAGTGCCCACGACAGGAAATGGCTCAAAACCCAACGTGAACACACCACATTTTCACAATGCAAAATGACCCTTTTTTAGCAAAGTGCCTAGCTGTAGTTTTTTAACCCTAGCTCTGCCGGCACCTAGGGAAACCTAGCAAACCTATACATTTTTGAAAACCAGACACCCAGGGAAATCCAGGATGGGGTGACTTGACTGCCTCCCACCAGGTTCTGTTACCCAGAATCCCTTGCAAACCTAAAAAATTGCCAAAAAAACGCATTTTCCCCACATTTCTCTGGTGGAAAGTTCTGGAATCTGCGTGGATCCACAAATTTCCACCCACCCCGCGTTTCCCAAAGTCTTCCGAGAAAAATGGTACCTCACTTGTGTGGGTCAGCCTAGTGCCCGCGACAGGAAACGGCGCAAAACGTAACGTGGACACACCTTAATTTTGTAGCGAAAAATGACCCTTTTTAGGCAAAGTACCTAGCTGTAGTTTTTGAACCATAGCTCTGCCGGCACCTAGGGAAACCTAGTAAACCTATACATTTTTGAAAACTAGACACCCAGGGGACTCCAGGATGGGGTGACTTGACTGCCTCCCACCAGGTTCTGCTACCCAGAATCCCTTGCAAACCTAAAAAATTGCCAAAAAACCCACATTTTCCCCACATTTCTCTGGTGGAAAGTTCTGGAATCTGCGTGGATCCACAAATTTCCACCCACCCCGCGTTCCCCAAAGTCTTCTGATAAAAATGGTACCTCACTTGTGTGGGTCGGCCTAGTGCCCGCGACAGGAAACGGCGCAAAACGCATCGTGGACACACCTCAATTTCGCAGTGAAAAATTAACCTTTTTTGGCAAAGTGCCTAGCTGTAGTTTTTGAACCCTAGCTCTGCCGGCACCTAGGGAAACCTACCAAACCCACACATTTCTGAAAACTAGATACCCGGGGGATTCCATGGAGGTATGGCTTGCGTGGATCCCCCAACGTTTCCTTACCCAGAATGCCCTGCAAACCTCAAATTTAGCTGAAAAAATCACCTTTTTCACACGTTTTTGTGTGGGAAAGTTGTGGCATCACCGGGCTGACACAAATTTCCTACCCCCCAGCGTTCCTCCGGGTCTCCCGATAAAAACGGTGCCTCACTCGTGTGGGAGGCACAAGTACCCGCGACAGGCAAGGGCCCACAACGTAGTGAGGCGACATAAGAATTGCCTACCTCAAAACGACCTGGTTTTGCACGGAGGGTCACCTGGGTTTTTGGCCCGGTGCTCGGCGGCCACCTAGGGGAACCTACCAAACCCACACATTTCTGAAAACTAGACACCCGGGGATTCCAGGAAGGTATGGCTTGTGTGGATCCCCCAACGTTTCCTTACCCAGAATGCCCTGCAAACCTCAAAGTTAGGCAAAAAATTCACCTTTTTCACACATTTTTGTGTGGGAAAGTTGTGGCATCAGCGGGCTGACACAATTTTCCTACCACCCAGCGTTCCCCGGGTCTCCCGATAAAAACGGTGCCTCACTCATGTGGGAGGCCCAAGTACCCGCGACAGGCAAGGGCCCACAACGTAGTGAGGCGACATAAAAATTGCCTACCTCAAAACGACCTGGTTTTGCACGGGGGGTCACCTGGGTTTTTGGCCCGGTGCTCGGCGGCCACCTAGGGGAACCTACCAAACCCACACATTTCTGAAAACTAGACACCCGGGGGATTCCAGGGAGGTATGGCTTGCGTGGATCCCCAATGTTTCCCTACCCAGAATGCCCTGCAAACCTCAAATTTAGCTGAAAAAATCACGTTTTTCACACATTTTTGTGTGGGAAAGTTGTGGCATCAGCGGCTGACAAAAATTTCCTACCACCCAGCGTTCCCCCGGGTCTCCCGATAAAAACGGTGGCTCACTTGTGTGGGAGGCCCAAGTACCCGCGACAGGCAAGGGCCCACAACGTAGTGAGGCGACATGAAAATTGCCTACCTCAAAACGACCTGGTTTTGTACGGGGGGTCACCTGGGTTTTTGGCCCGGTGCTCGGCGGCCACCTAGGGGAACCTACCAAACCCACACATTTCTGAAAACTAGACACCCGGGGGATTCCAGGGAGGTATGGCTTGCGTGGATCCCCAATGTTTCCCTACCCAGAATGCCCTGCAAACCTCAAATTTAGCTGAAAAAATCACGTTTTTCACACATTTTTGTGTGGGAAAGTTGAGGCATCAGCGGCTGACAAAAATTTCCTACCACCCAGCGTTCCCCCGGGTCTCCCGATAAAAACGGTGGCTCACTTGTGTGGGAGGCCCAAGTACCCGCGACAGGCAAGGGCCCACAACGTAGTGAGGAGACATGAAAATTGCCTACCTCAAAACGACCTGGTTTTGCACGGGGGGTCACCTGGGTTTTTGGCCCGGTCTTCGGCGGCCACCTAGGAGAACCTACCAAACCCACACATTTCTGAAAACTAGACACCCGGGGGATTCCAGGGAGGTATGGCTTGCGTGGATCCCCCAACGTTTCCCTACCCAGAATGCCCTGCAAACCTCAAATTTAGCTGAAAAAATCACGTTTTTCACACATTTTTGTGTGGGAAAGTAGTGGCATCAGTGGGCTGACACAAATTTCCTACCACCCAGCGTTCCCCCGGGTCTCCCGATAAAAACGGTGCCTCACTCGTGTGGGAGGCCCAAGTACCCGCGACAGGCAAGGGCCCACAACGTAGTGAGGCGACATGAAAATTGCCTACCTCAAAACGACCTGGTTTTGCACGGGGGTCACCTGGGTTTTTGGTCAGTGCTCGGCGGCCACCTAGGGGAACCTACCAAACCACACATTTCTGAAAACTAGACACCCGGGGGATTCCAGGGAGGTATGGCTTGCGTGGATCCCCCAACGTTTCCTTACCCAGAATGCCCTGCAAACATCAAATTTAGCTGAAAAAATCACCTTTTTCACACATTTTTGTGTGGGAAAGTTGTGGCATCACCGGGCTGACACAAATTTGCTACCACCCAGCGTTCCCCCGGGTCTCCCGATAAAAACCGTGCCTCACTCGTGTGGGAGGCCCTAGTACCCGCGACGGGCAAGGGCCCAAAACGTAGTGCGCCTCAACAGGCAAGGGTCCTAAGCGTAGTGCGCCTCACTACGTTTTGGGCCCTTGCCCGTGGCGGGTACTTGGGCCTCCCACACGTTTTTATCGGGAGACCCGGGGGAACGCTGGGTGTTAGGAATTTTGTGTTAGCCCGGTGATGCCACAACTTTCCCACACAAAAATGTGTGAAAAATGTGATTTTTTCAGCTAAATTTGAGGTTTGCAGGGCATTCTGGGTAGGGAAACGTTGGGGGCTCCACGCAAGCCATACCTCCCTGGAATCCCCCGGGTGTCTAGTTTTCAGAAATGTGTGGGTTTGGTAGGTTCCCCTAGGTGGCCGCCGAGCACCGGGCCAAAAACCCAGGTGACCCCCCGTGCAAAACCAGGTCGTTTTGAGGTAGGCAATTTTCATGTCGCCTCACTACGTTGTGGGCCCTTGCCTGTCGCGGGTACTTGGGCCTCCCACACGAGTGAGGCACTGTTTTTATCGGGAGACCCGGGGGAACGCTGGGTGGTTGGAAATTTGTGTCAGCCCGCTGATGCCACAACTTTCCCACACAAAAATATATGAAAAACGTGATTTTTTCAGCTTCGGGGATAGTGTAATTGCCTGTTGCCATATTTTTCTCTGTGGAAAACCTTAATAAAAGATTTAAACCTAAATTTAAGGTTTGCAGAGCATTCTGGGTAGGGAAACGTTGGGGGATCCACGCAAGCCATACCTCCCTGGAATCCCCCGGGTGTCTAGTTTTCAGAAATGTGTGGGTTTGGTAGGTTCCCCTAGGTGGCCGCCGAGCACCGGGCCAAAAACCCAGGTGACCCCCCGTGCAAAACCAGGTCGTTTTGAGGTAGGCAATTCTTATGTCGCCTCACTACGTTGTGGGCCCTTGCCTGTCGCGGGTACTTGGGCCTCCCACACGAGTGAGGCACCGTTTTTATCGGGAGACCCGGGGGAACGCTGGGTGGTAGGAAATTTGTGTCAGCCCGCTGATGCCACAACTTTCCCACACAAAAATGTGTGATAAGGGTGAATTTTTTGCCTAACTTTGAGGTTTGCAGGGCATTCTGGGTAAGGAAACGTTGGGGGATCCACGCAAGCCATACCTCCCTGGAATCCCCCGGGTGTCTAGTTTTCAGAAATGTGTGGGTTTGGTAGGTTCCCCTAGGTCGCCGCCGAGCACCGGGCCAAAAACCCAGGTGACCCCCCGTGCAAAACCAGGTCGTTTTGAGGTAGGCAATTTTCATGTCGCCTCACTACGTTGTGGGCCCTTGTCTGTCGCGGGTACTTGGGCCTCCCACACGAGTGAGGCACCGTTTTTATCGGGAGACCCGGGGGAACGCTGGGTGGTAGGAAATTTGTGTCAGCCCGCTGATGCCACAACTTTCCCACACAAAAATATATGAAAAACGTGATTTTTTCAGCTTCGGGGATAGTGTAATTGCCTGTTGCCATATTTTTCTCTGTGGAAAACCTTAATAAAAGATTTAAACCTAAATTTAAGGTTTGCAGAGCATTCTGGGTAGGGAAACGTTGGGGGATCCACGCAAGCCATACCTCCCTGGAATCCCCCGGGTGTCTAGTTTTCAGAAATGTGTGGGTTTGGTAGGTTCCCCTAGGTGGCCGCCGAGCACCGGGCCAAAAACCCAGGTGACCCTCCGTGCAAAACCAGGTCGTTTTGAGGTAGGCAATTCTTATGTCGCCTCACTACGTTGTGGGCCCTTGCCTGTCGCGGGTACTTGGGCCTCCCACACGAGTGAGGCACCGTTTTTATCGGGAGACCCGGGGGAACGCTGGGTGGTAGGAAATTTGTGTCAGCCCGCTGATGCCACAACTTTCCCACACAAAAATGTGTGATAAGGGTGAATTTTTTGCCTAACTTTGAGGTTTGCAGGGCATTCTGGGTAAGGGAACGTTGGGGGATCCACGCAAGCCATACCTCCCTGGAATCCCCCGGGTGTCTAGTTTTCAGAAATGTGTGGGTTTGGTAGGTTCCCCTAGGTCGCCGCCGAGCACCGGGCCAAAAACCCAGGTGACCCCCCCGTGCAAAACCAGGTCGTTTTGAGGTAGGCAATTTTCATGTCGCCTCACTACGTTGTGGGCCCTTGTCTGTCGCGGGTACTTGGGCCTCCCACACGAGTGAGGCACCGTTTTTATCGGGAGACCCGGGGGAACGCTGGGTGGTAGGAAATTTGTGTCAACCCGCTGATGCCACAACTTTCCCACACAAAAATATGTGAAAAACGTGATTTTTTTCAGCTAAATTTGAGGTTTGCAGGGCATTCTGGGTAAGGAAACGTTGGGGGATCCACGCAAGCCATACGTGGGTGTCTAGTTTTCAGAAATGTGTGGGTTTGGTAGGTTCCCCTAGGTGGCCGCCGAGCACCGGGCCAAAAACCCAGGTGACCCCCCTTGCAAAACCAGGTCGTTTTGAGGTAGGCAATTTTCATGTCGCCTCAATACGTTTTGGGCCCTAGCCTGTCGCGGGTACTTGGGCCTCCCACACGAGTGAGGCACCGTTTTTATCGGGAGACCCGGGGGAACGCTGGGTGGTAGGAAATTTGTGTCAGCCCGGTGATGCCACAACTTTCCCACACAAAAATGTGTGAAAAAGGTGATTTTTACAGCTAAATTTGAGGTTTGCAGGGCATTCTGGGTAAGGAAACGTTGGGGGATCCACGCAAGCCATACCTCCCTGGAATCCCCCGGGTGTCTAGTTTTCAGAAATGTGTGGGTTTGGTAGGTTCCCCTAGGTGGCCGCCGAGCACCGGGCCAAAAACCCAGGTGACCCCCCTTGCAAAACCAGGTCATTTTGAGGTAGGCAATTTTTATGTCGCCTCAATACGTTTTGGGCCCTTGCCTGTCGCGGGTACTTGGGCCTCCCACACGAGTGAGGCACCATTTTTATCAGGAGACCCGGGGGAACGCTGGGTGGTAGGAAATTTGTGTCAGCCCGGTGATGCCACAACTTTCCCACACAAAAATGGGTGAAAAAGGTGATTTTTACAGCTAAATTTAAGGTTTGCAGAGCATTCTGGGTAGGGAAACGTTGGGGGATCCACGCAAGCCATACCTCCCTGGAATCCCCCGGGTGTCTAGTTTTCAGAAATGTGTGGGTTTGGTAGGTTCCCCTAGGTGGCCGCCGAGCACCGGGCCAAAAACCCAGGTGACCCTCCGTGCAAAACCAGGTCGTTTTGAGGTAGGCAATTCTTATGTCGCCTCACTACGTTGTGGGCCCTTGCCTGTCGCGGGTACTTGGGCCTCCCACACGAGTGAGGCACCGTTTTTATCGGGAGACCCGGGGGAACGCTGGGTGGTAGGAAATTTGTGTCAGCCCGCTGATGCCACAACTTTCCCACACAAAAATGTGTGATAAGGGTGAATTTTTTGCCTAACTTTGAGGTTTGCAGGGCATTCTGGGTAAGGGAACGTTGGGGGATCCACGCAAGCCATACCTCCCTGGAATCCCCCGGGTGTCTAGTTTTCAGAAATGTGTGGGTTTGGTAGGTTCCCCTAGGTGGCCGCCGAGCACCGGGCCAAAAACCCAGGTGACCCCCCTTGCAAAACCAGGTCGTTTTGAGGTAGGCAATTTTCATGTCGCCTCAATACGTTTTGGGCCCTAGCCTGTCGCGGGTACTTGGGCCTCCCACACGAGTGAGGCACCGTTTTTATCGGGAGACCCGGGGGAACGCTGGGTGGTAGGAAATTTGTGTCAACCCGCTGATGCCACAACTTTCCCACACAAAAATGTGTGAAAAAGTTGATTTTTACAGCTAAATTTGAGGTTTGCAGGCCATTCTGGGTAAGGAAACGTTGGGGGATCCACGCTAGCCATACCTTCCTGGAATCCCCCGGGTGTCTAGTTTTCAGAAATGTGTGGGTTTGGTAGGTTTCCCTAGGTGGCCGCCAAGCCCGGGGCCAAAAACTCATAGGACCCCCTTTGCAAAACCAGGTTGTTTTGTGATAGGTAATTTTGATGTCTCCTCAATAGGTTTTGGGCCCTTGCCTGACTCGGGCACTAGGCCTACCCACGCAAGTGAGGTAGCATTTTTCTCTGAAGACTTTGGGGAACGCAGGGTGGGTGGAATTTTGTGGACACACGCAGATTCCAGAACTTTCCACCACAGAAATGTGAGGAAAATGTGTTATTTTGGTCACATTTTTAGGTTTGCAATGGATTCTGGGTAACAGAACCTGGTGAGAGCCAGTGAAGTCACCCATCCTGGATTCCCCCCGGTGTCTAGTTTTAAAGAATGTACAGGTTTGCTAGGTTTGCCTTCGTGCCAACTGCGCTAGGGCCCAAAATCCACAGGTATGCACATTGCTAAAAGAAATCCGGAGCCCAGTGGCCTTTCTGCCGCCCTGGGGGGGAATCGGGGAAGGGGGTTTCATCCTGATATGCCCCTAAAGGGGCAGAAAGACTGTGGCTATTTTTTGTGGGGGTGGGGGCACTGGTATGACCATTTTGGGCAGCCCCCATGCATAAAAAAAGCCTGCGTACTCGCTGGCGCCTAGTGGGCTTTCTGCCCCCCCAGGGGGCAGATCAGGGGCCACTGCCACCATCTGCCCTCCCGGGGGGGCAGAAAGACTGGAATTTCTCTGGGGGTGGGGTGGGGTATTGTTATGCCCATTTTGGGGAGCCCCTACCCCATCACTAATAAAACAAAAAAATCCATGGTTTCTAGTGGGCATTCTGCGCCCCCAGGGGGGGCCAGATTGGGGGCTACAGCTCCCATCTGCCTCCTCGGGGTCAGAAAGACTGTCATTTTTGCGGGGGGGGGGGAGGGTGGGGGCATTGGCGTGCCCGTTTCGGGCAGCCCACACCCTAAAAACAATTGCGCAAAAAAAGTCCCTGGTGTTTAGTGGCCTTTCTGCCCCCCCCCCCACCCCGGAGGGGCAGATTAGGGGCCAATGCCCCATCTGCCCCCCGGGGGGGGGCAGAAAGACTGTAATAATTGGGGGGTGGGGTGGCGGCATGGGCCAGCCCGTTTTGGGCAGCCCCCACCCCTATTTTTTTTTTTTTTTACAATTCCCTGGTGTCTAGTGGTCTTTTTGTCCCCCCGGGGGGGGCAGATTAGGGGCCAATGCCCCATTTGCCCCCCAGGGGGGGCAGAAAGGCTGTAATGGTGTAAAAAAACTGAAAACAAATCCCTGGTGTATAGTGGGCTTTCTGCCCCCCCCCGAAGGGGCAGATTAGGGGCCAATGCCCCATCTGCCCCCCGGGGGGGCAGAAAGACTGTGATAATTGGGGGGTGGGGTGGGGGCATGGGCCTGCCCGTTTTGGGCAGTCCCCACCCCTATTTTTTTTTTTTTTTACATTTCCCTGGTGTCTAGTGGTCTTTTTGCTCCCCCGGGGGGGCAGATTGGGGGCCAATGCCCCATCTGCCCCCCAGGGGGGCAGAAAGGCTGTAATGGTGGTGGGTGGGTGGGGGCATTGGCGTGCCCGTTTCGGGCAGCCCCCACCCTAAAAAAAATAAATCCCTGGTGTATAGTGGTCTTTCTGTCCCCCCTGGGGGGCAGATTAGGGGCCAATGCCCCATCTGCCCCCCAGGGGGGGGGCAGAAAGACTGTGATAATTTGGGGGTGGGGTGGGGGCATGGGCCTGCCCGTTTTGGGCAGCCCCCACCCCTATTTTGGTTGTCAAAAAAATTCCCTGGTGTCTAGTGGGCTTTTTGCCCCCCCGGGAGGGCAGATTGGGGGCTACCGCCCCCATCTGCCCCCCAGGGTGGACAAAAAGACTAAATGTGCCCAAAATAATTTGGGGGGAGCAAAGGCCCTTGCCCAAGGGGCCGCTCCCCCCTCCCTGGTGTCTAGTGGGTGGATCCCTGCTTGGGGATCGCCCTCCTGTGTCGATCCCCAAGCAGGGATCCACTGGGGAGGGAGTTTCACTTTCACTGTAATGACGTCGGCGCGACGTGTGCGCCGATCGTCATTACAGTGAGAGGGGGGGTGGGGGGGGCCTCGGGAGCTGGGGAAGCTCTTCCCCAGCTCCCGAGGCTATTTTGGTTTAAAGGGAATCCCTCTGGTGCCCGCACCAGAGGGATTCCCTAGGGAATGCCTCATGACGAGCTGGACTCGTCATGGGCACAGCGCGACTGTGCTCCATGACGAGTCCAGCTCGTCATAGGCACAGAAGGGGTTAAAGGGGTCATTAAGCACGCAGCAGATCTTTAAAGACCCAGTCAGGGCTCGGGTCATCAACCCAAGAATAGAGAAGAAATATAAAGCTGCCCCTACTGACCCAGTATACATTAAGGGCCCCGCACCACTAGACTCCCTAGTAGTCTCTAACGCCAGAAAGAGGGCAAATTCCCAAACGTCAGGTGACGCACCACCACCAGACAAGGAATCCAAGCTCCTAGACGCCTCTGGCAAACGCACAGCGTCACAGCAAATATTTGGCGCATTGCTAACACCCAAGCGCTCCTAGCCAGATATGACAGGGCACATTATGACAAACTTGAATCCATAATGCAACACCTCCCTGACAAATACAAAAACAGGGCCAGTGAGCTAATCCATGAGGGTAAGACCACTACTAATACCTCCATTCGCTGTGCCCTAGATGCAGAAGACACCGCCTCAAGGGCAATCAACACCAGTGTCGTTTTGCGCAGGCATGCCTGGTTATGTATGTCCGGTTTTAAACCAGAAGTAGAGAGTTCTATACTCAATCAACCTTTTGATGAGCAACACTTATTTGGGCCCAACGTAGACGTATCCCTCGAAAAAATGAAGGATACAGACATCGCCAAATCTATGGCAGCCTTGCAATCGCAAGCTCCCAGACAATCCTTTCGTCGCTCATCCTTTAGAAGCACCCATCGAGGCTACTCCTCTGATAGCCCCTCCACCTCTTACAAAGCTCCCGCACAATCCACCTTTGCTAGTGGTTACCAAAGGGGTGGTTACAGGGGGAATAACAGCAAAGGCCGAGGCAAAAATAACAACTCCCGCTCTGCCTCCACACCTACCCCATGTCTTCCCTCCACTTACCCCCGACTATTCCACTCCGGTCGGGGGAAGACTCAACCTATTACTCCCTGCCTGGATAAACATCACTTCAGACAGGTGGGTCAACGAAATAATTCAATCAGGCTACTGTCTCGAACTAACATCTACCCCCCCCAAACATCCCACCCAAACACCGTCCAATGTCACAAGAACATCTGTCACTTTTAAAGCAGGAGGTAATCTCCCTCCTACAAAAGACTGCAATAGAACCAGTTCCCCTGCACCGACAAAAACAAGGGAGTCTACTCCCTCTATTTTCTCATACCAAAAAGGGACGGTTCTCTAAGGCCTATTTTAGACCTCAGACCTCTAAACATATACATACATTTAGACCATTTCCACATGGTCACACTTCAGCAAGTCCTCCTTCTGCTTTCCCAGGGCGACTTCCTTGCTGCTCTAGACCTCGAGAACGCCTATTTCCACATTCCCATTCACAGTGCTCACAGAAAATATCTAAGATTCGTAGTGGACGGTCAGCACTATCAATTCAAGGTGCTCCCATTCGGATTCACCACAGCAGAGTGTTCATCAAGTGCCTAGCAGTAGTGGCAGCACATCTAAGAAGACAAAACATACATGTCTTCCCATACCTAGACGACTGACTCATAAAAGCCAAATCGTACAATCAGTGTGTACAACACACTCACGCCACTATTCAACAACTTCACAATCTGGGATTCACCATAAATCACGCCAAGTCCCAGCTCCAACCACTCCACACGCAACAATACCTCAGTGCCACCATAAACACAGCAAAAGCACTCGCCTATCACAGTCCCGCCAGGATAGCGAGCATCCAAGCTCTTCTCACCAGATTCCAACCGCAACACTCTTCCAGCTCGAGTGTTCATGCAACTCATAGGAATGATGGCCTCTTGCATATTCATAGTGCCTCATGCAAGACTCCAGATGCGTCCTCTCCAAGAGTGCCTAGCACGCCAATGGATTCAGGCTCAAGGTCAACTAACAGATCTGGTGTTGGTAGACTGTCATACCCATCGCTCTCTGCAGTGGTGGAACACCAAGAACCTTTCCAAAGGACGACAGTTCCTCGAGCCAGTTCCTCAGATAGTACTGACAGCGGACACATCGCTCTCCGGCTGGAGAGCTCACCTACTACATCACACCATGCAGGGCAGGTGGACACCTCAACAAAAGTTACTCCACATCAACCATTTGGAGTTACTAGCCATATTCCTAGCCTTAAAAGCATTTCAAAAACATATATCAGGCAAAACTGTCTTAGTCTGCACCGACAACATGACAGCCATGTATTACATCCAGAAACCAGGAGGGACACACTCTCTCTGCAGCTCTCAACTTGCACAGAGCATATGGAGGTGGGCTATACCTCAGAACATTTTTCTCCTAGCCCAACATGTCCCAGGAGTCAAACACAATAGCCGACCTCTTGAGTCGTCAAACAGAACAAATCCACGAGTTGGAACTTCATCCACAAGTTCTTCAACCGTTTTTTCAGACTTGGGGGCAGCCAGAGATGGACCTCTTAGCCAACCAAGAAAACGCCAAATGCCCAAACTTCGCCGCCAGGTATCCTCACCCATTGTCCAAAGGCAATGCTATATGGATGAACTGGTCAGGCAGATATGCGTACGCTTTTCGGCCTCTCCCACTCATTCCACTAGTGGTGCGCAAACTACAGCAACACTCATTAACGCTCATCCTAGTTTCTCCAACTTGGGCCAGACAGCCATGGTACACCACACTGCTGGAACTCTCAGTTCCACACCAAAAACTACACATCTCTCCACGCCTCTTAACCCAGAACCATGGAGAGATCCAACACCCAGACCCAGCTCAGCTCAACCTAGTGATCTGGCTCCTGAAATCCTAGAATTCGGTTACCTTAACCTCCCTCCTGACTGTATGAACGTAATCAAAGAAGCTAGACGGCCTACCACTAGAGCATGCTATGCAGCCAAGTGGAAAAGATTCGTAGTATACTGCCATAACAACAACACTAATCCCCTAGATGTGTGTATCCAACACATCATAGGCTACTTACTACACCTCCAAAGATGCAACCTAGCCTATACCTCTATCAGATTGCATCTTGCTGCCATAGCAGCATATCTACAAAATAGACAACACCTCTCACTTTTCAGGGTACCTGCCATAAAGGCCTTTATGGAATGACTCAAAAGAATAATTCCCCCCCCCCAGAGTACCACCTTCCCCTGTGTGGAATTTGAACATCGTTCTCACAAGACTAATGGGGCCTCCATTTGAACCCCTACATAAATGTGAGCTACAATTCTTAACATGGAAAACTGCTTTCCTTGTAGCCATTACTTCTCTACGAAGAGTTAGTGAACTACAAGCACTAACCATTCAAGAACCCTTTCTGCAGATGCATCTTAATAAAGTTGTTCTCTGAAATAATCCTAAATTCCTCCCTAAAGTAATTTCTCCCTTCCACCTCAATCTGTAGAGCTGCCTGTATTCTTCTCGCAGGCACAAACAGTCGCAGAAAGAGCTCTTCACACCTTAGATGTCAAAAGAGCACTACTAAACTACATAGAAAGAACAAAAACCTTTTGTAAGACCAAACAACTATTCGTGTCTTTCTCACCACCACATAAAGGCAACCCCATATCAAAATCTGGGATAGCTAGGAGGATTGTCAAATGCATACAGATTTGTTACCATAAAGCAAAACGTACATTATCTGTTCCTCCTAAAGCCCACTCTACACGAAAGATAGGGGCTTCCATGGCATTCTTAGGGAACATGCCAAAGCAGGTACATGGTCAACACCGCACAATTTCACCAACCATTATTGTGTAGATGTGCAAACTAAGCAACAAGCTAGTGTGGGCCAGGCTGTACTCAAAACGTTATTTCAAACCACTGCAACAGATACGGTTGGTCGCCGCTAACGGTGGGTACTGCTATATAATCTATGCACAAGTGTGTAATCTGCAGCTCATATGCCTCGAACGGAATATGCTACTTACCAGTATGCATCTGTTCTTGGCATGTAGAGCTGCAGATCTACACACGCCCACCCGCCTCCCCGGCTACCTTTATCTGTTCCAGTATTATCTTACTTGGATACAACACACATGGGCATCTTTCCTGTTTCTTACTAAGCTCCATCTTTTCCCTGCTGGTGAAAAACAATTTGAGGATGGAGCCGATGCCTATGCGCCCTATGATCCAAAGAAGTCGCATACCTCGTGACTTCCAAAGACTTTCCAACACAAAAACAAGTGCAAACATCCGGGCCCTACACCAGATGGTGATCTATGCAGTGTGTAGATCTGCAGCTCTACATGCCAAGAACAGATGCATAGTGGTAAGTAGCATATCCCTTCTTGGCATGTACAGCTGTAGATGCACATGCGCCCACTCGCCTCTACCTGTAGCTGCTGCAGTTCTCTTTAGTATACATACATAAGCATGGGCATCTATTCTAATCTTACTAACTCCATTCTGACCCTCTGCGGGGAACACAATCGAACAATGTAGTCGATGCCCTTGCACACTATCAACGAAAGACTTCTTCGAAGAAAATAAACTGCACCCAACACTAGATGGCAGGAGTATGCAAAGCATGTGACTCTACATCTGTACATGCCAAGCACAGATGTTTACTGGGTAAATAACATTATCCTTCTACCATGGTGCCAAGACAATGCATATATGCAGGCATATAATACAAGATAGTAATCGGGCATATTCCAACTATGTGAACCCTGCTGTGTGCGCCTTGAGTGTGTAGGTGTAAATCCAAGAATTCCCCCAAGGGATGATCCAATCCCATTACCTGGCGGGAGAGAATGTTGGACCTGTCTTGGTCACAAACTGGACATGCCTCACAGAGATACAAGACTGCTGCGTGGTGAAGTCGTGGCATGCAGGGACCCTCTGTGTCAGTTTAAGTGCCTTCTCCGCTCATCCTATGAGATGCAGATTATTTATAATAAACATCCTTGCCATGTACGTATACATAAGCAATGTTATGAATATTTAGGTGGCTATCGCCACGTGGATGAAGATGGAACAACATTTGTGCGTAAAGGCCTTGTACTTGGTGTTCGAGGCATTGTGATATTATGTGAAGCCAGATGTGTAAAAAGAAGTAGCTTCTGAGAAACTAATCCAACATTGTCACGCATGCGAATGTGCAAAAGGTCACTGCAGTAATGTGTAATAGATGACAATGTAAGAAATGAGCAGGTTCGCTACATGGGCTTAAACCGGGCACATAACTATAAGTGGCACACACGCCAGACCTACTTTGATCAGTTTCAGCATTCTTAATCTGTGTGAAACCATTCTATGCTCTAGTGGTGTCAGTATAAGTTGACCATTTATGATGGTCTGGAACCTGGTTGGTAAATGTTGTTTAACAATCAGTCGAGTTGACTGGGACCTCTGCCCTTTTCTCAACGTCTGTCATCAGATTGAAATACTACTTGTGGCTGATAAAAATACTTCAAATATACTTTAGTGGTCAACATTTGCTACCTATTAAAGAAACAGTGGTGGGATGCTTTCTTTTCCAGCTGAAAGTCCCCACAATAGACAAGCCTGCGGTGACTGTAAACTTTCGCAAGCTGTTGCTGAACCGTTGCCAGAAGGAATTTGAGAAGGACAAAGATGACGCAGAGGTGTTCGAGAAGAAACAGAAGGAAATGGATGCAGCTGTCCTGGTATGATTACAAAAAATAATAATTTAAGCAAGACCTATAGAACACATGTTCTTGAAGGTTGAAGCTGAACAGCTGATTCAACGGAGAGGTGTTTTTTACTTTGTTTATTGCTTGGCAAATTTCAGTTCATAGTAAATAATGTAGTCTTACCAATGCAGTGACATGTAAAGTTTTTATTTGCATTTTGTGCTCAATTACCTATTGTATTGTAATCATTCAGAGTAGTACATAGTTTTGCTCATTTAACATTTATACACCAGCAGTTTTTCAAAAAAGTAGTGCCAAGTATAGTGGACTCGACCACGTGGCATATGGATGGATTGATTTGTGTAATTGCCTTAGTGTTCATACTGTCTCCACCATTTTGCCATGATACCACTTGTCTTCTCTGCATGCCAAATGTACCTAAAGGTAGTCAATCTCTCTGACCCAAGGTATCTCAGAAGTGTGCTGATTGTCCATTTTTTCTTTTAGAGGGAACACATGGAATCTTTTCAATCTTTCCCCTCCTTAATACTGGGTTAACATCAGTGTTTTATCTACTATAAGGCCATGAATTAATTGTTAAAAATATTAAATGCTGAAATGTCAATGTCCTCTCACTGCATCTAGCATTAAAAGAACTAAATAAATTAATGATAAAAGTATCAGATTAAATATTTTAAACAAGGAGGAGCCTAGCGCGCAACCAAGATGGCCGCGTAGGTGCGAGGCTCCCGAGGACCTCCGCGACCTCCTGAATTAATCCTGCCGATATCCTGTCCTTGTTGAGGGGACTGTGTCGGTGAACCCGAGCTGAGGCGCCACCCGTTTTTTGGGCTCGAATCGGACCCCGAACACCGGTGGGAGCATCGATTGAAGGTTGCGGCCTTCTCCTCGCGGGCCCCCCGGATTGGAGTAGTGGGGCGATCCGGGGACGAAGTGAATAACAGCGGCGAGCGGGGCTGGGCGACTCGCGTACCCCGCACTTTCACTTTCGCTTTTGCGCCCTCCTTGCCTCAGGCGGGGTCGGGCTGCGGAGCGGGGTGCGGTGGTGTTGCCTTGTCCAGGTGCCCGGCTGACCCGCCGGCGGTGGGTTGACCCGCGGCCCGGTGGTCGCCCCCGCCCCCCCCCCTGACACCCGTGATTTGGTGTGGCGGCCCGTTTGGAGATCTTGGTACGACGGTGGAAGGGCCAGCATGTCCACCAAACAAGATGGCGACCGGGCGAAGATGAAGACAACCCGCCGTGGCACGGCGCACCAGGCCAATAGTATGGATCGCTATACGCTCCAGAAGGGTTCTCCGGAGACATCGCGGTCATCCCTGGTGGGCCCGACGGAGGCGCCTGCCCAACCGGTGGATCTGACCCTCCGGGACGTCATGGGCGCCATCGCAGAGATGAAGGCCTCAGTGGACCAGCGTTTCGATACCTTGGCGCAAAAAATTGACTCGGTCCTGGTGGATGTGGGCCTTGTGAGGGCAGACTTGTCAAAAACGAACGACCGAGTTGACTCCCTGGCCCACACCACAACGAGCCTCACTACGGACGTGGTGGCCCTCCAGAAGGAGGTGCGCCGGCTTGGCCAGGCGAGCGCCCTGATGGACCGGCGACTGGAGGATTCCGAGGGTCGGGCCCGGAGGAACAATGTTCGCATTATTGGTGTGCCGGAGGGCCGAGAGGCGGAGGCGGCAGATCTCTTCGTGGAAGAACTGATCCTGACCCATCTCCAGCCCCGGGGGCTGAGTAAGCTTTTTGCGGTGGAGCGTGCTCACCGGGTCCCTGGGGGCCGCCCTAAGACCGGTGCCCCGCCGCGGCCTATTATTGCCCGGATTTTTAATTTCCGGGACAGAGACGCCATCCTCCAGACCTCCAGGCAACAGGGACCGGTCAGGCTGGACAACATGGATGTACACTTCTACCCAGACTTTACTCCGGCGGTCCAGAAGCAGCGACAGAGCTTTCTTGGTATTAAACGTCGCCTAAGGGACCTAAACCTCAAGTACTCAATGCTCTTTCCGGCTAAGCTGAGGGTGGAGGTGGATGGCCGTACGCACTTCTTCGACCGGCCCGAGGTGGCTGGGGACTGGTTAGATACTTTGCCTGGAGATCGGGGTGGGGGGGCGCGGCTGGCGGGGAGGGCCCGCCGGATCAGAATTGAGGGGTGACTGTATAGGCCTTGCTCTGGATATTGTTCCTTTACCATATATTGCTTTCGTATGTTCCCCTCCCATGGAGGTCGGGTGGGGTCTGCTGGGGGCTTCCCTCCTCCTCGGGGGGACTAGTTAGTACTTAGCTATGGGGCGACAGGCACACTGCACTTTGGGGGGGCTGTCTGGGCTCATGCAGGGGTGCAGGGAGGGGGGAGTTCTGTTGGGACCGGGGGGTGGGGGGGGTGTGTTGTTTGTTAGCACCGCAAGGCAAACCCGCAACCGTTTTGTTGTTTTTAAGATGCTCGGTGGGGGGCGACCGATTGTTTTGACGTATGATGGGGGGTAGGGATTTGATTGTGTTGTCATGGAATGTTAACGGCCTGGGGGATAGGATTAAGCGTGGTGTGGTCCTGCAGTATTTAAAACGTATTTCTCCAGATGTTGTCTTCCTGCAGGAGACACACCTTATAGGTAACACCTTTCATGCAATGAATCGGCGGGGATATCGTTTGGCGGCCCACTCCGGCTTCACTTCGGGCTCGCGGGGGGTGGGTATTATGGTCAAGAACTCGCTCCCGTTGGAGATTGACGAGGTGCGCCATGATGAGAGGGGACGTTACACTGTTCTGGTGGGACGAATGGAGGGTAGAGTGTTTATCTTTATATCAGTGTACGTCCCGCCTGGGTTACAAGCCACTACATTTGCGGACCTGGGGCGCCTCCTTCTGGACCTTCCGGGTGGCCTGTTGGTGGTTGGAGGGGACTTTAACGCGGTTGCCTCTGGGTCTATGGATCGCCATCCCCCTAGGGACCTCCCCCGGGCACAGGCGTGGCTGCCCGGCCTTTTAGACACGCTGGGCCTGGTGGATTGCTGGCGCTTAAAGCATCCCGTATTGCAACAGTACACCTTCCACTCGGGGGCCCATGGTAGCCTCTCGCGGCTTGATTACATCCTTGTCCCGGCGGCCCAGGCAGGGAGGGTGGGGGAGGTGCGCCATTTGGCACGGGGTATCTCAGACCACTCCCCATTGTTGTTGCATTTCGATGTCTTCCCGAGGGGGGATGGCAGAGTGGCCCCGATCAATGCATGGTATTTGCGCGACCCCACCATTCGTGCCGACTTGATCAAAGCCTTACAGCGCTATTTCGATGAGAATGTGGGGTCGGTCCCGTCTGCCATCTCCCTGTGGGAGGCTTTCAAGGTGGTTCTTAGAGGGGAGGCTCTCTCCTTTATTTCCAATGCCCGGCGGCGCGAGCGGGAGGAGGTGACCCGGGTTGAGGCCGAGATTGCAGAACTGGAGGGTGACCTGGGGAGCGGGGTAACAGACGCCAAGTTGCATGTTTTGCACTTAAAGCAGGCGGCCTATCGGGCCCTCGTCACGGAGGCGGCCAGGGGCCTCAGTAGAGAGCAGCAGGGGCGATTGTATGATGTGGGTGACAAGGCTGGCAAATTGATTGCGTGGTTGGACAAGAGGGAAAGAGCGAGCCGCGTGGTGCCTTTGATTGAGAGCGTGGATGGTGTGTGCGTCACTGAGCCGGAAGCCATTGTCTCCTGCTTCGCGGATTATTTCCGCGAAGTCTACTCCCCGGTTTCTCCCTGCTCGGAGGAAGATTCCCATGCCTTGCTTCGGGACATCGCACTGCCCTCCCTTACGGTGGAGGACAGGGATTCGCTGGATGCCCCGCCCACCTCGGACGAAATTGCCTCGGCTATTCGCTCGGTTGCATCCGGCAAGGCCATGGGCCCCAATGGTATTCCCATTGAGCTATACAAACTACGCCCGGATGTGTTGGCGCCCCACCTGCGCGCGATGTTCCTTGCGGCCCACTCGCAGGGCTCCCTCCCGCCGGACCAGCGTCTGGCTACAATTGTGGTGATCCATAAGGAGGGGAAGCCCCGTGAGCGGGTCACATCCTATAGGCCGATTTCGCTTCTGAACGCGGAGCCCAAAATCCTCGCCAAGGTGTTGGCCAACCGGTTGGTTGGCGTGGTGGGCGATTTGGTCCACCAAGACCAATCGGGCTTTATACCACACCGCAACACGGCGCTTAATCTGCGGCGCTTACACGGGGTGCTCGCGCGTGTCCCATTTGTGCGGGAGCCGGCCATCTTGGCGTCCTTGGACGCCACCATGGCGTTTGATACGCTCGAATGGCCATATGTTTGGGCGATGCTGGCGAAGTTTGGGTTCGGCCCGGGTTTCGTCAGCTGGGTCAAATTGCTATATTCGGGCCCGTTGGCGCAGGTGGTGGTGAATGGGCGAGTATCTGCCCCATTCGCGCTGGGACGGGGCACGCGACAGGGTTGTCCCCTGTCGCCTCTCCTGTTCGCCCTGGCCATGGAGCCCCTGGCGGAGTGGTTGCGGTGGCACCCTTCTATCCGTGGTCTCCGCTGGACCCCCGAGCATGAGGACCGCGTGTCCCTCTATGCTGACGATATCCTTTTGTATCTCGCCTCCCCGCGCAAGTCACTGATCGTCCTGGTTGATGTTTTGCGCTCCTTTGGTCGCAACTCAGGCCTGGTCATCAACTGGGCGAAATCCTGTGTCTATGTGCTCTCCGGGGAGGCCCCGGTCTTGCCACGGGACTGTCCGATCCAGATTGCCTCCCAGGGTTTCCGGTACCTGGGTATATATATCACTCTTGACCCGGAGGCCCGCTATGAGCGGAACTTGCTGCCCCCCCTCCAGCGTCTGAGGGAGGACGTGGTGCGCTGGCGGCGTCTGCCGCTCTCGCCGCTCGGCCAAGCGGCCTTATTTAAAATGATGTCCCTGCCGCGCTTCCTCTACGCCCTCCAGAATACCATGGACCTGGTCCCGGCACGCTACTTTCGCGAGGTGGAGGGCCTCCAGCGGCGCCTGTTCTGGGACGGGAGGCCGCGTATTGCTCTGGCTAAATTGACGCTCCCGTGGTACGATGGAGGGGTCGCCTTCCCGGACATCAAACGGTATTACTGGGCCTCCCAACTAGCTGCAATTAATCATGGCCTTTACGGGCCCGCCTTGAACCCGGCATTTGAGATGGACAGGACGCTTCTGCCCGGTGCCGATTATAATCGAGCGCTCTACTCTGGCGCGCCCGACTCCCGTTTGACGGGACCGACGCGTGTCATGGTGCGTGTCTGGCACGCGGCTAATGCAGCTATGGGGTGGAAGGACCGTTTGACCCGAGCGTCTCCGCTGTATGCATCTGAGAGGCTGGGCTCCCTGTGGACGTCGAAGGGCTTCGAGAAGTGGGACACGATCGGAATCAGCACGGTGGGAGATCTCTGGACGAGGGGGGGATTCAAAACTTTTGAGACGCTGCAGGCGGAGTTTCAGCTGCAGGGCAGTGAGTACTTTCGGTACCTACAGGTCCGCCATGCGCTGGGCTCCGTCTTCCCGGATGTTGCATCCATTCCGGAGTCTTCCCCCCTGGAGGACAGAGTGCTAGATGGCCATGTCCCGGACAGCACGATCTCCCTCATATACAAAAAATTGATTAACGATAGATCGTGTCTGCTGACTAGTCTCCGCGAGGCTTGGGTTGCCGACGGGCTGGAGCTGGACGACGAGGATTGGATCTCCGCGGTGGCCTCTCCGAAAGAGGTGGCCATCCCGGCTCGCCTTCGTTTCGTCCAGCTCAAGATCCTTCACCGGGTCTACATGACGGGGCCAAGGCTTTTACGTATGGGTTTTGCCGGTGATGGAATGTGTAAGCGTGGCTGTGGTGCGTTGGCGACTTTCATGCATATACTGTGGGAGTGCCCGAAGGTGGAGCGATTCTGGCGTGGTGTGCATGAGGTTCTACGAATGGTTACGCGTGTCGCGCTGCTGCCTGAAGCGAGGAGATGCTTGCTGAATGTCTGGGAACCAAATGACTACTCGGTCCCGCAGGCGCGGTGGGTGACTCTGGGATACATGATAGCCAAGCGTGATATTGCCCAATTGTGGGGATCCCAGAGGCCCCCTGCGGTGTCGGCCTGGAAAGAGCATATGGATTGGTGTATGTTTCGTGAAAAGGTGGTGTATGTGGCGAGGGGTAAGCCTGGGGCGTGGATGAAACTCTGGGGCCCCTGGAACGCCTACCGCGGGGGTATTTGTGAGCCGCCGCTGCTACCGGCGGCCTCGCCGGCTCCGTCTCCCTAGATGGCGCCCCTCCCTTGGCCGCGGGCGCGCGGTCCCCCAGCCCCTGATCTACTCCCGTCCCCCTCTTCAGAATTTTGCTGCTGGTTTGGATCCCCCACTTATGGAGCACGTGTTGTCACTTTGGATCGAGGGTTGCCTTGCGGTTGTGGTTTGTTCACGTTGTTTTGCTTTAAGAAAATGGAACCGTACTGTGGGCATGGAGCTGTGAGGCCTGCACCATTGATCACTCCTGTCTTCCTACTGTGCACCGCTGAGAAAGTTTTTTGCTGTATGTATGTAATAAGCTTTTGATGCTCTAGCGGCCGGCCGTGTGGTTGTAGGCCCATACCTGTAACTTCTATAAACTGCAATAAACGGTTTCAAAAAAAAAAAAAAAAAAAAAAAAAAAATATTTTAAACAAATGCATATCAAATAAACTTTTAACTTTGATGAAGTTTGGATCGTTAAATGAAGGCTTCTCACCTAAAGAATTTAAAAAAAATTAAGAAATCCCGATTGTAGACTAGAAAATAACAGTACATCTAGAGTCCAACTTCAAGACACATTTCAGTTAGAGATTGAAAGAAATGATGAGGTTCTCTTGTCATGCAATACTAGCTGATATCCATAAAAAGTAGAATATTTCTAAGTGTACTGGGTCCCTGAAATACCATTTGTGGAAAAGAGAAATTGGTTACCAGCAAAACAGATCTCGAAGTGGCACCATGGCCACAAACCACTGCCCTGGCATACATCAGTCACCCCTTTAGCTGGGTGCCCTGTGCCAATGGTGAGGGTACAGGTGCCCAAGTCCATTCCTGGTCACTGTAAGTGCAGTGCTGCCATTAAGAGTATATGGTGCTGGGAGTTTGTCATTTCGAACTCCACAGCACCATAATGGCTCCACTGAAGACCGGGAAGTTTGGTATCAAGCTTCGCAGCACATTAAACCCACACTGATGCCAGTGTAAAATGCACAACGAGGGCATCTTAGAGATGCCGCCTGAAACTTGACCAACTCTTAGTGACCTGACTGAGTGGCTTCTTAGGCTGCCACCACCAGACATGTTTCTGGACCCCTGGGTCGAGAGCTTGCTGCTCTGGGGGGCCCTGAAAAAATTTACATCCTGGGACGAGGTGCCAAGCCTCCTCCCCCAGGATGGGCAGGGTTCACAAAGTAGAAGCTTCAAAGGCATGCCGCCTTTGTGAGCCTCTCCAAACCATTTGCTGCTTTCAGCAACTGGTCCCCACTGGTTCTACCCCCCAATTTGGGCGGTAGAACCGGCGGGAAAAACAAGCGTGGAAAAGTGATGTGCCCACCTCTGCCAACTCCACGCCTCAGGTGGGGGAGGAGAGATGAAGCACAACCTAGAGTCCCCGCTATCTTGAGCATGGGGGAACTCAGCCAACCAGGGACAGGCTCCTGCCCCCCTCCCACTGGGGAGTGGCAGAATAGGGGGTGTCCCCACCCCAGGGAAGGGTCCCATTGGTCCCTGCCCTTAACCTACCTTTAACGCTCCTAAATTTAGTATTTAGGGGCACCCTGAACCTTCCTTCCCCAGTTCCAGCCCACCTATAAGAAGAAAAGGACGAAGAGCCGTGCAGAGCTAACAAGAGGACGACGCCCACTGACTTCGTCCCAGCCCTACAAGCCTGTCTCCCCTCGAACCTGCTCCTGCGAAATCCCGGCGTGGCCAGCAACCTCACAAACCCCGGAGGACCTGCCTGCCTGCACTTCCCAGACTGTTTCTCCCGTGAACACCGGACGTGTTTAAACTGCAGCTTCTGGTGCCAGCCAGAGATCTCGAATCCAGCCCACTCTACACCAGTAGTTTTTCAAAAAAGTAGTGCCAAGTATAGTGGACTCGACCACGTGGCATATGGATGGATTGATTTGTGTAATTGCCTTAGTGTTCATACTGTCTCCACCATTTTGCCATGATACCACTTGTCTTCTCTGCATGCCAAATGTACCTAAAGGTAGTCAATCTCTCTGACCCAAGGTATCTCAGAAGTGTGCTGATTGTCCATTTTTTCTTTTAGAGGGAACACATGGAATCTTTTCAATCTTTCCCCTCCTTAATACTGGGTTAACATCAGTGTTTTATCTACTATAAGGCCATGAATTAATTGTTAAAAATATTAAATGCTGAAATGTCAATGTCCTCTCACTGCATCTAGCATTAAAATAACTAAATAAATTAATGATAAAAGTATCAGATTAAATATTTTAAACAAATGCATATCAAATAAACTTTTAACTTTGATGAAGTTTGGATCGTTAAATGAAGGCTTCTCACCTAAAGAATTTAAAAAAAATTAAGAAATCCCGATTGTAGACTAGAAAATAACCAGTACATCTAGAGTCCAACTTCAAGACACATTTCAGTTAGAGATTGAAAGAAATGATGAGGTTCTCTTGTCATGCAATACTAGCTGATATCCATAAAAAGTAGAATATTTCTAAGTGTACTGGGTCCCTGAAATACCATTTGTGGAAAAGAGAAATTGGTTACCAGCAAAACAGATCTCGAAGTGGCACCATGCCCACAAACCACTGCCCTGGCATACATCAGTCACCCCTTTAGCTGGGTGCCCTGTGCCAATGGTGAGGGTACAGGTGCCCAAGTCCATTCCTGGTCACTGTAAGTGCAGTGCTGCCATTAAGAGTATATGGTGCTGGGAGTTTGTCATTTCGAACTCCACAGCACCATAATGGCTCCACTGAAGACCGGGAAGTTTGGTATCAAGCTTCGCAGCACATTAAACCCACACTGATGCCAGTGTAAAATGCACAACGAGGGCATCTTAGAGATGCCGCCTGAAACTCGACCAACTCTTAGTGACCTGACTGAGTGGCTTCTTAGGCTGCCACCACCAGACATGTTTCTGGACCCCTGGGTCGAGAGCTTGCTGCTCTGGGGGGCCCTGAAAAAATTTACATCCTGGGACGAGGTGCCAAGCCTCCTCCCCCAGGATGGGCAGGGTTCACAAAGGAGAAGCTTCAAAGGCATGCCACCTTTGTGAGCCTCTCCAAACCATTTGCTGCTTTCAGCAACTGGTCCCCACTGGTTCTACCCCCCAATTTGGGCGGTAGAACCGGCGGGAAAAACAAGCGTGGAAAAGTGATGTGCCCACCTCTGCCAACTCCACGCCTCAGGTGGGGGAGGAGAGGTGAAGCACAACCTAGAGTCCCCGCTATCTTGAGCATGGGGGAACTCAGCCAACCAGGGACAGGCTCCTGCCCCCCTCCCACTGGGGAGTGGCAGAATAGGGGGTGTCCCCACCCCAGGGAAGGGTCCCATTGGTCCCTGCCCTTAACCTACCTTTAACGCTCCTAAATTTAGTATTTAGGGGCACCCTGAACCTTCCTTCCCCAGTTCCAGCCCACCTATAAGAAGAAAAGGACGAAGAGCCGTGCAGAGCTAACAAGAGGACGACGCCCACTGACTTCGTCCCAGCCCTACAAGCCTGTCTCCCCTCGAACCTGCTCCTGCGAAATCCCGGCGTGGCCAGCAACCTCACAAACCCCGGAGGACCTGCCTGCCTGCACTTCCCAGACTGTTTCTCCCGTGAACACCGGACGTGTTTAAACTGCAGCTTCTGGTGCCAGCCAGAGATCTCGAATCCAGCCCACTCTGCACCCACCGAACCCGGCCCGAGCTAAAGTGGAAAAACACCACAAGAAGGTCCCCCCAGCGATCCTGACCCGAGATCCGGCGACCCCTGACCTGCCTCAAGCCTCCAGACTACGCCTGCTGCCTCAATCCAGAGGACCCCACCCCCCCCCACCGCGACCAGAGCGGGTAAGAAAACCCAACGTCACAAGGCATCCCTGCACCCGACCCCCCACTGCCTTGTGTGCCCAAACTAACGGTGCCTAACCAACCCACAACATCTCAACTTACGCCTCGAAGTAGTGGTCGCACCCAGAAGATCCTCGTCCCCGAGCCTGCAGTGTTTCTTTGTCCCGGAGGTTCTCCATTGAAAACAGGGCACCCGACCTCAACACAGCACCCTGCATCCGGCCGCCCTCGTGCCGCTGAGGGTGCAACAACAGTGCATCACTGACCCTGGGAGACCCCAACCCCAGAACCTTAACTCCCACAGCCGTTTACTTACCTGTGAACCGTTGACCTGTTTTCCTCCCATTGGATAACAATGACACTTTTTCTCCAAAAACTTTCCAAGTGTGGACTTTTGAAACCTAAAAATATTCTTTAAAAATTGGCACAAATCACCAAAACGTGTTTACTCACCGGTTTGCAGGAAATGTCCCAGTGCTGAATCTAGGTATCCAGCACTGAGTTAGAAAAGTAACGTGAAAAGTAACTTACCTGCAATTTACTGAAAAAGCCTTTTCATTTCAATGTACTGCATTTGCTAAGTGTTGCACACTACTGCTCCCCTGTAAATCAAACCAAGTACAATTCCTATTGCATTTTTCAACTGTTCTATATCCAGTAACTTATTACTGAAAAGTATTTAATGCTAACCTGTACCAGGCTTGCTTGGTTCTAAAAATAAACAGTATATTTTTATACAACAATTGGCCTAGAGTTCAGTTCTTGAGTGTGGGAATTAATTTGCTGAGTGGGTTCATCAAATGCTTAACAATGTCCTCTGATACTGCCTTACTGCTCGACCAAGCTACCACTATTAGAGAGTAAGGTTCTATCTAACTTTAAGCTCTGCCTACCCTGTGGGCTGCAGGCGATGTCGGGGAAACCTGGAGGGGTCAACCCACGGTGGACTCGGACTCTGGAATGCTGGGGGACCTCACTAGAACTGGTGGGTCACTCGAGCTCGGGCCGTAGGAGACTGGTGCAGTGGTGTTACCAGGCGTCGAGTTTCTTTGTCCTCAGCAGACTCCGAGTCTTGCTTTGGAGTTTCTTTTGAACAGCGCTGCTGTTCACAGGAGATCTGGTCTTTGTTGAAGGCAGTCATTCCTCCCAGGGGTTCTGGAGGTCGATGACTGCAGGACAAGGCGACTTTTGGCGCATGATCTCTGAAAACTGCAGACGGGCCGGTAGGGCTGGGGCCAAGTCCGTTCCCTGCAGTCTTCTCTGCTGGGCATCTTCTTTCATCCTCCTTCGTAGGTTGCGGGAATCTGTATTCTTGGTTCGGGGCTACCCCCTAAATACTGTATTTAGGGGGCGTTTTAGGGGTATTGAGGTCAGTAGCCAATTGTAAGACTGTGGCTCTGTATATACTGTTCCCAAATAGGTACAGTGTGCACAGAGTTCACAAAGGTTTGGCAGAGGCTAAAGTTAGATATAACCTTACTCTCCAAAGTGGTAGCTTGGTCGAGCAGTAAGGCAATATCAGAGGACAGTGTAAAGCATTTGTTGCACACACTCAGTCAGCAAATGGTCTCTCACACTCAATAACTGAACTCTAGGCCAATGGTTTTGTATAAAAATATACAGTTTTATTTTAGAACCAACAATTGGTATCAAAATATACTTTCTCAGAAGGGGATGCTTTAGACAAATACTTTCAATAGGCAAAAGACTTTTGGCTGCAATAGATAAGTTGTTGAAATAGGCAACACAATTTCAAACAATATAACATTGAGCTCAATGGGATTGTTTAGTTAAATGCAATTGATTACTTTTTGGATTACTTTACTTACCACAGGACTGGATCCTAGATTCAGTCCTGGGACGACATCTGTAAACAATTGAGTAAAAACGTTTTGGTTACAGTTGTGATTTTTAAGGAATATTATTGTATTTCAAAAGTTGACACTTCAAATTTCACATAGAATCACCAATGTTATCCTATGGGAGGAAATTCACTTAGCAGGTAAGTGGGGTTATTGTTACTTTTTCTAACTCAGTGTTGGGTCCTGGATCCAGCACTGGGGCATCTCCTGTAAACAGTTGAAAGAATGTGTTTTTGTTATACAGGTGATTTTTAACGAATATTTGTAAGTTTGCAAAATCGTCACTTTGAAAAATTTCTGGCAAAAACCAGGCAATGTTATCCTATGGAGGAAAATCAAGTTAAAGGTAAGTACGGTTGTAACTACTTTTCAAGGTCAGTGCTGGGCACCAAGATCCAGCACTGGGATCTCTCCTGATAACAGGTGAGTAAATTTGTTTTCGTAATTCGGCTGATTTGAGATGAATATTTTAAAGTTTCAAAACTCGACACTTAGAAGAATTTCCAAGTGAAACCAGTCAATGTTACCCTATGGAAGAAAAGTGAGTTATCGGCTTTTGGGTAAGTACTCGACTGGCAGAGTTAAGATTCTGGGTATAGACTCCGGGGTCTCCCAGTTTCAGGTAGGTACAGTTGTTACACCCTCAGCGGCACAGGGGCAGCCGGGTGCAGAGTGAGTGTGAGAAAGTGGCTCTGTATATACTGTTCCCAAATAGGTACAGTCCACAGTCCCCAGAGTTTTGGCAGAGGTTAAAGTTAGATATAACCTTAATATCTAAATTGGTAGCTTGGTCGAGCAGTAAGGCAGTATCGGAGGACAGTGTAAAGCATTTGTTGTACACACTGTCAGCAAATGGTCTCGCACACTCAAGAACTGAACTCTAGGCCAATCATGTAGGAGAGTAGGGTCTGCAATCCTATGATCACCCCAGATTTTTGCTTTTTGCTTCATTGGTTTACGACTTTCCCTGGCTGTGGGCCTGCTAATCAGACCCACAGCCTACCTGTTCTCTCTCTAAATTGACACACATGTACCTTAGGTGCATTTACAAATTGGAACTGGGCCACCTTATCAGCCCCTGTATCAGCATACCTTAGGTATCCAGGGCATAGGTGTACCCAGGGCCTACCAGGGGCTGCAGCATGTATTATGCCACCCCTGGCTGGCCACCCAAATCTGACACAACTGGCTGCACGACGGCTGGGGCAAGGTGGTGTAATCACCCTTTGCTTTAGATATAGTATTCCTATATCTAACCCTAAAATGGACACATGTATTCCTATCAGTCACTCCTCTGGCAGGCCTTATCAATCCTGAGGGCAGAGTGCTTGGAATTATGTGAGATGGTGCTCTGGCATGAGCTGAGCCCGTCTGCAGCTTGCGGAACCAAGTCCTAATAGCTGTTCCAGGATAACGCGTACCATATACTCTTAAGTGCACTATAATCCTCGCGGTTATTTGCTAACTTTGGTATTGCATTATCAAAACATGTCGAGTAAGGTGTCATACGAATTGGAATACTAACCCCTCGCCAATTCTGGCGACGGGGTTAGCATTCCACCCTTCTAGAGGGACACGACATGTATGTAACTGTGAACCCCGGTTAAAATTAACTCGAGCCTCACCATCACAAAATGGATGCCGCCACCACAGACACAAGTCTGACCTCCTGCTGCTGGGAGTCCTTCCAGCAAGGAGAGCTTGGACAAAGGGTTTCCTGTCAGGGGCGGTCCTAGCACCATCCCAGACAGGATTTTGTGTATCCCAGGTAGGCAGGGCTGAGAGGAAGGTGACTGCAAGTGGCACCCCGGTGCCCACTGTGCATAGGCCGGCTCAAACCAGTTCCAGGGGTACCCCAGCCCCTGAGCTGGGAAGAGACCGGACAAAGGAGAGGGGTGTAACCACCCCCCTCCTGGTCCCACCCATAGGCAGGACCTAGTCACAGGCCAGCCCCTTTTCTTAGAATAAAGGTAGGAGCGGGCCCCCTTCCCGAATTAGATCATTCTAAATCTTGAACTACTTTCCACGAAAGGAACTCTTGACTATTCTGAAGACTCTCCCTTGTGGCTAAGGAGTAGCCACCCTGCACCAGCAGGCACCACCTAAGCGCTTGCAGTTTGCTGTACGTCTGTCCTCCGGATCAAGACTGACCAAGCTCGACGAGACCCGGATTCCCTGCCACCTCTGACCTCTACCTGCATCATCAGCCCAGCTGAGATTCGTGGGTGTGACGAGACCTGCGGGACCGGCCATCTTCTGAAACTGCACGACGCTTATCCAGCACGACCGCCGAGGGATCCTCGAGTGAGTGCTTTTTGGGGTTTGAGAAGCCCTAACCCTGAGCAGCCCCAGCACCGAAGTCCAGCCCTCCCCCCCAGCATCCACGAGAACTCCGTGGGGGCCCTTCTGCTCTTTGCTGCTCACCGCGTTGTCCGGTCACTTACCGTTGGCTAGTGGCCCTCCTTACGACGCACCACAACGTTTTCCCCGCTGGTCTGGTTGCTCCAGACTGGCCCTTGCTCCCCTCCAACAGAGGAGCACCCCGGACCCTCCTGGTCCACTCCAGACGCCATCTTGACTCCACCGCGTGGGCTTGCCTTTGCCAAGGCTTGTTGCTCCAATCCTGGACCCAGCATCGCCGACAGCAGACACCTTCGTGGGACAGCTCGCCCCGCCAGCCTGGTCGCCGACAACGCCTCCTGGTCCGAGGGACAGCAGAGTCCAGCGTCGCCCACTCACCTGGCCGAGGTGACTTCCTCCGGTGCCATCCCGGTGCCCACACAATCACTGGCTAGTGATTAAGAACTGAGTCCCCTCTGCTTTCAGGTCATCTCCAGCATCGATCCAGGCTTGGATCCCTCCGAATATCTTCACTGGTCACCTGCCAGCAACTACTTCTTTCAGGCTCCAGAGACTTCAACGAGGATTCCCGACGTCTTTTGAACCCTATGCAGCCGCAGCCCCTGGGCTAAGTAACCCGAGCCTTTCGGTGCTCCAACGTAGGTTCACTATCGAAGTGTCCAGATCCTTTTTCGTTTTCAGTCTAGCTGGTCGGATTCGTCCGAAAACAGTAACTTTAGAAACGCTAGCATCCATAGACTTCTTCCCGCATCCCGCGTGAGAGTGCACACTCTGCACCCGATCTCCCTAGGCCTCCTGCTCCTAACCTTAGAGTTCAGTAGTGTAGTCCTAGCGATCCTGAAGCCTCTGGATCTGGTTACTCACCTGCTAGCATTTCGCATTCCACTTTTAGTGTATATGGTTTTTCGTGCCCCTCGGGCATTTGTGTAAATTGTGCAACTTGAAGTATTTCCTTAAGAGTTTTGTATTGTGCTTAGCTCCCTGACTCATAAAGAGCCAGGGTAGTCTTGTTATAAATAAATATCCTTTATACCTTATTGGGAGTATTTGGCGCCTGGCAAACTCTGCCCCCACGCTGCGGCTTTCGGTGGTCCCTGCTGGGGCTGCTAGGGGCAATGTTACTGAGTGATGTTTGTGGTTTAGAGGGGTGGGGGGTGGGAGTGGGGTCCTGTCTGGCCAGGTTGGGGGAGGTCGGCTGTGGGTGGGGGGGAGTGCAGTTGGGGGGGGGAGTTCTTGAAATGTGGGGTGGAGGGGTACACGACGCGCTGCGAGACCTGTGTTTTGATGTGTTTCCGGCATATTGGGGGTGGAGGACTGAGACTCGCCTAGTCAATGGCCACCGGAGTAGAATCCCCCCTGTGAGCACGGATGCAGTGTGGATGTTGCGATGGTTGCCCCTGGAGTGGTGAATGGTGAAAGTGATGCTGGCACTCTCAGAGCGCTTACCTGGAATGTCAGAGGGCTGAATGACTTCCGTAAGCTCCGGAAAGTGCTCAACTATTTTCGCAGGCACCGCATTGACCTAGCTCTAATACAGGAAACGCACCTTCCCCTTGGGAGCAAAATGCTTTCGGCACGAGGCCTGGCGGGCAACAGTGTGGCGGCCGGCTTCACAACGCACTCCCGGGGGGTGGTCACTTGGGTAAACCCGACCTCCAAATTGAAGCTGACGGTGCTGGAGGCTGACCCTCACGGGCGGTATTTACTCGCTAGGTGTACAGGGCAGGGTCATGACCTGGTGGTGGTTAACGTGTATGGTCCCAATTTCGACGATCCAGAGTTTTACGGCATGCTGGCTGCTCTTTGTAGGCAATACGCCCCTGCCAGAATGGTGTGGGGGAGTGACCTCAATTTTATATTCGACCCGTCGGTAGACCGCTCATCGGGGACGGTGCGGCGCCCAGCAGCTGCGGCCATGCATATGCAGGCAGAGATGACTAGGCTAGATCTGGTTGATGCCTGGAGGCATGGTCACTCGGGGAGGGGAGGCTTCACGCACTATTCGGCGCACCACGACGTGCACACTAGAATTGACTACTGGTTGGTGTCGCGTTCCCTGCTGGCGGCGCTTAAGGGGTGCATAGTGCTCCCCCGTACGCTATCGGATCACTCTCCACTTCTCCTAACTCTTGACTCCCCGATTAGGAGGATACCTCCGTTCACCTGGCGCCTGCCGCCCTATTCGTTGTTGGACGAGGTTTTCAGAGGGGAGCTGGCGGAAGACATAGAAGCGTTCTTCGATAAGAACCTGGGCTCAGTGCAGAGCTTCCACACACTTTGGGATTCGTTCAAGGCTTACATTCGCGGCATGGCTATGGCCAAACACTCTAGTGTCCTTAAGTGCATCCGACTACGAATGCGGTCCATTGAGACGCAGCTTACGCAGCTTGAACAGCAACGGCTGCGCTCTCCGGCAGCCGGGGTCGAGACTAGGATCAGTGAATTGGTCACGGAATACAACAGCGAAGCAGACAGAGAGGTGAAGCACATGGGCAAGTATGCAACCGCCCGTACTTACGGGGAGGGTGAGCGTCCGGGCTCGTTGCTGGCGAAACTGCTGCGTAATAGCAGACGGCCCCTGGTCGTGGAGGAGCTCGTCACCCCCGCGGGCACAGTCCTCACAGACCAAGAGGAGATTGTGGCTGAATTCAGGGAGTTCTATGCCGACCTCTATTCCTCTAAGTCGTCCCAGATGGAGGAGGAAATAGATGATTACCTCAGCTACATCAAAATGCCCTTCTTGTCGAACTCACAGAGGGAGTTTCTGATGCTGCCCATACAACATGACGAGATCCGGGAGGCTATGGGGGGCATGCGGTCGAGCAGTGCCCCAGGCGCTGATGGGTTGACGGTGGCCTTCTACAAAGCATTCCTAGACTTGCTTCTGCCGCACCTGATCACGCTTTTTGATGAGATAGGCCAGGAGGGGTGCATGCCGGACACTATGAGAGAGGCACTACTTGTCACGGTTCTGAAACCCGGGAGGCCCCCAAACGTCTGCGGGTCCTACCGACCCCTTTCGTTGCTCAATGTGGACGCCAAGCTGTATGCTAAGGTCCTGGCCACGCGCCTGGCTCTGCTGGTGCCGGAGCTCGTGGCCCCGGAGCAAGCGGGCTTTATCCCATCGAGGAACCTCACATATAACATTCGTACGGTACTGGGAGCCATGCAACATGTGCGCCCGGATTGCAAGGCTCTAGCGCTTTTCCTAGACATGGAGAAAGCATTCGACTCTGTCGAGTGGCCATTCATGGTGCGTGTCCTCCGTAAGGTTGGGCTGGGTGAGCCCTTCCTGCAGATGTTGGGAGCTTTGTACCAGCGCCCCACTGCTAGGCTGCGTATCGGGGACCGAGTCACGGACGCTTTTGACATCGGCAGGGGCACTCGGCAGGGCTGCCCCCTTTCCCCGCTCCTATATGCCCTGGCGGCGGAGCCTTTGGCCTGCGCTATCCGAGAATATCATAGATATGAGGGCATCTGCTTCCCCACCTATAAGATTGGCATCTCAATATATGCTGATGACACCCTCCTGTATGTCAGGGACCCGGAGGTGAATCTTCCCTCCATTCTCAGGGAGGTGGTCAGGTTCGGGGCGCTGTCTGGCCTTAAGGTTAACTGGAGTAAGTCGTTGGCGTTCCCTCTGTCGCCGGTGACGCTGCCGTTCCCCATGGAGTACCCCCTGCAGTGGACAACAGACTCGATACGGTACCTGGGGATTCAGCTGCACAGAGACCCGGAGGTGCTCCTTCGGGAAAACTATGGAGTGGCATACAGCAAGTTAGTAGAGGACGTGGAGTCCTGGAATAGGCTCCCCCTGACATTGCTGGGCAGAATAGCAATCATGAAAATGGTAGTCCTGCCGAGATTCCTGTTCCTGTTCAATAATATCCCGATTGTGCTATCCAAGGCATTCTTCAAGCAGCTAAAACAAACGCTTATTGCCCTTGCCTGGGGTGGCAAGCAGCCTAGAGTGCGATGGGAAGTGTTGACACTACCGTACGAGCTGGGGGGACTGGGGGCGCCGGACTTGGAACGGTACTACCGAGTCGCGCAGGCGGCGCATCTACATACGTGGATTCATGCTGACCCGGGGATCCCTCACGTGATCCTTGAGAAATTGTTCGCGGACCCGCTGCCCTTGCCGGCGATTGCCTTTCAGCAGGTGGATCATAGGGTGGGCAGCCTGGACTCCCTTAAGGACACGACTCACGCTTGGCGGGAGTTGGCGACAGCCCGGGGCAGCGAGATCTTGTACTCTCCGTTGTTGCCGGTGGAGTGGGCGGTGTTGCTCCCCCCGCTGCGAGAAAAGGGTGTGATACGGGCGCTGAGCAAGTTGGACATTTCGCGGATGGAGGATCTGTTCGTTAACGGGGTGGCCAAGACGTGGGATCAGCTTGGATCGGCGCCGCCGATTCCCACGCCACTACAGCGATTTCAGTTCCACAGAGTGCGAGCTGCGCTCTCGGTCATTCTGGGGCCGGGGATGGCGGAACCCCCGGAGGTTCTGGAACTCACCTATGTAATAAAGACCGCGGTGTCTGCCAAGCTGGTCACTACTCTCAAACGACTGGGGGATCAGCATATACTGCACCGGTGCGGCGCGGCGAGACTCGCATGGCAAACGGACCTCAGCATGGAGATCACAGATGATATGTGGAGGTACTGCTGCGCCAGCACCAAGACGGTCTCATTAAATGGCCGGCACCGATTGGTGCATTTTAAGTTCTTGCAGCGCGTATATTACACTCCGCAGAGATTGCATAGGTATGGGCTGCGTCAGTCTGTGGAGTGTGAGCGCTGCCACTACCCGGAGGCAGATTTCATGCATATGGCCTGGCGCTGCCCGGGTGTCGCCAGGTTCTGGGCAGAGGTTTTCCGGGAGCTCAGTAAGATACTGGAAGTGGAGATTCCCCCTAGCCCCGCTTTGGCGTTGCTGGGGTACTCTCGACCCCTCAAGCCGGCACTGCGTCGACTAGCGGACATTGCACTGTTAATAGCCAGGAGAGTGGTGGCGATTTGCTGGATGAGAGGGCCTCTGCCCACCAAAAAGCGATGGGCCAGCGACATGCTGTATTGTAGTATGCAAGCAGAGATATACAGCGAATTGCTTCCGCCTAAAAGCCGCCCCAAGAATTTTTGGGGGCTGTATAGCGCGTCGTTGAAGCCAGGGGACCCTGAGGTGGATAGTCAGGGGGGGACACAGAATGTAGAGCCCAGTGGGGGCGTGACAGCGGGGGGAGACGCTGACCTCGGTCGTGAAGCCGGGGAGGGGCGCCTGGGAGGCACGTAGTAGTACAGAATGGTAGAGAGCGCTGCCTGCGGAGAGTGCGGATAGCCGAGTTCCTAGATCGACTGGGTCGGGTTCCCGACTGGACCATATTAGGGGTGAATGCGTTGTCAGGATGATTGTAGACCGACTAAGGGTGGGCACTTTGTCTATGCGCGCTGGGATGGCGGGACGACAGAAGCGTGCGAGCATTTCAGAGACACGGGGGTTCGGCGGTGCGTGTGTGGTGAGTGGGGTTGGTGGGGGGGGTTAGTGTAACGGTTGGAGCTTTCAGGGGCTACGCTAGAGATGTGGGTTGTGGTGGGCGCGTGGGTGCCTACGAATACCGCGGCCACACTATCGTAGAGCGGGGAGTCTGCCACAGATCCGGCTGTAGCCGAGACACTGCTTGGGTGCTATTAATTTATTGACGATGGGAACGCCGCCGGTCCTCCGGGATGTCGGCTAAATGGCTGTGTAAGTGTGACCTCTACTACCAGCACGAGGACTTCCCCCACCCTCTGCGTTGCAGTACGCCCGAAGGGCGATTGTTCCTGTATTGCTCTTGTGTGTTAATAAAGGTTTTTTGAAATAAAAAAATAAAATAAAAAAAATATCCTTTATTTTCATAACAACTTGTGTGGTGTCCTTTCACTTGGTGTTCAAGGGGTAAATGTGATGGTAAAACAGCTGGCTTAACACGCCCTCTAGAGTTTAGCTTAAAGACTGCTCTTGTCCATGCTACTAGGATAGCTGGTCTATAAGGTTGACTTACAACCAATCATCAATAAGGGTCGTTTGGTATGATACACAGTGATCACTAGAATAGTGAGCACTATATATCAGGCCAACTTCTCACATTGGTGAGCAGCGGTTGGGATTTGAGCTTGCTGTGTTTTACCACCCACGTATCCTAAGAACATCAGTTGAAAGATCACATAAGTACCCAGGTACATATAACTTAACTTAGAATACTCTGAGTTCTACTGAACTAGCTGTTGTAGTGTAACAGGGCTTAGTACACCCTGACTACAACTCTTAGCAAGGGATCAGTAGGTAAACCCATAGTGTAGGTAGGTGCATCACTTACACCTCACTAGAAAGCATGTCTGACCGCGGAGAGTCTTCAGAGACTCCCCTAGTGGTCATTGACCCTCCACAGGTCGTGTCAAGATATGCAGCTCTTAGCTTCCAGGAGATGAGACAACTGTGTACCTCCAGGAAGCTAAAACAGGGTTCTAACCCTACCATCCCATTTCTGATAGGTCTCTTAGAGACTTATGATGCAAAAAGGGCTTCTAACACAGGCCCCTCTAATCCGGATGGGAACATGCCCCCCTTAGAGGGAACCCTTGGTGACCCTGACCTTGGCCTCCGTGGCGAGGAGGAAGAGGAAGAGGAGTTATCAGGGGACGAGGCAGACAAAGGTCCAGTAGTAGTCAGTAGGCTCACAAGGACCAACTTAAGCAGGCATGAGAATGGAACTGGGGGAGCCCCAGGCCCACTCTCAGGCAGGCTTAACATTGGGAATGGACGAGTTAGGTCTCTCTCCAGAGGCTCTAACAGATCTGTTCGAACCCATGTCTCTCAGGCATCTTCTCGGGGAGGAATGACATCCCCTCAGAGAAGAGAGCATGAAGCTAAGATGAGGGAAGTCAATCTGAGGATTGAGAGGGAAGAACTTGCCCTTGCCAAAGAAAGACTTGCCTTTGCCAGAGAGCAGAAATTGAGTGGGGCAGACCCCACTGGTGGCAGCATTATCATTAGAGAGAAAGACAGGAGTTTAGACACTAGACACCTGAGTAAAATAGTGCCCCCCTTTAAACAAGGGGATGACATCCACAAATGGATGACTGCTTTGGAGAGGGCCTGCACTGTCCAGTGCGTCCCCCCAAGTCAGTGGGCAGCTATACTGTGGCTCTCCTTTGAAGGTAAAGGTAGAGACAAGCTCCTCACTACTAGAGCTGAAGATGCTAACAACTACCAAGTCCTGAAGAATACACTGATTGATGGGTTTGGCTTAACAACTGAGCAGTACAGGTTGCTGTTCAGAGACACCCAGAAAATTCAGTCTTAGGATTGGGCTGACTTTGTCGATTGTGCCACTAAGGCTTTGGAAGGCTGGTTGCTGGGTAGCAAGGTTACTGATTACACAGGATTGTATAATCTTATCATGAGAGAACAGATTTTAAACAACTGTCAGAACCAATTGTTGCATCAGCACCTTGTTGACTCAGATCTGACCTCTCCCCAAGAATTGGGAAAGAAGGCAGACAGATGGGTCAGAACAAGGGTCAAGCAGAACCAGACTCAGAACCAGGGTGGTCAGAAGAAAGCAGAACCAAAGGGTAGTAACAAGAGTGAACAAAATGACCAGAAGTCTTCGACAGGTCCCCAACAAACCAAAGAGGGTGGGGGTCAGGCTTCACATCAGAAAAAGAAGACTCAAGAAGGCCAGTCAAAAAGGTGGTGCCAATACTGTAAAAGTAAGACTCACTGGTTTAGTGAGTGCACCAAGAAAGGAGGGCAAACTCCTGCCACTGCAGCCCCTAAGGCACCTGCACCCCCTAGTACAGTCAGCAGTGGTAGTGCACCTCCCAAGGGAATAGTTGGGTTAACCTTGGGAACTGAGGGGTATGACAACTTAGTTGGCACACTCACTCAGGCTGTCCTTGTCTGTACAGGGGATGTGGATATACCCCCTGATGCCAGTCCCAATACTTTGGGCAAATACAGGCAGACACCTTTAATTAATGGAAAAGTGGCTCAGGCCTACAGGGACACTTGTGCCAGTGTCACGATGGTGACACCTAACTTTGTGGACCCTGGACAGATCATGCTAGGTACAGATTACCTGGTGACCAATGCCAGCAATGTCACTACCCATCATAGTATGGCAATTGTTGATTTCTCCTGGGGAGGGGTCAATGGCCAAAAGAAAGTTGTGGTTAGCTCAGACCTCCCAGTAGAATGTCTGTTGGGCAATGATTTGGAAACATCACTATGGTCAGAAGTGGAGCAGAGGACTCACATGGAAATGTTGGGCTTGCCAGCACATGTCCTTGCTGTGACTAGGTCACAGGCCAAAAGATGCCCCACTGAACAGGTGCTGGATCCTGGAATAATGGACCAGACACCTTCCAAGAGAGGGAGCAGTAAGGGTAAGGCATCGCCTTCCCTCTTGCCCCAGGTTGTGGATCAAGTCTCTGAGGAGGCTGACCTTAAGGAACTGAGGGAAACTGAGCCTAAAGAGCTTGAACCTGATCAGGTTGAGTTTCTGGGCTCAGGGGGACCCTCCAGGGAAGACCTGGGGAAGGCACAGTTAGACTGCCCCTCACTTGAACCCCTCAGACAGCAGGCTGCTGCTGAGGCTGCAGGGAACGCCACAGGTGCCCACAGGGTATACTGGGATGATGGACTCCTGTACTCTGAATCAAGAGACCCCAAGCCTGGTGCAACCAGGAGGCTGGTCATTCCCTTGTCTCAGAGGGGTCTCCTTCTTACCTTGGCCCATGAGATTCCCCTTGCAGGATACTTAGGCCAGAATAAAACGTGGGACAGACTTGTCACACACTTTCACTGGCCTCACATGAATGAAGATACCAAGGAGTTTTGTCGCTCCTGTGTCACTTGCCAAGCCAGTGGTAAGTCAGGTGGTACAACAAAGGCCCCCCTTATACCACTACCTGTGGTGGGGGTGCCCTTTGAAAGAGTGGGGATTGACATTGTTGGTCCAATGGAACCCCAGACAGCATCAGGGCACAAGTTTATACTGGTGGTGGTGGACCATGCCACCAGGTATCCTGAAGCTATTCCCCTTAGGACCACTACAGCACCTGTTGTGGCAAGAGCCCTTGTTGGAGTGTTCTCCAGAGTGGGCTTCCCTAAGGAGGTTGTCTCTGACAGAGGTGCCAACTTCATGTCAGGATATCTGACTGCAATGTGGAAGGAATGTGGTGTCAACTACAAGTTCACCACACCCTATCACCCACAGTGCAATGGGCTTGTTGAGAGATTCAACAGGACCCTCAAAGGGATGATTCATGGACTACCTGAAAAGCTCAGGCGTAGATGGGATGTCCTGATACCCTGCCTCTTGTTTGCTTACAGAGAGGTCCCCCAGAAGGGGGTTGGCTACAGCCCTTTTGAGCTTCTGTTTGGGCATCCTGTAAGAGGACCCCTTTGTTTGGTAAAGGAAGGATGGGAGAGGCCTCTCAAAAAGCCTGCATCAAACATTGTGGACTATGTACTTGGTCTCCGCTCCAGGATGGCTGAGTACATGGAAAAGGCGTCTAAAAACCTTGAGGCAAGCCAAGAATTAAAAAAAGCTTGGCATGACCAAAAGGCTGTCCTGACTGTGTACAAGCCTGGACAGAAGGTGTGGGTGCTGGAGCCAGTGGCCCCAGCAGCACTCAAAGACAAATGGTCTGGGCCCCACACAATCATTGAGCAAAAGGGAGAGGTCACCTACCTGGTGGACCTTGGAACTCCCAGAAGCCCCCTCAGGGTGCTCCATGTGAACAGGCTCAAGGCATATGTCGACAGGAAGGACATGGGCTTGCTCATGGCCACAGATGAGGGACAGGAGGAGGAGAGTGACCCTCTCCCGGACCTGCTCACTCAGAACCCTGATGATGGGTCAGTAGATGGTGTTGTCTTTTGTGGCAGCCTCTCTGAACATCAGCAAAAGGATTGCAAACAAGTTCTTCAATCCTTTGGACATATGTTCTCTCTGACACCCAGTCAAACCAATTGCTGTACCCATGAGGTTGACACTGGAGACAGTCTGCCAGTCAAGAGTAAAATCTACAGACAGCCTGATCATGTCAGAGACTGCATCAAGACAGAAAAGCAGAAAATGTTGGAGCTGGGAGTCATTGAGCCCTCAGATAGCCCTTGGGCTAGTCCGGTAGTTCTAGTGCCAAAGCCTCACACCCAGGGTGGTAAGAAAGAGATGAGGTTTTGCATAGACTACAGAGGCCTCAATGCAGTCACTAAGACTGATGCCCACCCAATACCAAGGGCAGATGAACTTATAGATAGATTGGCTTCCGCCGACTACTTAAGTACATTTGACCTGACAGCTGGGTATTGGCAAATCAGGTTAGCTGAGGAGGCCAAGCCCAAAACAGCATTTTCTACTCCTGGTGGGCATTATCAGTTTGTGGTAATGCCCTTTGGTTTGAAAAATGCACCTGCCACCTTCCAAAGGCTGGTGAATCAAGTTCTCACTGGGTTGGATGACTTCTGTGCAGCATATCTTGATGATATAGCTGTCTTTAGCTCCATCTGGGAGGATCACCTGGTCCACCTGAGGAAAGTGTTAGAGGCACTGCAGAAGGCAGGTCTCACTATCAAGGCCACTAAGTGCCAGATAGGGCAGACGCAGGTTGTATACCTGGGCCACCTTGTAGGTGGAGGCCAGGTTCAGCCATTGGAGAGCAAGATACAGGCCATCAAGGACTGGGCTCCTCCAACCACCCAGACTCAGGTTCGAGCTTTCTTGGGCCTGACTGGATATTACAGGAAATTTGTCTGAAATTATGGATCCATTGTGACTCCACTTAACGACCTGACAAGTAAAAAAATGCCAAAGAAAGTTCAGTGGACAGCAAGCTGTCAAAAGGCATTCGATGACCTGAAGCAGGCCATGTGCACAGCACCTATCCTAAAGAGTCCAGACTACTCCAAAACATTCATTGTCCAAACAGATGCTTCTGAGTTGGGTGTGGGAGCTGTTCTATCTCAGCTGAATTTTGATGGTCATGACCAGCCCATTGCTTTTATTAGCAGGAGGCTGACCCCCAGAGAGAAGAATTGGTCAGCTATTGAGAGGGAGGCCTTTGCTGTGGTTTGGGCCCTGAAGAAGTTGAGGCCATACTTGTTTGGCACTCACTTCAAGATTCAGACCGACCATACGCCCCTCTTGTGGCTAAATCAGATGAAGGGTGAAAACCCCAAACTACTTAGGTGGTCCATTTCCCTACAGGGGATGGATTTTACAGTGGAGCATAGACCTGGCACTGATCATGGCAATGCAGATGGGCTCTCCAGGTATTTCCACTTAGAGCAAGAAGACTCACCTGGTCAAGGTTAGCTTATTGTCCCAAAGTTTGGGGGGGGGTCATGTAGGAGAGTAGGGTCTGCAATCCTATGATCACCCCAGATTTTTGCTTTTTGCTTCATTGGTTTACGACTTTCCCTGGCTGTGGGCCTGCTAATCAGACCCCCAGCCTACCTGTTCTCTCTCTAAATTGACACACATGTACCTTAGGTGCATTTACTAATTGGAACTGGGCCACCTTATCAGCCCCTGTATCAGCATACCTTAGGTATCCAGGGCATAGGTGTACCCAGGGCCTACCAGGGGCTGCAGCATGTATTATGCCACCCCTGGCTGGCCACCCAAATCAGACACAACTGGCTGCACGACGGCTGGGGCAAGGTGGTGTAATCACCCTTTGCTTTAGATATAGTATTCCTATATCTAACCCTAAAATGGACACATGTATTCCTATCAGTCACTCCTCTGGCAGGCCTTATCAATCCTGAAGGCAGAGTGCTTGGAATTATGTGAGATGGTGCTCTGGCATGAGCTGAGCCCGTCTGCAGCTTGCGGAACCAAGTTCTAATAGCTGTTCCAGAATAACGCGTACCATATACTCTTAAGTGCACTATAATCTTCGTGGTTATTTGCTAACTTTGGTATCGCATTATCAAAACATGTCGAGTAAGGTGTCATACGAATTGGAATACTAACCCCTCGCCAATTCTGGCGACGGGGTTAGCATTCCACCCTTCTAGAGGGACACGACATGTATGTAACTGTGAACCCCGGTTAAAATTAACTCGAGCCTCAGCATCACAAAATGGATGCCGCCACCACAGACACAAGTCTGACCTCCTGCTGCTGGGAGTCCTTCCAGCAAGGAGAGCTTGGACAAAGGGTTTCCTGTCAGGGGCGGTGCTAGCACCATCCCAGACAGGATTTTGTGTATCCCAGGTAGGCAGGGCTGAGAGGAAGGTGACTGCAAGTGGCACCCCGGTGCCCACTGTGCATAGGCCGGCTCAAACCAGTTCCAGGGGCACCCCAGCCCCTGAGCTGGGAAGAGACCGGACAAAGGAGAGGGGTGTAACCACCCCCCTCCTGGTCCCACCCATAGGCAGGACCTAGTCACAGGCCAGCCCCTTTTCTTAGAATAAAGGTAGGAGCGGGCCCCCTTCCCAAATTAGATCATTCTAAATCTTGAACTACTTTCCACGAAAGGAACTCTTGACTATTCTGAAGACTCTCCCTTGTGGCTAAGGAGTAGCCACCCTGCACCAGCAGGCACCACCTAAGCGCTTGCGGTTTGCTGTACGTCTGTCCTCCGGATCAAGACTGACCAAGCTCGACGAGACCCGGATTCCCTGCCACCTCTGACCTCTACCTGCATCATCAGCCCAGCTGAGATTCGTGGGTGTGAAGAGACCTGCGGGACCGGCCATCTTCTGAAACTGCACGACGCTTATCCAGCACGACCGCCGAGGGATCCTCGAGTGAGTGCTTTTTGGGGTTTGAGAAGCCCTAATCCTGAGCATCCCCAGCACCGAAGTCCAGCCCCCCCCTAGCATCCACGAGAACTCCGTGGGGGCCCTTCTGCTCTTTGCTGCTCACCGCGTTGTCCGGTCACTTGCCGTTGGCTAGTGGCACTCCTTACGACGCACCATGACGTTTTCCCCGCTGGTCTGGTTGCTCCAGACTGGCCCTTGCTCCCCTCCAACAGAGGAGCACCCCGGACCCTCCTGGTCCACTCCAGACGCCATCTTGACTCCACCGCGTGGGCTTGCCTTTGCCAAGGCTTGTTGCTCCAATCCTGGACCCAGCATCGACGACAGCAGACACCTTCGTGGGACAGCTCGCCCCGCCAGCCTGGTCGCCGACAACGCCTCCTGGTCCGAGGGACAGCAGAGTCCAGCGTCGCCCACTCACCTGGCCGAGGTGACTTCCTCCGGTGCCATCCCGGTGCCCACACAATCACTGGCTAGTGATTAAGAACTGAGTCCCCTCTGCTTTCAGGTCATCTCCAGCATCGATCCAGGCTTGGATCCCTCCGAATATCTTCACTGGCCACCTGCCAGCAACTACTTCTTTCAGGCTCCAGAGACTTCAACGAGGATTCCCGACGTCCTTTGAACCCTATGCAGCCGCAGCCCCTGGGCTAGGTAACCCGAGCATTTCGGTGCTCCAACGTAGGTTCACTATCGAAGTGTCCAGATCCTTTTTCGTTTTCAGTCTAGCTGGTCGGATTCGTCCGAAAACAGTAACTTTAGAAACGCTAGCATCCATAGACTTCTTCCCACATCCCGCGTGAGAGTGCACACTCTGCACCCGATCTCCCTAGGCCTCCTGCTCCTAACCTTAGAGTTCAGTAGTGTAGTCCTAGCGATCCTGAAGCCTCTGGATCTGGTTACTCACCTGCTAGCATTTCGCATTCCACTTTTAGTGTATATGGTTTTTCGTGCCCCTCGGGCATTTGTGTAAATTGTGCAACTTGAAGTATTTCCTTAAGAGTTTTGTATTGTGCTTAGCTCCCTGACTCATAAAGAGCCAGGGTAGTCTTGTTATAAATAAATATCCTTTATTTTCATAACAACTTGTGTGGTGTCCTTTCACTTGGTGTTCAAGGGGTAAATGTGATGGTAAAACAGCTGGCTTAACACGCCCTCTAGAGTTTAGCTTAAAGACTGCTCTTGTCCATGCTACTAGGATAGCTGGTCTATAAGGTTGACTTACAACCAATCATCAATAAGGGTCGTTTGGTATGATACACAGTGATCACTAGAATAGTGAGCACTATATATCAGGCCAACTTCTCACAGGTTTGTATAAAAAATATATGGTTGTTTTATTTTAGAACCAACAATAGGTATCAAAATATACTTTCTCAGAATGAGCGGCTTTAGTTAAATACTTTTGCAATATGCAATTGACTTTTGTAGGTAATAGTTACAGGTTGTTGCAATAGGCAACACAATTTCAAACACAATAATACATTGAGCTCAATGCGAATTTTAAGTTTTGCAGCGTGAATCTTTCTGGATTCACTATGCTGTGCACTATTCCGCGGTCTGGTGGTTGGGTCCGGAATCGTAGCCTTTTGTCTTTTTTTTTTTTTTTTTTTTGTAGCCCAGGTGGGCGTCGACGTCCCATCATTTGGTGTACTTCTCGTGACGTCGGCATGCTTCCTGCGGAAGTCCCACCTTGGGGCGCCATCTTCAGATTCTTTTTTCCGCCGTTGGGTCTGGATCGTCACCGAAAAGCTCCAGAGTTTTTTAACGAAGAAAGAAGAAGAGCACGAGTATCATCGAAGGAAAATTAAAGGAGACTACAGACAGGAAGGACATCGAGCCGGGACGACTAAGAAGGAGGAGAACCTTGCGATCTTCGACGTCCAACGGAGAATGCGCACTCAGGGACACTGAGTGCAGGAATGGACAGAACACCTTTTAAATTCTTCCGTAACTGCCACCACAAATACGCGCAGAAGGACCAACATCCGGTCTGCAACCTTTGCCTGCCAGTCGACCACGAGAGCAAAGACTGCAATGCCTGCTCCGCCTTCACACCGAAGACACTCAGGGTGAGAGAGAGGCAGAGGAGAGCCAACTACAACATGGAAGGCAAGGGTAAGGCCTCGGCCTCTCCACCGACGAAGACAACGTCGCCGAGGGACCTGATGACTTCACGGTCGCAGAGACCGATAAGAAGACGTCTGACAAGGTAGAAGACGTCGAGCACAAAAACCCCGAAAGGGCCCCGAAAAACAGAGAATGACTCTCGAAAACCAGAGTCTAAGTCCTCGAAAGTAACACCGGCGCCGAAAATTTCGACGACCGCGAGTGGATCCAAGGACGAAAGGCCCAGCGGATCCTTCGAGAAGGACTCCCAGGTGCCGAAGGCCGCCGAAAAACAAAGTTCGTCGAAACAGGCCCACGAGGTTGGGCGTTCGATGACGAAGGACAAGGTCGCGTCGATGCAAGCTCCGTCGAAAAGGCCAGCGCTCGACGCCGAACATGCCTCCGAAATGGAGAAGAAAAAGAGAAGGCTCGAGGCGGAGATGGCGAGCATCCTTCAAAGGAAGAAGGAGTTCGACAAGAAGATGAAGAAATTCACAATCCCAACGAAACCACCGACGGTTATCGTCGAGGTCGAAGAGCAGGATGAGTTCGACGCCGAAGAGCAGTCGAAAACTCCTGAAGAAGAGGAAGATGATCTCTACTATGAGGGAGAAGAAGAGGAGGAAAAGCAATCGAACTACGGCTCGGCGCCGTCGACGACACAGGACCTGGAATGGCAGGACCTCGACGCCGAAAATCCAGAAGAGCCCGTGGAGACTTATCCTTCGAGGCCTTCGCCGCCAGTTGATATTGGGGCTTACAACATGGTCGTAAAGAGCGCGGCTGCAGCTTTTGGCGTGAAACTATTGGAGGAAAAACCGAAAGCGGACTTTTTACTCGAGACACTGCTCCCCATCCAAACTATTAGCCAGTTCCTCCCCATGCTTCAGAGTGTCATGAACCAGGGGAAGGAGGCGTTCAAGGACCCTGCAACATGCAGATCCATCACACCCAGAACAGAGAAAAAATATAAACATTCCTCTCAGGACCCTCCATACATCAAGGGATCTGACACAGCAGACTCCATTATCGCATCTACAGCCAGAAAGAGGGCCAATGTTCCGGCAACCTCTGGACCTCCTCCTGACAAGGAGAGCAGAAGGATGGACCTCACTGGCAGAAAAATAGAGAGAAACGCGGCAATGCACTGGCGCATGGCAAACTCCACTGCACTACTGAACAGGCACCAGTACCAACATTGGGATGAAATGGGGGACCTAATCAAGCATCTCCCCGAGCAATACCAACAAAGAGCTTCGCATCTAGTGGAAGAGGGGAAGAATATAGCAAATTCATGCCTTAAAACAGCGTTGGACGGGGCAGAGACATCAAGCAGACTGATGGCAAGAGGAATCACTGAAAGGAGACAGGCCTGGCTCAGAATTTCAGGATTCAAGCAAGAGGTACAGAACAACATCCTGAACACCCCTTTCAACGGAGAAACGCTGTTCGGGGCACCAGTCGATGAGAAACTCACCCAACTCAAAAAAGAGAATGAGACGGCGAGGTCCATGGGGACCCTGCAATTCAGAGGGATGAGAAGAGGTACCCCGACACGGAGACCTTACGGAAGGGGAGGAAACCAGCCGGGAACGTCACATCAAACATTCCAGCAAGGCCAGCAAGGCGAGGGTCATGGGCAACAGGGGCAGCAGAAACAGAACTGGCAGTCCTTTCGCAGTAGGGGAAACGGACGAGGCCAAAGAAGAAGAGGGGGAGACCAACCCGCCTCAGTGACTTCGCACGGAGGAGAGTGCTCACCCACAGCATCCCTCCAAGGGTAGAGCACAAAGGAACCAATAAAAGAGGGTTACACGAAAAACACCTACGAGCATGCAACACCGGTGGGCGGCAGACTCAGATTTTTCCTCCAAGAATGGAGAAAAATAAGACAAATGGTTACTCAACATCATACAGTACGGATACTGCATAGAGTTAGAAAGGAGACCTCCAAACAAAAAACCAAAGAGAAGGGAACACTCAGGACAAGAGCTAGCGCAACTCGTAGAGGAAGCACTACAGCTACTCCAAAAGGAGGCCATAGAACCAGTACCATTCAAAGAAAGGAACAAGGGAGTGTACTCAAACTACTTCCTGGTACCAAAGGTGGACGAAACACTAAGACCCATCCTGGATCTACGATTCCTAAACAAGTACGTAAGGACGCAAAAATTCAAAATGACATCCCTACAAGAATTACTCCCACAAATGAGAGACGGAGACTTCATGTCCACCGTGGATCTCAAAGATGCCTACCTGCACATCCCAATGAACAGGCAGCACAAGAATCTGTTAAGGTTCACCATCAACAAGGATCACTACGAATTCACAACCTTGGCATTCGGTCTAAAGTCCGCACCAAGGGTTTTGCAGCGTGAATCTTTCTGGATTCACTATGCTGTGCATTATTCCGCGATCTGGTGGTTGGGTCCGGGTTCGTAGTCTTTCGTTTTTTTTTTCCATAGCCCAGGTGGGCGTCGACGTCCCACCATTTGGTGCACCTCTCGTGACGTCGTCGTGCTTCCTGCGGAAGTCCCACCTTTGGGGCGCCATCTTCAGATTCTTTTTTCTGCCGTTGGGTCTGGATTGTCATCGAGAAGCTCCAGAGTTTTAGAAGAAGGAAGAAGGAAAATACGCGAGTTTCATCGAAGGAGAACTTTTAGAAGACTACAGAGAGAAAGATATTACAGCCGGGACGACGAAGAAGGAGGGGATCCTCGAAATTCTTCGACGCCCATAGGAAAATGCGCACTCAGAGGCTCTGAGCGCAATGGACAAGACACCATTTAAGTTCTGCCCTAACTGCCACCACAAGTACGCGCAGAAGGACCAACATCCGGTCTGCAACCTTTGCCTGCCGATCAACCACGAGAGCAAGGAGTGCAACGCCTGTTCCGCTTTCGCGCCGAAGACTCTCCGGGTGAGAGAACGACAGAGGAGAGCCACCTTCAGCATAGAAGGCAAGGGTAAGGCCCCGTCACTGTACGATCTGGGCCTCTCCACCGACGATGAAGACAACATCGCCGAGGGACCTGATGTCTTCACGGTCGCAGAGACCGATAAGAAAACGTCTGACGAGGTAAGAGACACGTCGAGTACAAAACCACCAAAAGGGCCCCGAAAATCGGAAGGTGACTCTCGAAAAAATGAGTCAAAGTCCTCGAAGGGAACACCGGCGCCGAAAATTTCGACGTCCGCCAGTGGTTCAAAGGACAGAAGGCCGAGCGGATCCTTCGAGAAGGACTCCCAGGTGCCGAAGACCGCCGAGAGACAGAGTTCGTCGAAACAGACCCACGAGGTGGGACGTTCGGCGACGAAAGACAAGGCCGCGTCGACGCAAGCTCCGTCGAAGAGACCTGCGGTCGACTCCGAGCACATCTCCGACATGGAAAAGAAAAAGAGAAGGCTCGAGGCGGAGATGGAGAGCATCCTTCAGAGGAAGAAGGAGTTCGACGAAAGAATGAAAAAATTCAAAATCCCAACGGCCCCGTCGACGGATGTCGTCGAGATCGAGGAGCAGGGAGATTTCGACGCCGAAGAGCAGTCGAGAGGTCCTGAAGAGGAGGAAGAAGGACCCTACTATGAGGGAGAAGATGGTGAAGAGGATCAGCAGTCGTTCTACGACTCGGCGCCGTCGACGACTCAGGAGCTGGAATGGCAGGACATCGACGCCGAAAATCCCGAAGAGCCCGTGGACTCATATCCTTCGAGGCCTTCGCCGCCAGACGACATCGGGGCTTACAACATGGTTGTCAAGAGTGCTGCAGCAGCCTTTGGTGTGAAATTGGACGAGGAGAAGCCGAAAGCAGACTTCCTACTCGAAACTCTGCTCCCCATCCAGACGAGGAGCCAGTTCCTCCCCATGCTCCAAAGCGTGATGAACCAAGGGAAGGAGGCTTTAAGGACCCAGGAACATGCCGGTCCATCACACCCAGAACGGAAAAGAAGTACAAGCACTCCTCGCAGGATCCTCCTTACATCAAGGGATCGGTCACCGCCGACTCCATCATTGCTTCCACGGCCAGGAAAAGAGCCAATGTGCCGGCGACCTCGGGCCCACTTCCTGATAAGGAGAGCAGAAGGATGGACCTCACTGGAAGGAAGGTAGAAAGAAACGCCGCAATGCACTGGCGCATGGCAAACTCAAACGCGCTACTGAACAGACACCAGTACCAGCATTGGGATGAGATGGGGGAACTAGTCAAGCATCTCCCAGAAGAGTACCATCAAAGGGCTTCCCATCTAGTGGAGGAAGGGAAGAATATCGCCAACTCATGCATTAAGACTGCATTGGACGGGCGGAAACTTCGAGCAGACTGATGGCCATAGGGATCACTGAAAGGAGACAGGCTTGGCTCAGAATTTCTGGATTCAAGCAGGAAGTCCAGAACAACATACTGAACACCCCTTTCAACGGTGAAACGCTGTTCGGGGAAACTGTGGACGAGAAGCTCACCCAACTGAAAAAGGAAAATGAGACGGCAAGATCCATGGGGGCCCTGCAATTCAGAGGGTTGCGAAGAGGCACCCGAAATCGGAGACCCTACGGAAGGGGAGGAATCCAGCAGGGTACGTCGCACCAGACATTCCAGCAAGGGCAGCAGGGTGACAGTCACAGCCAGCAGGGACAGCAGAAGCAGAACTGGCAGTACCAGCCTCGAGGCCAGTCCTTTCGCGGGAGGGGAAACGGACGTGACCAAAGGAGGAGAGGGGGAGACCAACCCTCATCTAATTGACTTCACACGCAAAAAGACGCTCACCCCCAGCATACCCCGAAGGGTGAAGCGCAATGTAAGAACACCAAGGGGGTTACACAAAACAAGCGCCTACGAGCATGCAACACCGGTAGGCGGAAGACTGGGCCTCTACCTTCAACAATGGCAACAAATAACCTCAGACAAATGGGTTCTCAACGTCATACAGCACGGATACTGCATAGAGTTAGAGAAAAGGCCTCCAAACAAGAAACCAAAGAGAAGACAGCGCTCGGGTCAAGAGCTCGCTCAACTCAGGGAGGAGACACTTCAACTACTGAAAAAGAGGGCCATAGAACCAGTGCCATGCAGAGAAAGGAACAAGGGAGTGTACTCAAACTACTTCCTGGGACCAAAGGTGGACGAATCACTAAGACCCATCCTGGACCTAAGATTCCTAAACAAATTCATAAAGACGCAAAAATTCAAGATGACATCACTACAAGAAGTGCTACCCCAAATACGAGGCGGAGACTTCATGTCCACCGTGGATCTCAAAGACGCCTACCTGCACATCCCAATGAACAGACGACACAAAAACCTGTTAAGGTTCAACATCAACCAGGATCATTATCAGTTTACAACCCTGGCATTCAGTCTAAAGTCAGCCCCAAGGGTTTTCACAAAATGCCTTGCAGCAGTAGCAGCGTACCTACGAAGGGAAGGGATTCATGTGTATCCTTACCTAGACGACTGGCTAATCAAAGCAAGCACTCGCGACAAGTGCGAGGAGCACGCAGAATGGGTGACAAGAACACTAACAAACCTGGGGTTCTCGATACACTGGGGGAAGTCATCGATGGAACCAGAACAGGTGAAGATCTTCCTGGGGGCTAAGATCAACACCATAGACGGAACGGTCATGCCCAGCGACAGAAGAACAGTAGCCCTGCTGAACGAGACGCGTCTCTACCAGAAGGGGCGAGTTCTGACAGTGAGCAAGATCATGGGGATGATGGCGTCATGCATCCACCTAGTCCCCAATGTACGGCTTCACATGAGACCATTCCAAGAATGGCTGCAACAGCAATGGTCACAAGCAAGCGGGAGTTGGGAGGATCTAGTGGTTATTACGCACGCAGTGCAGGAGGAGATAGCATGGTGGAACAGGGAGAACATAACTACAGGAAAGACCTTGATACCACCAAACCCAACTGTGACCATCACCACGGACGCATCACAAATAGGATGGGGAGCACACATGAACAAGCTCAGGGTGAGGGGTCTGTGGACTCCGGCAGATGCGGTCAGACACATCAATTACCTGGAATTGAAGACTGTCCTGCTAGCCCTGAAGGCCTTCCAGAAGCAGCTATACAACCAGAAAGTGTTGATACAGACGGACAATACTACTACCATGTTCTATATCAACAAGCAGGGAGGGACACAATCGTTTCCCCTTTCCACTCTGGCACAGGAGATTTGGAGATGGGCCATCCCGCTCAAGATAGACCTGCTGGCCATACACCTACCAGGGAAGGACAATGTGGAGGCAGACTGGCTCAGCAGACAGACATCGGCATCCCACGAGTGGGAGCTCAATGGACAGGAAACGCAGAGGCTATTCCAAAGGTGGGGAACACTGACAATAGACCTGTTTGCAACACGCCTGAATGCAAAATGCCAAAACTTCGCATCCAGACAACCAGAACAGCAATCCCAAGGGAATGCCCTATGGATAAGTTGGTCAAAGACATTTGCCTACGCTTTTCCACCGATACCGCTGTTACACAGGGTGCTCGACAAGTGCAGGACCAGCAACATGACACTGATCCTAGTGGCACCACAGTGGGCAAGACAGACATGGTTCTCTCAAATAGTGGAAATGGCACAAGGCACTCCTCACAAATTCACAAGAAGAAAGGACCTGCTCTCCATGCAGAACGGAGAGGTCCTGCATCCAGAGCCAGAGAGCCTCAGCCTGGCGGCATGGCTCCTGAAGACTTAGAGTTTGCGCATCTGAACCTACCTCCAAGCACTATGCGAGTGCTGCGGGAGGCAAGGAGACCTACAACCCGCAAATGCTATGGGGAGAAGTGGAAAAGGTTCACAATATGGTGCAGCAGAAATAAACTACAGAATAAAATGACCAGAAAGTCAACGGTGCTTAGATACCTCACACACCTACTAAAAAGTAATCTATGCTCATCCACCCTAAGGGTACACCTAGCGGCAATCGTAGCTTACACACGAGGGGAGAGAGGAGGGTAGTAAAGAGGTTCCTGGAAGGGGCGAAAAGAATTGCGCCACCAAAGAGGATGCCGCCGCCGGCATGGAACCTCAACGTGGTCCTAACCGAACTTATGAAGGCGCCGTTTGAGCCCATCCACAAGGCCACGCTGCAAATGCTGACAATGAAAATAGCCTTCCTGGTAGCGATAACCTCGCTGCGCAGAGTGAGCGAGCTGCAAGCACTGACACTGCAAGAGCCCTACATCCAGATACACAAGGATAGGGTGGTTCTAAGAACGGACCCACACTTCATGCCTAAGGTGGTGTCGGCATTCCATATGAACCAGACAATTCAGATACCGAGTTTCTTTCAAAACCCCACAACAAGCGCAGAAAGGGCACTGCACACTCTAGACGCTAGAAGGGCAGTGATGCACTACATTGAGAGGACCAAAGAGCACAGGAAGACCAAGCAGTTCTTTGTCTCCTTTGCAACTAGTTTCCTGGGTAGACCGGTGACAAAGCCACCATTGCACGATGGATCGCACTGACAATACAATTCTGCCACAAACAGGCAGGGCAGGAGCTATCGTATGGGCCACGAGCCCACTCCACAAGGAAGAAGGGAGCAACTATTGCCTTTCTGGCAAATACGCCCATTCAAGACATATGCCTGGCGGCAACATGGGCTTCAGTGCACACGTTCACTAAGCACTATTGCGTGGACATACAGATGAACAAGGAAGCACAAGTAGGACAGAAGGTGCTTCCACATATATTCAACGGCCAACACTCATCTACCACCCAGCCGCCACAAAGATAACAAACCGCTACAAAGTCTATGCACAACATAGTGAATCCAGAAAGATTCACGCTGCAAAACAAATAGTTTCTTACCTGTCGGTGTAGTTTTGCAGCTTGAAGATCTTTCTGGATTCACTAGCGAATCCACCCACCTCCGCCAGGAAGATGAGGCTGGAGAAAGAGGTGGAAGGACAAGGAAGAACAGAATAATTGAAATACTAAAGGAAATTTGAAAAGGAAAATTAATAGAACGCCTAGGGTTAAAAAAAAAACGAGAGGAAAAAAGAACCCGAAGATGGCGCCCCAAAGGTGGGACTTCCGCAGGAAGCACGACGACGTCACGAGAGGTGCACCAAATGGTGGGACATCGACCCCCACCTGGGCTACGAAAAAAAAAAAAAAAGAAAGACTACGAATCCGGACCCAACCACCAGATGGCGGAATAATGCACAGCATAGTGAATCCAGAAAGATCTTCAAGCTGCAAAACTACACCGACAGGTAAGAAACTATTCGTTTTCACCAAATGCCTTGCAGCAGTAGCAGCGTACCTGCGGAGGGAAGGGATTCACGTGTATCCTTACCTCGACGACTGGCTAATAAAGGCAAGTTCACGCGAAAAATGCGAGGAACACGCACAGCGTGTCACAAGAACATTAACAAAGCTGGGGTTCTCAATACACTCGGGGAAATCATCAATGGAACCAGAACAAGTGAAGATCTTCCTGGGGGCGCAGATCAACACCGTAAAGAGAACGGTGATGCCCAGCGAGAAAAGGACACTAGCCCTGCTGAAGGAGACGCGCCTATACCAGAAGGGGCGAGCTCTGACAGTGAGAACAGCGAGCAGGATCATGGGGATGATGGCGTCATGCATTCACCTAGTTCCCAATGTGTGCCTACACATGAGACCATTCCAGGAATGGCTGCAACAGCAATGGTCACAAGCAAACGGAAGTTGGGAGGATCTAGTGGTTGTAACGCACGCAGTGCAAGAAGAGATAGCATGGTGGAACAGGGAGAACATATCAATAGGGAAGCCCTTAACACCACCAAGCCCAACAGTGACCATCACCACAGACGCATCCCAGATAGGATGGGGAGCACATATGAACAAGCTCAGAGTGAGGGGTCTGTGGACTCCAGCACATGCGGTCAGACACATCAACTATCTGGAATTAAAGACCGTACTGCTAGCACTGAAGGCCTTCCAGAAAAAACTGTACAACCAAAGGGTGTTGATTCAAACGGACAATACTACAACTATGTTCTACATAAACAAGCAGGGAGGGACACAATCGTTTCCCCTGTCCAACCTGGCTCAGGAAATTTGGAGATGGGCCCTCAAGCTCAAAAAAGACCTGCTGGCCATACACCTACCGGGGAAGGACAATGTAGAAGCAGACTGGCTCAGCAGGCAGACTTCAGCATCCCACGAGTGGGAACTCAATGGGCAGGAAACGCAAAAACTATTCAAGAGGTGAGGCACACCGACAATAGACCTGTTTGCAACACACCAGAATGCAAAATGCCAAAACTTCGCATCCAGACAACCAGGAAAACTATCCCAGTGGAATGCCCTATGGATAAGTTGGTCAAGAACATTTGCCTACGCTTTTCCACTGATACACGGGGTACTCAACAAGTGCAGGACCAGCAACATGACGCTGATCCTAGTGGCACCACTGTGGGCAAGACAGACATGGTACTCGCAAATAGTGGAAATGGCACAGGGGCCACCACACAAGTTCACCAAAAGAAAAGACTTACTCTCCATGCAAAACGGAGAAGTTCTACACCCAGAGCCAGAGAGCCTCTGCCTAGCGGCATGGCTCCTGAAGACATAGTTCGCACACCTTAAGCTACCTCAAAGCACTACGCGAGTGCTCCGGGAGGCAAGAAGACCGACCACACGGAAATGCTATGGGGAAAAGTGGAAGAGGTTCACACTGTGGTGCAGATAAAATAAACTGCAAAATAAGTTGACAAGGGAGTCAACGGTGCTTAGATACCTCACGCATCTACTAAAAGCCAAACTATGTTCGTCTTCGCTAAGAGTCCACCTAGCGGCGATTGTGGCCTACACACGAGGTGAGACGGGAGAAAGTTTCTTTACGTCATGAGTAGTAAAGAGATTCCTGGAGGGGGCAAAAAGGATAGCGCCACCAAAGAGGATTCCGCCGCCGGCATGGAACCTCAACATAGTGTGGTAAATATTTCGTTACCGGTACTATTTTTTATGCGGTAAAGTCTATTAAAAATAACTCAGTAAAATGAGAGGCAGAATCCGTGGTATTAGAGGTTTAAAAAGGCTTTATTCCTATACAAAGGAATACAATTTAAATTGTAGGCGTTCTATTCCATCACCACGAAAGTTCAGGAAGGAAGGGCATATTTTATTGACAGGTAATCATTTTTATAGAAAAGGCATTACAGTAAAACAGATGCAGTAGGCGTATCAACTGATAAGAAAAATAAACTATGCATGCGTAACTAGAATAGGCGTAACTAGACAACGTCATCATACATGATGTCATTAGTGGGTGGATCCATAAGAGAATCCTGCAATGTCAGCAGAATCCTGCAATGTCAGCAGAAATATTTGGCAGAGATGCGTGCGCAGCCGCATGACGTGTGATTGACGTGCAACTAGAGGGAGAAAGGGACTTGACATTTAGCTCTACATGTGGAGACAAAAGTCTGGGGTTATGTCAACCTAATCCCAAATCATATCTAATATCCTATGTTTAAAGAACTGTGTTATCCAAAAAGAGAGGTCTCTTAGGATAGAATCTTATTCTATACTGACTATACTGACTAGTGCGTGTACAAGCGTCTAAGTGTCTACACTAAATGCGAGGGGGTAGGAATATTCCATGGTAACAGGGCCATGAATTACTTGCATGAGGACAGCGAGGCCTGGCCCCTTTGCACGGTAGCTGGAGAAATGTTTACCTAAACTGCTAGACAGGAATGCATCGGATGAGGGGCGGAGGAGATAATCTTGAAGGTGAAATACAGTTCTTGGCAGGCGACGGGCTGGATCAGGCACCGTTAGCCGCGCAGGGAGTGAGACAAAGTTCATGGTCACAGATGCAGGCTCAGACTGGAGCTTTCAAAGGCAGAAGACAGGAAAAGGCTTGATGACAGAATTCGGGCCTACTCGCCTGAATCTGTAAAAATGTGGAAAGTGAACCACATAAAGTCGGTGGCCTTTCATACTTAGAAAAGGAATATCTGACCCATTCATGGTGGATCTGAAAGAGGACATATTGACGGTGGACGCACATATATTTGCGTCTTCAAAACTGGAGCAGGAGGGAACATACATGTACGTATAGCATGTACATGGAGCCGTTGGGGTCTACGATAGGGGACATAACTGATCACAAAATTCATATTTCCTCATTCCCTCCTTGTCCCCTTCGGACCCTTAGGAGATATCGATCTTCATCAATCCATCGATCTGTTCATATAGCATCATTTGTTCTTCTTTCTTCTTCCGGGATCTCGAACGAAAACTTGGATGTGGGATACACGAGGTGGCACACAGACCACAAATCGCTGGCCCACATTGTAGACATAAGCAGCAACTGAATAGTATGAGAAAGCCAATACCTAGGAAGGAGAGCATTCTCCATCCCCAGGCTGACAACACGCCCCAGAACCAACCGGACCAAGTCCAGGTGCCTGGACTCTGGTGTATCTGGCTTACAATCTTATGAAGGCGGGTTATGGCTTTATATACTGACGGCGAATTTTCTGGTATGAAAATGCAACAACTTGATCCGATGACCCTACAAGCTCCGCCCCTATCGGCTAGGATGACGTCAAGGACAAGACGATTTTGAAGCACAACAATCCGCATAGCAGACTGCTCTTCTGTTAAATTGCCTAAGGCGGAAATAGTTTCGTTCACTACTGCTTCAAGGGTTCTGGTTAATCTACGTATCAGCTTACTATTAGTGACTGTACCTATATATGGAAAGAAACCTTTATTGAAATCTGTGTATTTTTCCCATGCTGTTTCAGTGTAATCAACAATTGGGAGATCTCTCTGCTGTCTATTGTGTACTAAATGAGTATTTCTGTGATAATCAGGAGGAGCTAGGAAAACAGGTGGTAGGAGGAATGCTATGTAACAGGTACCATCCCAATCTAAAGGTAGACGTACATATGCAGTCTGGCCACATATGAAGTAGGAATGACGAGAAGCTCTAAATGTAGACTTGCCTTGATCACTGAATTTTATTACAGTGGTGCATTTACTATGGCCCATGTGTATGGAGCCATTCTTTCTTATACATAGTTCCCCTTTTACTGGGAATACGGACATGGCGGGCAAGATTGGTGTAGCTTCAGATTCAACGTTCAGGATCATGAGGTTAAGTGTAAAATTACCTAATCCATATACTTCATTTTCTAGATCAGTTCCTGTTCTTTTGGGAAGTCCCTCCTTGTTAGGGTAGCAGACTTTAAGCAAAACTAAGTTCAGGTTTCCCCATACCCAGTTGTCTTGATAAACTGCGGAATTCGAATCTAGGGAATTAATCAAACTAAACCATGCTCCACAGGAGCCATTGTGTGTGAACGGATAGGGAAAGAGGGGCAAAACTCCCTTATAGTTCTGATAGGGAGGGAGTCGGCCACATATCCAACAATTTGTGGCATTGCTGGTTTGATGGGAATGATGTAGCATACTAATGAAAGTGTTATTGCGCAGCGCAAATCTATAAGACAATTCATGTGGAGGTAATTCACTAAAAGAATGTTCTGCAGTTATATTATAAGCATGCTTAGGAATAGGGTAATACATGTGCAATAGGATGCTGACAATGATGATCAGAAGACTTAGAAAAAACAAAATTAATAATGTTACTGTACAATGACTACGAAATGATTTACAATACGCATGCTTCTTGAGCAGCATTTGATTATTTCTTTCTCTATTCCGGTCCAGAGGATACATGTCAGAGACAAATTCAACCGATTCACCTTGGAGAGGACTTAAACAATCAAATTGTCTGACTTACTGGACCTCAATTTTAGTTTATACAGTTCTGAGTTCGATTGCTCAACCAAGGGGAGCTTTGTGTCTGTCTGTGAGGGAATACAGGGTTGAGTCTCTACGCTGGATGGTAGTCCATAAAATTTCTTGATATGGCTCGAGTGCAGCCACCCTTTTCTTCCCTCGATTTTCACAGCAGTCCTTGTGGTAAGTAAAACCAACTTCGGTGACTTCCACCTAGGATCCAGTTGGGTCTTCCGGTCGAAATTCCTGACTAAAACCAGATCCCCAGGAACCACGTCATGGGGTTTCACCTCAGTATTGTCGGGAAAAGCTGCGGATACCTGTGAACGACAAGATTGTAGTGCAGACATCAAGGAAGCCAGGTAATCTGTCAGCATATTACAGTCAACGTCAGTTATTTTACGAGGTATAGGCGTCCCCCACATATTTGGTGGTCTACCGAAGATCACCTCATACGGGGATAGCCCTGTTCGAGAATGTGCTACCATTCTCATGTAAAAGAGCGCAACTGGCAAAGCTACTATCCAATCGACTCCTTTTTCTCTACATATTTTGGACAATCTAATTTTCAGAGTTTGATTATGGCGTTCCACGAGACCTGCCGCCTCGGGATGTCGGACACAGTGAAACTTCCATTGGTATCCTAATAGAAGGGAAACGTGTTTCATTAGTTCGGATGAGAACGGCTGGCCGTTATCTGAGTAGACAACACGTGGTAAACCGTACCGTGGGAAGAATTCTCGAACTAACTGTTTGGCAGTAGTCGGGGCAGTGTAATCTGAAACCGGGTATGCTTCTGTCCAACGGGAAAGAGCACAGACAACTACGAGAACATATTTGAATCCTCGACATCGTTCCATCTGGATATAATCCATCTGGAGGACTTCAAAAGGGTGATCGGGAGTTTGGAATCCACCCTGCTCTACGGGGATGCTTTTACCTGGATTAAACTGACAACATATCATACAGGTACGAACTTTTTGTTTCGCTGCGGCTCGCAAGTGTTTGTTGAACCAAATGTGTTGAATGCTATCTAGCATAGCTTTTTCTCCTAGGTGCGCTGGACTATGTATAGTGTTAATGATGACTTGGACCATTGAGTCGGGAAGAAACCATATAGATTTTTCCTTCGTCATCCATCCTTGATCTGTTTGGATCCCTCCTAATTCAGTCCATTTCTTTATTTCTTCTGGTGTAGCATGTGTCTGTATGTCAATTACATCAAGGGCGGGATCCTTAACTGTCATGCAATGTGTTGGTGTCGGGACTATTGTCTTTGTCATGTCAGTTGTGTGAATCTGATTCTGAGCAGTCTGTTTAGCTGTTCTGTCAGCTAGGTCATTACCCTGAGAAATAATATCGGTAACCTTTGTGTGGGCTTTGCATTTCATAATCGATATTGCAGTAGGTAGATGAATCGCGTCTAATAGGGCTTGAATGAGGGGTCCGTGTTGGATGTGGGCACCGTGAGAAGTTAAATAACCTCTCTCTCGCCACAGTACGCCGAAGTCATGGACGACTCCGAATGCATAACGTGAATCTGTGTATATGTTGACTTTTTTATTTGTGGCTTGAATACAGGCTTGTGTCAGAGCGATGAGCTCTGCTGCTTGAGCTGACAAAGTGTTAATACAATTTGTTTCAATGACTTCAGTATCTGTTGTGACTGCGTAAGCGGCCACTAACTCTCCTGTACTTGTTCTCATACATGACCCATCTACATATAATGTCAAGTCTGGATCTGTCAAAGGGATATCTGTCAAGTCTTGTCTGGGTTTCGTCGTGATAGTAATGACTTCGACACAATCATGTGCCAATGGATCTGTTCCGCCTACTGGTAACAGTGTGGCAGGATTTAACGTATTACAACGTCGGATTTCTATGTGTGGCTGAAACAATGTTAATTCGTAACCGGTGAGTCTTGCTATAGTCAAGTGTTGTGTTTGTGTGCGGTTCAAGAGAACCTCTACTGCATGTGGTACTTGTACTGTCAATTGATGTCCTAACACTATGGCATCGCTTTGTCTGATTGCCAAAGCTGTTGCTGCCACTGATTTCAGGCACGCTGGAAGTGCCTGAGCTACTGGATCTAATGTACTAGAGAAATAAGCACAAGGTTTGTGTGATCCTGCTTGTTCCTGAGTGAGTACTGACAAAGCAGTACCTTCGCGTTCTGTAACAAAGAGTGTAAACTGTTTACTGTAACATGGTGTTGCTAGGACAGGTGCTTGACATAAAGCTTTCTTTAAGCTTTCAAAGGCGTGTGTATGTTCTGGAGTCCAAGGGAGGACAGTCGATGTGGCTGCCTCCTGTGTTGTCAACTGGATGAGTGGTTTTGCTAGAAATGCATATTGAGGGATCCACTGCCTACAGTATGAAGTGAGGCCTATAAAAGCCCGCACCTCCTTTTGTGTCTTGGGTGGTGGCATGTTAGCAATTAACTGGACGCGGTCGGGTGTAAGCTGCCTTCCCTCCTTGGACAGCGAGTGCCCAAGATAAACAACTCGCTGGACACAGAATTGCAGCTTGGAAGGGGACACCTTGTGCCCCTTGTCGGCCAGAAATTTTAAAACCGTCAGTGACGCCTTTTCACATTCAGGTTCGCTTCGGGCGGTGATCAGCAGATCATCGACATATTGAAGCAAGGCAGTGTTAACTGGCATGTGGATACTGTCAAGTTCTCGTTTCAGTGCTTGGCTATAGATGCTGGGGCTTTCTGTAAATCCTTGAGGTGCGCGTGTAAATTTAAAACTTCGTCCATTTAAACTAAAACCGAAAAGATATTGACTTTCTGGATCAATTGGGACACTAAAGAAAGCATTCTTGAGATCAATTACAGTGAAAAACGTTGCTTCTGAGTCAATGGCTGTCAATAATGAAGAGATGTCTGGGACCACGGGGTATTGTGGTACAATGCATTTATTTAATTCGCGCAGATCAATAACTAATCGATATACTGGTGGTGCTTTTGGATCCGTTCTTTTAAGGATCGGAATTATCGGGGAATTACATACATTGGAGTCAGTTTCGACAACCACTCCTTGGGCAATAAGCTCGTCAATGATTTGCAGTAAAGCCACTACAGCATCTGGAGGTAACTTGTATTGTCGCATTCGTGGTAGTACCACTCCTGATTTCAGTGTAACTCGATATGGTGTAATGTTCATGCAACCAACATCAGTGGGGCCTTGTGCCCATAAATGTGTAGGTAAATTCTGCAGTCGGTGATCCATGTCTCTGGATACGTAGTGACCTTTAAAGTCACGTAAAAATAGTCGTACTCCTTCCGGAGAGCAACATATTATGGCTCCTAGAGCTTTCAATGTCTTTATGCCTAACAAGTTTTCTGGACATGATTTAGCAAGCAATAAATCTATAGTACGTGTTAATGGACCGACTGTAAGTGGAAGAGGTTGTGTTACGTCATTAATTATAGGTTTTCCTGAGAATCCAAGGGAAATATTTTGTGAGCCTGAGAGGGGTGCCCCTGGAACTTCACTGCGTCTTATAGTTGTTCTGCTTGCCCCTGTATCAAGTAAAAACTTTCTGTCTTCCCCTAATAGTTCACTATGTACATAAGGTCCCTCTTGGTCTACAGGAACCTCTATAAGGGGTAAGCCAACTTCCCTCTCTAGGCTATCTCATGAGTATCGTTGATAATCGGGATAATCTGTTTGTGCGTACTGATACATTTGTTGTGTTGTTGCTTGTGTTGTAGCAACAGGCTGCGCTTGTGGTGATGCTACGATCTGTTGTGGAGCTGCCTGTTGCGGAGCTAATTGTTGCGGAGCTAACCTAGGTTGTGCCTGCTGAGGCAGTTGCTGTTGATTCTGATCCTGTCTAGGTGGACGTGGTCTCTCATGTGTTCTACCTGTGGCAATATTATGTTTCAGGACTGGACAATCGTGTATATAATGACCTGGTTGTTTACAATAGTTGCATGTCCCTTTCGCAGGACTTGCGGAATCACCCTTTTGGTGACTATCGGCTGGAACTGATTGTGCAACAAGCATTTTCATTTTTGTATCTTTCATACGTCTTTGTTCATGTTCTTGTTCTTCTCTAATTCTATTGTGGTGATATTGTAACATCTGTAGCATCTGTGATGGTGTATTACCTTGCCAGGTACTTTCGAATTTCAATACTCTATTCTTGACTTGTAGCAGAGAATTTTCAACTAATTTTGTCACAAACAGATGTGGATATGACTCACTACTGGCTTTTATACCACTATTTATACTAAAACATTTTTCAAATCGGGAATAGAAATCACTAGTGTCTTCATCTGGTTTTTGTTTACAGGCTGAGATTGCACCCCAGTCTTCCTTTTTCGTAGTTAATAAACGTGGCAGTACCTGTATTAGTAATCCTGCTAATGCTGTAGTCTTATCCCCAAGCCCTGCTCCTGCAGCTCGGGCCTTTTCTTCGTTTTCTAATGCTGTCCAATCTATCTTTTGGTCTCCCACCTCCCATTCCTTTTCTTTGAGTTTCTCATAAACACCGGCAGGTAATAGGACTTTCAATATTTTCATAATGTCGGGGTAGGTATACTCTCCCATGAGTAACATGTCTTTTATCTCACGATGGAAACCTGCTGGGTCCTTGTCATGACTAGGTACTACTTTCTTCATTTCTAATAATTCCAGTTTAGTTATAGGCGTGTATACAAACACGCGTGTAAAATTATCATCGGCACCTCTAATTGGGTGTACTTCGCGTAACGGATTCTGTCTATCTATGTGATACATTTTTCTCCCCATGATGGGAACTGGAACGTGTTCTGGGCATACGAAATTTAAATATTGATTTCGAGATTCTAGAATTTCCTTAATCAAATCAGTACCTGACCCTCTCCATATATTCGTGAGTAGTTCTGTCAATATGTCAGGTAAGGGTCCTGGATCGGAGTGTTGGTTTTTATATAATATAAGGAGGTGTTGAATCATGTATATACTAGCTAAACGCTGTTCATAGGGGTCTAGATTCAGAAACGTGTGTGCAAGTACATCGTCATTGTATTCGCCGGGACTGTCAGCCCATTGTACTGCTGACCTGGCTAATTCTTGTTCGTCCATGGAATCGAGCACGTGGTACCCCCTTCGATCTCGGAGTAATTTATCAGCGGCTTGGAATAAGTGTTCAGGGGATTTTGTATTTAGCATAGGGTTTGGAAGATGTCTATTACATTCTGGACGTATTGGACGTATTGGGTCGTTAAAACCTCTGGTATTATTATGGGATCTTCCTCTACCTACATAAGCTATTGTATCTACGTGGTCTGATTCTTGCTCCCCCTCCTCTCTGTTTAAGTCAGTGGCGTCTACCTCTAATCTTTCTTCGTGTATTCGCTCTATTTCTTTGCGGATCTTTCGGTACATAGCTACTATACATAACAATTTATCATGTCTTCCTTCTGATATATTCTTACCCCAAGTGACAAGTTTTTGCATTTCTTCCGGATTTACCCCTGGCCGGTCTTGATTTCTGATTACACAGTTTATGAGGAAACGTAACAGTTGTCCCTGTACCTCCACTTTCTGGTACTCCATGGCTCTGCTAATACTTTCAGGACCTCGTCCTGACTGGACAAAGTGATATATATTTTCTAAATGTGTAGCCATTCCTGGTAGCTTCGTTAAATATATCGCGGCTCGTCGAATACGTAATGATGACAGCAGCATTTCGTCCCGTTTACCGGGTACAGGATCATATCTACAATCTACTAGAAGTTCCTTGAGCATGTCGGGGGTTGCTAGTTTGGGCGTACGTTGGTGTGCTAATTCTCTAAGGGAAAATTTATCTCCTCTGGGTGGCGTAGAAAAAATGTCTGTCGTACCTCCTATAGCACCGTCTGGGGTGCTGGACGTAAAAGGATTTGTTGAAGGTGAGACAGCAACCGTCGTTGCGGGAAAAACTGTAGAAACAGATGTGTTTGTCGGAATGTGTGTCAGAGCTTGTTGTTGTGGAGGTACAGACGGAGAATCTTGGCGATGAGCATCATCGGCAAGCGGTCTATGTGGTGCGGTATTAGCATACTCGGGAGCTGCGTCATCTAAATAGGAGGAAAGGAAAACATCTTGTGCGGTTCTAGGATGCCCCTTGGGATGTGCTTTTATCGGAAACAATGGAGGTGGCAAGTCTTTTGGTATTTCCGGAGTAGCCTTAGGTAACCCTTCGGCCAGAAGTGGATACATACCATTCATAAGGGCATTTCTTTGTCTGTCTATTTGTTCTGATTTTACTCGGGTACCTTCCTCAAGTAATAGATTTTCTCGGGTTTTATTTGGATTCTCCCTACCTTTCTCTTCCTGTCTGAGTGCTTTTTCCGTGCGTCTATATGATTCTTTACGCCATAATTCAATGGCATCTTTCTGTGACTGTCTGGCTTTCTTTTTCCATAATTCTTCTTCTACTCTCATGATGCAATCTGCATCCCAGGTCCCCGCTGCGGGCCATCTCTGACTCTCTGGTAATTCTTTGGTGTAGTCTACCCATAGATCAAGAAATAATACGGCATCTAGGCCATGTTTATGATACATAAAGTACCCTGGAGTGTCCCTAGGTGGGATGGGAACAGCTTCTTCGAGTACTCCTTTTCTAGTTTTGATCTGTCTTAGTTTCGAGAAGAGCGGCATTTTTAGACCTTATTACTAGAACACACTTTATACAAGAAAACACAATAATGAACAGTCATTCACACCACAGTATATAGAACGTATTTAAAACATTTAACACTTAACAGTTTTACGAACAATGATAACTAATAGAAAACTAGTTACTGACATAATACTGACACTAGATAATACTTCAAAACATACTATATATACTGCTAAAACAGTACAGATACACTGCTAAAACAGTGCAGACCGGATTTGCGTACCCAAACCCGTCTTGACCGGCACAAACTATGTGCACGTTAAATGCCTCCCCGGTAATGGTACTCACCGGGTAGCTCGGAACGGAAGGCCTCGGAACGGAACTGAAACTGGACTGGACCGGACTGGACTCGGAACTTCGGAACCTGGCGGGTCTCTGTATACCTCGGATCTTGCTCTCTCAGCTAGGCTCTGGTCGGGATACTTCGCACTTCTCACCGCCTCGTCTGGGTGTTGATCGCAGCCTCAGTCGTCCCCGCTTGGCCGGAGGGAGATACAGGAAATCCTGCGGATACGCGTTTTTTGTCCGTTCAGCTGTGGCAGGAGACCGGGCCTGCAACGCACCGCCGGCGCGTGAGATGAGAAAGTGTCCCTGTTCGGGCGCCAATTTATGTGGTAAATATTTCGTTACCGGTACTATTTTTTATGCGGTAAAGTCTATTAAAAATAACTCAGTAAAATGAGAGGCAGAATCCGTGGTATTAGAGGTTTAAAAAGGCTTTATTCCTATACAAAGGAATACAATTTAAATTGTAGGCGTTCTATTCCATCACCACGAAAGTTCAGGAAGGAAGGGCATATTTTATTGACAGGTAATCATTTTTATAGAAAAGGCATTACAGTAAAACAGATGCAGTAGGCGTATCAACTGATAAGAAAAATAAACTATGCATGCGTAACTAGAATAGGCGTAACTAGACAACGTCATCATACATGATGTCATTAGTGGGTGGATCCATAAGAGAATCCTGCAATGTCAGCAGAATCCTGCAATGTCAGCAGAAATATTTGGCAGAGATGCGTGCGCAGCCGCATGACGTGTGATTGACGTGCAACTAGAGGGAGAAAGGGACTTGACATTTAGCTCTACATGTGGAGACAAAAGTCTGGGGTTATGTCAACCTAATCCCAAATCATATCTAATATCCTATGTTTAAAGAACTGTGTTATCCAAAAAGAGAGGTCTCTTAGGATAGAATCTTATTCTATACTGACTATACTGACTAGTGCGTGTACAAGCGTCTAAGTGTCTACACTAAATGCGAGGGGGTAGGAATATTCCATGGTAACAGGGCCATGAATTACTTGCATGAGGACAGCGAGGCCTGGCCCCTTTGCACGGTAGCTGGAGGAATGTTTACCTAAACTGCTAGACAGGAATGCATCGGATGAGGGGCGGAGGAGATAATCTTGAAGGTGAAATACAGTTCTTGGCAGGCGACGGGCTGGATCAGGCACCGTTAGCCGCGCAGGGAGTGAGACAAAGTTCATGGTCACAGATGCAGGCTCAGACTGGAGCTTTCAAAGGCAGAAGACAGGAAAAGGCTTGATGACAGAATTCGGGCCTACTCGCCTGAATCTGTAAAAATGTGGAAAGTGAACCACATAAAGTCGGTGGCCTTTCATACTTAGAAAAGGAATATCTGACCCATTCATGGTGGATCTGAAAGAGGACATATTGACGGTGGACGCACATATATTTGCGTCTTCAAAACTGGAGCAGGAGGGAACATACATGTACGTATAGCATGTACATGGAGCCGTTGGGGTCTACGATAGGGGACATAACTGATCACAAAATTCATATTTCCTCAATAGTCCTGACGGAACTTATGAAGGCGCCCTTTGAGCCCATCCACAAGGCCTCACTACAAATGCTGACAATGAAAACAGCCTTTCTGGTAGCAATAACCTCGCTGCGCAGAGTGAGCGAACTGCAAGCGTTAACGCTGCAAGAGCCCTACATCCAAATACACTAGGAACGAGTCGTAATGAGGACTGACCCACACTTCATGCCTAAGGTAGTGTCAGCATTCCATATGAACCAAACTATACAAATACCTAGTTTCTTTCAAAACCCAGTCACAAGCACAGAGAGGGCACTACACACTCTAGACGCTAGAAGAGCGGTGATGCACTACATCAGGAGAACAAAGGAGCACAGGAAAAGCAAGCAGTTTTTTGTGTCCTTCGCAACCAGCTTCTTGGGTAGACCAGTAACAAAAAGCACCATCGCGTGATGGATCGCACTAACGATACAATTCTGCCACAAACAGGCAGGGCAGGAGCTAACGGAGGGGGCACGGGCCCTCTCCACAAGAAGGAAGGGAGCGACGATTGCCTTTCTGGCAAACACACCCATTCAAGACATATGCCTGGCGGCAACATGGGCTTCAGTGAATACGTTCACTAAGCACTACTGCGTGGATATACAAATGAACAAGGAAGCACAAGTAGGGCAAAAGGTGCTTCAACATGTATTCAACGACCAACGCTCATCTTCCACCCAGCCGCCACAAAGATGACAAACCCCTACAAAGTCTATGCACAGCATAGTGAATCCAGAAAGATTCACGCTGCAAAACGAATAGTTTCTTACCTGTCGGTGTAGTTTTGCAGCTTGAAGATCTTTCTGGATTCACTAGCGAACCCACCCACCTCCGCCAGAAAGATGAGGCAGGAGAGGAAGGTGGAAGGACAGAGTAAAAGAACAAAAGAATACTGAAAGTGGATACATTGAAAAAGGGAAATTACTAAAGAACGCCTAGGGTTAAAAAAGAACCCGAAGATGGCGTCCCAAGGTGGGACTTCCGCAAGAAGCATGCCGACGTCACAAGAAGTACACCAAATGCTGGGACGTCGACGCCCACCTGGGCTACAAAAAAAAAAAAAAAGACTATGATTCCGGACCCAACTACCAGACCGCGGAATAATGCGCAGCATAGTGAATCCAGAAAGATCTTCAAGCTGCAAAACTACACCGACAGGTAAACTATTAGTTATTTGCAATAGATTACTTCCAGGATTACTTTTCTAATTCCAGCACTGGATCCTAGATTCAGTCCTGGGACAGGTCTTGGAAACAAGTGAGTAAACTAGTATTAGTTACTGTTGTGATTTTTAGGCAATATTTTGCTATTTTAAAAGTTGAGGCTTAGAAGAAATTTCATAGGAAAACAGTCAATGATTCCCTATGGGAGAAAATTCAAGTTACAGGTAAAGTATGTTCTCGTTACTTTTGTAATCTAGGGCTGAGCTCTTAGGCTCAGTACTTGGGACCTCTATCTAAAACAGGTAAGTAAATACGTTTTCAGATATTATACGATTTTTAAAGAATATTTAAAGATTGCAGAAATTGACACTTAGAAGAAATTTCACAGAAAAACAGTCAATGATTTCCTATGGAAGAAAATTGGGTTAATGGTAAGTACGGTTGTGAGTACTTTTCAGGGTCAGTGCTGGGCACCAAGATCCAGCACTGGGATCTCTCCTAATAGCAGGTGAGTATTTCCGTTTTGCAGATTAATCTTTCTGGATTCAGTATGCTGTGCATTATTCCGCGGTCTGGTGGTTGGGTCCGGAATCGTAGTCTTTGTTTTGTTTTGGTTTTTTTGTAGCCCAGGTGGGCGTCTACGTCCCAACATTTGGTGTACTTCTCGTGACGTCGGCACGCTTCCGGCGAAAGCTCCCACCTCGGGGCGCCATCTTCAGAATTCTTTCCGCCGTTGGGTCTGGATCGTCACCGTGAAGCTCCAGAGTTTTTGCGAAGAAAAGATGAAAAAGCACGAGTTTCATCAAAGAAGAAGTTGAGGAAGACTACAGAAAGGCAGATCAACAAGCCGGGACGACGAAGAAGGAGGACAACCTCGAGATCTTCGACGTCCAACGGAGAATGCGCACTCAGGGACACTGAGCGCAGGAATGGACAAGACACCCTTTAAATTCTGCCGTAACTGCCACCATAAATACGCGCAGAAGGACCAACACCCGGTCTGCAATCTTTGCCTGCCAGTCGACCACGAGAGCAAAGACTGCAACGCCTGTTCCGCCTTCACACCGAAGACACTCCGGGTGAGAGAGAGACAGAGGGGAGCCAATTACAACATGCAGGGCAAGGGACAGGCCCCGTCGCTGTACGAACTGGGCCTCTCCACCGACGATTAAGACAATGTCGCCGAGGGACCTGATGACTTCACGGTCGCAGAGACCGATGAGAAAACATCTGACAAGGTAGGAGAGACGTCGAACACTAAACCCTCGATAGGGCCCCGAAAACCAGAGCCTGACTCTTGAAAAACAGAGTCAAAGTCCTTGAAAGGAGCACCGGCGCTGAAACTTTCGACGACCGCAACTGCATCCAAGGATGTAAGGCCCAGCGGATCCTTCGAAAAGGACTCCCAGGTGGCGAAGACCGGCGAAAAGCCACGGTCGTCGAAGCAAGGCCAAGAACTGGGGCGCTCGAGACCCGTGCTCGATGCCGAACAGGCCTCTGAACTGGAAAAGAAGAAGAGGAGGCTCGAGGCAGAAACGGAGAGCATCCTACAAAGGAAAAAGGAGTTCGACGAAAAAATGAAATAATTCACAATTCCCACGAAACCTCCATCAGTCATTGTAGACGTCGAGGAACAGGAAGAGTTTGACGCCGAAGAACTGTCAAACTCACGGAGATGAAGAAGAGGACCTATACTACGAGGGAGAGGAAGATGATGAACAATCAAACTACGGCTCGGCGCCGTCGACGACACAGGACCTGGAGTGGCAGAACCTTGTCGCCGAAAATCCGGAAGAGCCTGTGGAGACTTACCCTTCGAGGCCTTCGCCGCCAGATGACATGGGGGCCTACAATTTGGTCATCAAAAGCGCAGCAGCAGCTTTTGGGGTCAAGCTTGAGGAAGGAAAGCTAAAAGCAGACTTTTTACTGGAAACACTGCTCCCCATCCAAACAAGGAGCCAGTTCCTCCCCATGCTCCAAAGTGTCATGAACCAGGGGAAGGAGGCGTTCAACGACCCAGCAACATGCAGGTCCATCACACTTAGGACGGAGAAGAAGTATAAACACTCCTCCCAGGAACCTCCATGCATCAAGGGATCCGTCACAGTGGATTCCATCATTGCATTGACTGCCAGGAAAAGGGCTAATGTCCCGGCAACCTCTGGGCCACCACCAGACAAGGAAAGCAGGAGGATGGACCTGACTGGGAGAAAAATTGAGAGAAACGCGGCGATGCACTGGCACATGGCGAACTCCAATGCCCTGCTGAACAGACACCAATACCAACATTGGGACGAAATGGGGGAGCTAATCAAGCACTTTCCCCAAACAATACCAGCAAAGAGCCTCGCACCTGGTGGAGGAAGGGAAGAATATAGCGAATTCTTGCCTTAAAACTTCCTTGGATGGAGCCGAAACATCAAGCAGGTTGATGGCAATAGGAATAACAGAAAGAAGCCAGGCCTGGCTCAGGATCTCAGGCTTTAAGCCGGAAGTCCAGAACAACATCCTGAACACCCCTTTCAACGGGGAAACGCTGTTCAGAGCACCGGTGGATGAAAAACTCACCCAGCTCAAAAAGGAGAACGAAACAGCAAGGTCCATGGGGGCCCTGCAATTCAGAGGGATGAGAAGAGGTACCCCTACACGGAGACCATACGGAAGGGGAGGAAACCAGCCGGTAACATCACACCAGACATTCCAGAAGGGCAACCAGGGTGACAATCACGGACAGCAGGGGCAGCAGAAACAAAACTGGTAGTACCAGCCTTGGGGCCAGTCCTTTCGCAGTAGGGGGAACGGACGAGGGCAAAGACGAAGAGGGGGAGAACAACCCGCCTCAAAGTGACTCCGCCTGGCAAAGCGTGCTCACCCACAAGATCCCTCCGAGGGGAGAGCACAAAAAATCCAACAAGAGAGGGTTACACAGACCAAATGCCAACGAGCATGTAACACCAGTAGGCGGCAGGCTGAGACGTTTCCTTCAGGAATGGAAAAAGATAACCGACAAATGGATACTCAACATCATACAGTTTGGATACTGCATAGAGTTGGAAAGGAAACCACCAAACAGGAAACCAAAGAGAAGGGAACACTCAGGACAGGAGCTAGTGCAACTAGTAGAGGAAGCACAAGAGCTACTCCAAAAGGAGGCTATAGAACCAGTACCGAAAGGAACAAAGGAGTGTACTCAAACTACTTCCTGGTACCAAAGGTGGACGAAACACTAAGACCCATCCTGGATCTACGATTCCTAAACAAGTACGTAAGGACGCAAAAATTAAAAATGACATCCCTACAAGAATTACTCCCACAAATGAGAGACAGAGACTTCATGTCCACCGTGGATCTCAAAGACGCTTATCTGCACATGCCAATGAACAGGCAGCACAAACATCTGTTACGATTCTCCATCAACAAAGAACACTACCAATTCACAACCATGGCTTTCGGACTAAAGTCCGCACCAAGGGTTTTCACAAAATGCCTTGCGGCATACCTGCGGAGGGAAGGGATTCATGTGTACCCTTATCTCGACGACTGGCTAATAAAGGCAAGTTCACGCGAAAGATGCGAGGAACACGCACAGCGGGTCACAAGGACACTAACGAAGCTGGGATTCTCCATACACTGGGGGAAATCCTCAATGGAACCGGAACAGGTGAAGATCTTCCTGGGGGCACAGATCAACACCATACAGAGAACGGTGATCCCCAGCGACAAGAGAACACTGGCCCTGCTGAGAGAGACGCGCCTCTACCAGAAGGGGCGAGCTCTGACAGTGAGGACAGCATGCAAGATCATGGGGATGATGGCTGTAGGAAGGTGGATATCTGACTATGGTTACCCCCAACTTTTTGCCTAGTGTCTAGCTGGTTTTTCGACTTAGTTGGCCTGAGATCCTGCCATTCAGGGTCTCAGGCTGTCTGCTCTCTCTTAAAATGGACTCCATGTACCCTAGGTACATACACAATTGGTAAGGATCACCTTATTGGACCCTGTACAGTGTACCCTAGGTACCCAGGGCATAGGTGTACCCTAGGCCTCCCAGGGGCTGCAGCATGTATTATGCCACCCCTGGTTTGGCCTTCCAATCAGACACAACTGGCTGATCACTCAGCTGGGGCAAGGTCGTGTAATCACCCCTTACTTAGATATAGTATACCCATATCTGCCCCTAAAATAGACACATGTGTACCTATTAGCCACTCCTATGGCAGGCCTTAACAATCCTGGAGGCAGAGTGCTTGGTAACATGTGAGATGGTGCTCTAGCATGAGCTGAGCCTGTCTGCAGCTTTCGGAACCATGTCCTTATAGCTGTTCTATGATATAGCCTACCATATACTCTTAAAGTGCCTTATAATCTTAAACGGTTATGGTAACTATGGTTTGGCTTTATCAAAACATGTCGTGTAAGGTGTCTAACACTTTGGAATAATACCCCCATACCATTTCTGGTGATGAGGATATTATTCCCCCCTTCTAGAGGGAGAGACATGTTAAAATCCTACTTTGCTGTTTAAAGTTAACCAGAGCCCCAGCATCACAAAATGGATGCTGCTGCCACGACACAAGTCTGACCTCCTGCTGCTGGGAGTGATCCCGGCACGGGAGGCTTGGACAATAGGTTTCCTGCCTTGGGAGGTGCGAGCACCACCCCAGACAGGCCTTAGTGTATTGGGGCAGGGAGGGATGAAAGAAACGAGACACTGTCTGGGGCACACAAGGTGTCCCATGCATAGTCCAGTTCAAACCGGTGCTGGGGCACTCCAGCCCCAGTCCTGGCGCGAAACTGGACAAAGGGAAGGGGGTGTAACCACCCCCCTCCCAGGTCCCACCCATAAGGCGTGACCTAGCAGGCAACCCAGCCCCCCAGATTAGTATAAGTGTGGTAGCTGGGCCCCAGGAGATTAGATTATCCTGAACCTGCAACTTGAACAGAAACTCTGGACCTTCGACATTCGACGAAAGAAGAAGACTGAAGAATCTCCCTTGTGGCCAAGGAGTGGCTACCCTGTGCAAACAGGCACCATCAAGAGACTTACCCTTTGCTTTGCTGAAGTTCTACGAGGGACCGACTGCAGAGCCCGACCAGAGCCTTGACTTCCAGACTTCTCCGACCCTGATCCACATCCGAGCTGAGATCCGTAGAGGCGACGAGAGACGTGGGACCGGCTACCTGGGAAAAGTGGCGAGTATCTTCCAGCGCAGCTTCTGAGGCACCTTCGAAGTTGTGCACCGGGGATTGAGAAGCCCCAACCACCATCTGCACCGAAGATCAGCCCCCCACACTCCACGAGTCCTGCGTGGGGCCCTTCTGCATTTTCCTGCTTGCCGTGTCTCTCCGGTCACTGGCCCGTTGGCTAGTAACCTTTGCGACGACACACCTTTAACTTTACACTGCTGGTTTGGCTCCTCCAGACTGGCTCCTGCTCTTCTGAAAAAGAGAAGCACCCCAGACCTTCCTGGTCTGCACCAGAAGCAAGTCCTCCATTCTTCGTGGGTTCCGCTTGCCAAGGCTTGGTGAGTCCTAGTTCGACTTCGACGCCGCCGACAGCAAGAGCCTTCGTGGGACAGCTCGCCTCCTGGTCGTCCTCGACGTCTCCTGGTACCCGTGGCTGCTGCGACAAGCTTCACCTCTTCACCTGCAAACTCTCGACATCGCCTGGTTCCTTCCTGGTTCCACGTGGTCACTGGCTAGTGACCCAGACTCTGTCCCTTCTGCTTGCAGGTATCCTTCCTTCTTGATCCCAGCCTTGGGATCCACCGGACACCCTTCACTGACTGCTTGTCAGCATCTTTCCTTCAGGCATCCATAGGAGTCGACGACGAAACCCGACGCAACTTCACACCTATGCACCCGCAGCCCGTGGGCTAGGTAACTTGGGTACTCCGGTGCTCATCAGGGTATTGACTATCCTAGTGTCTAGTTCTCAAGTCTCGACTTCCTAGTTACTCCAGAAGTGTCCTAAATCTTATTAATTCTAAACTGTACTATTTCTATCGATTATACGCATTACGCGTGAGTGTTTCCACTCTGCACCTGAATCCCGTGGGCCTCCCACTTCCTAACCTTTGGTAGTGTAGTGTAGCCCCAGCGATTCCCTAGGCCTAGGCCTATCCTATTTCCGTGACAGTGGTCCTTATACCACTTACTTAGTATATGGTTTGCGTTGCCCCTAGGGCCTAACTGTATTACTTACCTGTGTGACTTAATATATGCTTGCATAAGACTGTGTTGTACTTACCTCGAATCTCATAAAGAGTACTGAGGGTTTGACTAGAATAAATACACTTTATTTTATATATATATCTGTTGTGGTGTCCTTTAATTTAGTATTCAAGGGGTTACAAATGGTATAACAGCTGGCTTCACATGCCATTCAGAGTTTAGCCTAAGACTGCTCTTGTCCATGCTACCACTAGGATAGCTGGTCTATAAGGTTGACTTTACAACCAATCACCATAAGGGTTGTTTGGACTGATATAAGGTGTACACTAGAACTAGTGACATCATACATCAGGCCAACTTCTCACATTGGTGAGCAGCGGTTGGGATCTGAGCTTGCTGTTGTAATACCATTGTAATCTTGAGATACTAAATTGAAAGATCACACAGATATTGTTTAGGTACATATAACATAGATTATAATACTTAAGTCCTACTGGACTTAGTTGTTGTAGGTTGAAGGGCCTAGCACACCCTGACTACAACTACTAGAGAGGTTTAGTAGATACAACTAGTGTAGGTAGGTGCACACACCACACCCTCACTAGATCATGTCTCTGGGAGGAGATCAAGTTGATCCTCTCTCAGGAGGGGTAGATCCTAAAAAGATCCCCTCTAGATATGATACCCTAACTTTTCAGGAGATTAGACATTTGTGTACCTCCAGAAAGTTAAAACAGGGGGCAAACCCTACCCTCATTTAGCTAGTAGAGATCCTAGAGGAGTATGATGCTCATAGGGCCTCCCAGGCTGGTACCCTAGGTACAGGTGAGGGTCTACCCAGTACAGATGAGTCAGATGGGACTTCAGATGAGGAGGTAGACAGCCAGGTCGAAGTAGAAAGACTTAGCCAGGCTAACTTAAGCTTGCATGGGAGCTTGCATGGGAGCTTCCCTTACAGGCCCCCAAGTAATCTTAAAAAGAGAGATAGAAGGGGTAGATCTCCCTCAGGGGACTCTCTCCACTCCTATCACTCAAGAAGCTCCAATGATTCATCCCACAGGGGGATGGCTTCCCCCAGAGGAGAGAGCATCAGGCCAGAATGAGGGTAACCAATCTGAGGATTGAAAGGGAAGAACTTGCCCTTGCCAAAGAGAAGCTTGCTCTGGCCAGAGAGCAAAAATTGTGTGGGTCAGAACCCACTGGTGGCAGCAACATTCCTAGAGATAGGGATAGGTCTTATGACCATAGAAACCTAAGCAAGATAGTCCCCCCATACAAGAATGGGGATGACATCCACAAGTGGATGACTGCTTTGGAGAGGGCCTGCAAAGTACAGCAGGTACCCCAGAGTCAGTGGGCAGCTATCTTGTGGCTCTCCTTTTCTGACAAAGGTAGAGACAAGTTAGTGATGAGGATGCTAACAATTACAAAGTCCTGAAGAGTGCTCTGATAGATGGGTTTGGCTTAACCACTGAGCAATATAGATTGTTGTTCAGAGACACCCAGAAGACACAGACACAGGACTGGTCTGATTTTGTGGATTGTGCCACTAAGGCTTTGGAAGGTTGGTTAACTGGCAGCAAGGTGCAGGACTATACAGGATTGTACAACTTGATTATGAGGGAGCAGATCCTTAGTAATTGTCAGAACCAGCTTCTCCATCAACACCTGGTAGACTCAGATTTGACCTCTCCCCAAGAATTGGGAAAGAGGGCAGATAAATGGGTCAGGACCAGGATTATAATGGCCTAAAAATCAAGGTGGTGACCAAAAGAAAGATACCACCAAGCCTCAAGAGAAGGGTGGGGATAAAACAAAAGAGAAATCTTCCTCAGGGCCCCAAAACTCCACTCAGGGTGGTGGGTCCCAAGCTCCCTCCTCTACCACAGTTAAAAAGCCTTACTGCCATGAGTGTAAAACTCCTGGGCATTGGAAAACTGACAGCAGTTGCCCAAAGGCTAAAAACAAAACTGTTCCTCCAATTACTCCTGTAACACCACCTATTACTGTCAGCACTAATCCCCCAGGTGGTGGGAGTGCCCCCAAAAATTTGGTTGGGTTTTCTTGAGGAACACAGGGGGACCCTGGCTTAGCCAATTCCCCTACAGCAGCTACTCTTGTCTGTGATGGTGGCATGGGGTTTGCCAACTTCACTGCCTGTCCCAGCACTTTGGGTAGGTACAGACAGGAGCCCTACCTCAATGGCAGAAAAGCTGAGGCCTACAGAGACACTGGAGCTAGCATCACTATGGTGGCCCATAGGCTAGTTCCCTCTGAGCAGCTTTTGCCTGGTTTCTCATACCAGGTAACTAACATTGATGGCAGACAGAACAGTCATCCCATGGCAGAGGTATGTCTCAGCTAGGGAGGTGTCACTGACCCTAATAGGGTGGCAGTGTCCCCAACCTTGCCTGTAGACTGCTTACTGGGGAATGACTTAGAACTCTCAGCCTGGGCTGGAGTTGAACAAGACACCCATTCTAAAATGGTAGGCCTTTCACAAAAGGGTAGTGGGGTTGTGCCAGCCACAACCCCTGTCCAAGTAGAGTTCCTCCCTGAAAAGGTTGGAAGGGCAGTGGTAGCCACAGGCCAGGCGAAGACAGACTTCCCTGTAGAGATTGGCAGAGCTGTGACAGTCACAGCTCAAACTCAAACTGAGTGCCTCCCTGGAAAGGTTGGCAAGGCTGTAATGGTCTCAGCCTATACTCAGACTGACATAGGTGTAGTGAAGCCTGAAACTATGGATCACTCCACACAAACAGAGAGTAGTGGGGAGGAAGAAAAGTCTCCCTCTCCCCAGACATTAGGAAAAGGTCAGCCTCCTCAGGGATCTGACCTCACCCCTTGTGAAGGAACTGCCCCAGAGGTAGCCAGGCCTGGCCTGGCAGAGCCTTTGATGTCAGTGGCCCCTTCCAAGGTGGGGCCCAGTCTGGTGCAGGTAGCCTGCCTCTCTCTACCCTGCCTCAGTCAGCCCAGGGCTGTAGAGGTCAGGGAGGACAGTGGACCCCAAGAGGGCCCCTGTCCACAAGAACACCCCCATCAGAAGAATGAGGATTGCCTGGCTAGTAGCCCTAGCCAGGTGATGGTTAAAAACAGTCCTGAGGGATCTCCTTTACAGGTAGTTAGGGACCTCCCCCAAAGGGATTCTGTTGGGCACAGGCAAACCTGGGACCTTAGGGCCCCAAACCTGACCTGTCCCTCCAGTAAGCCCACAAAAGGGACCCAGCCTCCAGCTTTAGGTAGCCAGAGGCTGACCCTGAGAGCACAGTGCAACTCAGTTAAAGAAAGAAAGGCATCCATGCTGGAGGATGATTGGAGGAAGCTGAGGCCTCACTTTGAGGACACTCACTTCAGCACTCCATCTCAACACCAGCCTTTTACTTTGCAAAGACACACCCAAGGTAGAGATTCCCTATGGTGGAGACCCTATGATACCTTTAGGATGAGGGATTGCTTAGTGGACCATGAGACAGGGGGTAACCATGCCAGTGCTGGTTCTTCCTTATATGGCCACTTAGGCAATATAGGCTTACCTGGTCAAGGACAGCCTTATCTCCTTTCGTTTGGGGGGGGGTTGTGTAGGAAGGTGGATATCTGACTATGGTAAACCCCCAACTTTTTGCCTAGTGTCTAGCTGGTTTTTCGACTTAGTTGGCCTGAGATCCTGCCATTCAGGGTCTCAGGCTGTCTGCTCTCTCTTTAAAATGGACTCCATGTACCCTAGGTACATACACAATTGGTAAGGATCACCTTATTGGACCCTGTACAGTGTACCCTAGGTACCCAGGGCATAGGTGTACCCTTGGCCTCCCAGGGGCTGCAGCATGTATTATGCCACCCCTGGTCTTGCTTTCCAGTCAGACACAACTGGCTGATCACTCAGCTGGGGCAAGGTCGTGTAATCACCCCTTACTTAGATATAGTATACCTATATCTGCCCCTAAAATAGACACATGTGTACCTATCAGCCACTCCTATGGCAGGCCTTAACAATCCTGGAGGTAGAGTGCTTGGTAACATGTGAGATGGTGCTCTAGCATGAGCTGAGCCTGTCTGCAGCTTTCGGAACCATGTCCTTATAGCTGTTCTATGATATAGCCTACCATATACTCTTAAAGTGCCTTATAATCTTAAACGGTTATGGTAACTATGGTTTGGCTTTATCAAAACATGTTGTGTAAGGTGTCTAACACTTTGGAATAATACCCCCATACCATTTCTGGTGATGAGGATATTATTCCCCCCTTCTAGAGGGAGAGACATGTTAAAATCCTACTTTGCTGTTTAAAGTTAACCAGAGCCCCAGCATCACAAAATAGATGCTGCTGCCACGACACAAGTCTGACCTCCTGCTGCTGGGAGTGATCCCGGCACGGGAGGCTTGGACAATAGTTTTCCTGCCTTGGGAGGTGCGAGCACCACCCCAGACAGGCCTTAGTGTATTGGGGCAGGGAGGGATGAAAGAAACGAGACACTGCCTGGGGCACACAAGGTGTCCCATGCATAGTCCAGTTCAAACCGGTGCTGGGGCACTCCAGCCCCAGTCCTGGCGCGAAACTGGACAAAGGGAAGGGTCCCACCCATAAGGCGTGACCTAGCAGGCAACCCAGCCCCCCAGATTAGTATAAGTGTGGTAGCTGGGCCCCAGGAGATTAGATTATCCTGAACCTGCAACTTGAACAGAAACTCTGGACCTTCGACATTCGACGAAAGAAGAAGACTGAAGAATCTCCCTTGTGGCCAAGGAGTGGCTACCCTGTGCAAACAGGCACCATCAAGAGACTTACCCTTTGCTTTGCTGAAGTTCTACGAGGGACCGACTGCAGAGCCCGACCAGAGCCTTGACTTCCAGACTTCTCCGACCCTGATCCACATCCACAGCCGAGCTGAGATCCGTGGAGGCGACGAGAGACGTGGGACCGGCTACCTGGGAAAAGTGGCGAGTATCTTCCAGCGCAGCTTCTGAGGCACCCTCGAAGTTGTGCACCGGGGATTGAGAAGCCCCAACCCCAAGCACCATCTGCACCGAAGATCAGCCCCCCACACTCCACGAGTCCTGCGTGGGGCCCTTCTGCATTTTCCTGCTTGCCGCGTCTGTCCGGTCACTGGCCCGTTGGCTAGTAACCTTTGCGACGACACACCTTTAACTTTACACTGCTGGTTTGGCTCCTCCAGACTGGCTCCTGCTCTTCTGAAAAAGAGAAGCACCCCAGACCTTCCTGGTCTGCACCAGAAGCAAGTCCTCCATTCTTCGTGGGTTCCGCTTGCCAAGGCTTGGTGAGTCCTAGTTCGACTTCGACGCCGCCGACAGCAAGAGCCTTCGTGGGACAGCTCGCCTCCTGGTCCTGGTCGTCCTCGACGTCTCCTGGTACCCGTGGCTGCTGCGACAAGCTTCACCTCTTCACCTGCAAACTCTCGACATCGCCTGGTTCCTTCCTGGTTCCACGTGGTCACTGGCTAGTGACCCAGACTCTGTCCCTTCTGCTTGCAGGTATCCTTCCTTCTTGATCCCAGCCTTGGGATCCACCGGACACTCTTCACTGACTGCCTGTCAGCATCTTTCCTTCAGGCATCCATAGGAGTCGACGACGAAACCCGAAGCAACTTCACACCTATGCACCCGCAGCCCGTAGGCTAGGTAACTTGGGTACTCCGGTGCTCATCAGGGTATTGACTTTCCTAGTGTCTAGTTCTCAAGTCTCGACTTCCTAGTTACTCCAGAAGTGTCCTAAATCTTATTAATTCTAAACTGTACTATTTCTATCGATTATACGCATTACGCGTGAGTGTTTCCACTCTGCACCTGAATCCCGTGGGCCTCCCACTTCCTAACCTTTGGTAGTGTAGTGTAGCCCCAGCGACTCCCTAGGCCTAGGCCTATCCTATTTCCGTGACAGTGGTCCTTATACCACTTACTTATTATATGGTTTGCGTGGCCCCTAGGGCCTAACTGTATTACTTACCTGTGTGACTTAATGTATGCTTGAATAAGACTGTGTTGTACTTACCTCGAATCTCATAAAGAGTGCTGAGGGTTTGACTAGAATAAATACACTTTATTTTATATATATATCTGTTGTGGTGTCCTTTCATTTAGTATTCAAGGGGTTACAAATGGTATAACAGCTGGCTTCACATGCCATTCAGAGTTTAGCCTAAGACTGCTCTTGTCCATGCTACCACTAGGATAGCTGGTCTATAAGGTTGACTTTACAACCAATCACCATAAGGGTTGTTTGGACTGATATAAGGTGTACACTAGAACTAGTGACATCATACATCAGGCCAACTTCTCACAATGGCGTCATGCATTCACCTAGTCCCCAATGTACGCCTACACATGAGACCATTCCAGGAATGGCAGCAACCGGAAGTTGGGAGGATCTAGTGGTTGTAACGCACGCAGTGCAAGAAGAGATAGCATGGTGGAACAAGGAGAACATAACTATAGGGAAGCCCTTGACACCACCAAGCCCAACGGTGACCATCATCACAGACGCATCCCAGATAGGATGGGGAGCACATATGAACAAGCTCAGAGTGAGGGGTCTGTGGTCTCCAGCAGATGCGGTAAGACACATCAACTACCTGGAATTGAAGACCGTTTTCCTAGCCCTGAAGGCCTTCCAGAAAAAACTGTACAACCAGAAGGTGTTGATACAAACAGACAACCCGACAATGATGTTCTACATCAACAAGCAGGGAGGAACACAATCGTTCCCTCTATCCAACCTGGCGCAGGAGATTTGGAGATGGGCCATCCCACTCAAAATAGACCTGCTGGCCATACACCTACCTGGGAAGGACAATGTGGAAGCAGACTGGCTCAGCAGGCAGACTTCAGCATCCCACGAGTGGGAGCTCAATGGACAGGAAACGCAAAGGATATTCAGAAGGTGGGGTACACCGACGATAGACCTGTTTGCAACACACCTGAATGCAAAATGCCAAAACTTCGCATCCAGGCAACCAGGAAAGCAATCCCAGGGGAATGCCCTATGGATAAGCTGGTCAAAAACATTTGCCTACGCTTTTCCCCCAATACCACTGATACACAGGGTACTCAACAAGTGCAGGACCAGCAACATGACACTGATCCTAGTTGCACCACAGTGGGCGAGACAGACCTGGTACTCACAAATAATGGAAATGGCACAGGGGCCACCCCACAAGTTCACCAAAAGGAAAGACTTACTCTCCATGCAAAACTGAGAAGTTCTACACCCAGAGCCAGAGAGCCTCAGCCTAGCGGCATGGCTCCTGAAGACAGAGTTTGCACACCTTAAGCTACCTCAAAGCACTATGCGAGTGCTCCGGGAGGCAAGGAGACCAAAGACACGAAAATGCTATGGGGAAAAATGGAAGAGGTTCACACAATGGTGCAGCAAAAAGAAACTGCAGAACAAGTTGACAAAGGAATCAACGGTGCTGAGATACCTCACGCACCTACTAAAGACTAAACTATGTACATCCTCGCTAAGGGTACACCTAGCAGTGATTGTAGCTTACACGCGAGGTGAGATGGGGGAAAGTTTCTTTACATCACAAGTAGTAAAGAGATTCCTGGAAGGGGCGAAAAGGATAGCGCCACCAAAGAGGATGCCGCCGCCGGCATGGAACCTCAACATAGTCCTGACGGAACTTATGAAGGCACCCTTTGAGCCCATCCACAAGGCCTCACTTCAAATGCTGACAATGAAGACAGCCTTTCTGGTGGCAATAACCTCGCTGCGCAGATTAAGCGAGCTGCAAGCGCTAACACTGCAAGAGCCTTACATCCAAATACGCAAGGACAGTAGTCATGAGAACGGGCCCACACTTCATGCCGAAGGTGGTGTCTGCATTCCATATGAACCAGACAATTCAAATACCAAGCTTCTTTCAGAACCCAGCCACAAGTGCAGAAAGGGCACTGCACACTCTAGACGGAAGAAGGGCGATGATGCACTACATCGAGAGAACCAAGGAGCACAGGAAAACGAAGCAGTTGTCTCCTTCGCAACCAGCTTCCTGGGTAGACCAGTAACAAAAAGCACCATCGCGCAATGGATCGCACTGACGATACAATTCTACCACAAACAGGCAGGGCAAGAACTATCGGAAGGGCCACGGGCCCACTTCACAAGGAAGAAAGGAGCAACAATTGCCTTTCTGGCAAACACACCCATTCAAGACCTATGCTTGGCAACATGGGCTTCAGTGCACACGTTCACTAAGCACTACTGTGTGGATATACAAATGAACAGGGAAGCACAAGTAGGACAGAATGTGCTTCAACATATATTCAACGACCAACGCTCATCTTCCACCCAGCCGCCACAAAGATGACAAACCGCTACAAAGTCTATGCACAGCATAGTGAATCCAGAAAGATTCACGCTGCAAAACGAATAGTTTCTTACCTGTCGGTGTAGTTTTGCAGCTTGAAGATCTTTCTGGATTCACTAACGAACCCACCCACCTCCACCAGAAAGATGAGGCTGGAGAAGAAGGTGGAAAGACAGAGAAGAGAGAACAAGAAGAGACTTAAGAGAAATGTGTAAAAGGATCAGATTAAGAAGAAATTATAGAAAATTGCCTAGGATTCGGGAAAAAAAAAAGAATCCGAAGATGGCGCCCCGAGGTGGAAGCTTCCGTCGGAAGCGTGCCGACGTCACGAGAAGTACACCAAATGGTGGGACGTCGACGCCCACCTGGGCTACAAAAAAAAAAAAAAGACAGACTATGATTCCGGACCCAACCACCAGACCGCGAAATAATGCACAGCATAGTGAATCCAGAAAGATCTTCAAGCTGCAAAACTACACCGACAGGTAAACTATTCGTTTTCGTTACTCGGGTGATTTTAGGTGAATATTTTAAGTTTTAGAAACTCCACACTGAAGAAATTTCAGAAGAAACCAGTCCATGTTTGTGAGAAAGTGCCATCTTTCTTGCATGGTATGCCCCCACTTTTTGCTGAATTGCTGAATGTACTTTGACTAAGTGTACCCTGGACTCCTGCAAATCAGGTGCCCAGTGCCTATGTTCCTTCCCTAGAAACACAAAACCCAAATTGGCAAACCCTGGCCACATGTCAGCCCCTGGTAAATGGTGCCCTAGGTACCCAGGGCCTTGTGACCAGGGAAGGCCTCTAAGGGCTGCAGCACTCATTGTACCACCCTTAGAGGCCCTGTACCCTTACACACACACACACACACACACACACACACACTCTGCCCTTGCAAACTGGGTGTGTGGGTGCAAGACAAAACAAAGTCGACATGGCACACATCCCTGTGTGCCATGACCATCACCTACACTGCCATGCCATACATCAGCCACCCCTCTAGCTGGGTGTCCTATGCCAATGGTGTGGGCACAGGAGCAGGATCCCTGTGCCCCTACAGTACCCAGGTCCATTCCTGGGCACTGTAAGTGCAGTGCTGCCATTTAAGAGTACATGGTGCCGAGAGCTCGTCAAACACGAACTCCACAGCACCATAATGGCAACACTGAAGACTGAGAAGTTTGGTATCAAACTTCTCAGCATATTAAACCCACACTGATGCCAGTGTGGGATTTAATGTACCAAGCACCCCAGAGGGCATCTTAGAGATGCCCCCTAAAACCTAACCTACAATCCACGTCTGTTCTGAGGCTGCCTAGGCTGCCACACAGCAGACATGTTGCTGGACCCCTGGGTAGGAGAGCCCCTGCTCTCCTGGGCCTGCAACAATGCACATCCTGGGCGAGGTGCTAAATCTCCTCAACCTTCCTTCCCCAGATTCCAAAATCTGAAGAAGAGCTAGAAGAAAGAAGACCCGCCCTGCAGCTGCTAAGAAGAGGAAGACACCAACTGCTTTGGCCCCAGCCCTACCGACCCTCAAATCTGCTCCTGCTCCAACCCGGCATCTCTTGTGGCCAGCAACCTCACAAACCCCGGAGGACCTGGCTACCTTTTGACTCTAAACCCCTGGGACTCCCATGAGTAGAGGTTCTACTCAAAATCTGCTTCTAATCCCTGGCAGCAGCCCGGAACCGCGAACCCAGCACACTCTGCACAAGCCTGGCCTGTGCCGGAGTGAACAAAGACCACAAGGACGACCCCACGGCGACTGTGACCCCGAGTCCGGCACCCAAGGACCTCCCTCGACACTCCTGAAGAAGCCTGCAGCCTCAGAACCAGGTACCCCCCCCCAACAGCGATCAACAGAGGGTAAGATTTCCCAACACCAAAAGGCACCCCTGCACCTGGCGCCCCGAAGCCCCCTGTGCTCAATCCCGGGGTACCTACCTATCCTCCAACTACCCAACTTACCACTCGAAGTGGTGGTGGCACCTAAAGAATCTTCGTCCCCGAGCTTGCAGTCTTTTTCTAAACCGGAGATCTCCCATTGAAATCAATTGAGCGCCCAAAGGTTCAAAAGCACTCTGCACCCAGCCGCCCGAGTGGCCCTGGCAGTGCAACCTCTACACCTATCTAATTCCCCACTTGCCCTGAGTAAGTGACCAGGAGCCCAGCTCCCACAGCCGCTTGGCCTGCTAGTCAGCAGCCACCTACCAAGGCCCCCCTACCTCTCATACGATAACATTGGGCCTAACTCTCTCTGCACCCGGCCGCCCTTGTGCCGCTGAGGGTGAACCAACTGTACCTACCTGACCCCGGGAAACTCCTGAGTCTATGCCCTGAACCTTAACTCTGCCAGTCGAGTACTTACCTTTAAACCGATAACTCAATTTTCTTCATAGGGTAACATTGGCTGGCTTTTTCCTGAAATTTCTTCTAAGTGTGGACTTTTCAAATCTTAAAATATTCACCAAAAATCAGTCGAGTAACAAACGAAAATACTCACCTGCTATTAGGTGAGCTCCCAGTGCTGGATCTTGGTGCCCAGCACTGACTCAGAAGAAATTTCACAGAAAAACAGTCAATGATTTCCTATGGGAGAAAATTGGGTTACTGGTAAGTACAGTTGTAAGTATTTTTCAGTGTCAATTTCTGCAAACTTTAAATATTCTTTAAAAATCGTATAACTTCTGAAAACGTAATTGCTTACTTGTTTTGGATAAAGGTCCCTGTACTGAGTCTAGGTACCCAGTACTGGATTACAAAAGTAACGAGAACATACTATACCCGCAACTTGAATTTTCTTCCATAGGGAATCATTGACTGTTTTCTATGAAATATTTTCTGTGTCAACTTTTAAAATAGCAAAATATTGTCTAAAAATCATCACAGTAATTAAGTCTACTTTTATCACTTGATTCCAAGTACTGACCCACGACTGAATCTAGGATCCAGTCCTGGAATTCCAAAAGTAATCCTAAAAGTAATCTGTGGCAAATAACTTGTTACTTCCATTGAACTCAATGCATTGTATTTAAAATTGTGTTGCCTATTGCAACCACTTGTAACTTTCTACAAAAGTCAATTGCATATTGCGAAAGGATTTATATAAAGCATCTCATTCTGAGAAAGTATATTTTAATACCTATTGTTGGTTCTAAAATAAAACAAACATATATTTTTTATATATAAACCATTGGCCTAGAGTTCAGTTATTGAGTGTGTGAGACCATTTGCTGGCTGAGTGTGTGCAACAAATGCTTTACACTGTCCTCTGATACTGCCTTACTGCTCGACCAAGCTACCACTTTAGAGAGTAAGGTTATATCTAACTTTAGCCTCTGCCAAACCTCTGGGGACTGTGGACTCTGTACATCCTGTACCTATTTGGGGACAGTATATACAGAGCCCCTTTCTCACACCAACACACATTAATAGTTGGCAGGTCCTGCTCGTGCACAGGAAAACTATTGTTCGAGGCATATGAGCTGCAGATTATACACTGTGCATAGATCGCCATCTGGTGTTGGGCCCGGATGTTTGCAGTTTGTTTTTCCTCTTGGAAAGTCTTTGGAAGTCACGAGGTCGGTGACTCCTCCTTTGGTTCGTATTGCGCATGGGCTTCGGCTCCATCCTCAGATTGTTTTTTTCCGCCATCGGGCTCGGATGTAATACTTCGCGCTCCGGTTCCGAACTTTTCCAGTTCAGCGATCGACGCAAAATCCTCGCTCATCGAGATCCTTCAGATAATAAATCATCTTAATCACCTTCTCTTCGGCACTTCTTCGATTCCGGTCGTCGACGGCGGCCTTCGGGCCTATTCCGGCTCCGGTCTCGGCTGATGGAAAGAACTCCCTTCAAGGAGTGCCCTCGATGTGGGTCCAAATTCCCCCACACCGATCTTCATGAGGTGTGCAACCTCTGCCTCTCCCCTGAACACGAGGCCCGAGACTGTCCCGCCTGCAAGTCTTTTCGATCTAAAAAGACTATTCCAGATCGAAGGGCCAGACGCAACATGGCGCACTCCTCGACCTCCGCTCCAGTCGACATCTTCGGGGACGTCGTCGAAGCTCCGGGACAGCAGAACATCGAAGAAGAGGACGACGACCTCGTCAGTGCTTCCGAGGCCGACGACTCAGATGTGGAGGACATCACCCCGGCGCAGAGGGTCGTGAGTACTATACCCCCTCCCACACCGATACCCAAAAAGGCTTCGGTCACGCCTTCGAGCCTAGGCAAGACCAAGAATACTGCTTCTCACACCCCACCTTCGGGCCCGGTAAAGAAGCCTGTTAAGCCTTCCGGCAGCTCGGGCTCGAGCCAGCCTACCAGCGGTACCGAAAGACACCCTTCGGCACCGAAGAAAAAATCTTCCTCCACCTCCACACCGAGCCCAGCACCAAAGCCCTCGGTGTCGAAACCTGCCCTCCCGGTGCCGACCAAACATCAGAAGGCCCTCGGCACCGACACTCCCGTGCCGAAGCCTCTTTCAGGACCGAACAAAAAATCGGAGGTGCCGAAAAAGCACGGCTTAGACAAACCTAAAAAGCCGTCGGCCCCGAAAACCTCGGCGCCGACCGAACAACTAGTGTCGCAAGAACTTTTCACACCGGATCCTCTGCAAAATACACTTACCAAGGATCCAAAAACTGGACATTTGACACTGTCTTCAAAAAAGAGACACTTGGACAAACCAGCTCCACCTCCACCTCCAAAGAGGAAGGACACTGCTACCTCCCCTTTCAGAGTGCCTTCCCCATCTCCTCCACCTCCTCCACCCTCCCCACCTCCACCTTCTCCACCCCTGCCTCATCGCTCTCCAACCTTGTCTCCAGACCAAGACGATCTAGGGGACCCTTACTATGATCCAGCGGATGTGCCACAAGACCCCACCCCTACTGGATCTCCAGACCCATGGAACGACTATAACAATCCGGACATCCCAGATGTCCTACATGATGACCTTTACCCATCTAGGCCATCCCCACCAGAAGATTCGTTAGGCTTTCACCACCTACTACTGAGGGCGGCACATTACCACAGGGTGGAGTTACATTCTGACCCAGTGGAGGAAGATTTTCTCCTAGTCACCATCGATAATGCACATAGGTCTACTGCCATTCTACCTATGTTAAAGGGAGTAATCAAACATGCACCGGAGGTTTTTAAAGACCCAGTCAGGGCCAGGGTCCTAAACCCCCGTATAGAGAAAAAATACAAAGCCGCCCCCACAGATCCTTCATACATTAAAGGCCCTGCACCATTGGATTCCTTAGTGGTATCTACAGCTAGGAAGTGTTCAAATTCTCAGGCGTCAGGCGAAGCACCACCACCTGACAAAGAGTCCAAGCTCCTAGACGCGCCAGGGAAGCGCACTGCGCCACAAGCCGCCAATATATGGCGTATCACCAACACACAAGCGCTATTGGCCAGATACGACAGGGCGCATTATGATGAGTTAGAGACCATCATGCACCATCTCCCTGAAAAATACAGAAATAGGGCTAATGAATTGATCCAAGAGGGAAAAACAATAACTAATACCTCTATACGCTGTGCCCTAGATGCGGCAGATACAGCCTCCAGGGTCATAAACACCAGTGTCCTTCTCCGTCGCCATGTCTGGCTCAGAGTTTCAGGTTTTAAACCTGAGGTACAAGCCTCCATATTGAACCACCCATTCGACCAACATCATCTATTTGGCCCAAAAGTTGATGAAGCCCTCGAAAAGATGAAGAAAGATACTGATACGGCGAAATCCATGGGAGCCCTACAGTCACACACTCCTAGGCGCTCTATTCGCCGCTCTTCCTTTCGGGGCACGGGCAGGGGCTACTCCTCGGATAGTGCATCCACGTCCTACAAATCCCCTCCTCAATCTACCTTCACAAAGGGTTATCAAAGAGGCGGATACAGAGGTAATAATAATAAAGGCAGAGGCAAGACAAATACCGCCCGACCTGCCACACCGCCTACCTAATGACTTTCCCCCGCTCCCTCCAGACCATTCCACTCCGGTCGGGGGCAGAATACAACATTTCCTTCACGTCTGGGAGACAATCACCACAGACAGATGGGTGACCCAAATTATTCATTCAGGGTATTGCCTAGAATTAACATCTACCCCCCCAAACATTCCACCCAGGCAACGCCCAATGTCTCAAGAACATGCCACGTTACTAAAACAGGAGGTAGTCTCCCTCCTGCAAAAACAAGCCATAGAGCAGGTCCCCATCAATCAACAAAATTTAGGGGTCACTCCCTGTACTTTCTGATTCCAAAGAGAGACGAGACTCTACGACCTATCCTAGATCACAGGCCTCTAAATACTTACATACATTCAGACCATTTTCACATGGTAACCCTTCAACAGGTTCTTCCACTCCTCTCCCAAAACGACTTTCTCATCACTCTGAACTTGAAAGACGCATACTTTCACATTCCAATACACCATGCTCACAGAAAGTACCTCAGATTTGTAGTGGATGGGCAACACTACCAGTTCAAGGTGCTTCCGTTCGGGGTAACAACAGCACCAAGGGTATTCACCAAGTGCCTAGCAGTAGTGGCGGCACATCTCAGAAGACAGCACATTCACGTCTTCCCGTATTTAGACGACTGGCTAATAAAAGCCACGTCCTACGAACAATGTGTGCAACACACCGCCACTACAATCCAACTACTTCACCAGCTAGGTTTCACGGTGAACCACCAAAAGTCCCACCTGGTACCATCACACACAAAACAATACCTCGGTGCCACCATAGACACCTCAAAAGCCATAGCCTATCCCAATCCTGCCAGGATTGCAAATATACAGGCTCTGCGTCAAAAATTAATATGTCAACACTCTCTCCCAGCAAGGGTGTTTATGCAACTGATAGGGATGATGGCCTCTTGTATCTTCATAGTGCCCCATGCAAGACTCCAGATGCGTCCACTCCAAGAGTGTTTAGCGCGCCAGTGGAACCAGGCCCAGGGGCAACTGACAGATCTGGTGTTGGTAGACGGTCGCACCCATCGCTCTCTGCAGTGGTGGAACACCACAAACCTTTCCAAAGGTCGACCGTTCATGGACCCGGTCCCACAAATAATCCTAACAACAGACGCATCGCTCTCCGGCTGGGGAGCTCATCTGTTACATCTCACAGTACAGGGCACATGGACGCCGCAACAGAAGTTACTCCACATCAACCATCTGGAGTTACTGGCAATCTTCCTGGCCCTAAAATCCTTCCAGACGCAGATTTCAGGCAAGGCAGTCCTCATTCGCACAGACAACATGACTGTCATGTACTACATTCAAAAACAGGGGGGCACACACTCTCCACAGCTCTCTCAATTAGCACAGAGCATATGGAGATGGGCAATTCCACAGAAAATCTTTCTCCTGGCCCAACACGTCCCAGTAGTCCAAAACACCATGGCAGATCTGCTCAGCAGACAAACGCAACAGATTCACGAATGGGAACTTCACCCACAGGTTCTTCACCCGTTCATTCAGATGTGGGTGCATCCACACATAGACCTATTCGCCACCCACGACAACAAAAAATTCCCAAGCTTTGCCGCCAGATATCCACACCCATTGTCCAAAGGCAATGCGATATGGATGAACTGGTCAAAAAAATTTGCATACGCTTTTCCACCTCTCCCACTAATTCCATTAGTGGTGCGAAAGCTACAACAGCATTCCCTAACACTGATCCTAGTAGCTCCAACATGGGCCAGACAACCGTGGTACACCACACTGCTGGAACTCTCGGTAGTACCACACCAAAAGCTGCACCTCTCACCATGCCTCCTAACCCAGAACCATGGAGAAATCAGGCGTCCGTACCCAGCTCAGCTCAACCTTGCGATCTGGCTCCTGAGATCCTAGAATTCGGATACCTTAACCTTCCCCCTGATTGCATGAATATTATCAGGGAAGCTAGACGCCCTACTACTAGGGCATGCTATGCTGCAAAGTGGAAATGATTTGTTGTTTACTGCCACAACAACACAACCAACCCTTTAAATGTGTCCATACAGCACATCATATGTTACTTTCTCCATCTACAAAGGTGTAACCTAGCATATACATCCATTTGGTTACACCTCGCAGCAATTGCTGCTTACTTACAGAACAGGCAGCACCTATCACTTTTCAGGGTGTCTGCCATCAAGGCCTTTATGGAAGGCCTCAAAAGAGTAATTCCACCCAGAGTACCACCCTCACCTGTCTGGAACTTGAATATAGTTCTCACAAGGCTAATGGGACCCCCTTTCGAACCATTACATAAATGTGAGCTGCAATTTCTCACATGGAAAACAGCTTTTCTAGTGGCCATCACTTCCCTTAGAAGGGTTAGTGCAATACAAGCACTCACTATACAGGAACCTTTTCTCCAAATACATCAGAACAAGGTTGTACTCCGCACCAACCCAAAATTTCTACCCAAAGTCATTTCTCCATTCCATCTAAACCAGTCGGTAGAATTACCAGTCTTTTTCTCACAACCTCAAACCGTTGCGGAAAGGGCTTTACACACACTGGATGTTAAAAGGGCCTTACTTTACTACATCCAAAGAACACAACCTTTCAGAAAAACCAAACAGCTATTTGTCTCTTTCTCTCCACCACATAAAGGCAACCCTATTTCTAAATCAGGGATAGCTAGGTGGATTGTAAAATGCATACAGATTTGCTACCACAAAGCAAAACGAACGCTATCTGTTCCCCCCTAAAGCCCACTCTACAAGGAAGATAGGGGCTTCTATGGCTTTTCTAGGAAACATACCACTAGATGACATCTGCAAAGCAGCGACATGGTCAACACCGCACACTTTCACAAAACATTACTGTGTAGATGTGCAAACCAAGCAACAAGCTAGTGTGGGCCAGGCTGTACTAAAAACACTGTTCCAAACAACTGCAACGGATGCCGGTGGTCGCCGCTAGGGTTGGGTACTGCTATATAATCTATGCACAGTGTATAATCTGCAGCTCATATGCCTCGAACGGAATATGCTACTTACCAGTATGCATCTGTTCTTGGCATGTAGAGCTGCAGATCTATACACGCCCACCCGCCTCCCCGGCTACCTGTATCCGTTCCAGTCTATCTTATTTAGATACAACACACATGGGTTTCTTTACTGTTACTACTACGCTCCATCTTTCCCTGCTGGTGAAAAACAATCTGAGGATGGAGCCGAAGCCCATGCGCAATACGAACCAAAGGAGGAGTCACCGACCTCGTGACTTCCAAAGACTTTCCAAGAGGAAAAACAAACTGCAAACATCCGGGCCCAACACCAGATGGCGATCTATGCACAGTGTATAGATCTGCAGCTCTACATGCCAAGAACAGATGCATACTGGTAAGTAGCATATTCCTTCCCCTGATATATTAGACGGGAGTGGCCTGTTCATATTTAGCCAGTGTACGGTTTTATTTCTTAGCTCAAGATAGGTTTCTGTTTTTCCTTGGGATAGCTCCGGTACACCAGCTAAAACTATAGTATATGGTAAAGATGCGGGGGTAGATCAATGTGTGGGAATGACCTCTTGGGATTGGTATTCAAAGAAAGATCCCTGGAAACACCAGGGATATTAGACGTCAATTCTACGGATTCAATATCCTTACGTGGGGCGCCCGCCCCTCTTTCCATGTCTTTAGGTTCAGACACCCTTGAGGCCACCTGGGAACGCCTAATCGTAGAATCGATGTTCTTCATTATTTGAGGCGAAAAGGGCTTATTAGCAGGTAGTAATTGGGCGTTATTTCCAGTACCACTTTTTTGGGGTCTAGTACTTGGTTGTAAGTCTGTAATCTTAGTGTATGCACTGACCAACGGTTGCACTAGGACGATGGGGGTAATTTTCAATACTTTCTCCAGATTATCTATTTTTTCACTAATACGTTTAACCCTTTCCAGAAGTGGTGACATTAAGGATTTCATAAGGTGCTCGATTTTATCAAAGAGTCCCTCACTGTGTGAAAGAGAGGTAGATGGAGAAGCTGCTATTTCAGATGTTGAAACATGTGAGCCTCTGTCATTGGACGGGATAGATATAGTTTCGAATATATTATTGCTAACGATTTTCCCTTTTGTTACATTAGATTTAACAGCAACTTTCTTGAGTTTATTGCCACCTATGCTCCCTTTAAGATTTTTTGCAGTTTGCCCCTCCCTGTTAGTGTGTTTTGACTTGCATCTGGCCTTCTGACCTCTGGTTATTACCCTCGGGGTGGGACTGTCTACCCTTTGCGACAAAACTGAGGGCAAGATAGAGGTTGTAGGTATGTCAAAGGACCTATTAGCTGTAAAGATCTCTACCTGAGCAAGAGGAACAGGGAAGGACTCGCTAAGGAAGGTGGTGGGAGTCAATGAATGTCTAGATGGAAATGGAAGAAGTTCAGGGGAAACGTTGGCCAAGTTAGAAGTAGTATCCTGGGTTTTGGAAGTATGATGAGCCCCTGGGAGGGCAACAAAGGATGGTGCTAATATCGAATCCTGAGAGTTAATAGTGAGGGTCGATATATTGGTCAAGGGCAAAGGGGGAAGGGAACCAACAGGAAGGGAGAGGCGACGTTCTGTATTTTCAATTGCATTAGCAACTACCCCAATAGTTTTCTGCAGCATACGATCTATAGCTGTCAGGCTGGGTAGTGGTTGGTTTAGAGTTTCTTTATGCTTTAGAGCATGAGCAGATGAAGCGGCGCACGTCTTCCCCATTCTTCACCACTTTGAATGACGAAAGAAAGGTTCTGAATTATCAACAGGAAACGGCCTTTCTATATCTTTGCGCCGAGTAATATTTAGGCGGAAGTCTGTTACACAGTACAGAATTATACAGCACAAGTTCAATTTCAAGACCACGAAACGCAGGAGGGGAGGCCCAGCCCGGACTCACCCGGGCACTAACGGTCACAAACGGTCCTGCCCTTGTCCCGGGCTTCTCCCGGCGCGTCCCGCACGCGTCCTCGCGGGACCAGGTGTGCCTTAATAGCGCCTCCTGGCGCGTGCTGGTGACGTCGGCGGCGTCCTTGCCGCGGAGGGGACCCTGGGAAGTGTGGTCCCGTCTACCCAGGAAGAGCAATGCCCGGGCTCCGGAGGACAAGCAAGGCGGAGCAATGCCCGGCCGGGAGACAGTCCAACAACGCGAGTCTCAGCAAAGCAGGCACTCGCCCACAGCAAGCAGTCCGGGAAAGACAGAGATCGGGCACAGCCACGTAGCAAGAAGAAAGAGGCACCACCCGGGACTCAGCACCAGGCGTGCCTTAATAGCGCCTCCTGGCGCATGCTGGTGACATCGGCGGCGTCCTTGCCGCGGAGGGGACCCTGGGAAGTGTGGTCCCATCCACCCAGGCAGAGCAATGCCCGGGCTCCGGAGGACAAGCAAGGCGGAGCAATGCCCGGCCGGGAGACAGTCCAACAACGCGAGTCCCAGCAAAGCGGGGACTCGCCCACAGCAAGCAGTCCGGGAAAGACAGAGATCGGGCACAGCCACGTAGCAAGAAGAAAGAGGCACCACCAGTGAATGTTACCCTATGAGGAAAATAGAGTTTGCGGTTTAAGGGTAAGTACTCGACTGGCAGAGTTGAGGTTCTGGGCACAGACTCAGGGGTCTCCCAGGGTCAGGTAGGTACAGTTGCTCTAGGGCGGCCGGGTGCGCAGAGAGAGTTAGGCCCAATGTTATCCTATGAGGGATAGGGGGGCCTTGTTTGGTGGCTGCTGACTGGCAAGCCACGCGGCTGTGGGAGCTGGGCTCCTGGTCACTTACTCAGGGCAAGTGGGGAATTAGATAGGTGTAGAGGTTGCACTGCCAGGGCCACTCGGGCGGCTGGGTGCAGAGTGCTTTTGAGCCTTCAGGCGCTCCATGGATTTCAATGGGAAATCTCCGGTTAGGAAAAAGACTGCAAGCTCGGGGACGAGGACTCTTCAGGTGCCACCACCACTTCGAGAGGTAAGTTGGGTAGTTGGAGGATAGGTAGGTACCCCGGGATTGGGCACAGGGGGCCGTGGGGCGCCGCATGCAGGGGAGCCTTTAGGTGTCGGGAAATCTTACCCTCTGTTGATCGCGGTTGGGGGGGCACCTGGTTCTGAGGCTGCAGGCTTCTTCAGGAATGTCGAGGGAGGTCCTTGGGTGCCGGACTCGGGGTCACAGTCGCCGTGGGGTCGTCCTCAGGGTCGTTGTTCACTCCGGCACTGGCCAGGCTCGGCTGGTGCAGAGTGTGCCGGGTTCGCGGTTCCGGGCTGCTGCCAGGGGTTAGAGATAGGTTTCGAGTAGAGTCTCTACTCATGGGAGTCCCAGGGGCTTAGAGCCAGAAGGTAGCCAGGTCCTCCGGGGTTGGTGAGGTTGCTAGCGACAAGAGATGCCGGGCTGGAGCAGGTTCGAGGGTCGTCAGGCCGGTAGGGCTGGGGCCAAAGCAGTTGGTGTCTTCCTCTTTTCAGCAGCTGCAGGGCAGGTCTTCTTTCTTCTTGCTCTTCGTAGTTTGGAATCTGGGGAAGGAAGGTTCAGAGTGCCCCTAAATACTAGATTTAGGGGCGTTACAGGTAGGTGAAGGGCAGGGACCAATGGGTCCCCGTCCTGGGGTGGGTACACCCCCTATCCTGCCTCTCTCCTGTGGGAGGGGGGCAGTAGCCTAGTCCTGATAGGGTAGGGCTCCCCATCTTCAAGATGGCGAGAGCCCGGAGATGTGCTTCACCTCGCCTCCCCCACCTGAGGGGTGGGGTTGGCAGGCTGGCACATCCCCAGTCCTTATTTGGGGTTTCCGGCCAAAGCTTCCCGCCAGAGTGGGGGGTTGCAGGGGCCTGGGAAGCTTACAGACGGGGCATGCCTTTGAAGCTTCCCCCTGCCCATCCTGGGGGAGGAGATTTAGCACCTCGCCCAGGATGTGCATTGTTGCAGGACCAGGAGAGCAGGGGCTCTCCTACCCAGGGGTCCAGCAACATGTCTGCTGGGTGGCAGCCTAGGCAGCCTCAGAGCAGACGTGGATTTGTAGGTTAGGTTCGAGGGGGCACCTCTAAGATGCTCTCTGGGGTGCTGGGTACATTAAATCCCACACTGGCATCAGTGTGGGTTTAATGTGCTGAGAAGTTTGATACCAAACTTCCCAGTCTTTAGTGTTGCCATTATGGTGCTGTGGAGCTCGTGTTTGACGAGCTCCCAGCACCATGTACTCTTTAAATGGCAGCACTGCACTTACAGGGCTCAGGAATGGACCTGGGCACTGTAGGGGCACAGGGCTCTTGCTCCTGTGCCCACACCATTGGCATAAGGCACCCAGCTAGAGGGGTGACTGATGTATGCCATGGCAGTGTATGATTGATTGATTGATTGATGTGAAACTTATATAGCGCGGCTGTCGCCCTACGGGCATCCTGGCGCTTTTGACTGAAGGACAGCATCCAAAGGTGACAGAGAGAGGATCATGAAACCTGCCTAGATTGAAGTTTTCGGATATAGCCAGGTCTTAAGTCCTTTACGAAATTCAAGTAGGGATTTACAATGTCTCAGGTTGGCATGGAGCTTGTTCCACATGCCGGACGCTACTATGCTGAAGGCTCTTCCGCCTACCCTAGTGCGCTTGAATCTCGGAACCACCAGTAGACCAGCTGTGGAGGAGCGAAGTTGCCTGCTAGGTAGGTGGCGAGCGAACTTATCCTGTAGAGGGTCTGGGCCCAGTCCATGTACTGCTATAAAAGTCATGCACAGGGACTTAAAGAATACCCTTTCCCTCACAGGAAGCCAGTGTAAGTGCCTCAGTGCTCCGGTGGCCGAGGCACAGCGCCGCCTATCAAGCACTAGTTTGGCTGCGGCTGACTGAATTCTCTGCAGTCCTTGGAGGATATACTGCGGGGCCCCCAAATATAGGGAATTGCAGTAGTCAAGCCTGCTTAATATCGTGCTACGTACCACTGTGGCTCGCGACTCCCTAGGGAGCAGAGGTAGAATACTCCGGAGCAGCCGCAACAGGGCAAAACAGACATTGGTGGTCTTGCTGGCCTGGGATACCATCTGGAGGTCGTCGTCGTCGATAATCACCCCAAGATTGCGAACCTTCCTGACCGGTGTAAGGGGTCCTTCCTCAGGTGTGAGGCAAAATTCGGAGGGGAGGTGTTTAGGGATCCTGAATGGTGAACAGAAGACCACCTCAGTTTTACCGCTATTAAACTGGAGAGAGTTCCTTCTAAGCCAATCCGAAGTCTGGAGCATGCATTGATGGAAGCGGTCCATGGAAAGTGCATCGTCCCCTTCTAGAGAGAAAGCCAGCTGCGTGTCGTCAGCGTAGTTCACCAGGCTGACTCTGAAAGATTTGTGCCATGTCGACTTTGTTTTTGTCTTGCACCCAAACACTCAGCCTGCAAAGGCAGTGTGTGTGTGTAAGGGTACAGGGCCTCTGAGTGGCACAAGGAGTGCTGCAGCTCTTAGAGGCCTTCCTGGGTCACAAAGCCCTGGGTACTTAGGGTACCATTTACCAGGGGCTGACATGTGGCCAAGGTTTGCCAATTTGGGTTTGGTTTGTTTTAGGGAAGGAACATAGGCCCTGGGCACCTGATTGGCAGGAGTCCAGGGCACACTCAGTCAAAGTACATTCAGCAATTCAGCAAAAAGTGGAGGCATACCATGCAAGAAAGATGGCACTTTCTCACAGGTGTCCCTCCTCTGACAGTACATGCCTGCACATGGAACAAATTTGTGGCATGGTGCATGGTGCACGGCAAAGTCTGTGGATCCCCTTTCCGTCCATCTTTCTGAGGTTCTCTTGTTCCTCCCTTGTTTGGCCCAGCAGGGCTCTGCTCTGGGCACTCCTAAGGGCTACCTCTCGGCCATTTCAGCCTTCCTTAGGCTCCCTGATCAGCCTTTGTTGTAAATAGATTCCTTAAGGGCATTACTCATCTTTTTTCTCCTGTTCCCTTCGTAATTCCCCAGTGGGACTTGAACTTGGTCCTCACATATCTTATGTGCGCTCCCTTTGAACAGTTACATAACTGTCCTCTCAGACTTCTCACTTTGCAAACTGCCTGTTGGAGGCATATGAGCTCTAGATCTTATACTTGTGCATAGATCGCCATCTGGTGTTCGACTCTGATGTTTGCGCTTTGTTTTTGTCTTGGAAGAAGTCTTTGTAGTCGTGAGGTAGGTGACTCCTTAGGATGATAGTGCGCATGGGCTTCGACTCCTTCTCCAATTTTTTTTTTGCCATGGAGGGTAATGATGGAGGTAGTAAGAAATGTAAAGAGATGTCCATGTGTAATGTATCTAAGTAAGATAGTACTGGAATAGATAAAGGTATCTGGGGAGGCGGGTGGGCGTATACGAATCTACCACTCTACATGCCAAGAAGAGATGCAAACTGGTAAGTAGCATTTTCAGTTCGAGGCATATGAGCTGTAGATCTTATACTTGTGCATAGACTATACAGCAGTTACCTCCTTAGCGGTGGCTACCTGTATCTGTTGCAGTGGTTTGAAAAAGTGTTCTTAATACAGCCTGGCCCACACTAGCTTGTTTTGCTTGCACATCTACACTAATGTTTTGTGAAAGTATGCTGTGTAGACAAAGTTGATGCTTTGCAGATGCCATCTAGGTGAATCCTCCCTAAGAATTCCATAGAAGCCCCTAGTTTGCGTGTGGAATGAGCTCTAGGGGGAATGGTTATTGTGAGTTTGGCTTTAAGATAGCATATTTGGATGCATTTAACAATCCACCTTGCAATCCCTGCTTTCGAAATGGGATTGCCCTTATGTGGTGGAGAGAAAGCCACAAAGTTGCTTAGTTTTACTAAAGGATTTTGTCCTTTCAATGTAGTAAAGTATTGCTCTATCTGATAGACATCTAGCCGCAGATTCCTTAACTTAGCATATCCCCAGGCGTCAGACTGGATCCAGATTTTTTTTTTTGCAGCAGCACTTCTGCGCGCCATGTGACGGCGCCACACAACCCCGCCCTGATATAGTCCACTTATGTGGCGTCAGCGAGTGTAGGAAAGTGGCTCTGTATATACTGTTCCCAAATAGGTACAGTGTGTACAGAGTCCACAGTCCCCAGAGGTTTGGCAGAGGCTAAAGTTAGATATAACCTTACTCTCTAAAGTGGTAGCTTGGTCGAGTAGTAAGGCAGTACCAGAGATCAGTGTAAAGCATTTGTTGCACACACCCAGTCAGCAAATGGTCAAAATATACTTTCTCAGAATGAGATGCTTTAGTTAAATACTTTGCAATAGGCAATTGACTTTTGTTGGTAATAGTTACAGGTTGTTGCAATAGGCAACACAAGTTCAAATACAATAATACATTGAGCTCAATGGGAACTTTAAGTTGTATGCAATTAATTACTTTCAGGATTACTTTTCTAACTCCAGGACTCGATCCTAGATTCAGTCCTGGGACAGTTCTTGGAAACAAGTGAGTAAATTCGGTTAAGTTACTGTTGTGATTTTTAAGCAATGTTTTGCTATTTTAAAAGTTGACAAACTTTTTCTGATCAAATTACCAATGTTATCCTATGGGAGGAAATTCACTTAGCAGGTAAGTGGGGCTATGGTTACTTTTTCAGGTTCAGTGTTGGATCCTAGATCCAGCACTAGTATACCACCTGTAAGCAGTCGATACAATGTGTTTAGGTTATACAGGCGATTTTTAACTAATATTTGCAAGTTTGCAAAATCGACACTTGGAAGAAATTTCACAGAAAAACAGTCAATGATTTCCTATGGGAGAAAATTGAGTTAGCGGCAAGTATGGTTTGTAATTACTTTTCAGTGTCAGTGCTGGGCATCAGCACTGGAATCTCTCCTAATAGCAGGTGAGTATTTCCGATTACTCGGTTGATTTTAAGTGAATATTTTAAAGTTTAGAAACTCCACACTTTAAAGAAATTTCAAGTGAAACCAGTCAATGTAACCTTATGGAAGAAAAGTGAGTTATAGGCTTTTGGGTAAGTACTCGACTGGCAGAGTTAAGGTTCTGATCATAGACTCCGGGGTCTCCCAGGGTCAGGTAAGTACAGTTGTTACACCCTCAATGGCACTGGGGCAGCCGGGTGCAGAGTGAGTTAGGCCCAATGTTATCCTATGGAAGGCAGGGGGCCCTTGGTTGGTGGCTGCTGGCTAGCAAGCCACGCGGCTGTGGGAGCTGGGCTCCTGGTCTCTTACTCAGGGCAAATGGGCAAGTAGGTAGTAGTAGAGGTTGCACAACCAGGGGCACTTGGGCGGCTGGGTGCAGGGTGCTTTTGAGCCGTCGGGCGCTCAATGGATTGCAATAGAGAAGCTCAAGAACGAACAAAGGCTGCAAGCTCGGGGATGAAGATTATTCAGGTGCGACTACCACTTCGAGAGCTAAGTTGGGTAGTTGGAGGATAGGTAGGTACCCAGGAGTTGGGCACAAGGGGCCGCAGGGCGCCGGGTGCAGGGGTGCCTTTTGGTGTCGGGAAATCGTACCCTCTGTTGATCGCCGTGGGGGGGGGGGTCCCTGGTTCTGAGGCTGCAGGCATCGCCAGGAGCGTCTAGGTGGGTCCTTGGGAGCCGGATTCGGGGCCACAGTCGCAGGGGGGACGTCGTCTTGGTCCACTCCAGCACAGGCCAGGCTTGGCAGGTGCAGAGTGTGCAGGGTTCGCAGTTCCTGGCTGATGCCAGGGGTCAGTTACTTGCTTTGAGCAGTGCCACTGCTCGTGGGAGTCCCAGATGCTCGGAGTCACAAGGTAGCCAGGCCCTCTGGGGTTTGTGAGGTTGCTGGCCACGGGAGATGCCGGGATATAGCAGGTTCGAGGGTCGACCGGCCGGTAGGGCTGGGGCCAAAGCAGTTGGTGTCTTCCTCTTTTTAGCAGCTGCATGGCCGGTCTTCTTTCTTCTTGATCTTCTTTGCTGTTTCGGAATCTGGATCTGTGGAAGGAAGGTTCAGGGTGCCCCAAAATACTAAATTTAGGGGCGTTACAGGTAGGTAAAGGGCAGGGACAACTGGGTCCCTGCCCTGGGGTGGGTACACCCCCTATCCTGCCACTCTCCTGTGGGAGGGGGGTAGGGGCCTAGTCCTGAATGGGCAGGGCTCCCCAACTTCAAGATGGCGAGAGCCCAGGGATGTGCTTCACCTCGCCTCCCCCACCTGAGGGGTGGGGTTGGCAGAGGCTGGCACCCCCCCTATCCTTAATTGGGGTTTCCGGCCAGTCTTCCCGCCTGAGTGGGGTTTAGAACCGGTAGGGGCCAGTTGCTGAGTACAGCAAGTGGTCTGGAGAAGCTCACAAAGGCGGCATGCCTTTGAAGCTTCCTCTGCCCATCCTGGGGCAGGAGACCTAGCACCTCGCCCAGGATGTGCATTGTTGCAGGCCCAGGAGCCCGGATGGCTCTCTACCCAGGGGTCCAGCAACATGTCTACTGTGTGGCAGCCTAGGCATCCCCTCGGACCATGCGTGGATTGTAGTTTAGGTTCAGGGGGCATCTCTAAGATGCCCTGTTGTGCATTGTACATTAATTCCTGCACTGGCATCAGTGCGAGTTTAATGTACTGAGAAGTTTGATACCAAACTTCAGTCCTCAGTGGAGCCATTATGGTGCTGTGGAGTTCGTGTTTGACGATCTCCCAGCACCATATACTCTTAAATGGCAGCACTGCACTTAGTGCCCAGGTGTGAGAAGTTGGCCTGATGTATGATGTCACTAGTTCTAGTGTACACCTTATATCAGTCCAAATACCCTTATGGTGATTGGTTGTAAAGTCAACCTTATAGACCAGCTATCCTAGTGGTAGCATGGACAAGAGCAGTCTTAGGCTAAACTCTGAATGGCATGTGAAGCCAGCTGTGATACCATATATAATCCCTTGAATACCAAATGAAAGGACACCACAACAGATATATATATAAAATAAAGTGTATTTATTCTAAGCAAACCCTCAGCACTCTTTATGAGATTAGAGGTAAGTACAATACAGTCTTATTTAAGCATACATTAAGTCACACAGGTAAGTAATACAGTTAGGCCCTAGGGGCCACGCAAACCATATACTAAGTAAGTGGTATAAGGACCACTGTCACGGAAATAGAATAGGCCTAGGCCTAGGGAATCGCTGGGGCTACACTATACTACCAAAGGTTAGGAAGTGGGAGGCCCACGGGATTCGTATGCAGAGTGGAAACACTCACGCGTAATGCGTAAAAGTCACTAGCAATAGTACAGTTTAGAAATAGATAGATTTAGGACACTTCCGGAGGAGCTAGGAAGTTGAGACTTGAAACTTAGACACTAGGATAGTCACTATCCTGATGAGCACCGGAGTACCCAAGTTACCTAGCCCACAGGCTGCGGGTGCATAGGGGTGAAGTTGTGTCGGGTTTCGTCGTCGACTCCTATGGATGCCTGAAGAAAGATGCTGACAGGCAGTCAGTGAAGAGTGTCCGGTGGATCCCAAGGCTGGGATCAAGAAGAGAGGAGACCTGCAAGCAGAGGGGACAGAGTCAAGGTCACTAGCCAGTGACCACGTGGAACCAGGAAGGAACCAGACGATGTCGTGAAGATTTGCAGGTGAAGGTGAAGCTTGTCGCTGCAGCCAGGAGGACCAGGAAGCGTCGAGGACGACCAGGACCAGGAGGCGAGCTGTCCCACGAAGGCTCTTGCTGTCGGCGGCGTCGAAGTTGGACTAGGACTCACCAAGCCTTGGCAAGCGGAACCCACGCAGAACGGAGGACTTGCTTCTGTTGCAGACCAGGAAGGTCTGGGGTGCTTCTCTTTTTCAAAGAAGCAGGAGCCAGTCTGGAGGAGCCAAACCAGTGGTGAAGATTACAGGTTGCGTCGTCACAAAGGCCACTAGCCAGCGGGCAAGCAACCGGACAGACGCGGCAAGCAGGAAAATGCTGAAGGGCCCCACGCAGGACTCGTTGAGTGTGGGGGGCTGATCTTCGGTGCAGATGGTGCTTGGGGGTGGGGCTTCTCAATCCCCGGTGCACAACTTCGAGGGTGCCTCAGAAGCTGCGCTTGAAGATACTAGCCACTTTTCCCAGGTAGCCGGTCCCACGTCGCTCGTCGCCTCCACGGATCTCAGCTCTGCTGTAGATGTGGATCAGGGTCGGAGAAGTCTGGAAGTCAAGGCTCTGGTCGGGCTCTGCAGTCGGTTCCTCGTAGAACGTGGGCAAAGCAAAGGGTAGTCTCTTGATGGTGCCTGTTTGCACAGGGTAGCCACTCCTTGGCCACAAGGGAGATTCTTCAGTCTTCTTCTTTCGTCGAATGTCGAAGGTCCAGAGTTTCTGTTCAAGTTGCAGGTTCAGGATAATCCAAAGTCTTGAGGCCCAACTCCCACTCTTATACTAATCTGGGGGGCTGGGATACCTGCTAGGTCACGCCTTATGGGTGGGACCTGGGAGGGGGGTGGTTACACCCCCTTCCCTTTGTCCAGTTTCGCGCCAGGACTGGGGCTGGAGTGCCCCAGCACCGGTTTGAACTGGACTATGCATGGGACACCTTGTGTGCCCCAGGCATGTCTCATTCCTTTCAGCCCTCCCTGCCCCAATACACTAAAGTCTGTCTGGGGAGGTGCTAGCACCTCCCCAAGCAGGAAACCTATTGTCCAAGCCTCCCTTGCCAGGATCACTCCCAGCAGCAGGAGGTCAGACTCGTGTCTGTGGCAGCAGCATCCATTTTGTGATGCTGAGGCTTTGGTCAGAGGCTAACAGTGAAGTATGATTTTAACATGTCTTTCCCTCTAGAAGGGGGGAATAATATCCTCATGTCCAGAAATGGTATGGGGGTATTATTCCACAGTGTTAGACACCTTACACGACATGTTTTGATACAGCCAAACCATAGTTACCATAACCGTTTAAGATTATAAGGCACTTTAAGAGTATATGGTAGGCTATAACATAGAACAGCTATAAGGACATGGTTCCGAAAGCTGCAGACAGGCTCAGCTCATGCTAGAGCACCATCTCACATGTTACCAAGCACTCTGCCTCCAGGATTGTTAAGGCCTGCCATAGGAGTGACTGATAGGTACACATGTGTCTATATATAGGGGTAGATATAGGCATACTATATCTAAGCAAGGGGTGATTACCCGACCTTGCCCCAGCTGAGTGATCAGCCAGTTGTGTCTGATTGGAAGGCCAGACCAGGGGTGGCATAATACATGCTGCAGCCCCTGGGAGGCCTAGGGTACACCTATGCCCTGGGTACCTAGGGTACACTGTACAGGGTCCAATAAGGTGATCCTTACCAATTGGGAATGTACCTAGGGTACATGGAGTCCATTTTAAAGAGAGAGCAGACAGCCTGAGACCCTGAATGGCAGGATCTCAGGCCAACTAAGTCGAAAAACCAGCTAGACACTAGGCAAAAAGTTGGGGGTAACCATAGTCAGATATCCACCTTCCTACACCAGGAATGACCTGGGTACTGTAGGGGCACAGGGCTCATGCTCCTGTACCCACACCACTGGCATAGGGCACCCAGCTAGAGGGGTGGCTGATGTATGCCAGGGCAGAGTAGTTTGTGGACATTGCATACAGGTATGTGTGCCATGTTGACTCTGTTTTGTGTGTCAGGGTACAGGGCCTCTAAGGGTGGCACAATAAGTGCTGCAGCCCTTAGAGGCCTTGCCTGGTCACATGGCCCTGGGTACCTAGTGTACTATTTACCAGGGGCTAACATGTGGCCAGGGTTTGCCAATTTGGGTTTTAGGTTTCAGCACCGTTTTTAGGAAAGGAACATAGGCCCTGGGCACACTCAAAGTGCATTCAGCAAAAAGTGGGGGCATACCATGCAAGAAAGATGGCACTTTCTCACAGCATGGGAATCCAGAAAACTCTTCAAGCTGTAAAACTACTACTGGTAAGTAACTATTTTGTTAACGGTTACCAAGTAAGTAATCTGTCTTTGGAGTTGAGCTTCTGGGGTTAGAACAAGGGTTCCCCCAGGGTCAAGGATGAACTCTTGTTACACCCTAAGCGGCACTAGGGTGGCCGGGTGCAGAGTGCTGAGGCCCAATGTTATCTGATGGGTTATAGGGGCCTCCGGTTGGTGGCTGCCGGCAAGCAGGCCACTGGGTTATGGGAGCAAATCTCCTGGACTTTTGTTCAGCAGATGGGGAAACAAAAGGTGCACCCTCAGCGACACTAGGGCGGCAGGGTGCTGTTTCGACATCGGGTGCCCTGTTGGTTTCAGTGGGGAACCTCCGGTTTGCAAAGGCATTGCAGGCTTGGGGACAAATGTTTTCTGGGTGCGGCCACCACTTTGAGAGGTAAGTTGTTAAGATAAGAGGGTTGGTTAGGCACCGTTGGTTTGGGCACACAACGCTGTGGGGCGTCTGATGCAGGGGAGTCTTTTGGGGTCTGATCTTCTGACCTTCTGGTTTTAGGCTGCAGGCATCAGCTGGAGGCTTTAGGCAGGTCAGGGGTCACTGGATCTCTGGTCGGGATCACCGGGGTGATCTCCTTGTGGTGTTTGCCTGCTCGGGCTGTGTATGGCGGGTGCAGAGTGGGGCGGATTTGACGTGTCCGGCCAGAGCCAGAGGTTGCAGGTGAACAAATCCAGTGTTCACGGGAGACATGGTCTTTGTGCTTGAAGGCGGGCAGGTCCTCTGGAGTTTTCGGGGTTGCTGGCTGCAGGAGACACCGGGATTTTGCAGGAGCAGGTTTGGGGTGGAGACAGGCGGGTAGGGCTTTGGCCACGTCAGAGGGTTTCTTCCTGTTAGCTTCGGCATGGCTGATCGGTCCTTTTTTAGGTCTCGCCTGAACCAGCGCATGCGCTGGTGTGGCGAGACTTTTTGTGAGGGCTCAAAAAAGTGCTACCACTGTAGCCTAGAGCTACAGTGCAGGTGCGCGGGAGCGCGCGCCTCACTTTCACAGCCGCTTTGGTGTTTGATCGCGATCACTTTAGCGGCCGCTTTGATGTTCTCCGTGAGCCTGTTTATTACTTCTATGTAGTAATGGTGGCACCCGTGCGCCGCCATTACTACAGATCAGTAATAAACAGAAACAAGCATTGGCACAGCCAATAGGTCTCGCTTTTGGGACCTTATAAGTATTTAGTTATGCAACTATTGCATGGCTAAACACTTATAAGGTCCCAAAAGCGAGACCTATTGGCTATGCCAATGCTTGTCTTTTCTTGTTGCAGGTTCTTATCTGAGGAAGCAAGGTTCAGGGGTGCCCCTAAATACTAGATTTAGGGGAATTACAGGTAGGTACACCCCCTATTATGCCACCCTTCTGTGGGAGCAGGGCATGTGCCTGTCCCTGGTTGGCTGAGTCTCTCCCCCCCTCCATCTTCAAGATGGCGTGGACTGAGTTGTGCTTCACCTCACCTCCCCCACCTGAGGGGTGGAGTTGGCAGAGGTGGGCACACCTCTCTTCCTCACTTGTTTTTCCCGCCGGTTCTCCTGCCCAAAATGGGGTTCAGATCCTGTGGGGACAAGTTGCTGAGAGCAGCAAGTGGCCTGGGAAGGCTCACAAAGGCATCGAGCCTTTTTAAAGCTTCCCCTTTGCGAACCCTGCCCATCCTGGGGGAGGAGGCCGGCACCTCGTCCCAGGACGTGCATTGTTTCAGGCCCCAGAAAGCAGCAGGCTCTCTGGGTCCAGAAACCGGTCTGGTGGTGGCAGCTGAAAGCAGCCACTCAGCCTGGACACTAGAGGTGGGTTAGTTTTCAGGGGGCATCTCTAAGATGCCGTCTGTGTGCATTTTTCATTAAATCCCACACTGGCATCAGTGTGGGTTTAATGTGCTGAGAAGTTTGATACCAAACTTCTCAGTTTTCAGTGTAGCCAATATGGTGCTGTGAAGTTCGTAATGACAAACTCCCAGCACTATATACTCTTAATGGCAGCACTGCCCTTACAATGTCTAAGAATGGACTTTGATACTGTAAGGGTACAGGGCTCATGCACCTGTACCCTCACCACTGGTATAGTGCACCCCAGAGCAGTCGGTTGTAGGCTTGGCACACAGCTGTGTGCCATGCTTCGCTGTCCTACATGAAAGAAGAGAAGCAAGTTACACCGGGTCAGTGTACCGTGAGTACAGAAGCCCCCTTGCCCCAACAACACAAGACCAAAAATTCGCCTGTCCTTGTGCCTACGGGCTAAGGCCGGCACCGAGAAAGTTTAAGGTGCCCCGCTCTCGGGCCAGGCACTGAAACCTAAAGATCCGGCTTGAGTTGCCCCCATGCTGACGCCAAGGCAAAATGTTCAGCGTTGAAACGTAGCATGTCGTGGTCACTATTCCACTGTTATAGAAGAGCAAATCTTTGGAGCTGAAGGGTTAGGAGTCGAAACGTTTGCCGAAAACGGCGACCAAAGACTCCACCAAAATAGCATTGGTCCAACGTTCCACCTTTGGATCCTAAACAGAAAGAGCTTGTTATACACCCAGACACTGGACATGTCCATGCCAAATTTCCTGATAAAAGGAAAATAGGCCTACAGGAGGATTACCACATTTCTCTGAAGATAAAAATTTGGGTGCTAACCCTTCACCACCATACATTCCACCTCCTTCACCCACTGAGCCAACTTACTCATCACACCCATGAATTCCCCTCCATCACCTGACCCACAGGTTAGCAGGAACACAGTGCATATTCAATCAAACTTGCATCAGATACTAGGCAAAAAGTGTGTGGGGGAGTTACTACAAAAGAAACCCACTTTGCTACAATGTGTATTTATAGATGTGTATATATATTATGTATTTAGAATAACTTCTGTGTCAGACATGATTTTTAGACTAACACACGCAAGGAGATGGCAATAGAGAACTATTTTTAAAGCAGAATATTGTGACATGTTTTAGTTTCTAACCTTTATCTTTTTATTTTCCAGCCAGAGGAGAAAACCCACCTTCATGATGAGTTGGAGCTGGCTCGAGACATGGCCAGGAGGCGGTGCTTGGGTAACATCAAATTCATCGGAGAGCTTTTCAAGTTAAAGATGTTGACTGAGGCCACTATGCATGACTGTGTAGTGACACTTCTCAAGAACCACGATGAGGAGTCTCTGGAGTGCCTTTGCCTGCTCCTGTCCACCATTGGCAAGGACCTTGACTTTGAGAAAGCAAAGGTATTGTCACTCTCTACTCCCAGCACAGTGAGCTCCCCTTAGTCCTATTTATTAATTTAGGCAGCTGGGGATGGTTCATGTCTTAGTTTCATCTTTCCACTCTGTTGCTTATTGCCTTATGTTTATGATGGTGGAATTGCAAATAATGTACTGTTAAATTATGTGATGCTGCTTGGAATCGTTTTTGTTTGATCTTTCCACTGAAACAGCCACCATGACCTCTACAACAAAGATGCCTCACCAGCAAGATGGTGATTTGCCTGTGTGAGAACGTGCCATCTTTCTTGCATGGTATGCCCCCACTTTTTGCTGAATTGCTGAATTGCTGATGTACTTTGACTGAGTGTGCCCTGGGCTCCTGTCAATCAGGTGCCCAGGGCCTGTGTTCCTTCCCTAAAACTGCATTGAAGCCTAAACCCAATTGGCATCTCTGGCCACATGTCATCCCCTGGTAAATGGTACCATAGGTATCCAGGGCACTGTGACCAGACAAGGCCTTTAAGGGCTGCAGCACTTATTGTGCCACCCTTAGAGGCCCTGTATCCTGACACAAACACACTGCCCTTGCAGGGTGCACTATGCCAGTGGTGAGGGTACAGGTGCATGAGCCCTGTACCCCTACAGTATCCAGGTCCATTCCTGGGCCCTGTAAGTGCAGTGCTGCCATAAGAGTATATGGTGCTGGGAGGTCGTCAACACGAACTCCACAGCATCATCATGGCGACACTGAAGACTGAGAAGTTTGGTATCAAATGTCTCAGTACATTAAACCCACACTGATGCCAGTGCGGGATTTAATGTAAAATGCACGACAGAGGGCAACTTAGAGTTGCCCCCTGAACCTAACCTACAATCCACGTACTGTCTGAGAGGCTGCCTAGGCTGCCACCCAGCAGACATGTTGCTGGACCCCTGGGTAGAGAACCATCTGCTCTCCTCCCCCAGGATGGGCAGGGGGAAGCTTCAAAGGCATGCTGCCTTTGTGAGCCTCCCCAGACCACTTGCTGTACTGAGCAACTGGTCCCCACCGGTTCTAGTCCCCACTCTGGCGGGAAAGCCCAAGTGAGGAAAGGGGGTGTCCGAGCCTCTACCAACCCCACCTCTCGGGTGGGGGAGGCGAGGTGAAGCACGTCTCCGGGCTCTCGCCATCTTGAAGATGGGAGTCCTACCCAATCAGGATTAGGCTACTCCCCTCCCCACAGGAGAGTGGCAGGATAGGGGGTGTACCCACCCCAGGGAAGGGACCCGTTGGTCCCTGCCCTTTACCTACCTGTAACTCCCCTAAATTTAGTATTTAGGGGAACCCTGAACCTTCCTTTCTCAGATCCCGAATCCGAAACAAGCAAGAAGAAAGTAGACCTGCCGTGCAGCTGCTAACAAGAGGAAGACACCAACTGACTGGGCCCCAGCCCTAGAGGCCTGTCGAGCCTCGAACCTGCTCCTGCTAAAACCCAGCGTCTCCTGTGGTCAGCAACCTTTAAAACCCTGGAGGACCTGACTGCCTTGTGACTCTAAAAGACTGGGACTACCACGAGCAGTGGTTCTGCTCAAAGCAAGTAACAAACCCCTGGTGCCAGCCAGGAACCGCGACTCCTGCACACTCTGCACCCGCCAAGCCTGGACTGTGCCGGAATGGACAAAGACCACAAGGACGTCCCGTCGGCGACTGTGACCAAGAATCCAGCAACCAAGGACCCTCCTTGATGCTCCTGACGACGCCTGCAGCCTCAGAACCAGGGACCCCTCCAACCACGACCACCGGTTGGCAGAGGCTGGCACATCCCCTGTCCTTACTTGGGGTTTCTGGCCAGTCTTCCCGCCAGAGTGGGGGTCCAAACCGGTGGGGGACAGTTTGCTGTGTACAGCAAGTGGCCTGGGGAAGCTCACAGAGGCGGCATGCCTTTGAAGCTTCCCCCTGTCCATCCTGGGGGAGGAGACCTAGCACTTCGTCCAGGATGTGCATTGTTGCAGGCCCAGGAGAGCGGGGGCTCTCCTACCCAGGGGTCCAGCAACATGTCAGCTATGTGGCAGCCTCCCAGACCAGACGTGGATTGTAGGTTAGGTTTCAGGGTGCATCTCTAAGATGCCCTCTGTGGTGCTTTGTACATTAAATCCCACACTGGCATCAGTGTGGGTTTAATGTGCTGAGAAGTTTGATACCAAACTTCTCCGTCTTCAGTGTTGCCATTATGGTGCTGTGGAGTTCGTGTTTGACGAGCTCTCAGCACCATGTACTCTTAAATGGCAGCACTGCACTTACAGGGCCCAGGAATGGACCTGGGTACTGTAGGGGCACAGGGCTCATGCTCCTGTGCCCACACCACTGGCATAGGGCACCCAGCTAGAGGGGTGGCTGATGTATGCCAGGGCAGTGTAAGTGGTGGGAATGGCACACAGGGATGTGTGCCATGTCGACTCTGTTTTGTCTTGTACCCAGCCAATCAGCCTGCAAGGGCAGTGTGTGTGTGTGTCTGTGTGTGTGTTAGGGTACAGGGCCTCTAAGGGTGGCACAATGAGTGCTGCAGCCCTTAGAAGCCTTCCCTGGTCACAAGGCCCTGGGTACCTAGGGTACCATTTACCAGGGGCTGACATGTGGCCAGGGTTTGCCAATTTTAGGTTTGAGGTTTTTAGGGAAGGAACATAGGCCCTGGGCACCTGATTGGCAGGAGTCCAGGGCACACTCAGTCAAAGAACATTCAGCAATTCAGCAAAAAGTGGGGGCATACCGTGCAAGAAAGATGGCACTTTCTCACATGTATTACATACAAAAAGAGGGGGAACACACTCCCAACTGTTCCGCGGTATTGTTTTGTTCGCGATCTCCACACTCGATGCGACTCATCGGTTGAAATCTTCGATTCCGGTCGTCGACTAGGGCGTTGGGGCCTACCTGAGCTCCGGTCCTGGCTGATGGAAAGGACTCCATTTAAGAAGTGCTCTCGATGTGGGTCCAAGTTTCCCCACACCGATCTCCATTAGGTGTGCAACCTCTGCTTCTCCCCTGAACATGAGGCTCGACTGTCCGGCTTGCAAATCCTTCTGGTCGAAGACCATTTGAGACCGAAGGGCGAGGAGAACCATGGCACACTCGTTGACAGCAATCCCCGACGACATCTTCGAAGAAGGCATCTTTGTCCCAGAACAGCAGCACACCGAAGAGGGCCTCGTCAGCACCTCCGAAGCCGACGACTTAGATGTCGAGGACATCACTCCGGCACAGAGGGGAGTGAGTACTGACATCGTCCCCCACTCTCGCCGGCACCGAAAAAGGCTTCGGTCACGCCTTCACCCTCGGGCCTAGGCACGATTAAAGACACTGCTTCCCATACCTCGCTTTCGGGCGCGGTTAAGAAGCCAACCAAGCCTTTTGGCGGCTCGGACTCGAGCCTGCCCGCCGTCGGTGCCGAGAAACACTCCTCCGCACCGGCGCCGAAAAAGAAAATGGCCGCCTCTTCCTCCTCCGCGCCGAGCTCCACACCGAAGCACTCGGCGCCAAAGACGAGCACTGGCTCACGGCACCGTCCTCTGAGCCGAGCAAAAAATCTAAAGCCCTCGACACCCACACCTCTAAGCCGAAAGTCATCTCGGAGCCGAGGAAACAACTGGACTTGTCTAAGCCACACAGTTCAAAAGACTACAAGGCTAAAAAAACCTACGGCTCCGACACCTTCGGTGCCGACGGATCGGCCATTCACGGGGGAACTATTTCGGCCCAATCCACTACGAAAAACACTGGTCAAGGACCCTAAAACTGGACATTTGATGCTCCGCATCAAAGAGACCTCTAGACAAGCCTTCCCCAGCTCCACCTCCAAAGAGAAGACACTTTGCTGCCTCCCCTTTGAGAATACCTTTGCCCCCTTCTCCACCTCCTCCCTCTCCTCCGCCTCCCCCACCTCATCATTCCCCCACACCATCTCCGGATGAGGATGATGATGATGATGTCTACGATGACACAGGGGACGGGCCCCATGACCAACCCACAGGGGACCCCACTCCTACAGGCTCCCCAGACCCATGGGACGACTGCAACATTCCAGACGTCCCTAACGTCCCGCAGGACGACCTTTACCCTTCAAGACCGTCCCCCCCTGAAGACACGATGGGGTTTAATCAACTGCTACATAGGGCTGCACACTACCACGGATTTGATCTCCATACAGACCCCGTGGAGGACTTCCTCCTTTATACCTTTGATACCGCACACAAGACCACTTCCATCTTGCCGATGCTAAAAGGGGTTTTCGAGGCATATGATCTGCAGATTACACACTGTGCATAGATCGCCATCTGGTGTTGAGCCCGGATGTTGCAGTTTTTCTCTTAGAAAGTCTTTGGAAGTCACGAGGTCGGTGACTCCTCCTTTGGATCGTATTGCGCATTGGCTTCGACTCCATCCTCAGATTGTTTTTTCCTGCCATCGGGCTCGGATGTGATCTTCGCGCTCTGGTTCCGAACAGTTTCCAGTTCTCTAACCGACGCGCAATCCTCACCCCTTTTCGCAGTATTGTTTCGACCGCGGCTCTCATCGATCAAGACCTTTGATTCCAATCGTCGACGACCCCCCCCCCCCCAACCCTTGATGGCATCGACAAAGGCTTCTGTCACCCCTTCGCTTCCAAGCCTAGGCACGACCAAGAATACTGCTTCCCACACCGCACCTTCGGGACCGGTAAAGAAGCTCATTAAGCCTTCCGGCGGCTCGGGTTCGAGCCAGCCCACCGTCGGTGCCGAGAAACACTCCTCCGCACCGACGCCGAAAAAGAAAATGGCCTCCTCCTCAGCACAGAGCTCCATACCGAAACACTCGGCACCAAAAACCAGTACCAGCTCCTCGGTACCGACACCGTCCCCGGAACCGAGCAAGAAACACAAGGCCACCGACACCCATAATCTTGAAGCCGAAAACCATCTAGGAACCGAGTAACCAACCAGCCCTTTCCAAGCCGCATAGTTCGAAACAGCGGACTCGTGCAGACTCCAAAACCAAAAAAAACAACGGCCCGATGCCTTCGGCGCCGACGGACAAGCCACTCTCTGAAGAACTTTTTACACCTGATCCATTGCAAAAACACTGGTCAAGGATCTTAAAACCAGACATTTGATGCTCAGCATCAATAAGAGACAGCTGGACAAGCCTGCCCCAGCTCCACCTCCAAAGAGGAAAGACTTTGCTACCTCCCCTTTGAGAATACCTTCGCCACCACCTCCACCCCTCCACTTCCCCCTCTTCCTCCTTCTTCCCCCCACGTCATCATTCCCCCCACCCTCTCCGGATGATGACAATGATGATGTCTATGATGACATAGGGGACGAACCCCATGACCAACCTACAGGGGACCCCACTCCTCCAGACTCCCCAGACCCATGGGACGACTATAATATTCCTGACATTCCTAACGTCCCGCAGGATGATCTCTACCCTTCGAGACCATCCCCACCAGAGGACTCATTGGGGTTCAACCACCTACTCCAAAGGGCTGCACACTACCACGGTATGGATCATCATATCGACCCCGTGGAGGAGGACTTCCTCCTTGATACTTTCGACACCACACATAGGGCCACCTCCATACTGCCCATGCTCAAAGGAGTTATCAAACACGCGCCGGAGGTCTTTAAAGACCCAGTCAGAGCCAGGGTCATTAACCCTCGCATAGACAAATACAAAGGCACCCCTACAGATCCTCCCTACATCATAGGGCCAGCACCACTAGATTCCCTAGTAGTGTCTACAGCACGAAAGCGAGCAAACTCCCAAGCATCAGGCGATGCACCACCACCTAACAGAGTCAAAACTCTTGGATGCATCGGGAAAGCGCACTGCATCCCAAGCTGCCAACATATGGCGCATTGCAAATACACAAGGGCTTCTGGCAAGATATGACAGGGCACATTATGACTAACTAGAAGCCATAATGCAACACCTCCCTGACAAATATAAAAATAGAGACAATGAGTTAATTCAGGAGGGCAAAACCATCACCAATACCTCCATCCGCTGTGCCCTAGATGCAGCTGACACCGCCTCCAGGGCAATTAACACCAGCATCCTCCTCCGCCGACATTCCTGGCTTAGGATTTCAGGTTTCAAACCAGAGGTGCAAGCTTACATCCTCAACCACCCTTTTGACCAGGAACATCTGTTCGGCCCAAAAGTAGATGAGGCCCTGGAAAAAATGAAGAAAGACACTGACACAGCGAAATCTATGGGAGCCTTACAATCGCACCCTCCCAGATGACCTTTTCGCCGCTCTTCCTTTCGAAGCACATCCAGAGGCTACTCCTCTGACACCGCTTCCACTTCCTATAAAACCCCTACCCAATCCACTTTTACAAGGGGTTACCAAAGAGGCGGTTACAGGGGCAACAATAACAAAGGCAGAGGCAAGACAAATACCTCACGCTCTGCCTCCACCCCTACCCAATGACATCCCTCCACTCCCCCCAGGCCATTCCACTCCGGTCGGGGGCAGACTCCAAAATTTCCTTCCTGTCTGGACTACAATCACCTCAGACAAATGGGTCATTCAAATAATTCAGTCAGGATACTGCCTCGAACTAACATCTCCCCTCCCTCAAACATTCCAACCAAACAACGCCCCATGTCAGGGGAACATGTAACATTACTAAAGCAGGAAGTAATCTCCCTCCTACAAAAGGGTGCGATAGAACCAGTACCTACCAACCAACAAAATATGGGAGTTTACTCCCTATATTTTCTCATACTAAAAAGGGACGACACTAAGGCCCATCCTAGACCTCAGACCCCTAAATCAATATATACACTCAGACCATTTCCACATGGTCACACTACAGCAGGTACTTCCACTGCTCTCGCAGAACGACTTCCTGGCCACTTTAGACCTCAAAGACGCCTACTTCCACATTCCTGTTCACAACCCTCACAGGAAGTTTCTCAGATTTGTGGTGGACGGCCAACACTATCAATTCAAAGTGCTCCCCTTCGGAGTCACCACAGCACCACAGGTGTTTACCAAGTGCCTAGCGGTAGTGGCGGCACACCTGCGACGACAACACATTCATGTCTTCCCATACCTAAACGACTGGCTCATAAAAGCCAGCTCATACAACCAATGTGTACAACACAACCAAGCCACTATCCAATTACTTCACGACCTGGGCTTCACAATAAATCACATGAAGTCCCACCTGCAACCATCCCACGTAAAGCTATACCTCGGTGCCACCATAGACACCGCGAAAGCGCTAGCCTACCCCAGTCCCGCCAGGATAGCAAGCATTCAGGTTCGCCGTGCCAAATTTCGGCCAGAACACTCTCTTCCAGCTCGAGTGTTCATGCAACTAATAGGAATGATGGCCTCTTGTATATTCATAGTACCCCACGCAAGACTCCAGATGCGTCCTCTCCAAGAGTGCTTCGCACGCCAATGGAACCAGGCCCAGGGTCAACTGACAGATCTGGTGTTGGTAGACGGTCGTGCCCATCACTCTCTGCAGTGGTGGACCACCACAAACCTTTCCAAAGGGTAACTGTTCCTGGACCCGGTTCCTCAGATAGTATTGACAGCAGACACATCGCTCTCCGGCTGGGGAGCTCACCTACTACATCACACCATGCAGGGTAGGTGGACACCTCAACAAAAGTTACTCCACATCAACCATTTGGAGTTACTAGCCATATTCCTAGCCTTAAAAGTATTTAAAAAACATAGATCAGGCAAGACTGTCTTAGTCCGCACCAACAACATGACAGCCATGTATTACATCCAGAAAGCAGGCGGGACACTCTCTGCAGCTCTCAACTTGCACAGAGCATATGGAGATGGGCCATACCCCAAAAAAATCTTTCTCCTAGCCCAACATGTCCCAGGAGTCCAAAACACTATGGCCGATCTGCTCAGCAGACAAACACAACAGATCCACGAGTGGGAACTCCATCCTCAAGTTCTTCACCCGTACTTTCAAATGTGGGGGCATTGTGAGAAAGTGGCTCTGTATATACTGTTCCCAAATAGGTGCAGGGTGTACAGAGTCCACAGTCCCCAGAGGTTTGGCAGAGGCTAAAGTTAGATATAACCTTACTCTCTAAAGTGGTAGCTTGGTCGAGCAGTAAGGCAGTATCAGAGAACAGTGTAAAGCATTTGTTGCACACACTCAGCCAGCAAATGGTCTCACACACTCAATAACTGAACTCTAGGCCAATGGTTTCTATATAAAAATATATGGTTGTTTTATTTTAAGAACCAACAATAGGTATTAAAATATACTTTCTCAGAACGAGATGCTTTATATAAATACTTTTGCAATATGCAATTGACTTTTGTAGAAAGTTACAAGTGGTTGCAATAGGCAACACAATTCTAAACACAATAATGCATTGAGTTCAATGGAAGTTTCAAGTTATTTGCCACAGATTACTTTTAGGATTACTTTTGGAATTCCAGGACTGGATCCTAGATTCAGTCCTGGGTCAGTACTTGGAATCAAGTGATAAAAGTCGACTTAATTACTGTGATGATTTTTAGACCATATTTTGCTATTTTCAAAGTTGACACTTAGAATATATTTCATAGAAACAGTCAATGGTTGCAGAAAGAGCTCTCCACACATTAGATGTCAAACGAGCCTCGCTCTATTACATCAAGAGAACACAACCCTTTCGTAAGACCAAACAACTGTCTTTCTCACCACCACACAAAGGCAACCCCATTTCCAAATCGGGGATAGCTAGGTGGATTGTCAAATGCATTCAGATTTGTTACCACAAAGCAAAACAAACGCTATCCGTTCCCCCTAAAGCCCACTCTACATGTAAGATAGGGGCTTCCACGGCATTTTTAGGGAACATTCCGTTAGATGATATCTGCAGAGCAGATACATGGTCAACACCGCACACTTTCACTAAACACTATTGTGTAGATGTGCAAACTAAGCAACAGGCTAGTGTGGGCCAGGCTGTACTCAAGACATTGTTTCAAACCACTGCAACAGATACTGGTGGTCGCCGCTAAGGATGGGTACTGCTATATAATCTATGCACAGTGTGTAATCTGCAGCTCATATGCCTCGAACGGAATATGCTACTTACCAGTATGCATCTGTTCTTGGTATGTAGAGCTGCAGATCTACACAGGCCCACTCCTCCCCGGCTACCTTTATCTGTCCCAGTTTATCTTATTTAGATACAACACACATGGGCATCTTCACTGTTCTTACTACGCTCCATCTTTCCCTGCTGGCGAAAATCTGAGGATGGAGCCGAAGGCCATGCGCAATACAATCTAAAGGAGGAGTCACCGACCTTGTGACTTCCAAAGACTTTCTAAGAGAAAAACTGCAACATCCAGGCCCAACACCAGATGGCTATCTATGCACAGTGTGTAGATCTGCAGCTCTACATGCCAAGAACAGATGCATACTGGTAAGTAGCATTTGCCTTGCCCAGCATCCCTGCGCGCCCCGGGGGAACGGCATCACGCGACTCCGCCCAGGCGTCGTCCGCGTACGTGATGTCAGCGAGGTCACATGTCCCACCCCGGTGCGCCTACGTTAGTTTTTTCCTTTTCCGCGTGCAATGCAGATCCGGTTTGTTCTCTGGGCCTGTTTAGGCCTTTCCCTTATGCTATTGCTGCGTGTGTGGGAACAGTGTGCAAATGCATTCGGGCTTTAAAACTTGCTTGTCGTGTTGCCGCCTCATGTCGGCGACGGATCCTCACCCCATCTGTATGTGGTGTTTGGGGGAGCACTACGACTCCACTGATTGTGAGGCGTGCCAGCAGATGAAGCTGAAGTCATGACTGGAGCGCCGGATGAAACTTCTTTCGGCTCGTGTGTCCAGGTCGGTGGCGTCATCTCGCCCGGCCCCTGTGGAGGGTTCTCGGACCCGCAGCTTCCCTCGCCGACTTCGATCTTCTCCCAGGTCGCAAGAGCGCCGCTCACCTCTTGGTTAGTGTTGCAGTTTATCCCAGAGAGTCGGGTTCCGGCCTGTCGAGGGTGTGGGCTCTCCGCGAGTGGTGCGGCCAGGCGTGTCATCCCCTTATGCGCCGTTTCCCGGCGTTGGGGCAACCAGATGGAGACATATGCGGCGGCTTTGCAGGCCTCGCTGGCTTCTCCTCCTTCCCCTCCTGGGACGTCAGCGGATCCCTTGCAGTGTGCGGGGCCCTCCGCGGCGACTCCGGTGCCGACTGGTTCGGATCCAGGCTCTGAGGATGTGGTGCCGTTGGGGTGCGGCCCTTTAGGGGTTCCTATCTCGGATCACGACGCCTCTGCTTTGCCACAAACTCCTGCGGGAGTCCCTGTGGTGTCGCAGGAGGTCGTCGGGGCTCGTGTCGCACCCCGAGCCCCTCTCGGTCCTCAGGAGAGGCGGCGGCCTTGTCCGAGGCTGAGGTGATGCCGCTACGGCGACGGCGGCTGCTGGCCCTGGCGGCTCCACAGGGGTCTGCTGAGGGCCCATCTCGCCCTATCACGAGTCGCTGCTAGCGGGGGACTCCTCGTTCCTCCCCGGGCCCTTCTCGTCCCTCCACGCATGCAGCTGCCTCGTCGGAGGTCAGGTCGGCGCCGCCCCTTCGCCACCCCTGCTCAGGCCCAGCTCTGGTCTCCAGCGCCGTGTGCTGTCAGAGGTGGCCACGGTATCTCCTCCGGCGCTGGTCGATGACTTTGTCCTGCCTCAGGTTGCGGACTCTACAGCGCCGGTCCGACGTCGGGTCGTTGACTCTACTTCGGACTCCTCTTCTCCAGAGGTTCGGCGGTTGCTGGTGTCATCCTCGCCGGAGACGGGCCGCCTTGTCGTGGCTTTTTCCCCAACGTTGTCTAAAGGCGGCTCCTCGCCGTCTCCAAGACCACTGTCTTTGCCGGAGGAGCTGCAGGTCCACCACTCCTCGGTCCTTCTTTCTTCCGCCCTTGGCCTTTCCTTTCTCCGGTTGGCTTGGGGGATGATCGCCTTAGCTTGCAGCCACCACCTAACGAGGAGCTGCTTTCTCCTCCGTGGGGCCCTACGGAGGCGGGTGCGGCTTTCGCCCGCGCTGTTTCCACGGCTGTGCGAATTTTGCGCATGGGTGATCCAGCTACCCATTTCCCCGCAGATCTTCTGGAGGTTCTCCATCAGGGCTCTGGTGGTAGGGAACTGTTGCTTCCCTTCGAGGGTTCACTCCACTCTTCTCTCTTGGGGACTTGGGGCCGTCGTGCCATGGGGGACCCGGTGCCCCAGCACCTTCTGCACCGCCACCATCCGACACCGCATGATCCGGTGTGCCTTTCTCTTCACCCTTCGACCAGAGGCCCCCTTTTGCAGTCTGCCTTTCCTGCTTTGCCGCCGCTGTGGTTTCCCCCGTCACGAGAGGCCCGCTGGCTGGACTCCTGGGGGCGCAATATGTTTGCCTCAACCAATGCGGCGCTGCGGGCCCTTAACACACTGTGTGTTATGGCTAGGCCCACTTCTTGCTTGTGGGACTCGGCGAAGCCCCTTATGTCTGCTGCTTCTCTGGAGGGTGCCTGTGTGGATTTGAGACACCATGTCTTGAATGGTCGGAAGCTGGTGGCATTTATCTTTCGCTCCGCTCTGGACATCTCGGAGGTGCTGGATCGTGCCATGGCTTCTTCGGTTGCCCTTCGTCGCCATGCCTGGCTTCGGGACAGTGTGTTCCCGGAGAATGGTCGAATGGCTAGTGGGCCTTCCCTTCGATGGTGCTCTTTTGTTCCATGCCCCTGCGGACTCAGCCATCCAGAGGTTCTTGGCGGGGCTTCATCCTCCTCCTCCTCCTCCTCCTCCTTCTCCTCCTCCTTCTCCCCAGTGACCTGCGTGTTGATCTGGTTCTTGGAGCTGTTCTTCCGTTGGGGAGGGTTGCCCCGGTTGTGTGCTTCATGGCCACTCTAGTCCTCCTTGCTGAGGCTGTGGGTCTGTTGGCCAGCCCTTTTTGACTGTGTATTTTTCCTTTGGGTTTTTTACACCATGCTGGGCCTGAGATTGGGCCTTCTGCGTTTCCCCTCTGGTGTTTGATAGGCCTCCTGCGGGGTTTTTTGCCGCAGGTCTTTTTTGGTGTCCTCTGCTGCGGAAGTTTCTTCCTAAGAGGTTCCCAAGTCTTGGGATATGACATGCCCTATGTGGGGCAGGGTTGGCTGTTATATAGCCCTGGTATGTGCTGGGGAGTTATGGTCGCCTGCAGGCTTCTGCTCTTCGTGGCGTTATGGTATGTTGCAGATGCAACCTTCTTCGCCTTTTTGCTTTGCGTGTTTCGTTCTGTTGTGTCCCTGGCGTCTGGCGGAGCATGCCAGTGTCGCCCTCTTATTCTTTCTGCACCGTTGGGCCTTCTTGGGGTGTTAGTGGGACTGTCATCCTGCCTTCTCCGCTGCTTCCAGTGGGCCTTGCACTCGGTTCTACCTCTTCTCCCTGTGGGGGGGATGGTCCCTGACATCTGGACCCTCTTGCGGGCGCAGTTTGTCCCTGTGGGGCGTTGGCCGATTTCCTGGGTGACCTTGAGTTCCCCTTTTCGGCTTCCGCCTTCGTCTCGTTGCCGGCGCCGTCCTGTCTGGGATTGCCTTTGCTCTGCCTCTTCTCCTTGGAGTCTCTAGGTTGCTCTTCTCCTTCGGGTGCTCCTCTCCTTGCCTTGGCCTTGGGCGGAGGTTTTGTTGTCTCGCGTGGGGTGTTTGACCTCTTTGCGCCTTTGTGAGAAAGTGTCTCTGTATATACTGTTCCCTATTAGGTACAGGGTGTACAGAGTCCACAATCCCCAAGGGTTTGACAGAGGTTAAAGTTAGATATAACCTTACTCTCTAAAGTGGTAGCTTGGTCGAGCAGTAAGGCAGTATCAGAGGACAGTGTAAAGCATTTGTTGTACACACTCAGCCAGCAAATCGTCTCACACACTCAATAACTGAACTCTAGGCCAATGGTTTATATATAAAAAATATATGCTTGTTTTATTTTAGAACCAACACTTGGCATTAAAATATACTTTCTCAGAATGAGATGCTTTATAAAATACTTTTGCAATATGCAATTGACTTTTGTAAACAGTTACAAGTGGTTGCAATAGGCAACACTATTTTAAACACAACAATGCATTGAGCTCAATGGAAATTTTAAGTTATTTGCAACAGATTTCTTTTAGGATTACTTTTGGAATTCCAGGACTGGATCCTAGATTCAGTCCTGGGTCAGTTCTTAGAATCAAGTGATGAAAGTCGACTTAATTACTGTGATGATTTTTAAACAATATTTAGCTATTTCAAAAGTTGACACTTAAAAAATATTTCAAGTTGCTGGTACAGTAGGTTCTCGTTACTTTTGTAATCCAGTACTGGGTACCTAGACTCAGTACTGGGACCATTATCCAAAACAGGTAAGTAATTACGTTTTCAGATATTATACGATTTTTAAGGAATATTTAAAGATTGCAGGAATTGACACTTTAGAAGAAATTTCACAGAAAAAGAGTCAATGGTTTCCTATGGAAGAAAATTGAGTTTCTGGTAAGTACAGTTGTAAGTATCTTTCAGAGTCAGTACTGGGCACCAAGATCCAGCACTGGGAGCTCACCTAAGAGCAGGTGAGTAATTTCGTTTTCGTTACTTGGCTGATTTTTGGTGAATATTTTAAGATTTGAAAAGTCCACACTTTGAATAAATTTCAAGAGAAAGCCAGTCAATGTTACCCTATGAGGAAAATAGAGTTAGCGGTTTTAAGGTAAGTACTCGACTGGCAGGGTTGAGGTTCTGGGCATAGACTAAGGGTTTCCCCAGGGTCAGGTAGGTACAGTTGGTTCACCCTCAGCGACTCTAGGGCGGCCGGGTGCAGAGAGAGTTAGGCCCAATGTTATCCTATGAGGGATAGGGGGGCCTTGGTTGGTGGCTGCTGACTAGCAAGCCACGCGGATGTGGGAGCTGGGCTACTGGTCACTTACTCAGGGCAAGTGGGGAAGTAAGTAGGTGTAGAGTTTTCACTGCCAGGGCCACTCGGGCGGCTGGGTACAGGGTGCCTTTGAGCCGTCGGGCGCTCAATTGATTTCAATGGGAAATCTCCGGTTTAGAAAAAGACTGCAAGCTCGGGGACGAGGACTCTTCAGGTGCCACCACCACTTCGAGAGGTAAGTTGGGTAGTTGGAGGTTAGGTAGGTACCCCGGGATTGGGCACAGGGGGCCACGGGGCGCCGCGTGCAGGGGTGCCTTTTGGTGTCGGGAAATCTTACCCTCTGTTGATCGCGGTAGGGGGGGCACCTGGTTCTGAGGCTGCAGGCTTCTTCAGGAGAGTCGAGGGAGGTCCTTGGGTGCCGGACTCGGGGTCGCAGTCACCGTGGGGTCGTCCTCGTGGTCTTTGTCCACTCCGGCACTGGCCAGCCTTGGCTGGTGCAGAGTGTGCTGGGTTCGCGGTTCCGGGCTGCTGCCAGGGGTTAGAGATAGGTTTTGAGTAGAGCCTCTACTCATGGGAGTCCCAGGGGCTTAGAGCCAAAAGGTAGCCAGGTCCTCCGGGGTTGGTGAGGTTGCTGGCCACAAGAGATGCCGGGTCGGAGCAGGAGCAGGTTCGAGGGTCGACAGGCCGGTAGGGCTGGGGCCAAAGCAGTTGGTGTCTTCCTCTTCTTAGCAGCTGCAGGGCAGGTCTTCTTTCTTCTAGCTCTTCTTCGGATTTTGGAATCTGGAATCTGGGGAAGGAAGGTTCAGGGTGCCCCTAAATACTAGATTTAGGGGCGTTACAGGTAGCTGAAGGGCAGGGACCAATGGGTCCCTGTCCTGGGGTGGGTACACCCCCTATCCTTCCTCTCTCCTGTGGGAGGGGGGCAGTAGCCTAGTCCTGATTGGGCAGGGCTTCCCATCTTCAAGATGGCGGGAGCCCGGAGATGTGGTTCACCTCACCTCCCCCACCTGAGGGGTGGGGTTGGCAGGCTTGCACATCCCCTGTCCTTATTTGGGGTTTCCGGCCAAGCTTCCCGCCAGAGTGGGGGGTTGCAGTGGCCTGGGGAAGCTCACAGAGGCGGCATGCCTTTGAAGCTTCCCCCTGCCCATCCTGGTGGAGGAGATTTAGCACCTCGCCCAGGATGTGCATTGTTGCAGGCCCAGGAGAGCGGGGGCTCTCCTACCCAGGGATCCAGCAACATGTCTGCTATGTGGCAGCCTAGGCAGCCTCAGAACAGACGTGGATTGTAGGTTAGGTTTTTAGGGGGCATCTCTAAGATGCCCTCTGGGGTGCTTGGTACATTAAATCCCACACTGGCATCAGTGTGGGTTTAATGTGCTGAGAAGTTTGATACCAAACTTCTCAGTCTTCAGTGTTGCCATTCTGGTGCTGTGGAGTTCGTGTTTGACGAGCTCTCAGCACCATGTACTCTTAAATGGCAGCACTGCACTTGCAGTGGCCAGAAATGGACCTGGGTACTGTAGGGGCACAGGGCTCCTGTGCCCACACCATTGGCATAGGGCACCCAGCTAGAGGGGTGGCTGATGTATGCCATGGCAGTGTAGGTGATGGGCATGGCACACAGGGATGTGTGCCATGTCGACTTTGTTTTGTCTTGCACCCAGACACCCAGCCTGCAAGGGCTGTGTGTGTGTGTGTGTGTACAGGGCCTCTAAGGGTGGCACAATGAGTGCTGCAGCCCTTAGAGGCCTTCCCTGGTCCCAAGGCCCTGGGTACCATTTACCAGGGGCTGACATGTGGCCAGGGTTTGCCAATTTGGGTTTTGTGTTTTTAGGGAAGGAACATAGGCCCTGGGCACTCAGTCAAAGTACATTCAGCAAAAAGTGGGGGCATACCATGCAAGAAAGATGGCACTTTCTCACACAATGCACTATGGATGAACTGGTCAGGGATATTTGCTTAGGCTTTTCCGCCTCTCCCACTGATTCAGTTAGTGGTTCTGTGAGAAAGTGCCATCTTTCTTGCATGGTATGCCCCCACTTTTTGCTAAATTGCTGAATGTACTTCGATTGAGTGTACCCTGGGTTCCTGCCAATCAGGTGCCCAGGGCCTATGTTCCTTCCTTAAACCACACAAACTCCAAATTGGCAAACCCTAGCCACATGTCAGCCCCTAGTAAATGGTACCCTAGGTACCCAGGGCCTTGTGACCAGGGAAGGCCTCTAAGGGCTGCAGCACTCATTGTGCCACCCTCAGAGGCCCTGTACCCTTACACACACACACTGCCCTTGCAGGCTGAGTGTCTGGGTGCAGGACCAAACAAAGAGTCGACATGGCACACATCACTGTGTACCATGCCCATCACCTACACTGCCAAGGCATATGTCAGCCACCCCTCTAGCTGGGTGCATTACGCCTATGGTGTGGGCACAGGAGCAGGAGCCCTGTGCCCCTACAGTACCCGGGTCCATTCCTGGGCACTGTAAGTGCAGTGCTGTCATTTAAGAATACATGGTGCTGAGAGCTTGTCAAACACGAGCTCCACAGCACCATATTGGCAACACTGAAGCCTGGGAAGTTTGGTATCAAACTTCTCAGCACATTGAACCCACACTGATGCCAGTGTAGGATTTAATGTACTAAGCACCCCAGAGGGCATCTTAGAAGATGCCCCCTTACAGCTAACTTGCAATCCACGTCTGCTCTGAGGCTGCCCAGGCTGCCACACAGCAGACACGTTGCTGGACCCCTGGGTGGGAGAGCCCCTGCTCTCCCGGGCCTGCAACAATGCACATCCTGGGTGAGGTGAGAAATCTCCTCCCCCAGGATGAGCAAAGGGAAGCTTCAAAGGCATGCCGCCAGTTGGAGTTTCCCCAGGCCACTGCAACCCCCCACTCTGGCGGGAAGCTTGGCCGGAAACCCCATACAAGGACAGGGGATGTGCCAGCCTGCCCACCCCACCCCTCAGGTGGGGGAGGCGAGGTGAAGCACATCTCCGGGCTCTCGCCATCTTGAAGATGGGAGGCCCTACCCTATCAGGATTAGGCTACTGCCCCCCTCCCACAGGAGAGAGGCAGGATAGGGGGTGTACCCACCCCAGGACAAGGACCCATTGGTCCCTGGCCTTCACCTACCTGTAACGCCCCTAAATCTAGTATTTAGGGGCCCCCTGAACCTTCCTTCCTCAGATTCCAGATAGAAAAACGACAAGAAGAGCAAGAAGAACAAAGACCTGCCCTGCAGCTGCTAAAAAGAGAAGAAGACACCAACTGCTTTGGCCCCAGCCCTACCGGCCTGTCGACTCTCGAACCTGCACCAGCGCGGCCTCCCACGTGGCCAGCAACCTCACCAACCCCGGAGGACCTGGCTACCTTTTAGCTCTAAGCCCCTGGGACTCCCACGAGTAGAGGCTCTACTCAAGAAACCTACTTGCTATCCCTGGCACCAGCCCGGGACCGCGGACCCAACACACTCTGCACCAGCCAAGCCTGGCCAGTGCCGGAGTGGACAAAGACCCAGAGGACGACCCCACGGCGACTGTGACCCAGAGTCCGGCACCCAAGGACCCCCCTCGACATCCCGGAAGAAGCCTGCAGCCTCAGAACCAAGTGCCACCCCAGCCGCGATCAACCAGAGGGTAAGATTCCCGACGTCAAAAGGCACCCCTGCACCCGGCGCCCTGCGACCCCCTGTGCCCAATCCTGGGGTACCCACCTAACCTACAACTACCCAACTTACCTCTCGAAGTGGTGGTGGCACCTGAAACCTCCTCGTCCCCGAGCCTGCAGCCTCTTTCCAAACCGGAACATTCCCATTGATTTCCATTGAGCGCCCTAAGGCTCAAAAGCACCCTGCACCCAGCCGCCCGAGTGGCCCTGGCAGTGCCCTCTCTACTCTAACCTACTTCCCCACTTGCCCTGAGTAAGTGACCAGGAGCCCAGCTCCCACAGCCGCGTGGCTTGCCAGACAGCAGCCACCAACCAAGGCCCCCCTATCCCTCATAGGATAACATTGGGCCCAACTCTCTCTGCACCCGGCCGTCCTGAAACCGCTGAGGGTGAACCAACTGTACCTACCTGACACTGGGGGACCCCTGAGTCCATGCCCGGAATTTCAACACTACCAGTCGAGCACTTACCCTTAAACCGCTAACTTCATTTTCCTCATAGGGTAACATTGACTGGCTTTTTCTTCAAAAATCTTCTAAGTGTGAACTTTTCAAAACTGCAAAAATTCACCAAAAATCAGCCAAGTGACAAAAACGAATTTACTCACCTGCTCCTAGGTGAGCTTCCAGTGCTGGATCTTGGTGCCCAGCCCTGACTCTGAAAAGTGTTCACAACTATACTTACTTCTAACTCATTTTTCTCCCATAGGAAACCATTGCCTGCTTTTCTGTGAAATTTCTTCTAAGTGTCTACTTTTGCAAATTTGAAATATTCTTTTAAAATCGTACCATTTCTGCAAACGAAATTACTTACCTGCTTTTGATAAGGACCCCAGTCCTGGGTCTAGGCACCCAGTCCTGGATTACTAAAGTAACGATAAAGTACTCTACCTGCAATTTGAATTTCTTGCCATAGAGATCCATTGAATGTTTTCTGTGAAATATTTTCTAAGTGCTAACTTTTGAAATAGCTAAATATTATCTAAAAATCATTACAGTTATTAAGTCGACTTTCTTCACTTGATTCTGAATACTGACCCCAGGCTGGTTCTAGGATCCAGACCTGGAATTCCAAAAGTAATCTGAAAAGTAATTTATTACAAATAACCTGAACTTACCATTGAGCTCAATGCATTGTTATGGTTAGGAAATAGGATTGTTTATTGCAACCAACTGTGACTGTTTACACAAATTTATTGCTTGAAACAAAAGTATTTATATTCAACCTCTCATTCTGAGAAAGTATATTTTTACCCCCTTGTGGTTCTAAAAATAAAACAAGCATATATTTTATATATACAAATCATTGGCCTAGAGTTCAGTTATTGAGTGTGTGAAACCATTTGCTGACTGAGTGTGTACAATAAATGCTTTACACTGTCCTCTGGTACTGCCTTACTGCTCGACCAAGCTACCACTTTTGAGAGTAAGGTCATACCTAACTTTGACCTCTATCAGCCTCTGGGGGACTGTGGACTCTGTACACCCTGTACCTATTAGGGAACAGTATATACAGAGCCACTTTCTCACATTGGTGGATCAGCGGTGGGATACAAACTTGCATTTGTTGGACTACTTGGTTACCATCTGATCACACGACAGAACTCTTAAAAATTGCCTTTAGAATTCTGATTGGTTTTTCCAAAATTACTAAAAGTCTTGCTAGGGCCTTGCTTAAGTCCCATTAGAATTTTAGAAAAATAAAAGTCACTATAGTCAGGGTAGAGGGTTAGAACTGTCAGGTTAGAATGTCTCAAACAAACCCAGCTATTAGTGATAATAATAACATGGACCTGGTGGAGGAGCTCGACCTCACACCTTACTTACACTTGTCTTTCAAGGAATTGAGGTCCTTATGTAAACTCAAAAATTTACAAATGGGTCAGCATCCATCCAAACAAGGGCTCCAGGAGCTCCTGGCTGAGTATGCTAAAGACCACCCATCTGAACATGGTGATGGCCAGTCAGATGAGGAAAGGGAAACAGGGGAGGAGGACAGCAACCTCCCCATACTATTCCCTAGGGAGGAGATGGCACCCATACCCTCCAACTCAAGACATAGCATCTGGGCACCTAGAGACCACACAGGTGGCTCTGGTCCCAGAGACAACACTGGGGGACCCCCCAGTGAAGAGGACAGCCTTGTGAGGCTGGCCAAAAGAATAGATCTAGAGTCCAGGCTCCTGGCTCTAGAAAAGGAAAGGAGAGAGATGGGTTTAGCACCCATCAATGGTGGCAGCAATAATAAAAACAAGGATAGGGAGGAAACTTCTGACCTTAAAATCCCCAAAGGGATTGTCCCTAAATTTGAGGAAGGTGATGATATCACCAAATGGTTCACAGCCTTTGAGAGGGCTTGTGATATCAGGAAAGTAAAGAAACCTCTCTGGGGGGCACTCCTGTGGGAACTGTTCTCTGGTAACTGCAGGGACAGGCTTCTGACTCTCTCTGGGCCAGAAGCAGGATCCTATGACCTCATGAAGAAAGCTCTGATTGAGGGATTTGGATTCACCACTGAGGAGTATAGAATTAGATTCAGGGGGGCTCACAAAACCCAGACCCAGTCCTGGATTGATTTTGTAGATTTCTCAGTGAAGACACTGGATGGTTGGTTAGCTGGACATGGTGTGCAGGATTTTACTGGATTGTACAATTTATTCATGAAGGAACATATTTTGAGTAACTGCACAAATGAAAAGTTGCATCAGCATTTGGTAGACCTAGGTCTAATTTCTCCCCAAGAATTGGGAAAGAAGGCGGACCACTGGGTCAAGACTAGGGTGACCAAGACAACCACTGGGGGTGACCAAAAGAAGGTGGTCACAAAACCTCCCCAGGGGAAAGGTGGTGAGAATCCCCAAGATAAAAAGTCTGAGTCTTCCAAAGGGCCCCAAAAACCTGTTCAGGTGGGTGGGACCCAAACTACTCCCTATGTGCCCCAACCATATAGGGGGAAGAACTTTGATCCCTTAAAGGCCTTTTGTAATACCTGTAAGAAGCAGGGACACCTAACTGTATCTTGCCCCCAAAACAAAGCCCCTAAGGCACCCAGTACAGCCACTCCTGGGACAGCAAGTATACAAATGGGATCAGAGGTGTACCCTGAGCAAATCTGGGAACACACTGAAGCAAGTTTAGTCTCCTTGGGAGAAGTGGAGTTTGCCACTGTGGCTGTGTGGCCCCCCAACTTGAAGAAATACTTACAGTACCCCTGGGTGAATGGAACTAGGGTAGAAGCTCTGAGGGATACAGGTGCCAGTGTCACTATGGTGAAAGACACACTGGTTTCCCCTGAGCAATACTTGATTGGGAAGTCTTACCCAGTCACCAACGCTGACAGTGTCACCACTAGTCATCCCATGGCCATGGTAACATTAGGCTGGGGGGGGGTTACTGGCCTGAAACAGGTAGTGGTCTCTCCAAAGTTGCCAGCTGCATGTCTGCTTGGAAATGATCTGGAAACCTCAGCCTGGGCTGAGGTTGAGTTAAAGGCCCATGCAGCCATGCTGGGCATCCCTGAATTGGTGTGTGTGCAAACCAGAGCACAGAGCAAGAGGAAGGGTGAAAAAGTAGGTTTGGAGCCTGGAATAATGGCCCAACCAACCAAGAGGAAGGGCAAGAAGACTGGGGGACCAGCTTCTGTACAGCCAAACACTCAGAACCCCTCTCCCCCTGGAGAGGATGTAGATACCTCTGAGGGAACTGAGTCCATGGAGCTTGACCCTTACCAGGTTGAACTCTTGGGCCCAGGGGGACCCTCTAGGGAAGAGCTGTGCCAGGGTCAGCAAGACTGTCCCACTCTTGAAAGCCTGAGACAACAAGCTGCTTCAGAAGCCAGGGGAGATGTCAGTGGTACCCATAGAGCTTATTGGGAAGAGGGATTACTGTATGCTGAGGCAAGAGACCCCACTCCTGGAGCCACCAGGAGGGTGGTAGTGCCACAGAAGTACAGGGAGTTCCTCCTAACTTTGGCTCATGACATCCCCCTAGCTGGACATCTGGGGCAATCCAAAACTTGGGAAAGGTTAGTGAGTCACTTTTACTGGCCCCAGATGCACCAAAAGGTGAAGGAGTTTGTCAGCTCCTGTGTTACCTGTCAGGCCAGTGGCAAGACAGGTGGCCACCCAAAGGCCCCCCTCATTCCACTACCAGTGGTGGGGGTCCCCTTTGAAAGGGTAGGTGTGGACATTGTGGGTCCACTCGAACCTCCCACAGCCTCAGGGAACAAATTCATTCTAGTAGTAGTGGATCATGCTACTAGGTACCCTGAAGCAATTCCACTTAGGACTACTACAGCTCCTGCAGTAGCCAAGGCCCTCCTGGGTGTCTTCACCAGGGTGGGTTTTCCTAAGGAGGTGGTTTCAGACAGAGGTTCCAACTTCATGTCTGCTTACCTAACACACATGTGGAAAGAGTGTGGAGTGCAGTACAAGTTTACTACACCCTACCACCCACAAACCAATGGCCTTGTTGAGAGGTTCAACAAGACATTGAAAGGTATGATCATGGGACTCCCTGAGAAACTCAAAAGGAGGTGGGATGTCCTATTACCATGCTTGCTTTTCGCCTACAGGGAAGTGCCACAGAAGGGAGTAGGTTTCTCACCCTTTGAACTTCTGTTTGGTCATCCTGTAAGGGGACCACTGTGTCTTGTAAAGGAGGGCTGGGAGAGGCCTCTTCAAGAACCCAAACAGGACATAGTGGACTATGTGCTTGGCCTAAGGTCCAGAATGGCTGAGTATATGGAAAAAGCATCCAAGAACCTTGAGGCCAGCCAGGAGCTCCAGAAGCACTGGTATGACCAAAAAGCTGCACTGGTTGAATTTCAACCAGGGCAACAGGTGTGGGTTTTGGAGCCAGTGGCACCAAGGGCTCTCCAAGACAAATGGAGTGGCCCTTACCCTATCCTAGAGAGAAAGAGTGAGGTCACCTATCTAGTTGACCTGGGCACTAGCAGGACACCCAAAAGGGTCATCCATGTGAACCGCCTTAAACTCTACAATGATAGGGCTGACATCACCATGCTGATGGTGACTGATGAAGAACAGGAAGCAGAGAGTGAGCCACTCCCTGACCTCCTATCCTACAGCCCAAAAGATGGGTCAGTAGATGGTGTGATTTTCTCAGACACCCTCTCTGCCCAACAACAGACTGACTGCAAGCAAGTCTTGCAACAATATGCTAGCCTCTTTTCCCTGACCCCTGGTCTGACAAGCTGGTGTACCCATGATGTGGACACTGGTGACAGTGCACCTGTCAAGAACAAAATCTATCGACAGTCAGATCAAGTCAAGGAAAGCATCAAAGCTGAGGTCAGCAAGATGCTGGAGTTAGGGGTCATTGAGCCTTCAGAGAGCCCCTGGGCTAGCCCAGTAGTTCTGGTCCCCAAACCTCATCAACAGGGTGAAAAGAGAGAGATGAGGTTCTGTGTGGACTATAGAGGGCTCAACTCTGTCACCAAGACAGATGCTCACCCTATCCCAAGAGCAGATGAACTGATAGACAAATTGGGGGCTGCCAAATTTCTCAGTACCTTTGACTTAACTGCAGGGTACTGGCAGATTGGCATGGCCCCAGGAGCAAAAGAAAAGACAGCATTCTCCACCCCTGATGGGCATTATCAGTTTACTGTGATGCCCTTTGGGTTAAAGAATGCCCCTGCCACCTTCCAGAGGTTGGTGAACCATGTCCTGGCTGGGTTGGAGTCCTTTAGTGCAGCTTATCTTGATGATATTGCTGTCTTTAGCTCCACCTGGCAGGATCACCTGATCCACCTTGGGAAGGTTTTAGAGGCTCTGCAGAGTGCAGGTCTCACTATCAAAGCATCCAAATGCCAGATAGGGCAGGGCACTGTGGTGTACTTGGGCCACCTTGTAGGTGGAGGCCAGGTACAGCCCTTACAACCCAAAATCCAGGCCATCATGGACTGGATAGCTCCAACAACCCAGACCCAAGTCAGGGCATTCCTTGGCTTGACTGGGTACTACAGGAGGTTTGTGAAGGGGTATGGGTCCATTGTGACCCCCCTCACAGAACTCACCTCCAAGAAAATGCCCAAGAAAGTTAACTGGACAGTTAGTTGTCAAAAGGCTTTTGACACCCTAAAAGAAGCAATGTGCTCAGCACCAATTCTAAAAGCTCCAGATTATGCCAAGCAGTTCATAGTGCAGACTGATGCCTCTGAGCTAGGGATAGGAGCGGTCCTATCCCAGACCAATGATGAAGGCCAAGACCAACCTGTTGCTTTTATAAGCAGAAGACTACTCCCTAGAGAGCAGCGTTGGAGTGCCATTGAGAGGGAGGCCTTTGCTGTGGTTTGGTCCCTGAAGAAGCTGAGGCCATACTTGTTTGGCACTCACTTCCTAGTTCAAACTGACCACAGACCTCTCAGATGGCTAATGCAGATGAAAGGGGAAAATCCAAAACTACTGAGGTGGTCCATCTCCCTACAGGGAATGGACTTTGAAGTGGAACACAGACCAGGGACTGCCCATGCCAATGCAGATGGACTTTCCAGGTTCTTCCACTTAGACAATGAAGACTCCATAGGACAAGGTTAGTCTCATCACCTTTCGTTTGGGGGGGGGTTGTGTGAGAAAGTGCCATCTTTCTTGCATGGTATGCCCCCACTTTTTGCTAAATTGCTGAATGTACTTCGATTGAGTGTACCCTGGGTTCCTGCCAATCAGGTGCCCAGGGCCTATGTTCCTTCCTTAAACCACACAAACTCCAAATTGGCAAACCCTAGCCACATGTCAGCCCCTAGTAAATGGTACCCTAGGTACCCAGGGCCTTGTGACCAGGGAAGGCCTCTAAGGGCTGCAGCACTCATTGTGCCACCCTCAGAGGCCCTGTACCCTTACACACACACACTGCCCTTGCAGGCTGAGTGTCTGGGTGCAGGACCAAACAAAGAGTCGACATGGCACACATCACTGTGTACCATGCCCATCACCTACACTGCCAAGGCATATGTCAGCCACCCCTCTAGCTGGGTGCATTACGCCTATGGTGTGGGCACAGGAGCAGGAGCCCTGTGCCCCTACAGTACCCGGGTCCATTCCTGGGCACTGTAAGTGCAGTGCTGTCATTTAAGAATACATGGTGCTGAGAGCTTGTCAAACACGAGCTCCACAGCACCATATTGGCAACACTGAAGCCTGGGAAGTTTGGTATCAAACTTCTCAGCACATTGAACCCACACTGATGCCAGTGTAGGATTTAATGTACTAAGCACCCCAGAGGGCATCTTAGAAGATGCCCCCTTACAGCTAACTTGCAATCCACGTCTGCTCTGAGGCTGCCCAGGCTGCCACACAGCAGACACGTTGCTGGACCCCTGGGTGGGAGAGCCCCTGCTCTCCCGGGCCTGCAACAATGCACATCCTGGGTGAGGTGAGAAATCTCCTCCCCCAGGATGAGCAAAGGGAAGCTTCAAAGGCATGCCGCCAGTTGGAGTTTCCCCAGGCCACTGCAACCCCCCACTCTGGCGGGAAGCTTGGCCGGAAACCCCATACAAGGACAGGGGATGTGCCAGCCTGCCCACCCCACCCCTCAGGTGGGGGAGGCGAGGTGAAGCACATCTCCGGGCTCTCGCCATCTTGAAGATGGGAGGCCCTACCCTATCAGGATTAGGCTACTGCCCCCCTCCCACAGGAGAGAGGCAGGATAGGGGGTGTACCCACCCCAGGACAAGGACCCATTGGTCCCTGGCCTTCACCTACCTGTAACGCCCCTAAATCTAGTATTTAGGGGCCCCCTGAACCTTCCTTCCTCAGATTCCAGATAGAAAAACGACAAGAAGAGCAAGAAGAACAAAGACCTGCCCTGCAGCTGCTAAAAAGAGAAGAAGACACCAACTGCTTTGGCCCCAGCCCTACCGGCCTGTCGACTCTCGAACCTGCACCAGCGCGGCCTCCCACGTGGCCAGCAACCTCACCAACCCCGGAGGACCTGGCTACCTTTTAGCTCTAAGCCCCTGGGACTCCCACGAGTAGAGGCTCTACTCAAGAAACCTACTTGCTATCCCTGGCACCAGCCCGGGACCGCGGACCCAACACACTCTGCACCAGCCAAGCCTGGCCAGTGCCGGAGTGGACAAAGACCCAGAGGACGACCCCACGGCGACTGTGACCCAGAGTCCGGCACCCAAGGACCCCCCTCGACATCCCGGAAGAAGCCTGCAGCCTCAGAACCAAGTGCCACCCCAGCCGCGATCAACCAGAGGGTAAGATTCCCGACGTCAAAAGGCACCCCTGCACCCGGCGCCCTGCGACCCCCTGTGCCCAATCCTGGGGTACCCACCTAACCTACAACTACCCAACTTACCTCTCGAAGTGGTGGTGGCACCTGAAACCTCCTCGTCCCCGAGCCTGCAGCCTCTTTCCAAACCGGAACATTCCCATTGATTTCCATTGAGCGCCCTAAGGCTCAAAAGCACCCTGCACCCAGCCGCCCGAGTGGCCCTGGCAGTGCCCTCTCTACTCTAACCTACTTCCCCACTTGCCCTGAGTAAGTGACCAGGAGCCCAGCTCCCACAGCCGCGTGGCTTGCCAGACAGCAGCCACCAACCAAGGCCCCCCTATCCCTCATAGGATAACATTGGGCCCAACTCTCTCTGCACCCGGCCGTCCTGAAACCGCTGAGGGTGAACCAACTGTACCTACCTGACACTGGGGGACCCCTGAGTCCATGCCCGGAATTTCAACACTACCAGTCGAGCACTTACCCTTAAACCGCTAACTTCATTTTCCTCATAGGGTAACATTGACTGGCTTTTTCTTCAAAAATCTTCTAAGTGTGAACTTTTCAAAACTGCAAAAATTCACCAAAAATCAGCCAAGTGACAAAAACGAATTTACTCACCTGCTCCTAGGTGAGCTTCCAGTGCTGGATCTTGGTGCCCAGCCCTGACTCTGAAAAGTGTTCACAACTATACTTACTTCTAACTCATTTTTCTCCCATAGGAAACCATTGCCTGCTTTTCTGTGAAATTTCTTCTAAGTGTCTACTTTTGCAAATTTGAAATATTCTTTTAAAATCGTACCATTTCTGCAAACGAAATTACTTACCTGCTTTTGATAAGGACCCCAGTCCTGGGTCTAGGCACCCAGTCCTGGATTACTAAAGTAACGATAAAGTACTCTACCTGCAATTTGAATTTCTTGCCATAGAGATCCATTGAATGTTTTCTGTGAAATATTTTCTAAGTGCTAACTTTTGAAATAGCTAAATATTATCTAAAAATCATTACAGTTATTAAGTCGACTTTCTTCACTTGATTCTGAATACTGACCCCAGGCTGGTTCTAGGATCCAGACCTGGAATTCCAAAAGTAATCTGAAAAGTAATTTATTACAAATAACCTGAACTTACCATTGAGCTCAATGCATTGTTATGGTTAGGAAATAGGATTGTTTATTGCAACCAACTGTGACTGTTTACACAAATTTATTGCTTGAAACAAAAGTATTTATATTCAACCTCTCATTCTGAGAAAGTATATTTTTACCCCCTTGTGGTTCTAAAAATAAAACAAGCATATATTTTATATATACAAATCATTGGCCTAGAGTTCAGTTATTGAGTGTGTGAAACCATTTGCTGACTGAGTGTGTACAATAAATGCTTTACACTGTCCTCTGGTACTGCCTTACTGCTCGACCAAGCTACCACTTTTGAGAGTAAGGTCATACCTAACTTTGACCTCTATCAGCCTCTGGGGGACTGTGGACTCTGTACACCCTGTACCTATTAGGGAACAGTATATACAGAGCCACTTTCTCACAGGTTCGGAAACTCAAACAAGCGTCCCGGACACTAATCCTAGTTGCTCCTACATGGGCACGTCAACCATGGTTCACACTCTATTGGAACTCGAGGTATTTCCTCATGAGAAACTACGTCTTACACCCAATCTTCTCACACACAGCCATGGAGACATAAGACACCCAGACCCCAGTCAACTCAATCTGGCGATCTGGCACCTCAAGTCTTAGTTTGTTTTATCTTAATCTACCGCCAGACTGTATGAATATCATCAAAGAAGCTAGACCTCCTACCACAAGATCCTGCTATGCTACAAAGTGGAAGCGCATGTGCTCTACACACATTAGATGTAAAAAGAGCATTGCTGTATTACATAGAAAGGACAAAACCTTTCCATAACAAAAATAAACTTTGTCGCTTTTGCTCCACCACACAAAAGCAATCCCATATCAAAATCAGGAATTGCAAGGTGGATAGTCCAGTGCATTCAAATCTGCTACCTACAAGCAAAACTAACATTAACCGTTCCCCCTAGAGCACACTCTACACGCAAACTGGGGGCTTCTGTGGCATTTTTAGGAAATCTACCCATAGATGACAGTCGATGCCCATGCGCATTATCACCGAAAGGAGTCGTCACCTACCTCGTGACTGGAACGACTTCTACGAAGAAAAGCAGTGCAAATAGCCGGACCAAACACTAGATGGCGATCTATGCATAGCATATGACTCTACAGCTCTATATGCCAAGAACAGATGCATACTGGGTAAGTAGCATTTTCCTTTCCACACTTTTCTCATGTACACACTTCTCCAATAAAGAGAAAGGAATCCTTAATGACGTGCAGTATTTTATACGGCCTACTATTTTATCAGTGATTATAATCTGGTCTGTTGTCTCCTCATGCATAGTCTCTTCTTTCTCACAGCCAAGAATGGATCAGTATTTTAACCAGATGGATAAGATCATCAAAGAAAAGAAAACATCTTCCCAAATTCGCTTCATGTTGCAAGATTTACTTGATCTGAGATTGGTACGGATTGCTCTACCTTTTTATTAACAAAATTCTTGATGTGGGATGCACGTTGGCACACACAATGCCATTTTAGTATCCAGCCCTGACTTGCATGCCTTCAGACCTGGCCAATGGTATATTCATCTTTTCAGTGCAGCAAAGCTACCTAATGTGAGCTGTGCCAGCTGCTGCTAACACCTGTCCACCTGGCAAAGGGAACCTGCTCAAATGCAAAACACGAGGGATTTGGACAACCACCACTTAATTGTAGCAGAGATGTACCGGTGGCTGACTAGTGGTGGGTGTGGTGCATTGCTTCCGGAGCTGGAAGACCAGTACTTTTAGTTTTCGAATTGTGGTGTGATAGCAGAAATGTTTGTATTCCCCACTAGTGTTCAGTGTGCAAGCAATTATTGGGAAAAAAATGAGTGTTAGTTTTATGTATATTTTGTTTTTCAGTGCAACTGGGTGCCCCGAAGAGGTGAACAAGGTCCTAAGACCATTGATCAAATACTCAAAGAAGCTCAGATGGAAGAGCAACGGGAGGCCATCAAAGTGCATAATCTGATGTCTATCAAGCCTGATAAAAGCTGGGAACCTCCTGGGAGTCAAGGATCTAGTTAGTATACCTGTAGATTGCATTTCAGAATGGTGCCCAAAGGAAAGCCGTCTTATCACATAAAACTTAGTGGAAGCAATTTCCCAGGACAAAGTCTGTAGACCGCATAAGTGACCTCCATTAAATTAACAATAAATGGATGTATGTCTAGTCATGTGTGGCTGTAGATGCACATGCTTTGCATATTCTTGTCATCCAGTGTTGAATCTGGATGTTTGCAAGTTTTTCCTTAAAGAAGTCGTTCAAGTTACTGAGGTAAGGTGACCGATAATGCATGTGGGCATCGACTCAATTGTTGGATTGTTTTCTTTCTTCTGACCGGTTTGGACGTTATTACTGCACTCCCGTTCAAGATAGTTTTTGGGATCCTTTCTGTGCGTAATCCACTCTTACGCTTTGTATTGTTTTGAATGAATTTCCTTCCTTGCGTATCGAAGTTCGGCAGACTCATTTGTTGGATCAACTCGCTTCGATTGCAGCCTTCGGGCCTCGCCTTTACCCTCACTTGTCTCAATCGATGATACTCTGCTAACCAGGCCCCAGCACTTATTCTTTACCTAAACCTGTACCATTGCGTCCACAATTGGCACACCTGGCCCACATATAAGTCCCTTGTAAAAGGTACCCGTGGTATTAAGGGCCTTGTGACCATAGAAGGTCCCTTACGGCCGCATCATGTATTGTGCCACCCTAAGGACCCCACACCAAACACATACACACTGCAATTGCAGGCTATATGTTGTGTTGTAGCTAAACCAAAAGAATCAACATGGCACACACTCCTTGGTGCCATGGCTACACACCTCTGCCTGTGGCATAGGTAAGTCACCCCTCTGGCAGGCCTAAGAGCCTGAAGGCATGGTGCAGTAAACCACAGGTGGGGGTATAGCTGCATGAGCAATATGCCCCTACAGTCAGTCCATTCTTGCACACCGTAAGTGAGGTGAAGCTATTTTGAGTGTAGGGGCTGGTAGTTTGTCAACACAAACTCTACAGCTTCATGATGGCTTTACTTAAGACTGAGAAGTTTGGTATCAAACTTCTCAGCACACTAAACCCACACTGATGCAAGTGTTGGATTTGTTATAAAATGCACTCGGAGGGCATCTTAGTGATGCCTCCTGAAAAACTACCAGCTTCTAGTGTATTTGCTGACTTGACTCTGCCAGCCAGCTGGCTCCAGACAGGTTTCTGATCTCATGCGGTGAGAGCCTTTGTGCTCTTGGAGGTCAGAAACAAAGCCTGCGCTGGGTGGAGATGCTTCACACCTCCGCCTTGCAGGAACAGCAGCACTTGGTGGGGAGTCTCAAAGGCTCTTACCTTGTTATGCTGATTTGGGCAGCTCCAAATATTGGAGATGCCCGACCCCTGTGCTAGCCCCACTTTTTGGCAGCAGGACGGGTGGAAAAATAAGTGAGTAGAGTAGGAGTGTCCACCTTGCCTTGGCACATCGCTAGGGTGGCCAGGTGCTGAGGTGAACCCCTGTCTTTGGAATTCTCCATCTTGGAGAACTAAGACCAGTTTGGAATAGGGATGTGCACCTCTCCTCAAAGGGAGGGGGCACCTAAAGGGTGTAGTCACCCTCTGACACAGTAGCCATTGACAACTGCCCTCTGACCTCAGTAACGCCCTTACATTTAGTATTTAAGGGCTCCCCTGAGCCATGTTCCTCAGATTCAACGACTAGCGAAGGACGGCCGAAGAGCCGCGCAGCAGTGAAGAAGACAACTGACTTGGCCCCAGCCCTACTGGCCTGTCGCCGCCAGCAACCCTGCTCAAAGAAATCGGCGTCCCCGTGGCCAGCATCTCTCCAGCAACTCCAGAAACCCAAGCTGCCTTTAATAAAGACTGTAACCTGTGGACACCGGATTTGCCCAGCAAAAGCAACCTCCCAACAGGGACTCCCAACGCCACCTGGAACCGCGAGTCCTCACCACTCTGCACCCGTCGCCCTGAGTCCATGGTGTCCAGCAACCATCCAACTTACCTCTCCAGTTGTTGGTTCCCTTCAGCCAGTCTTCTGGTATGAGCCTGCAGTGTTTTTCTTCAACTGAAGATCCTTATTGACTTCCATTGGGAGTCTGACGCCTGTTTGCACCCTGCTCCTAGCCGCCCGTGTGGCTCTGGAGGTGAGCTCTTTGTGCCAAATTGTGACCCCCTTTGTGTTGCTCTTTGAACCCAGGGCCCTTGCCACAAAACCCTAGGTCTTCCCCTGCAACTGGTGCTCTGCAGAGTACCCCCTGTCTCTATAGGCCTGCCTTGAGCACAGACATCTCCTTTGACCCCGGCACCCTGGCCGCCATGTGCCGCTAAGGGTGCATGTAAGAAGCTGTTTTTTTTTTGCAGCAACCCCTGTAAGAAAGTGCCCTCTTTTTGCATGGTTGCCCTATTTGTTTGCTAAACTGATGATTTACTTTGAGTGTGACCTGGGTTCCTGCCAAATGGGTACCCAGGTCCTATGTTCTTTCCCTAAACGTGTATTAAGACAAAACCCAATTGGCACTCTTTGGCCACAGGTAAGTCCCTTGTAAATGGTACCATAGGTACCAAGGGCACTGTGGCCAGGGAAGGCCCCTAAAGGCTGCCTCACTAATTGTGCCACCCTTCGAGGCCCTGTACCTTTACACACACACACACTGCCTTTGCAGACTGTGTGTTTTGGTGCAGAACAAAGTGAAGTCGACATGGCACACAACCCTGTGTACCATGCCTATAACCCACTGCCTTGGCATAAGCCAGCCACCCCTCTAGCTGGGTGCACTATACCAGTGGTGAGGGTAGCGGTGCATGAGCCCTGTATCCCTATAGTGTCCAAGCCAATTCTTAGACATTGTAAGTGCAGTATTGCCATTAAGAGTATATGGTGCTGGGAGTCTGTCATAATGAACTCCCCAGCACCCTAATAGCCTTATTGAAAACTGGGAAGTTTGGTATCAAACCTCTCAGCACATTAAACCCACACTGATGCCAGTGTAGGATTTAATGAAAAATGCACACAGAGGGCATCTTAGAGCTGCCCCTTGAAAAACACTAGTGTTCTGGCTGAGTGGCGGCTCACCAGCTGCCACTACCAGACATGTTTCTGGACCCCTGGGTCGGGTGCCTGCTGCTCTCGGGGGTCTGCAACAATGCACATCTGGGAAGAAGTGCTAAGCCTCCTCTCGCAGGATGGGCAGGGTTCACGAAGGGGAAGCTTCAAAGGCTTGCTGCCTTTGTGACCTACCCCAGCCCTTTGCTGCTTCCAGCAACTGGGCCCCATCGGTTCGGATCCCCCACTTTGGGCGGTAGAATCGGTGGGAAAACCAAGTTAGGGAGAGGTGTGCCCACCTTTGCCAACCCCACCCCTCAGGTGGGGAGGTGAGGTGAAGCACAACTCTCAGTCCCCCACCATCTTGCAGAGGGGGGGGGGGGCGGTGAGGGCAGCCAACCAGGGTGAGGCATATGCCCCTTCACTGGAAGGTGGGATAATAAGGGGTATACCCACCCGAAGGAAGGGACCTATTGGTCCCAACCTTTATTTACCAGTAACGTCCCTAAATCAAGTATTTAGGGGCAACCCTAAACCTTGCCTCCTCTGACAAGAACCGACCAAGAAGAAAAGAAGGACCGAAGAAGCCATGCTGAAACGAAGAAGAGGGGGGTACCCAGTCCTACCAGCCTGTCCCCACCTCGAACCTGCTCCAGCAAAATCCCAGTGTGTCCTGCAGCCAGCAGGCTCAAGAACCCGAAAGACCAGCCCTGCCTTCCAAACCCAAGACTTTGTCTCCCGTGAGCACTGGATTTGCTCACCAACAGACTCTGGCCCCAGCCCAAAACACTGAGTCTGCACGTGATGCCTACGGCCTGAGTTCAAGTGGCCCAATACCATGAGGTCTCCCTGGCGATGCTGACCTGAGATCTGGTGATCTCTGACCTGCCTCGACACTCCAAACGACACCTGCATTCTTTCTGTAGGGCGACGGCGACCAGAGCTGGTAAGAAAACAGATGCCTAAAGACACCCCTGCACCTGATGTCCCACAGCCTTGGGTGGCCCAACCCACTGTGTCCTAGCGTCCCCAGGCATCCTAACTTACCTCTTCAACCGGTGGTCACCTCGAGAGATCTTCGTCCCCGAGCCTGCAGTGTTTGTTGCAACTGGAGGATTCCCATTGAAATCAACTGGGCACCTGATGCCAAACAGCACCATGCACCCAGCCGCCCCTGATCCGCTGCGGGTGTACCTTGGGTACTAACTCGGATCCTCCTTTGCCCTGAGCCTAACACCAGGAGCTTTGCTCCCACAGCCCTATGGCCTGCTTGTGAGCAGCCACCAACCAGAGGCCCCCTTTCCCCCATTGGATTACATTGGGCCTCAGCACTCTGTACCTGGCCGCCCTAGTGCTGCTGAGGGTGTTCTGAGAGTACATCCTCTACCCTGGTGGAACCCTGGGACTAACCCAGAATACCAACTCCCGCAAACGAGTACTTACCTGCAGACCGTTAACTTCATTTCTGTCCATAAGATTGCATTGACTATTTTTCCTTGAAAATTGTTCTAAGTGTGGTGTTGGTTTGTATGAAACATTGAAAAACTGCAAATGTACTAAAAGTTACCTACTGACCTTTTGTCTAGGGAATGTCTTTGTGTGACATCTAGGCATATCACACTGAGTAGAAAATGTAGCTTTAAAAGTAATCTGAAAATACATTTCGACATTTTAACTTACCTGTATTTCAATCAATTGCATTTGAACTTACATTACATTGTAAAACACTGCATAGGATTTTGCAAAGCATTTATTTCACTTACCTGCACCAGGCTTGGCTTGGTTCTAGAAATAAAATAACTAAATAAGATTTTTTTTCTACAAACAAATTGGTCTGAGTTTAGTCTTTGATTGTGTGACATCATTTCTTGCCTGAGTGTGTACAACAAATGCTTAACACTATCCTCTGATGAAGCCTTACTGCTCGCCCACACTACCACAAATAGAGAGTCTGCCTCCCTTTGGGGTTCCACTGGACTCTGTGCACACTATACCTCATTTTGGTATAGTATATACAGATCCAAACAACAAACAGTCCTGATCAACAAGGGCTGAATCCACTTTTGTATATAGGATTGGAAATGGGTCTTCAACTGATTAGGCCCACCCCAAAATTCTTTTTTGTTATCCACAATCCTTATAGCCCATAGTAAAAGTCTTATATTTCTAAAAATCTTTTGAGTTGTCAGTCACTACGCTCCAGATATACTCCCCACTTAAACAGGTGTATAATCAACAGAAAAATTGTGTATAGGAGAGATAGTACCTCACATGCGCTACACCAAAGGATCTTACTGGTTGGTTCTCACCAGCTGTGCCCACGTTTCTCATCATAGCTGGCTATCTCCCCAGTGAAAACATATATACAGAGCCAGCTTCCTACAGGGGGTTTCCACAAATTGACCTCTTTGCGACCTCACAGAGTGCAAAATTCCAAAACTTCTCCTCCAGGTTCCCACACCGCCTAGCCAAAGGCAATTCACTATGGATGAGTTAGTCAGGGATATTTGGTTTTGCTTTTCCACCTCTCACTCTTCTGTTTCTGGTTCTTAATCTCAGGCAAACGTCTCCGCCTCATTTGGTGGCTCCCACTTGGGCTCGTCAACCTTGGTTCACAACACTACTCGAGCTCAGAGTTCCACGTGAGAAGCTTAACCTCAACCCGCATTTTCTCACTCAGAACCATGATGAAAGCAGACATCCAGACCCAAAGGAGCTAAACCTTGTGATTTGGCTCCTGAAGTCGTAGAATTCGGTTACATAAATTTACTGGCAGAATGTATGACCATTCTTAAAGAAGCATGTAAATCTACCACTAGAGCTTATGCAGCCATGTGGAAAATATTTCTTTTTTACTGCGTAACCAAAATATTGATCCATTCTATGCATCTATACAAAACAATATTTGTTACCTTCTGCATTTTACAGCCCTCTGGCCTTGCTTATACTTCCATATGTTTACATCTTGCAGCAGTGTCTTCCTATCTACAAACCTGGCAAAAGTTTTCCTTGTCCAAAGTGCCAATTATTAAGGCTTTCATGGAAGGCCTTAAGAGTAATCCCACCCAGATTCCCACCTGCACCCGCGTGGAATCTCAATATTCTCACAAGAATTAAGTGTCCACCCTTTGAACCATTGCACAATTGCTCCCTCCAATTTCTATCTTGGGAGGTAGCTTTCTTAATTGCCATTACTCCACTAAGGCTTGTCGGTGAGCTCCAGGCACTAACTTTAGAATAACTTTTTTTCCAATTACATAGGGTTAGGCTGGTTCTTTGTACCAACACACACTTCCTTCCAAAGGTAGTATTGCCTTTCCACCTTAACCAATCGGTTGAACTACCTGTTTTCTTCACTCAACCAGATTCTGTGGCAGAAAGAGCTTGTTATACATTAGATGTCAAGAGCATTAATGTAGTCTATTGACACAACCAAAGACTTGCAAAGCAAAACAACTTTGCTTTTGCACCCCCTCATAAAGGAAAACCAAATCTAAATTGGGTATTTCTAGATGGATCGCTAAATGTATTCAGACATGCTAAGTTAACTTTGTCTATACCCCCTAGAGCTCACACTACTTGCAAATTAGGGGCTCCCGTGGCTTTCTTGGGCAATATCCCTATAGCTGACATTTGTAAAGCAGCTACATTGTCTACACCACACACTTTCATTACTCACTATTGTGTGGGTTTTTTAGCATGCCAACAAGCTAATGTAGGAATGGCGGTGCTATGCACACTTTTTCAAACCACTGCAACGCCCACTGGTTAGCCACTGCTTTTCGAGGGCACTGCTATACAGTATATGCAAAGCATGCGTATCTACAGCCACACATGCCTCGAACAGATCGATGCTTACCCTGTGAGTATCTACTCTTGGCATGCAGTGCTGTAGGTTCACATGCGCCCACCCTCCTCCCGGGCACCTATGGTTGTTGCAGTTCCTATCTATACTTTCACATGCATTGACATCTCTTTACTGATACTTGTACTCTATTCTCACCCGCCTGCGAGGAAACAATCTAACAATGAAGTTGATGCCCATGTGCAGTATCATCAAGAGGAGTCACATTACCTCGTGACTCAAGACTTCTTAGAAGAAAAACAACTTGCACACATCCAGACCAAACACTAGATGGCAGGAGTATGCAAAGGGTAAGTAACCTAATCCTTTCTTTTAGGCTTCAGTATATCCCTGCAGAGACAGCCATCAGTTTTACTGGTATGCACGAAACTTATTCATGTCTTAACAGAGCTATTGTTTGGGTTATAGAACGTGCTTAATATGAAGGTTAGACAGATTAGGAATAGACCATTTTCTGATAAAAGCTTGACACTTTTGGTGTGTTTAGTCACCTTAGTTTATTTTTTTTTCTCCTTCTATTTGCCTTTATCAGAACATACCTTTATGTAGTCCTTTAACGTGGTTCTTTTGCACTGCTGGTCCCATGAAATGATAAATTCTGAGGTCTTAAACTCTTGTTGTTTAAGGTGGTGGTGGTGGATGTGGAGGTGGGAGCCGAGGAGGCCAGGTGGCTGATGATGGCTGGAACACTTTGCTTATCAGCAAAGGCAGTCGGCCTATCGACACCAGTCGGATTCAGAAGATCACAAAGGTATGATGCAAGCCCATGATTGTACTCTCCATACTCCTTCTGCTCAAAGTACTCCTTTACGTCTTTTTCATGAGGCAACCATCCAGTTCAAACTTCCACGGTGGATACTTAACCCAACTTTTGCAAAACTTAATTCATCATACCAGTCAAATGCTGTGCTTGTTCTGCTGCAGGGTTGTGGACAACTTCAGATTTGTATGTGCTCTAGTATTAGTTTACTTTGGTTGTGATCACATGCTACTGCTGCATTTACCACAAACTCCTGGGTCACTGGTGTGCAAAGTAAGATCAGGAGGGCCAGATTTCTATACAACTAATCTCAGTGGATCATGTAACATAATCCAGGGTACTTTTCTTCTTCCCTCCTGGACCAGCATTACCTCTCCCCGAAGTATTCCACTGAACTGTTTATTTCATGTACAGAGAAGCTAAATATGCCAATCTACTGCCTGGTGGAACACGTGGTTGGTAACATTTTCCGTTCGAGGCATGTAGAGCTGTAGATTCACATGCGCCCACCTGCCACCTATACCTGTTGCAGTTTTTTTTAATCTTATATACATATGCATGGACATCTCTATTCTACCTTTACTAAGTCCATTCTCATCTTCTGCTGGAAAACAATCTAACAATGGAGTCGATGCCCATGCGCAATATCACTGAAAGGAGTCACCTACCTTGTGACTGGAAAGACTTCGTCAAAGAAAAACAACTTGCAAACATCCGGACCCAACACTAGATGGCAGTAGTATGCAAAGCATGTGAATCTATAGCTCTACATGCCAAGAACAGATGCTTACTGGGTAAGTAACATTTTCCGTTCAAGGCACGTGAGCTCTAGATCACATGCTTTGCATACTCCTGCCATCTAGTGTTTGGTTGAATGTTTGCAAGTTGGGTTTTTTCGAAGAAGTCTTTCCAGTCACGAGGTAGGTGACTCCTCCTTTCGGTGATATTGCGCATGGGGATCGACTCCGTTGTTAGATTACTTTTTTCCGCAATTGGGTTCGGACGTGTATTGCTGGGCTCCACTTCTAATCTTTCTTCAGGCTCCCCTCGGTGCGCAATCCACTTTACCCACGTCAGTATTGTTTCGAACGCATACCCCACTTCTACACGTATCGTATCCGTCAGAAAAACACTTTTTTGATTCTTCGGGAACTTGCCATCGGTGCCATATCAAGTAATCGCGCACCAACTCGCACTATGTTTGCAATTTGTGCTTGTCTCTGGAGCACAACGAACAGGACTGCGACACGTGCAGCTCGTTCCGATCAGAGAAAACGCTCCGTGATCATCTGGCTCGACGTCGCGAAATGTAGAGTCAAAACATCGAATACACGCCGGACTTATTTGGCGAAGGGTATGAGGATGAATTTGACGCACAAGGGGCCGAGGAAGAACAAGAAAAACTTGCCTCCATTCCAAAATCGGACTCCAAGATGGAAGAAAACTTGCCGCAAGGTCAACGTCCCGTTGAGTACCGAACGCCCCTTGACCCAAACTCAATCTCAGCCGAAACAAAAGGCTTCGGTCCCGCAACGGTGGCACCAAGAAGATGTGTCCGAGGCATGTGAGCTGTAGATCACATGCTTTGCATAAGATCGCCATCTAGTGTTGGGTCCGGATGTTTGCACGTTGTTTTTCTTGGAAGAAGTTTTCCTAGTCACAAGTTAGGGGACTCTTCCCTTAGGTGATAGTGCGCATGGTCATCGACTCCATCTTCATATTGTTTTTTTCCGCCATCGGGTTCTGATGTATCTTGCTGCGCTCCGGTTCAATGTCGATCATTCGTTCCTTCTCGGCACGTATTCCATTCATACTCTACGGTGTTGTTTCCGTTCGCTTTCCCCTTTCTTTGCGGATCCTGATTCCTGAATAAAACTTCAATCGAAAAGCTCGTGGTAGGCCGTTAGGACCTAGCCCCTGGTTCAACTCGCAGTCGATGGAACGAACTCCTTTCAAGTTCTGTCCTCGGTGCCACGCGAAATACCCGTGCACCGACTCACACCAGGTGTGCAATTTGTGTTTTGTCACCCGACCGCAGAGAAGACCACTGTGACGCGTGCCTAGCTTTCCGCTCCAAAAAGACTCTTCGCGATCGTCGGGCTCGACGACGCGACATGCAGAGACAACAAGCAGGTTCCATTCCAGGCCTCTTCGGACTCAATCGGAAGAGGAGGAAGGCGACAAACCCATCAGAGCCAATGAGGAACAGGAAGACATCTTCGTTTCCGAAGTTAGCTCCGATGAGGATGAAGACATCCCGCAGGGACAACGTACCGTGAGTACAGCCCCTATCTCGCCCCACCTTCCACTTCCATCGAAGAAGAAGGCTCCGCATCAACCTGTGCTCTCTGGCTCCAGTGGGCGCCGAGAACAAGCTTCCGCAGCCCCGCGTTCCGGCTCCGAAAAGCCCCATGCCAAATCAAGCAACGAGCCAAAGACTTCGGAGCCTAAGAAAAAGTCTGGCACCGAACATTCTCCATCGGCACCAAAACAAACTTCGGATCCCAAAACCCTGGCCAAGAAACCATCGGCGCCGAACCATTCGGAGCCGAAACACATGTAGACGCCCAATTCACTCCCAATTTTTTTTCCCGATGATTCAATCGACAAACCGGACCGAAACAAAAAATCCTTGTTATACACCCAAAGACTGGATATATCACCACTAAAGTGACTTTAAAAAGAGATGCTACTACAGAAGAGGAATACCACATACCTTTGAAGAAGAGAAAAGTTGAGACAAATCCTTCCCCTCCTCCTCCTCTTCCTCTTCCTTCACCTTCTCTACCCCAGACTATACCTGTGCCAACTTCACCTGAGTACTCACCACCACACACACCTGACAATCAGGGTGATGGGGATGGGGATAACCAGGATGACGATCAGCCTGGGGACGTGTGGAATGACTATAATACTGATTCACCCACTGATAACGGCCTGGACATATATTCTACCAAACCCTCTCCACCAGATGACAGTGTAGGATAAGTAGAGTTATTAAGTAGAGCTTCTACTTACCATGGAGTCCCACTACACAAAGAATCCCTCGAGGAGGATTTTCTTTTTGAGACTCTACAAAACACAAAAATCTACACACATGTTGCCCATGTTGAAAGGCATGACCAAACATGTAGACATTTTTAAGGATCTTGTTAGAGCACGTATCCTTACCCCGAGGGTAGATAAAAATACAAGCCTGCCCCATCAGATCCAGTATACATAAAAGGTCAACTACCATTAGATTCACTTGTAGTTTCTAATGCATGGAAGAGGGCAAACTCCCAGACTACTGAAGACGCACCACCACCAGTTAAGAGTCAAACTCCTTGATGCTTCAGGGAAAAGGATAGGTTTGAGGCATATGAGCTGTAGATCATATACTTGTGCATAGATCGCCATCTACTGTTGGATCCCTTAGGTGATAGTACGCATGGGCATTGACTCCATTGTTAGATTGTTTTTTTACTCCATCGGGTTCAGATGTTAAATGTTGCGCTCCGGTTCGGCACCGTTCTTCGGGCCCTCTTCGACGTGCAATCCACTACCCTTGACAGTATTGTTAATCGACCGTGTTTCCCCTCCTCCGCGTATCGTTTACTTTCTAAAACCTTCAGCCGGAACATTTGTGGAAGGCTGTTGGACATACCCGCGCCCGGATCGGTCACAGCTGATGGAACGGACTCCATTCAAGTTATGCCCAAGGATTTGCGCTAAGTTCGCGCGCACCGACTTGAACAAGGTGTGCAACCTTTGCCTATCCCCAGAACATGATGAGAAAGACTGCAACGCGTGCCAGTCGTTCCTTTGGAGAAAAAATACTCCGTGATCGCCGAGCTCAACGTCATGGAATGTACCAGCAAAGTGGCCCTGCGCCGGACCTCCTCGCACACGAGTCCGATCAAGAAGAATCCCAAGCGCAGGAAGCCGAGATGGACGAGGAGCACGTCTCCGTATCCGACGCTGACTCCGATGCCGAAGACTTGACCCCGGCACAATGGACCTTGAGTAAACTGACTTCGTTCCCATATCACCTCCTTTACAAGAAAAAGGCTCCAGTCCCTCCTCTGCCTCCGGGCCAAGGTCGGCATGGAGAAAAAGCTTCAAGCACCTCGCCTGCGTGCTCGACGCCGAAGCACAAATAGCCTTCTGGTTCGGGCTCGACCTGTTCCCATGCCGGTGCCGACCCCAAACCTTTGGTGTCGAAACAAAACATCTTTTGGTCTCCGTTCCGCCTTTGCGGAAAGCGAAAACTTCAGAGCCGAAAGCTTTCGAGCTGAAACTCTCGACACCGAGATCAACCTCTAAAGAAGGTACAGCGGCTAAAGAATCTTGGTCCGAATTCACACCGGATCCGAAACAAAAATAAATCGTAACCCACCTAGAAACTGGACTCATTCATGCCAAGCTTCCGGAGAAAAGGAAAATGGGCTTATCAGAGGACTACCAAATTCCTTTGAAAAATAAAACTGCGGCTCTTTACATTTCTGATGACCCTCTTATTACACCTACACATTCCCCTACACCACCATCACCTGACCCACAAAATACAGCACATGATGATAATGATGACTACGCACCACAACATGTCTCACAGGATCCTGATCTATGGGATCATTATAATGTCCCTCCGCCTGATAATGACCTTGATTTGTATCTATATAGACCTTCCCCTCCAGATGATAACATCTGGTACATTGATCTCATCAATAGAGCTGCTCAATACCATGGGGAAGAGCCCCATAAGGAGAGTTTAGAAGAGGATTTTATATTAGAGACTCTTAGTTCATCTCAAAGGGCTACACAAACCTTACCAATGTTAAAGGCCCTGCTTAAACATACTGATGACATCTTTCAAGACCCTGTCAAAGCCAGGATCATCACTCCCAGGGTAGAGAAAAAATACCAGGCTGCACCTAATGACCCAGTGTACATTAAGGGACAGTTATCTTGAGACTCTTTTGGTCATCTCTAATGCTCGTAAGAGGGATAACTCCCAAACTACAGGGGACGCCCCACCTCCGGATAAAGAGTCCAAATTATCGGATGCTTCTGGTAAACGGATAGCATCACAAGCGGCTAATTGGCGCATTGCCAATGCCCAGGCATTACTGGCAAGATATGATAGGGCTCATTATGATGAACTCCAAAAGCTCATTGAGTTCCTTCCTGACTAGCATAAAGCCAAAGCCAGTGACCTTATTCAAGGGGGTAAATTAATAACGAATACCTCTATCAGATGTGCCTTACGTGAGGCAGATAACGCGGCTCGGGCTATAAACACTAGCGTACTGCTTCGCAGACATGCTTGGGTGAGGATTTCTGGGTTCAAACCTGATGTACAAGCCTCTATCCTTAATCAACCTTTTGATGCACAACATCTCTTTGGCCCAGCTGTGGGCACATCTTTAGAAAAGATGAAAAAAGACAGAGGTTGCTAAGTCTATGGGGGCCTTGCAAGCACCTTCTGGCAGAGGTTCCTTTCGTCGCTCATTTTACTGGGGCGGCTCCAAAAACATTTCTGCAGACAATGCCTCCTCCTCTTACAAGGGCAACAATCAGTCGGCCTCTTCAAGAGGTTATTTTCAAGGAGGATATAGAGGAAATAACAGCAGGGGAAGAGGCAGAGGTAGGTCTACACGCACCTCCCCCGCCAACAACAATAAACAATGACTTATTTCCCATACCCCGCCCATCATTCCACTCCTGTCGGGGGACGGCTCTCACAATTTCTACCCATTAGGAACACGATTACATCCGACAAATGGGTTCTACAAATGATCCAATCTGGTTATTGCCTGGAAGTTACAAGCACTCCACCCAATATTCCTCCAAGGTCACACCTCATTTCACAAGAACACCTTACGCTTCTAAAGCAAGAAATTGTTGCAAAAAGGTGCGATAGAACCAGTCCCTTTACAATATCAAGGAACAGGAGTGTACTCCTTATACTTCCTGATTCCCAAAAAGGATGGCTCTCTCAGACCCATATTGGACCTCAGAGAACTCAATCTATACATTCAGTCGGACCATTTTCACATGGTAACACTCCAGCAAGGCGACTTTCTATCCACTCTAGATCTAAAGGATGCTTATTTCCACATACCAATACATCCTGCCCACTCCGGTTTGTGGTAGCAGGCCAACATTATCAATTCAAGGTCCTATCCTTCGGAGTCACAACTGCTCCAAGGGTTTTCACAAAATGCTTAGCAGTAGTCGCGGCCCACCTGAGAAGACAACAGGTTCAAGTCTTCCCCTACTTAGACGACAGGCTTATAAAGGCCAGTTCATACTACAGTTGCCTGCGACACACTGAGAAAACTGTGCAACTCCTTCACCAACTAGGGTTAAAAATTACCTAAGTCGTCCGCGAAGGTGAGATCGTAAGTGGCGGCGCTGGAATAAATATCGGGTAGACATTTGTATCTCTCCAACAGTGGAACTTAGTAGGGAGAGACAAGGTATCCTAGATCAAGTAGGGGCAAACGCTGTGACCTAATAGCTCAAGACCACCATTCAAATGCTGTGTATGGGGAACTCCCCGATCCTAATATCTGTATGTGACCACCTCCGTAATGTTTTACTGATCGGTTTGATTCCAGGCATACTGACCTGGGTGTATGGCTTGCTGTCTCCAAAGTCCGGATGTGTATTTTACCTGCGAAGGAGTTATTTAAGTGTCATTACTACTGCAATGTTGTGTTTTTTATTTTCAATAAAATTGTTATTTAAAAAAAAAATTACCCAAGTCAAATCCAAATATTCAGTGTCTCAAGACTATCTAGGAGCTACCATAGACTCACACAAAGCTGTAGCATATCCATCTCCAGCCAGACTCAGAACGTTTCAGAACGTACTGTCTCAGTTTCAGCCTCAACACTCCCTACCAGCTTGAGTGTTCATGCAACTACTAGGAATGATGGCGTCTTGCATTCTCATAGTACCCTACGCGAGACTTCAAATGCGTCCTCTCCAGGAATGCTTAGCACGTCAGTGGAACCAGACTCGGGGACAGTTATCAGATCTAATGTTGGTAGACGGCCGCACCCACCGCTCTCTGCAGTTGTCGAACGCACAAAACCTGTTAAAGGGGCGGCCCTTCAGCGACCCGGTTCCACAGACAGTGCTAACCACAGACACATCACTAACAGGTTGGGGAGCACATCTCCAAAACCACACAATTCAAGGCATGTGAAGCCCCCAACAGAAACAGCTTCACATCAATCACCTCGAGCTCCTAGCAATCTTTCTGGCTCTCAAAGCATTTCAAGTTCAGTTAGTATGCAAAACCGTACTAATTCGTACAGACATGACAGCCATGTACTACATTCAAAAACAAGGGGGGACACACTCTCTCCAACTGTCCCAGCTAGCACAGAAAATCTGGAGATGGGCCATTCATCACAAAATCTATCTCCCAGTGGAACACCTCCCAGGAGTGGACAATCAGATGGCAGATCTGTTAAGTCGACAGACACAACAGATCCACAAATGGGGACTACATCCTCAAGTCCTCTTCCTAGTCTTCCAAATGTGGGGCTTCCCAAACATAGACCTGTTTGCCACGCATTTAAACGCAAAATGCCCAAACTTCGCATCCAGGTATCCACATCCATTGTCCAAAGGCAATGCACTATGGATGAATTGGTCAGGGATATTTGCTTACGCTTTTCCGTCTCTCCGACTCATACCATCAGTGGTTCGGAAACTCAGGCAAACATCTATCATGCTAATACTAGTAGCTCCAACATGGGCACGTCAACCCTGGTTCACAACCCTGTTGGAACTCTCTCTGGTACCACACCAAAAATTACATTTGACTCCCAGTCTCCTCACACAGAGCCATGGAGAAATCAAACACCCAGATCCCAAACAGCTGAACCTTGCGATCTGGCTCCTGAACTCATAGTTTGGTTTTCTCAACCTTCCAACAGACTGTATGAACATTGTTAAAGAGGCCAGAAAGCCTACCAAAATGGCCTGCTACGCAGCCAAATGGAAGAGTTGTGTCATCTATTACAATAACGATCACATCAACCCTCTTGATGCTTCCATACAGAACATACTGTGCTACCTATTACATTTGCAGCAGTGAGCATTGGCCTATACATCCATCAGACTGTATCTTGCTGCCATAGCAGCTTAACTTAAAAATAGGCAGCTTTTATCGCTATTTTGAGTGCCTGTCATCAAAGCATTTATGGAAGGACTAAAAAGAGTTATACCACCAAGACTTCCGCCTGCCCCAGTATGGAATCTTAACTTATCCAGTATTGGGGTATCTTTCATAGATTCACATGCCTGAATCATTCCCCGGCGTCGTAGTGGGAGTTTCACGGTACATAAATAACAAAGTGGAAAATACTATAGCCTTATAGCCCGCCGTAGCGGGCTATACCGGCTATTAAAGGCCCGCTGTAGCTTTAAAGGCCAGAGCCGAAGGCGAGGGACTTTAACAAAGCAGAGGGACTTTAAAAGCCGGTATAGCCCTGCTACGAAGGGCTGTAAGGCTATTAGAACATTCTGCCACTAGAGAGCAGAATGTTCTAACAAATAAAATAAAGCCTTCAGGGAGCGCAAGGGGATTGAAATCCCCTCAGGCTCCCTGAAGCGTTTGTTCACAGCCAGAGCTGTGAACAAAGACACATTGGAATGTTGGAGCTCCGGGCTTATACCAGCCATTATAAGCCCGGAGCACTCCATTGTTTTCAATGGAGCTACCAACATTCCAATGTTCTAATATAGCCTTATAGCCCGCCGTAGCGGGCTATACCGGCTGTTAAAGGCCCGCTGCAGCGTTAAAGGCCCGAGCCGAAGGCGAGGGACTTTAACAAAGCAGAGGGACTTTAAAAGCCGGTATAGCCCTGCTACGAAGGGCTATAAGGCTATTAGAACATTCTGCCACTAGAGGGCAGAATGTTCTAACAAAACAAAGCCTTCAGGGAGTGTGAGGGGATTGAAACCCTCTCAGGCTCTCTGAAGTCTTTGTTCACAGCCAGAGCTGTGAACAAAGACACATTGGAATGTTGGTGCTCCGGGCTTATACCAGCCATTATAAGCCCGGAGCACTCCATTGTTTTCAATGGAGCTCCCAACATTCCAATGTTCTAATAAATAGTATATTCCATAGGCTATCATGGTGGCAACCATATACTCTATAGCCTATCAGTCTCCTTTTTCAAATAGGACCAAACTCAGAACACGACCAATCAGCAGCCAGCACCTCTAGAACCTTCCCAAGAGAGGCTGATTCCCTCAGATTTTTACCGCAATTCGTTGTGTAAGGGAGTCTTCCTGAGCTCTGCTCAGTTCTTCAGCTTTTTCAGATAAGTTTATGTTTTAAACCTTTCAGAAGAATGTCTGATAAAAAAGGATTATTTAGAGCTTGAAAATCCTGTGGGAAGAAGAGAGTGCATGTGGATGATGCACATAAAGATTATATTTATTGTCTCTATCCTAACCATGAGACAAAACAATGTAAGATATGCCGCACTTTCTCAACCAAAACCTTGAGAGACAGAGAAGGAAGACTGTTATTGTGGCTAAAAAAGAAGCAGAGTGCTTCCTCTGATGTGGATAGCGACACGTCCTCTATGTCACACAAGATGCCCAGGTCACCTGAGGTTCAACCTGAAGAGAGAAAGAAACATTCTAAAGTCTCTCATTTGACCAAAGAATCTCTTAAGCAGGAGAAACAGCCCAAGGTCTCCTCAGGGATTGGACCCCTCAGTCTTCAGGAACATCTAAAAGCCATTCCAGAGGTAAAGTTAGCCAAAAATCTTCTTCGGCTTCAAGTTCACCATCAAAGCCTGTGTCTTCTTCAACGACGACTACAGTGACTCTCTCGTCGTCAAGGCCGTCGACAGCAATAACTACATCAACGGCAAGTATAAAGGGGTCCATACCATCGACGTTCCCTCTTTCGTCGACAACTCCACCGTCTACGAAAGTTCCACAGACGAAGAGCTCATCGTCGACGGGACCGTCGACGAAAACATTGTCACCGACGAAGACCTCGACAATGACACCATCATCGTCGAAGACACCATCGTCGACGAGAGCGCCATCTTCGACGAAGACACCATCGTCGACGACGACTGTTCCGTTGACAACGATCCCACCGGCTATGACAATACAATACCGCCGTCTACAACTGGGCTACCGTCGACAACGTTCCTGTTGACGACGAAAATTTCACATCGACGACGGCACCAACATCAGAAAATTCAGGTTCGAGGCATATGAGCTGAAGATTACACACTGTGCATAGATCGCCATCTGGTGTTGGGCCCGGATGTTTACACTTGTTTTTGTCTTGGAAAGTCTTTGGAAGTCACGAGGTATGTGACTCCTCCTTTGGATCATAGTGCGTATGGGCATCGGCTCCATCCTCAGATTGTTTTTTTCCGCCATCGGGCTCGGATGTGTTCTCGCGTTCCAGTTCGGAACCGTTAACGTTTTTTACTTTCGACTCTCAATCCTTCCTTTCTTGACAGTATTGTTTCGATCGCGTTTTCCAATCACACGTGACCCTTCAACTTCGAAGTCTTCAATTCCGGTCGTCGACGATGGCCTTCAGGCCTACCTGGGCCTCATCTCCGGCTCATGGAAAGGACGCCATTCAAGAAGTGTCCTCGATGTGGGTCGAAGTTTCCCCACACCGACCTACATGAGGTGTGCAACCTCTGCCTCTCACCGGAGCACGAGGCCAGAGACTGTCCAGCTTGCACCTCCTTCCGCTCCAAGAAGACAATCCGGGACCGACGAACTCGAAGAACAATGGCGCGCTCGTCATCTTCGATCCCAGACGACATCTTTCAAGAGGGCGTCGATGTTCCGGAGCAGGTTCGGGCCGAAGAAGCCATCATCAGCGCCTCCGAAGCAGATGATTCCGACGTCGAAGACATCACTCCAGCTCAAAGGGCCGTGAGTACAGACGCCGACCCCGACCCACACCCCCCCTCGACACTGTCAAAAAAGGCTTCGGTACCACCTCCGGGCCCAGGTGCACACAGAGACACTGCTTCCCATGCCCCGCCTTCGGGCCCGGTAAAGAAGCCTATTAAGCCTTTAGTTGACTCGGGCTTGAGTAAGCCTACCCTCGGTACCGAAAAACAAACTCAGGCACCGCAGAAGAAGACGTCCTCATCCACGCCGACCGCTGCTTCGACATCAAAGCACTCGGCGTCGAAGGCTAGCACAGGTTCCTCGGCACCGACAACACCCTCGGAGCCGACTAAAAAACACCCACCAAAAGGTCTGGATTCTTCCAAGCTAAAGACCTCGGAACCGAAAAAACAGCAACCCGTTCCATCTGATAAAGACACTTCAAAACTACACGGTTCCAAACCTAGAAACGCTACCGAGTCGACGCCGAAAAAACTTACGCCACCGAAGCCCTCGACTCCAAAGGATCTGTCTCCCACAGACGAACTGTTTCGTCTAGATCCTACCCAAAAGACTCTAATAAAGGATCCTAAGACTGGTCATTTAATGCTTAGCAAACGCCTGCGCCCGCACCGCCACCAAAGAAGAGAGACTTTGCTACCTCTCCATTAAGGATCCCTTCTCCTCTTCCTCCTCCTCCTCCCCCACCACACCACTCTCCCACACCATCACCTACCCCACTAGATGATGATGATGATGACAACACCTCAGATGATGCAGGGGGGGTGCGGACGATCAACCCCTTGGGGACCCTACCCCTACTGGCTCCCCTGACCTCTGGGATGATTACAGTGTCCCAGACGTCCCTTACACCCCACAGGATGATAATTATGCCTCCAGGCCTTCCCCTCCAGAGAACAATATCGGATTCAACCAGCTCCTTCACAGAGCTGCCCAATACCACGGGGTTGCCCTGCATACAGACATCAGTAGAGGAGGATTTTCTTATGGACACCTTCGATACCACACAAAGGTCCACCTCAACTCTGCCAATGCTTAAAGGGGTCATTAAGCACGCACCAGAGATCTTTAAAGACCCAGTTAGAGCTCGAGTCATCAACCCGAGAATAGAAAAGAAATATAAAGCTGCTCCTACTGACCCAGTGTACATTAAAGGCCCCACACCACTAGACTCCTTAGTAGTCTCTAATGCAAGGAAGAGAGCAACTTCCCAAACATCAGGTGACGCACCACCACCAGATAAGGAATCAAAACTCCTAGACGCCTCTGGCAAACGCACAGCGTCACAGGCAGCAAACATTTGGCGCATTGCTAATACCCAAGCGCTGCTAGCCATGTATGACAGGGCACATTATGATGAGCTTGAGTCCATTATGCAGCACCTCCCTGGCAAATATAAAAACAGGGCAATGAACTCATCCAGGAGGGTAAAACCATCACTAACACCTCCATCCGGTGTGCCCTAGATGTAGCAGATACCGCCTCAAGGGCAATAAACACCAGTGTCCTTTTGCGCAGGCATGCCTGGTTACGCATATCGGGTTTTAAACCCGAACTCCAGAGTTCTATACTCAATCAGCCTTTTGATGAGCAACACCTATTTGGCCCTAATGTAGACGTATCCCTGGAGAAAATGAAAAAGGATACAGACACCGCCAAATCTAATGGAGCCTTGCAGTCGCAAGCTCCTAGACGGTCCTTTCGTCGCTCATCCTTCAGAAGTACCCATAGAGGCTACTCCTCGAATAGCCCTTTCACCTCTTACAAGGCTCCCACCCAATCCACCTTTACTATTGGTTACCAAAGGGGTGGGTACAGGGGTAACAACAGCAAAGGCAGAGGTAAGAACAACAACTCCCGCTCTGCCTCCACCCCCACCCCATGACTTCCCTCCACTTCCCCCAGACCATTCCACTCCAGTCGGGGTAAGACTCCACCAATTTCTCCCTGCCCTGCCTGGGCAAACATCACTTCAGACAGGTGGGTCCACCAAATAATTCAATCCGGCTACTGTCTCGAACTAACATCTACCCCCCCAACCATACCACTCAAACACCGTCCAATGTCACAAGAACACCTGTTACTATTAAAGCAGGAGGTAATCGCCCTCCTACAAAAAAGTGCAATAGAACCAGTTCCCCTGCACCAACAAAACAAGGGAGTTTACTCCCTTTATTTTCTCATACCAAAGAAGGACTGCTCTCTAAGGCCTATTTTAGACCTCAGACCCCTAAACCTCTACATACACTCAGACCACTTCCACATGGTCACGCTTCAGCAGGTCCTCCCTCTACTTTCCCAGGGCGACTTCCTTACTACTCAAGACCTCAAGGACGCCTATTTCCACATTCCCATTCACAGCGCTCACAGAAAATACCTCAGATTCGTAGTGGATGGTCAGCACTATCAATTCAAAGTACTCCCATTTGGAGTCACCACAGCACCAAGAGTGTTTACCAAGTGCCTAGCAGTAGTGGCAGCACACCTAAGAAGACAACACATCCATGTCTTCCCATATCTAGATGACTGGCTCATAAAAGCCAGCTCATACAATCAGTGTGTACAACACACTCACGCCACTATTCAACAACTTCACGACCTGGGGTTCACAATAAACCACTCTAAGTCCCAGCTGCAACCGTCCCACACACAACAATACCTCGGTGCCACAATAGACACCTCAAGGGCGCTAGCCTATCCCAGTCCCGCCAGGATAGCGAGCATACAAGCTCTTCTCACCAGATTCCAACCGCAACACTCTTCCAGCTCGAGTGTTCATGCAACTAATAGGGATGATGGCCTCTTGCATATTCATAGTGCCTCATGCAAGCCTCCAGATGCGTCCTCTCCAAGAGTGCTTAGCACGCCAATGGAACCAGGCTCAAGGTTAGCTAACAGATCTGGTGTTGGTAGACGGTCGTACCCATTGCTCTCTGCAGTGGTGGAACACCAAGAACCTTTCCAAAGGGCGACCATTCCTCGAGCCAGTTCCTCAAATAGTCATGACAGCGGACGCATCGCTCTCCGGCTGGGGAGCTCACCTACTACATCACACCATGCAGGGCTGGTGGACACCACAACAAAAGTTACTCCACATCAACCACCTGGAGTTACTAGCCATATTCCGAGCCTTAAAAGCATTTAAAAAACAAATATCAGGCAAGACTTTCCGCATCGACAACATGACAGCCATGTATTATATCCAAAAACAAGGCGGGATACACTCTCTGCAGCTCTCTCAGCTCGCACAGAGCATATGGAGGTGGGCTATACCTCAGAACATTTTTCTCCTAGCCCAACATGTCCCAGGAGTCCAAAACACAATAGCCGATCTGTTGAGCCGTCAAACACAACAAATCCATGAGTGGGAACTTCCTCAACAAGTTCTTCAACCGTTTTTTCAGATGTTGGGGCAACCACAGATAGACCTCTTCGCCACCCAAGAAAACGCCAAATGCCCAAACTTCGCGGCCAGGTATCCTCACCCATCGTCCAAAGGCAATGCGATATGGATGAACTGGTCAGGCAGATTTGCGTACGCTTTTACGCCTCTCCCACTCATTCCACTAGTAGTGCGCAAACTACAGCAACACTCCCTAACGCTCATCCTAGTTGCTCCAACTTGGGCCAGACAACCAGGGTACACCACACTGCTGGAACTCTCCGTAGTTCCGCACCAAAAATTAAACCTCTCTCCACTCCTCTTAACCCAGAACCATGGAGAGATCCAACACCCCGACCCAGCTCAGCTCAACCTAGCGATCTTGCTCCTGAAGTCCTAGAATTCGGTTACCTTAACCTTCCTCCTGACTGTATGAACGTCATCAAAGAAGCTAGACGGCCTACCACTAGAGCATACTATGCAGCCAAGTGGAAAAGATTTGTAATACACTGTCATAACAACAATACTGATCCCCTAGATGTGTCTATCCAACACATCATAGGCTACTTACTACACCTCCAAAGATGCACCTTAGCTTCACGTCTATCAGACTGCATCTTGCTGCCATAGCAGCATATCTACAAAATAGACAACATCTCTCACTTTTCAGAGTACCTGCCATAAAGGCCTTTATGAAAGGACTCAAGAGAATAATTACCCCCAGAGTACCACCTTCGCCCCATGTGGAATTTAAACATCGTTCTCACAAGACTAATGGGCCTCCATTTGAACCTCTACATAAATGTGAGCTACAATTCTTAACATGGAAAACTGCTTTCCTAGTAGCCATTACTTCTCTACGAAGAGTTAGTGAACTGCAAGCACTAACCATTCAGGAACCCTTTCTGCAGATGCATCTTAATAAAGTTGTTCTCCGAACTAATCCTAAATTTCTCCCTAAAGTCATTTCTCCCTTCCACCTCAATCAATCTGTGGAGCTTCCCGTATTCTTCTTGCAGCCACAAACAGTCGCAGAAAGAGCTCTTCACACCTTAGATGTCAAAAGAGCACTACTGTACTACATAGAGAGAACTCAACCTTTTCGTAAGACCAAACAACTTTCGTGTCTTTCTCACCACCACACAAGGGCAACCCCATATCAAATTCTGGGATAGCTAGGTGGATTGTCAAATGCATACAGATTTGTTACCACAAAGCAAAATGTACATTATCTGTTCCTCCTAAAGCCCACTCTACATGAAAGATAGGGGCTTCAAAAATCTTATATAGTTTTTTTTGGGAGGCAAGATGGCGGTCAACTGAGACCGCGGTGCGGGATGACCGGTGCTGGGGATTAGCGCGGATTAGCTCGGAGCTCTGAGTTTCTAACAATTCAAAAGGGAAAGTCCCCCTACGGATCAATATTTGCTGGAGAAAGAGTATAATAAGGAACTTATCGAAGAATACCTAAAGGCGATTATATCTGTTATACTTGATAAACCTCCCGGATGGTGCTGCAAACTACTGAAACACTAAAAACCGGATTAAATGGGAGCACAGGAGCTTACCTAAAGACTCTTGGTTCACTCATTGGTCTCTCTGTTATCCGTTTCCTCTGTCGAGAGCAGCTGCTGGTCACAGGGGAGCCGGAAGAGCAGTTCTGCGGTGTCCGGCAAGAAACAATTACTGGATATTCTGGCCAGCCTTTTTATTACAACGACAAACAGGAGAGCTCAGCAATGCCCCCAAAAAATGCTGGGTCCACCGCCGCGGCTAAGGCAAGGGCTGCAGCAGCGGCGAGACAGGCACAGCGCGAGGACGCTGCGAATGGAAAGCGGACCACTAAGGATACGGACGCGGATCTCAACGTCAGGGCTCCAACGAGGCACGGAGCTGTATCGATGGGGAAAGGGTGTGCGACCGTTCCAACAGTAGCTGACCTCCTCCTTCGCCGAACACCGGGCGGAGTGCTTCCAGGTCAATCAAGGCAGAGTAAGCCAGGGAGTGCAGAGGCCATGCCTCAGAATGGTGTGACGAGTTCAGAAACCGGCACGATCTTTGGAGCTCCAGGTAACAAAGCAACCTCTGATCTACTTGTGGGGGATATGATGGATATGATGGAGGAAAATCTCTCTGTTACAGCCAATGATACAGCAAATGTTAATGAAGCTCGTCAAGATGCCCCCACTACGTCTATTCCAATCCAGCCAAACCTAGGCATAGGCATAGTTATAAATAGAAATTCAGATGAAATACTTCAAAATGCCTCCCCTATATCTATTCTGCAACATTTGAGCATTGCTAAAAGCAACGATAAGGCTAAGGAACGTAGGCTAGATTCTGTAGTACTACTTGAGGCATCGCCCAAGGAGACCATGGCTGGCCCCGCTGGCAGATATGTGATCGTACAAAATCAAACGGCTACCATGCCCAGTTTGGAGGGACTGAGTCACCTAGTTGGTGTCCAAGATATAACCACTGACAAAGCAGTTTGTGGTGTCGAGACAAACAACAGGAAAACTGCAGATACAGATGCAGAAAAGGACCCAAGTGACTTTTACTCTTTTTCAGATGAGTACGAAGTGTCAGACGAGACGAGCTCTATATCAACGGGCAGCGATAATGAGGATGACTCTGGAGCTCAAAAAACAGTAGTCAGAAAAAGAAAGGGCCACTACGGTGCAACTGAACTGGTATGGGATTAAACCCCTACTATACATCCTACGCCGCAACAACTAACAGAATATACTCCGACTAATGCGACTAATGCCTTGTGTCCGCCCCACCAATCTGTCCCTCCTAGCTCTATGGATCTGCCCTCAGGCTCAACGGCGACTTTGAATACAGTAATGGAGACTGTTCTCCAAGCTATTGCAGCACATAGGGAAGAGACTGCACAGGACGGTCGCAAGGCCCAAAATACTCTTCGTAAAGTACAAGGGGTCGTACAGAGATTAAATAAAACTGTTAGTACATTCGGAGATAGGCTGACTGACCTTGAGTCTCGTATAGTGTCCAATGAAACGGAGATAGCAACAAACCACGAACTAGCAGAGTTGCATGAAGCGGAGCTCTCTGATGTAAGATGGAAGTTAGAGGATTTCGAGAACCGCCTTCGTAGAAACAACCTTCGTGTTCTTGGAGTCCCGGAGTCTTCTGAAGGGGAGGATGCTCGGTCCTTTATTATTAGACTATTCCGTGACTCTTTACCAGAATTGTCCTCATGGAATTGGGATTTAGAAATACAACGGGCGCACCGGGTGCCTATGCATCTAAAAGAGCCCACACGCCAGGGGGGGGTATCCTCGAGCAATTCTAGTCTACTTCGGCAACTTCCTCCTTAGGCAGGCAATATCAGAGAAAGCTAGGCCAGAGGCAAAGCGTGTAAGTGGCAATATTTCCTATTTTGTGCGTCCTGACTTTTGCCACGCTACTGTGGAAAGAAGGTGGCGCCTTCGCCAGCTGATCAAACCTTTCCAGGAGAAGAAAGCGGTGGCCTATCTGAATAACCCAGCTCGTCTCAAAATAATTAATAGGGGGACAACAACATTTTTCACATCAGAGATCAAGGCCAAGGAATACTTGGATGGTTTATGATTTAGTTTTCTTCTAAGATTTGTTAAAATTTTTACTAAAGTCTCTGTGATATTTCGTCACAATCACTATGGAAACGAAATTTATATTACGGTGTAAGGGTATGCACTTTGGCTACTTTTCTTATTCACTATAAAATGGGCGAGCATTTAGACCTCTTGTGTAATAAACATAATAAGCTACTGATTTTTTTTTTTTTTGTAAAGGGTATCACGTAAGCTCCAGCGCCTGTCCTCGGAATGCACATTCATCACATAGACTCTTATTGAGTCTAAAAGCCTCATTGAGGGTGTGGGGGGTGGGGTGGTGGGGGGCGGCAGCAGGGTTTAGGGGGTGGAAGGGGGGGGTGAAAGTCGGAAGGGTGGAAAAAGCCAGGGAAAAAAAGACAACTTCTTACGTATAGTGTATTTCAAAGCAATAAAGAGTATGTTATTTTATTTTTATGAAGAGATAATCTCCGAAATTAATTGGTCGATGCTATGGGGAAGTTAATAATATGCTCTTGGAATGTGGCTGGGCTAAATAACAGAGCTAAGAGAGACAGTATCTATGAATTAATTAAACAAGGGCCCTATGACATTCTTTGCTTTCAAGAAACCCATATTACATGGGAAGACAGAGACTTATTAAAAATCCCTGGGTATAATTTGTTAGCAAATACTTCACAGACTACCAAAACATGTGGTGTGGCTATTTTTGCTAGACGTTTCTTGGGGCAAGCTAAACGTAAGTTAGTAGATGCCTCTGGAAGGTGGGTCATCATTGAAATAGAACCTGGAATAACAATCTGCTCAGTTTATGCTCCTAACCTAGACGATCCCCATATATTTGAAGATTTAGAGCTTGAGCTCGCTTCTTGGCCCAAGGCATTGATAATGTGTGGCGATTTGAATATTTCTTTTAAACACGTAGGAATGGCATATAATCAGTATATGTCCACCTACACAGGAAGGAAACCTAAAGTTTATAGAGCGTTTTCCCAACTCAGAGAAAGCTTGGACTTAATAGATATCTGGGCTTTTAAACATCAATCTGATCCAGGCTACACGTATTTTTCATTTCCACACAATAAATACGTATGAATCGATTATATGTGGGTGGTCAGTGATCAGTCATCTGGTGCCGAAATCGAGAAAAGGCCTAAAGTACTCTCTGACCATAATATGCTTACCCTAACTATTAATCTGTCTAATTTCTATAGGCCCCGATTTAATTGGACTTTTGACAGAAAACTTCTTGCAAATAAAGAATATATTGATCACATAAAGATTTGGGTACAGGGATATTTCGACTGTAATCGCTATAGCACATCGAGGGTTATGGTCTGGGATTGTTTCAAGGCTGCTCTTAGGGGGGAAACTATGAGCTTTGTAGCCAAACTAAAGAAAGAGGCAGCCCTGGTTAACCAGCAGCAGATGCTAGACCTTGCCAAAGCGGAGCAGGAACATACAACAGATATAAGCAAAGGAAGTGACGGACAAGTCACATTACGTAAACTAATAATTCTGAAAACTGCGATTAACAGCAAGATAAATCAGAAAGTGGCGGAAACTTTTCAAACTAACCGAAATAAATTATACGAGGACGGGGAGAGGGTCGGAAAGCAATTAGCCCTTCGTACCCGACAAAAACAATCATTCAACAAAATCAACAATATTCATGCAAATGGTATGATCTATACCGAACCAGCTAAGATATTAGAGGTCTTTAAGGGATATTACGAAAACCTTTATAGTAATGAAGACTCTCTCGAGTTGGACGAGATGAAAGAATCACTACGGTGTTGTGGAGTCAATAATATTCTTGATGCAAGTACTAGAGAAGAACTAGACAAGGATATTACTCTAGTTGAGGTACAAGCGGCGTTAATGGATCTCGCATCTGGTAAGGCTGCCGGTCCCGATAAGATCCCCGTAGACCTCTATAAAACTCTGGGATCGGTAATCATACCATTTATACTAGATCTCTGTATAGGGATACAGGGGAATGGAAATACGCCTGTATCTTGGAAGAAGACCAACATAATGATATTTCCCAAGAAGGGTAAGCCTCCAGAACTTCCCACTTCGTATCGCCCTATCTCCTTAATAAATTCAGACTCAAAAATGTATGCAAAGGTCTTGGCTAATAGGCTCAGGAGGGTGGTGGAACACCTGGTCTCCCCGTGGCAGCATGGATTTATTCCTCATAAAGGAACTACGGATCATACCCGTAGGGTTATCTCACTATTTGATATCATGGCTGCGACGGGGGGGTCGGATGTCCATGATCCTCCTCGACGCCGAGAAGGCCTCTGACCGAGTGTCATGGAAATATATGTGGGCAATAATGGATTTTAACAACTTTGGGTCCGCCTTTGTTAGAGCGATTCAAGCAATGTATCGAGAACCAATTGCGAAAGTTCTGATGATGGGCCTAGAATCTAGAACATTTAAAATTCAAAGGGGCACAAGGCAGGGGTGTGAGAAAGTGGCTCTGTATATACTGTTCCTTAATAGGTACAGGGTGTACAGAGTCCACAGACCCCAAGGGTTTAACAGAGGTTAAAGTTAGATATAACCTTACTCTCTAAAGTGGTAGCCTGGACGAGCAGTAAGGCAGTATCAGAGGACAGTGTAAAGCATTTGTTGTACACACTCAGTCAGCAAATGGTTCCACACACTCAATAACTGAACTCTAGGCCAATGGTTTGTATATAAAAAATATATGCTTGTTTTATTTTAGAACCAACACTTGGAATTAAAATATACTTTCTCGACAGGAGATCTTTCATATAAATACTTTTCTATATGCAATAGACTTCAGTAAAAAGTTACAAGTAGTTGCAGTAGGCAACTCTATTTCTAAACACAACAATACATTGAGCTCAATGATAAATTCAAGTTATTTGCAACAGATTACTTTTTAGATTTCTTTTGTAATTCCAGGACTGGATCCTAGATTCAGTCTTGGGTCAGTTCTCAGAACCAAGTGATGAAATTCGACTTAAGTACTGTAATGATTTTTAACTAATATTAGTCTATTTTAAAAGTTGACACTTAGAAAATATTTCAGAGAAAACCATCAATGATTCCCTATGGAAGAAAATGCAGGTTACAGGTACGGTACGTTCTTGTTACTTTTGAAATCCAATACTGGGTGCCTAGACTCAGTACTGGGACCTTTATCCAAAACAGGTAAGCAATTACGTTTTCAGATATTATACGATTTTTGAAGAATATTTAAAGTTTGCAGAAATCGACACTTAGAAGAAATTTCACAGAAAAACATACAATGGTTTCCTACGGAAGAAAATAGGGTTAAAGGTAAGTACAGTTGTAAGTATTTTTCAGAGTCAGTGCTGGGCACCAAGATCCAGCACTGGGAGCTCACCTAAGAGCAGGTGAGTAAATTCGTTTTTGGTACTCGGCTGATTTTTGGTGAATATTTTGAGTTTTGAAAAGTTCACACTTAAAAGATTTTTCAAGAAAAAGCCAGTCAATGTTACCCTATGAGAAAAATGAAGTTAGCGGTTTAAGGGTAGGTACTCGACTGGCAGAGTTGAAGTTCTGGGCATAGACTCAGGGGTCCCCCAGTGTCAGGTAGGTACAGTTAGTTCACCCTCAGCGACTCTAGGGCGGCCGGGTGCAGAGAGAGTTAGGCCCAATGTTATCCTATGAGGGATAGGGGGGCCTTGGTTGGTGGCTGCTGACTGGCAAGCCACGCGGCTGTGGGAGCTGGGCTCCTGGTCACTTACTCAGGGCAAGTGGGGAAGTGGGTTAGAGTAGAGTTTGCACTGCCAGGGCCACTTGGGCGGCTGGGTGCAGGGTGCTTTTGAGCCGTCGGGCGCTCAATTGATTCCTATGGGAAATCTCCGGTTTGGAAAAAGGCTGCAGGCTCGGGGACGAGGACTCTTCAGGTGCCACCACCACTTCGAGAGGTAAGTTGGGTAGTTGGAGGTTACGTGGGTACCCCGGGATTGGGCACAGGGGGCCGTGGGGCGCCGCGTGCATGGGTGCCTTTTGGTGTCGGGAAATCTTACCCTCTGTTGATCGCGGTTGGGAGGGCACCTTGTTCTGAGGCTGCAGGCTTCTTCAGGAATGTCGAGGGGGGTCCTTGGGTGCCGGACTCGGGTCACAGTCGCCATGGGGTCGTCCTCGGGGTCTTTGTCCGCTCCGGCACTGGCCAGACTTGGCGGGTGCGGAGTGTGCTGGGTTCGCGGTTCCGGGCTGCTGCCAGGGGTTAGAGATAGTTTCTGAGTAGAGCCTCTACTCATGGGAGTCCCAGGGGCTTAGAGCCAAAAGGTAGCCAGGTCCTCCGGGGTTGGCGAGGTTGCTGGCCACAAGAGATGCTGCGCTGGAGCAGGAGCAGGTTCGAGGGTCGACAGGCCGGTAGGGCTGGGGCCAAAGCAGTTGGTGTCTTCCTCTTGTTAGCAGGGCAGGTCTTTGTTCTTCTTGCTCTTCTTGTAGTTTTTGAATCTGGAATCTCTGGAAGGAAGGTTCAGGGTGCCCCTAAATACTAGATTTAGGGGCGTTACAGGTAGGTGAAGGCCAGGGACCAATGGGTCCTTGTCCTGGGGTGGGTACACCCCCTATCCTGCCTCTCTCCTGTGGGAGGGGGGCAGTAGCCTAATCCTGATAGGGTAGGGCCTCCCATCTTCAAGATGGCGAGAGCCCGGAGATGTGCTTCACCTCGCCTCCCCCACCTGAGGGGTGGGGTGGGCAGGCTGGCACATCCCCTGTCCTTGTATGGGGTTTCCGGCCAAGCTTCCCGCCAGAGTGGGGGGTTGCAGTGGCCTGTGGAAACTCCTGGAGGCGGCATGCCTTTGAAGCTTCCCTTTGCTCATCCTGGGAGAGGAGATTTGTCACCTTACCCAGGATATGAATTGTTGCAGGCCCGGGAGAGCAGGGGCTCTCCCACCCAGGGGTCCAGCAACGTGTCTGCTGTGTGGCAGCCTGGGCAGCTTCAGAGCAGACGTGGATTGTAGGTTAGTTGTAAGGGGGCATCTCTAAGATGCCCTCTGGGGTGCTTAGTACATTAAATCCCACACTGGCATCAGTGTTGGTTTAATGTGCTGAGAAGTTTGATACCAAACTTCCCAGTCTTCAGTGTTGCCATTATGGTGCTGTGGAGCTCGTGTTTGACGAGCTCTCAGCACCATGTACTCTTAAATGGCAGCACTGCACTTACAGTGCCCAGGAATGGACCTGGGTACTGTAGGGGCACAGGGCTCCTGCTCCTGTGCCCACACCATGGGCATAAGGCACCCAGCCAGAGGGGTGGCTGATATATACCATGGCAGTGTAGGTGATGGGCATGGCACACAGAGATGTGTGCCATGTCGACTCTTCATTTTGTCCTGCAGCCAGACACTCAGCCTGCAAAGGCAGTGTGTGTGTGTAAGGGTACAGGGCCTCTAAGGGTGGCACAATAAGTGCTGCAGCTCCTAGAGGCCTTCCCTGGTCACAAGGCCCTGGGTACCTAGGGTACCATTTACCAGGGGCTGACATGTGGCCAGGGTTTGCCAATTTGGAGTTTGGGTGTTTTAAGGAAGGAACATAGGCCCTGGGCACCTGATTGGCAGGAGTCCAGGGTACACTCAAAGTACATTCAGCATTTTAGCAAAAAGTGGGGGCATACCAGGCAAGAAAGATGGCACTTTCTCACAAGGGGTGCCCCTGTTCCCCAATATTATTTGCCCTATATATAAATCCCTTGATTGAGAAATTACTAGCAAGCACTGTAATAACACCAATTAAAACAGGCACGCATGAAACTAAGATCCTGGCTTACGCCGATGATGTGGCGGTTGTAACACCAAACCCCATTGAGGCAATCGAAGAAATTGAGAATATAACTCAGTCTTTTGGAGTTATGTCCGGATATTCTTTGAATCGCGGAAAAACTGTTGTTATCTGTACTAATAATATTTTGTTTAATGATCCCAGAAAGTCAATGAACGCTGTTTATTTGGGTGTCTCTATATCTCCACAGATTGAAAATATTAACAAACTTAATTACGACCCCATGCTCATAAATATAAAAAAGGATCTTCGGAGGGTAAACAGTTTAAATCTCTCAATTATCGGTAGGGCCAATTTTGTCAAAATGAATATTTTCCCGAGGATATTGTATTTTTTTCTCGCGATCTCTATTTTAGTTGAGGACAAGATGATTATAGCTCTAGAAACACAAATTTCTAAATGTTCGAGGCATGTGGGCTGCTGAATTCATATCTGTGCATAGATCGCCGCCTAGTGTTGGGTCCGGATGATTGCACATTGTTGTCCTGGAAGAGTCTTCGAAGTATCACGAGATAGGTGGCTCCTCCCCTGGACTACAGTGCGCATGGGCATCCTCTCCATCCTTAGATAGTTTTTTTCCGCCATTGGGTTCGGATGTGCTTATATTAGCTCAAGTTCGGAAACTTTAGTTTAAGGCCAAAAGGCCTTTAGACCTCGTCGGTATTGTTCCCGTTCGGTATCGACCAGTTCATTTTGAGTTTAGCACCTTCTTCACGCTTTTCGGATCCGCTTTGGTCCGAACATCGAACTTCGATCGACGATGGAATCGAGGACTCCCTTCAAAAGATGTCCTTTATGCCACGCGAAATACCCACACATCGACGTCCATCCGGTGTGCAACAAATGTCTCTCACCGGATCACGATGAGTCAAAATGTATGGCCTGCGCCCGGTTCCGCTCGAAGAAGACTCTCCGGAATCGACGGGCAGCGAGGTTGGAGGCACAGCAATCGGCGCCTGCCCCGGCCAACATCTTTAGCACCGAGGACGAAGACGTCGAGAGCGTAGAAGACATAGACTCCAGCCACGCTTCCGAACATAACTCCCGATCGGAAGACGAGGATGAGGTGCTCTTTGAGGGCGAAGACGTCGTCGAAGAGGTAGGAGACTACAATGAGGCCCTTGGGGCCGAGGAAGATAGCTCCGGCGAAGAGCTAGGCCTACCCGTCGATACAGAGGCCGAGAGACAAAGTCGTCATAAGGCTCAGGTCGAGGGATCGCCTGCGGGCCTTCCCAAGATCAGTCACACGGTTCTTCGGCCCCGCCTCAAAGCCCGGCCTCGAACATTTCACAGGAGCCATTAATATCGAAGACGACTGGGTTTCCTTCAGTGAAACCGAAACCGTCCGTCGCACCGGTAACATCGAAACCGAAAGTGAAACAGGTTGCGATCGGATCGAAGGCCTCGAAGCCCTCCACTCCTTCGACGCCAGCACAGGTCATCGGCGCCGAACACCCCAAAAGAGATTTCGGTGCCGAGCTCACCGCGACAGGTCCCGGCGCCGAGCCAAAGAAGAAGGCTCTCGGTCCCCACAAGGCGCCTCGGCCTATGGCACCGAAGATTACGGCCCAACTCACCAAGGTCAAGGTGGTCGACCCGTTTAAGTCGACATCGAAGACTGCGGCGCCTGCCAAATCATCGACTCCGACAACCGTCGATACCCCCCTTCGGATCGATGACCCAAAGACTGGAAATAAGTCGGATGCCGCTTTGACGCCTGCCTCCAAGGTGCCTCTCGGTTCCAAAGCGCCATCTGCGTTCACCTTGCAACAGGTCTCAGCATCGTTGCAACGCATCAAAGACCGGGCAACCCTCCAACCTACGTCGGGTCCCGAACTGCACAAGGCCGCTAAGTCACACTCGGCGCCGGCGCACATCACATTTGGATTGCCGCCGCCCAAGGCCCCGAAAATGTTCGAAATCAGGACACATGTCCGCCAAACACAGTCACTATCCACTGGACAAATCGATATCGAGCCTTCACAGGCACACTTTATCGACGCCGACACTGGAAGGTTGATGCTCCGCAAGCGGAAAATCACACCAGAGAAGGGCTTGGACTCGTACAAAATTCCTCTGAAACACAAATTGCCGGCGGGTACCACACCAGTGCTTCATGAACACTTTCAACCCTTCCTTCAGGATCCTCCATCCTTTTCTCCGACGCATTCGGAGGCAGACGCAGGAGAGGACTATATAGGGGATGATACCACCTACCCTGGGGATATCGATCCTGATGATCACTTGCAAGACCCAGATCAGGCATGGGATGACCCCACCGACCAGGGTAACCCACCAGATACTCCTGACACGCAGCTTTACAATGTAAAGACATCTCCCACAGAGGACACTGCTGCCTTTAATGCCCTCATTGAACGGGCTGCTGCCAATCATGGAGTGCAACTCCATTCAGACACGGTGGAAGAAGATTTCTTAGTGGACACTTTCGCCTCCTCTGAGAAAACCGTCCAAACTCTGCCAATGTTGAAGGGAGTCCTAAAACCTGCAAAAGACATTTTTAAAGAAGCAACCAGGGCACGGGTGCTGAACCCCAGAATCGAAAGGAAATACAAGGCTGCCCCCGGAGACCCTATGTACATTAGGGGTCAGTTACCTTTAGACTCCATGGTTGTTGCTAATGCTCGCAAACGAGCCCATTCACAAACAAAGGGTGATGCTCCTCCCCCAGACAAGGAGTCCAAAGTGCTGGAGACATCAGGCAAAAGAATAGCAGCGCAAGCGGCAAACATCTGGCGCATTGCCAACACACAGGCACTCCTGGCCCGTTATGATAGGTCCCACTACGACACGCTAGAATCACTGCTACAACATTTGCCAGATGAATACAAAGAGGCAGCGGAGCTACTTATCAGAGAGGGACAACTCCTTACAAATGCGTCCATCAAATGCGCCCTGGATGCAGCCGACACTGCCACAAGGGCTATCAACACAAGCGTCATGTTGAGAAGGCACGCATGGTTGAGAATCTCAGGCTTCAAGCCTGAGATCCAGAACAATATCTTAAATCAACCGGTCAACCCAGATTATTTATTCGGCCCTGAGGTTGACACTACCCTCGAAAAAATTAAGAAAGACACTGAAACTGCAAAATCAATGGGGGCTCTGCAGTCGCAGCAGTTTCGTAGTGGCTCCTTTCGTCGCCCCGGGAATAGAGGAGCAGCTAGAGGTCAGGGGTCCCAGCAGCAGTACACTAAAGGGGGCACGCAAAGTACCTATGATAAAACCACTAGAGGTGGATATCGTGGATCCAGCACCAAAGGCAGAGGACGTGGGTATGGCAACACCAGGTCCTCGCCCAAAAACAAACAGTGACGCCTTCTCCCTGCCCCCCGACCACCTAACACCTGTCGGGGGGAGACTCCAGCAGTTCCTGTCAGTCTGGAAAACCATCACCACAGACAGGTGGGTCAAAGACATTATCCAGTATGGTTACTGTCTAGAATTAACTACCACTCCACCCAACATACCGCCAAAGCACCGTCCTATGTCCGTAGAGCACTCAGCATTATTGCAGCAGGAAGTGCTAAGTCTGCTGCAAAAAGGTGCAATAGAAGTCGTGCCCCTCCACCAACAGGGGACAGGGGTGTACTCTCTGTACTTCTTAATCCCAAAAAAGGACGGTTCTCTCAGACCTATACTAGACCTGAGACCCCTCAACCACTACATTCTATCAGAGCATTTCCATATGCTCACCCTACAGCAGGTTCAACCGCTACTCAGTCAGGGAGGCTTCCTAGCCACACTGGATTTGAAAGATGCGTATTTCCACATACCCATACACCCATCGCACAGAAAATATCTCAGGTTCACTATTCAAGAGCATCACTATCAGTTCAAAGTTCTCCCCTTCGGCGTAACGACGGCACCCAGGGTCTTTACCAAGTGCCTAGCGACAGTAGCTGCACATCTACGAAGACAGCACATTCACGTCTTCCCTTACCTGGACGACTGGCTTGTTCAGGCAAAGTCAGCCCAGCAATGTGCCAGCCACATGTCTCTAACCATTCACCTTCTTCACAGTCTAGGATTCTCACTAAATTACCCAAAATCACATCTTCAACCCGCGCACGTACGACAGTACCTGGGCGCGACCATAAACACTCTGACAGCCACAGCTCAGCCAAATTTAGTGAGGATCAACAGCATGCAACTGCTGATCACAAAGTTCAAACCTCAACACTCCCTTCCAGCGCGAGTGTTCATGCAGTTGCTAGGCATGATGGCCTCCTGCATCTTCATAGTCCCGCACGCAAGACTACATATGCGCCCGCTTCAGGAGTGCTTAGCACGTCAATGGAATCAGGCTCACGGACAATTAACAGACCTAGTGTTGGTGAGCGGTCGGGCATACAACTCTCTGCATTGGTGGAATCCACAAAACCTTTGCAAGGGCCGACCGTTCCAAGAACCTGTTCCGCAAATAATACTGACGGCGGACGCCTCTCTCCAGGGATGGGGAGCTCATGTACTCAATTACACAGTGCAGGGACTATGGACGACACAGCAAAAGAAGATGCACATCAACATTCTGGAACTGATGGCAATCTTCCTGGCACTGAAGGCATTCAAAGTACACTTGTGCAACAAAGTCGTGTTGATCCGGACGGACAACATGACGGCCATGTACTACATACGGAAGCAGGGAATCTGGCTCAGAGCATGTGGAAGTGGGCCATTCAGAGGAACATGTTCCTCATGTCAGAACACCTCCCGGGCAAGGACAACCAGATAGCGGATCTGCTCAGCAGACACAGCCACCAAATGCACGAGTGGGAGCTACATCCGTCAGTACTCCAACCGTACTTCCAGCAGTGGGGTCATCCAGAGATAGACCTATTCGCCACAAAGGAAAATGCAAAATGCCAAAGCTTTGCCGCCAGGTTCCCCCATCCACAGTCGCAGGGCAATGCGATATGGATGAACTGGTCCGGCAGATTTGCGTACGCTTTCCCCCCAGCGCCATTAATACCGCTAGTGGCACGCAAACTAAGGCTACACTCAATGACGCTCATCCTAGTTGCTCCAACGTGGGCACGCCAGCCATGGTACACCACGTTTCTAGAACTTTCCGTGGTACCACATCAAAGACTGTGGCTAACACCCAAACTTTTAACACACAACCATGGCGAAATTCAGCACCCAGAGCCACAACAGCTGAACCTGGCGATCTGGCTCCTGAAGTCTTAGAGTTTGGCTACCTCAACCTGCCTCCAGAATGTATGAATATCATCAAAGAGGCCAGGAGACCCACAACCAGAGCTTGCTATGCGGCTAAATGGAAAAGGTTTGTCATTTACTGCAACAACAATGACATTAACCCGCTGGACGCATCCATTCAAAACATCATCTGTTACCTCTTACACTTATACAGATGCAATCTGGCATACAGCTCCATACGTATACATTTAACCGCGATAGCAGCCTACCTTCAAAACAGGCAGCACCTCTCTTTATTCAGAGTGCCTGTAGGAGAGTAGGGTCTGCTTTCTATGTTCACCCCCACTTTTTGCTTTTGCTTTACTGGTTTTCGACTTAGATGTGGCTGTGGGCCTGATAATCAGACCCACAGCCCTGCTGTTCTCTCTCTAAATTGATACTATGTACTTTAGGTGCATAACCCATTTGGATAGGATCACCTTATTGGCCCCTGTACAGAGTACCCTAGGTACTCAGGGCATAGGTGTACCCTAGGCCTACCAGGGGCTGCAGCATGTATTATGCCACCCCTGGCCTGGCCTTCCATTATGACACAACTGGCTGATCACTCAGCTGGGGCAAGGTCGTGTAATCACCCCTTGCTTAGGTGTAGTATTCCTATACCTAACTTACATATAGACACATGTGTACCTATCAGCCACTCCTATGGCAGGCCTTAACAATCCTGGAGGCAGAGTGCTTGGTAACATGTGAGATGGTGCTCTAGCATGAGCTGAGCCTGTCTGCAGCTTTCGGAACCATGTCCTTATAGCTGTTCTATGATATAGCCCACCATATACTCTTAAAGTAGGATGTATGTCGTTACAACGCACACTTTTACAACGCATGCACTTACAACGCATTTTTTACAACGCACAATCCATTACAACGCATGACATTACAACGCAGGACACTACAACGCATTTTTAAAAACTACCTTTACAACGCATTTCCATTACAACGCATACTACCTTTACAACGCATACCATTACAACGCATAATATTAAATTGCATTTAAGGTAATTATTAGATAGTATAGGGGTAAAAATTACTATTCTAACTCCAGGGGGTGCAACAGTAGGGTAAGTGTTGGATAGTATAGGGGTAAAAATTACTATTCTAACTCCAGGGGGTGCAACAGTAGGGTAAATGTTGGATAGTATAGGGGTAAAAATTACTATTCTAACTCTAGGGGGTGCAACAGTAGGGTAAGTGTTGGATAGTATAGGGGTAAAAATTACTATTCTAACTCCAGGGGGTGGAACAGTAGGGTAAGTGTTGGATAGTATAGGGGTAAAAATTACTATTCTAACTCCAGGGGGTGCAACAGTAGGGTAAGTGTTGGATAGTATAGGGGTAAAAATTACTATTCTAACTCCAGGGGGTGCAACAGTAGGGAAAGTGTTGGATAGTATAGGGGTAAAAACTACTATTCTAACTCCAGGGGGTGCAACAGTAGGGTAAGTGTTGGATAGTATAGGGGTAAAAATTACTATTCTAACTCCAGGGGGTGCAACAGTAGGGTAAATGTTGGATAGTATAGGGGTAAAAATTACTATTCTAACTCCAGGGGGTGCAACAGTAGGGTAAATGTTGGATAGTATAGGGGTAAAAATTACTATATTATGCGTTGTAATGGTATGCGTTGTAATGGTAGTATGCGTTGTAATGGAATGCGTTGTAAAGGTAGTTTTTGAAAATGCGTTGTAGTGTCATGCGTTGTAATGTCATGCGTTGTAATGGATTGTGCGTTGTAAAAAATGCGTTGTAAGTGTAGTGCGTTGTAAAAGTTGCGTTGTAAAGGTTGTTCCCCCTTAAAGTACCTTATAATCTTAAACGGTTATGGTAACTATGGTTTGGCTTTATCGAAACATGTCGTGTAAGGTGTCTAACACTGTGGAATAATACCCCCATACCATTTCTGGACATGAGGATATTATTCCCCCCTTCTAGAGGGAAAGACATGTTAAAATCATACTTTACTGTTGGCCTCTGACCAAAGCCTCAGCATCACAAAATGGATGCTGCTGCCACGACACAAGTCTGACCTCCTGCTGCTGGGAGTGATCCCAGCCAGGGAGGCCTGGACAATAGGATTCCTGCTTGGGGAGGTGCTAGCACCTCCCCAGACAGCCTTTAGTGTATTGGGGCAGGGTGGGCTGAAAGGAATGAGACATGCCTGGGGCACACAAGGTGTTCCTTGCATAGTCCAGTTCAAACCGGCGCTGGGGAACTCCAGCCCCAGCTCTGGCGCGAAACTGGACAAAGGGAAGTGGGTGTAACCACCCCCTCCCAGGTCCCACCCATAAGGCGTGACCTAGCAGGTATCCCAGCCCCCCAGATTAGTATAAGAGTGGGAGTTGGGCCCCAGGACTTTAGATTATCCTGAACCTGCAACTTGAACAGAAACTCTGGACCTTCGACATTCGACGAAAGAAGAAGACTGAAGAATCTCCCTTGTGGCCAAGGAGTGGCTACCCTGTGCAAACAGGCACCATCAAGAGACTACCCTTTGCTTTGCTAAAGTTCTACGAGGGACCGACTGCAGAGCCCGACCAGAGCCTTGACTTCCAGACTCCTCCGACCCTGATCCACCTCCACAGCCGAGCTGAGATCCGTGGAGGCGACGAGAGACGTGGGACCGGCTACCTGGGAAAAGTGGCTAGTATATTCAAGCGCAGCTTCTGAGGCACCCTCGAAGTTTTGCACCGGGGATTGAGAAGCCCCAACCCCAAGCACCATCTGCACCGAAGATCAGCCCCCCCACACTCCACGAGTCCTGTGTGGGGCCCTTCTGCATTTTCCTGCTTGCCGCGTCTGTCCGGTTGCTTGCCCGCTGGCTAGTGGCCTTCGTGACGACGCATCCTGAAATCTTCACCGCTGGTTTGGCTCCTCCAGACTGGCTCCTGCTTCTTTGAAAAAGAGAAGCACCCCAGACCTTCCTGGTCTGCACCAGAAGCAAGTCCTCCGTTCTTCGTGGGTTCCGCTTGCCAAGGCTTGGTGAGTCCTAGTCCAACTTCGACGCCGCCGACAGCAAGAGCCTTCGTGGGACAGCTCGCCTCCTGGTCGTCCTCGACGTTCCCTGGTCCTCGTGGCTGCAGCGACAAGCTTCACCTTCACCTGCAATCTTCACGACATCGCCTGGTTCCTTCCTGGTTCCACGTGGTCACTGGCTAGTGACCTTGACTCTGTCCCTTCTGCTTGCAGGTCTCCTCTCTTCTTGATCCCAGCCTTGGGATCCACCGGACACTCTTCACTGACTGCCTGTCAGTCAGCAACTTTCCTTCAGGCATCCATAGAAGTCCACGACGAAACCCGACGCAAGTTCCCACCTATGCACCCGCAGCCTGTGGGCTAGGTAACTTGGGTACTTCGGTGCTCACAAGGGTAGTGACTATCCTAGGGTCTAGTTTCCGAGTCTCGACTCTCTAGCTGCTTCAGAAGTGTCCTTAAACTGTTAATTTCTAACAACTACTATTTCTATCGACTTTTACGCATTACGTGTGAGTGTTTCCACTCTGCACCCGAATCCCGTGGGCCTCCCACTTCCTAACTGTTGCTAGTGTAGTGTAGCCCCAGCGATTCCCTAGGCCTATCCTATTTCCGTGACAGTGGTCCTTATACCACTTACTTAGTATATGGTTTGCGTGGCCCCTAGGGCCTAACTGTATTACTTACCTGTGTGACTTAATGTATGCTTAAATAAGACTGTGTTGTACTTACCTCTAATCTCATAAAGAGTGCTGAGGGTTTGACTAGAATAAATACACTTTATTTTATATATATATCTGTTGTGGTGTCCTTTCATTTGGTATTCAAGGGATTATATATGGTATCACAGCTGGCTTCACATGCCATTCAGAGTTTAGCCTAAGACTGCTCTTGTCCATGCTACCACTAGGATAGCTGGTCTATAAGGTTGACTTTACAACCAATCACCATAAGGGTATTTGGACTGATATAAGGTGTACACTAGAACTAGTGACATCATACATCAGGCCAATTTCTCACATTGGTGAGCAGCGGTTGGGATCTGAGCTTGCTGTTGTAATACCATTGTAATCTTGAGATACTAAATTGAAAGATCACACAGATATTGTCTAGGTACATATAACATAGATTATAATACTTAAGTCCTACTGGACTTAGTGGTTGTAGGTTGAAGGGAGTAACACACCCTGACTACAACTACCAGAGAGGTTTAGTAGAAACAACTAGTGTAGGTAGGTGCACACACCACACCCTCACTAGATCATGTCTCTGGGAAGAGATCAAGAAGATGCTCTCTCAGGAGGGGCAGATCCTAAAAAGATCCCCTCTAGATATGATACCCTAACTTTTCAGGAGATGAGACAATTGTGTACCTCCAGAAAGATAAAACAGGGTGCAAACCCTACCCTCCTTCAGCTAAGACAACTCCTAGAGGAGTATGATGCTCTTAAAGCCTCACAGGCAGGTACCCTAGGTACAAAGGAGGGTCTACCCACCACAGATGAGTCAGATGGGACTTCAGATGAAGAGGTAGGCAGCCAGGGCCAAGTAGGAAGACTTAGCCAGGCTAACCTAAGCTTACATGGGAGTTTGCATGGGGTCCCCCCATACAGACCCCCAAGTGGGCTTACCCAGAGAAGCAGGAGGGACAGATCCCCTTCAAGGGAATCTATCCACTCCCATGTCTCTAGCATCTCTAATGCTTCCCCTCATAGGGGAATGACTTCCCCTGAGAGAAAGGAGCATGAAGCCAGAATGAGGGAAGCTAATCTGAGGATTCAGAGGGAAGAACTTGCCCTTGCCAAAGAGAAGCTTGCTCTGGCTAGAGAACAAAAGTTAAGTGGGTCAGAACCCACTGGTGGCAGCAATATCCCTAAGGATAGAGACAGGCACTATGATAATAGAAACCTGAGCAAGATTGTCCCTCCCTACAAGTGTGGGGATGACATCCACAAATGGATAACTGCTTTGGAGAGAGCTTGCAAAGTACAGCAGGTACCCCAAAGTCAGTGGGCAGCTATCTTGTGGCTCTCCTTCTCTGAGAAAGGTAGAGACAAGCTCCTCACAGTTAGTGATGAGGATGCAGATAATTACACTGTCCTGAAAAATGCTCTAATTGATGGGTTTGGCCTAACCACTGAACAATACAGGCTGTTGTTCAGGGATACCCAGAAGACACAGACTCAGGACTGGACTGACTTTGTAGATTGTGCCACTAAGGCTCTGGAAGGCTGGCTAATGGGAAGTAAGGTTAAGGACTATACAGGATTGTATAATTTGATCATGAGAGAACAAATCCTTAACAACTGTCAAAACCAGCTATTGCATCAACACCTGATTGATTCTGATCTGACTTCTCCGCAAGAATTGGGAAAGAAGGCAGATAGATGGGTCAGGACTAGAGTTAAGCAGAAAACCCAGAACCAGGGCGGTGATCAGAAAAAGGCAGACCAGAAGGGTAATGATCAGAAACAAAAAGACCAGAAGTCTTCACCAGGCCCCCAAAAGGCTCAGGGGGAGGGTGGTCCCAAAAAGGATAAAAAGAAAGAAGGCCAAAAGAAACCATGGTGCAACTATTGTAAGTCCAACTCACATTGGTTTAGTGAGTGCACCAAAAAGGATAAGCCCCCAGCCACCATTGCCCCTAAGGCAACTGTACCCCCTAGTTCAGCTGTAAGTGGTGGTTCCCAGCAAAAGGGTGTAGTAGGGTTAACCCTGGGAACTGAGGAGGATTCTGGCCTAGTCAGAATACCTACTCAGGCTGTTCTGATCTGTGATGGGGACTTAGCTTTGTCCTCTACTGTAGGCCCCAGTAACCTGGGCAAGTACAGACAGACTCCTTTTATCAACCAAAGAATGGCTCAGGCCTACAGGGACACTGGGGCTAGTGTCACAATGGTGACACCTGCTTTTGTGGACCCTGGACAGATCATACTAGGTGAGAATTACCTAGTGACCAACGCTAGCAATGCCACTACCTCCCATAGTGTGGCTATTGTTAACTTCTCCTGGGGAGGGGTAACTGGCCTCAAGAAAGTTGTTGTTAGTTCAGACCTTTCCGTAGAGTGTTTACTGGGCAATGATCTTGAAACTTCAGTTTGGTCTGAAGTGGAGTATAGGACCCATGCAGAAATGCTGGGGATAGATGCACATGTCCTTGCTGTGACCAGGTCACAGGCCAAAAAGTGCACCACTGAACAAGTGCTGGATCCTGAAACTATGGACCAGTCACAACCCAAGAGAAAGAGCAGTAGGGTTAAGGCTGTGCCTTCCCCCCTGCCTCAGGTGGTGGATCAGCCCTCCCAGGAGGATGATTCTGAGAGCCCTGAAGGAACTGTCCTAGAAGAACTTGAACCTGATCAGGTTGAGTTTCTTGGGACAGGGGGACCTTCAAGGGCAGATCTGAGGCAGGCTCAATTAGACTGCCCCTCTCTTGAACCCCTCAGACAGCTGTCTGCTGCTGAGGCTGCAGGGAATGCTCAAGGTACCCATAGAGTGTATTGGGATGAAGGGCTACTGTATTCAGAGGCTAGAGACCCCAAGCCTGGTGCTTCCAGGAGGTTGGTCATTCCACTGAAGTTCAGAGGCTTCCTTCTTACCTTGGCCCATGATATTCCCCTTGCAGGACATTTAGGCCAGAACAAGACTTGGGACAGGCTTGTCCCTCACTTTCACTGGCCCCATATGTCAGAAGATACTAAGGAGTTTTGTCGCTCCTGTGTCACCTGCCAAGCCAGTGGCAAATCAGGTGGCACCACAAAGGCCCCCCTCATACCACTACCTGTGGTGGGGGTCCCCTTTGAAAGAGTGGGCATAGATATTGTAGGACCAATGGACCCACAAACAGCATCTGGGCACAGATTCATACTGGTGATAGTGGACCATGCCACCAGGTATCCAGAAGCTATTCCCCTGAGGACCACAACAGCTCCTGTTGTGGCAAGGGCCCTGCTTGGAGTATTCTCCAGAGTGGGCTTTCCAAAGGAGGTCATTTCTGACAGAGGTGCCAACTTCATGTCAGGATACTTGACTGCAATGTGGAAGGAGTGTGGTGTGAACTACAAGTTCACCACACCCTATCACCCACAGTGCAATGGGCTTGTTGAGAGATTCAACAAGACCCTAAAGGGAATGATAAAAGGGTTACCAGACAAGCTTCGGCGAAGATGGGACATCCTTTTACCCTGCCTTCTGTTTGCTTACAGAGAGGTCCCACAAAAGGGGGTTGGCTACAGCCCTTTTGAGCTTTTGTTTGGGCATCCTGTAAGAGGACCCCTGTGTTTGGTAAGGGAAGGATGGGAGAGACCTCTCAGACAACCCAAACTTGACATAGTGGATTATGTACTTGGTCTCCGCTCCAGGATGGCAGAGTATATGAAGAAGGCTTCTAAAAACCTTGAGGCAAGCCAAGAACTCCAAAAAGCTTGGCATGACCAAAAGGCTGTACTGACTGTTTACCAGCCAGGACAGAAAGTGTGGGTGTTGGAGCCAGTGGCCCCAGCAGCACTCCAAGACAAATGGTCTGGACCCCACACTATTGTTGAGAAAAAGGGAGAAGTCACCTACTTGGTGGACCTTGGGACTCCCAGAAGCCCCCACAGGGTGCTTCATGTCAACAGATTGAAGGCATATGTTGACAGGGCAGACATGGGGCTACTCATGGCTACAGATGAGGGGCAGGAGGAAGAGAGTGACCCTCTCCCAGACCTGTTGACTCAGAACCCTGATGATGGCTCAGTTGATGGTGTGGTCTTTTCTGACAGCCTCACTGTCCATCAGCAACAGGACTGCAGGCAAGTTCTGCAGTCCTACAGACATATGTTCTCTCTGACCCCAAGTCAGACAAACTGGTGCACCCATGAGGTGGACACTGGTGACAGTCTGCCTGTGAAGAGTAAAATCTACAGGCAACCTGACCATGTCAGGGACTGCATAAAAGTTGAGGTACAAAAGATGTTGGAGCTGGTAGTCATTGAACCTTCAGAGAGCCCTTGGGCTAGTCCTGTAGTCCTTGTGCCAAAGCCTCACACTCAAGATGGTAAGAGAGAGATGAGGTTTTGCGTGGATTACAGAGGTCTCAATGCTGTCACTAGGACAGATGCCCACCCAATACCTAGGGCAGATGAGCTCATTGACAGACTGGCAGCTGCTAAGTTTTTGAGCACATTTGACCTAACAGCAGGCTACTGGCAAATCAGACTAGCTGAGAATGCAAAGGCCAAAACTGCTTTCTCGACCCCAGGATGACATTATCAATTTGTGGTAATGCCCTTTGGTTTGAAGAATGCACCTGCCACTTTCCAAAGGTTGGTGAATCAAGTCCTTACTGGGTTGGATGATTATTGTGCAGCTTATCTTGATGATATTGCTATCTTTAGCTCCACCTGGGAGGATCACCTGGTCCACCTGAGGAATGTTTTAGAGGCCCTGCAAAAGGCAGGCATCACTATCAAAGCCACTAAGTGCCAGATAGGGCAGAGCAAGGTTGTATACCTGGGCCACCTAGTTGGTGGGGGTCAGGTTCAACCACTGGAGAGCAAGATCCAGACCATAAAAGACTGGACTCCTCCAACTACCCAGACTCAGGTCAGAGCTTTCTTGGGCCTGACTGGGTACTTCAGAAAGTTTGTTAAGAACTATGGGTCCATTGTGACACCACTTAATGACTTGACCTCCAAGAAGATGCCAAAGAAAGTTCAGTGGATAGTAAGCTGTCAAAAAGCATTTGATGACCTGAAGCAGGCCATGTGCAGTGCACCTATTCTGAAAAGTCCAGACTACTCCAAAGAGTTCATTGTCCAGACAGATGCTTCTGAGTTAGGTGTGGGAGCTGTTCTTTCACAACTGAATGTAGATGGTCAAGACCAGCCCATTGCTTTTATAAGTAGAAGGCTGACCCCTAGAGAGAAACGTTGGTCAGCTATTGAGAGGGAGGCCTTTGCTGTAGTTTGGGCCCTGAAGAAGCTGAGGCCATACTTGTTTGGCACTCACTTCAAGATTCAGACAGACCATAAGCCCCTCTTGTGGCTAAATCAGATGAAGGGTGAAAATCCCAAACTTCTTTGGTGGTCCATTTCCCTACAGGGGATGGACTTCACAGTGGAACATAGACCTGGGACTGACCATGCCAATGCAGATGGACTCTCCAGATATTTCCACTTAGAACATGAAGACTCAACTGGTCAAGGTTAGTTTAATGTCCCTAAGTTTGGGGGGGGGGGGGTTGTGTAGGAGAGTAGGGTCTGCTTTCTATGTTCACCCCCACTTTTTGCTTTTGCTTTACTGGTTTTCGACTTAGATGTGGCTGTGGGCCTGCTAATCAGACCCACAGCCCTGCTGTTCTCTCTCTAAATTGATACTATGTACTTTAGGTGCATAACCCATTTGGATAGGATCACCTTATTGGCCCCTGTACAGAGTACCCTAGGTACCCAGGGCATAGGTGTACCCTAGGCCTACCAGGGGCTGCAGCATGTATTATGCCACCCCTGGCCTGGCCTTCCATTATGACACAACTGGCTGATCACTCAGCTGGGGCAAGGTCGTGTAATCACCCCTTGCTTAGGTGTAGTATTCCTATACCTAACTTACATATAGACACATGTGTACCTATCAGCCACTCCTATGGCAGGCCTTAACAATCCTGGAGGCAGAGTGCTTGGTAACATGTGAGATGGTGCTCTAGCATGAGCTGAGCCTGTCTGCAGCTTTCGGAACCATGTCCTTATAGCTGTTCTATGATATAGCCTACCATATACTCTTAAAGTACCTTATAATCTTAAACGGTTATGGTAACTATGGTTTGGCTTTATCGAAACATGTCGTGTAAGGTGTCTAACACTGTGGAATAATACCCCCATACCATTTCTGGACATGAGGATATTATTCCCCCCTTCTAGAGGGAAAGACATGTTAAAATCATACTTTACTGTTGGCCTCTGACCAAAGCCTCAGCATCACAAAATGGATGCTGCTGCCACGACACAAGTCTGACTTCCTGCTGCTGGGAGTGATCCCAGCCAGGGAGGCCTGGACAATAGGTTTCCTGCTTGGGGAGGTGCTAGCACCTCCCCAGACAGCCTTTAGTGTATTGGGGCAGGGTGGGCTGAAAGGAATGAGACATGCCTGGGGCACACAAGGTGTTCCTTGCATAGTCCAGTTCAAACCGGCGCTGGGGCACTCCAGCCCCAGCTCTGGCGCGAAACTGGACAAAGGGAAGTGGGTGTAACCACCCCCTCCCAGGTCCCACCCATAAGGCGTGACCTAGCAGGTATCCCAGCCCCCCAGATTAGTATAAGAGTGGGAGTTGGGCCCCAGGACTTTAGATTATCCTAAACCTGCAACTTGAACAGAAACTCTGGACCTTCGACATTCGACGAAAGAAGAAGACTGAAGAATCTCCCTTGAGGCCAAGGAGTGGCTACCCTGTGCAAACAGGCACCATCAAGAGACTACCCTTTGCTTTGCTAAAGTTCTACGAGGGACTGACTGCAGAGCCCGACCAGAGCCTTGACTTCCAGACTTCTCCGACCCTGATCCACCTCCACAGCCGAGCTGAGATCCGTGGAGGCGACGAGAGACGTGGGACCGGCTACCTGGGAAAAGTGGCTAGTATCTTCAAGTGCAGCTTCTGAGGCACCCTCGAAGTTGTGCACCGGGGATTGAGAAGCCCCAACCCCAAGCACCATATGCACCGAAGATCAGCCCCCCCACACTGCACGAGTCCTGCGTGGGGCCCTTCTGCATTTTCCTGCTTGCCGCGTCTGTCCGGTTGCTTGCCCGCTGGCTAGTGGCCTTCGTGACGACGCATCCTGAAATCTTCACCGCTGGTTTGGCTCCTCCAGACTGGCTCCTGCTTCTTTGAAAAAGAGAAGCACCCCAGACCTTCCTGGTCTGCACCAGAAGCAAGTCCTCCGTTCTTCGTGGGTTCCGCTTGCCAAGGCTTGGTGAGTCTTAGTCCAACTTCGACGCCGCCGACAGCAAGAGCCTTCGTGGGACAGCTCGCCTCCTGGTCCTGGTCGTCCTCGACGTTCCCTGGTCCTCGTGGCTGCAGCGACAAGCTTCACCTTCACCTGCAATCTTCACGACATCGCCTGGTTCCTTCCTGGTTCCACGTGGTCACTGGCTAGTGACCTTGACTCTGTCCCTTCTGCTTGCAGGTCTCCCCTCTTCTTGATCCCAGTCTTGGGATCCACCGGACACTCTTCACTGACTGCCTGTCAGCAACTTTCCTTCAGGCATCCATAGAAGTCCACGACGAAACCCGACGCAAGTTCCCACCTATGCACCCGCAGCCTGTGGGCTAGGTAACTTGGGTACTTCGGTGCTCACAAGGGTAGTGACTATCCTAGGGTCTAGTTTCCGAGTCTCGACTCTCTAGCTGCTTCAGAAGTGTCCTTAAACTGTTAATTTCTAACAACTACTATTTCTATCGACTTTTACGCATTACGCGTGAGTGTTTCCACTCTGCACCCGAATCCCGTGGGCCTCCCACTTCCTAACTGTTGCTAGTGTAGTGTAGCCCCAGCGATTCCCTAGGCCTAGGCCTAGGCCTATCCTATTTCCGTGACAGTGGTCCTTATACCACTTACTTAGTATATGGTTTGCGTGGCCCCTAGGGCCTAACTGTATTACTTACCTGTGTGACTTAATGTATGCTTAAATAAGACTGTGTTGTACTTACCTCTAATCTCATAAAGAGTGCTGAGGGTTTGACTAGAATAAATACACTTTATTTTATATATATATCTGTTGTGGTGTCCTTTCATTTGGTATTCAAGGGATTATATATGGTATCACAGCTGGTTTCACATGCCATTCAGAGTTTAGCCTAAGACTGCTCTTGTCCATGCTACCACTAGGATAGCTGGTCTATAAGGTTGACTTTACAACCAATCACCATAAGGGTGTTTGGACTGATATAAGGTGTACACTAGAACTAGTGACATCATACATCAGGCCAACTTCTCACAGTGCCTGCCATCAAAGCCTTCTTAGAAGGACTCAAACGAGTGATTCCCCCAAGACACCCACCGGCACCAGTGTGGAACCTCAATGTGGTTCTCACCAGATTAATGGGTCCACCTTTTGAACCTCTCCATTCATGTGAGATTCAATTCCTCACCTGGAAGGTAGCTTTCCTAGTAGCAATCACTTTGTTAATAAGAGTTAGTGAACTCCAGGCACTAACCGTTCAAGAGCCATTCATACAGGTTCACGCAAACAGAGTTGTACTACGTACCAACCCCAAATTCATGCCTAAAGTGATATCGCAGTTCCACATGAATCAGACTATTGAACTGCCTGTTTTCTTCCCCAATCCACAAAATGTCGCAGAGAGAATGCTCCATACACTAGATGTAAAGAGGGCCCTCATGTACTATATAGACTGAACAAAGGATTTTAGGAAAACAAAACAACTTTTCGTTGCTTTTTCTCCACAACACAAGGGCAACGCCATTTCCCAAGCAGGGATAGCCAGATGGATCGTTAAATGTATTCAAATTTGCTATCAAAAGGCTAAACGCACATTAACGATTCCCCCACGAGCCCACTCAACACGAAAGTTAGGGGCGTCCATGGCTTTCCTAGGAAACATTCCTTTACAGGAAATATGTAGAGCAGCCACATGGTCCACTATACATACATTTACCAAACACTATTGTGTAGATGTACACTCAAAACAGCAGGCAGCTGTAGGACAGGCTGTTCTCAAAACTCTTTTTCAGACTGCTGCAGCTGGCACTGGTAGCCACCGCTAATAGGAGGTACTGCTATATATTCTATGCACAGATATGAATTCAGCAGCCCACATGCCTCGAACTGAATATGCTACTTACCAGTATGCATCTGTTCTTGGCATGTAGGGCTGCTGACATTCATATCGCCCACCCTCCTCCCCGGCGCCTGTAGCAGCTGCAGCTCTCAGAATTACTGTATAGCATGGTCATCACTTACTGTATCTACTCCATCACTGCCACAATGGCGAAAAACAATCTAAGGATGGAGAGGATGCCCATGCGCACTGTGGTCCAGTGGAGGAGTCACCTACCTCGTGATACTTCGAAGACTCTTCCAGGACAACAACGTGCAAACATCCGGACCCAACACTAGGCGGCGATCTATGCACAGATATGAATGTCAGCAGCCCTACATGCCAAGAACAGATGCATACTGGTAAGTAGCATATTCATTCTTATTCCCCTTGGTTGCCTCCTTCAGGACCGCCTGCTCAAAAGTGAGGATCTCGTGGGGGATTTGGCCGGCATGACGAGCGAATTTAGAAGGGTTATGTAAACCCGAGTCATCATGTGACTGTTCCGGTTTGCCCTGGAAGAACGCTCTTAAACGAATCTTCCTAAAGAACTGGTGTAACTCACAGGACTCGAGGAAGTGGTCCTTTTTGGGGCTAGAGACAAACCCAAGTACTTTTTCCAGGACTTGGGTCTCCGTCGTTGTCAGAGGCCTGGGGGATAGGTTCACTATTAGTTTAGTTTGCCTGTCTGGCCCTGGGTCTGTACCGGTTGTTGAGGCCTGCCACTGTACCCTCTTGTTGCCTCTTCTTCGCTCTCTGCCCCAACTTCTTTCTAAACGAGCATTGGCATAGCCAATAGGTCTCGCTTTTGGGACCTTATAAGTGTTTAGCCATGCAACAGTTGATGTTGTTGCAACAAGGATATTGTGCTGCATAACTAAATACTTGTAAGGTCCCAAAAGCGAGACCTATTGGCTATGCCAATGCTTGTTAATAGGGCCTCCCGGGCCCAATTCAGAAGAGGTCAAAGGTAAGTTTTGATATTGCCTCACTCATTTGAATGTACTTTCGTACTTTTTGGAATTTACAGATATTCTCACTCTAATGTCTGGAAACCTGTGTCACAGCTTTTCAGCACATTACTGGGAATCGCAATCTAATATAACTTTTTCTGATGTTGCGTTACCTACACTCTGGAACTGTGTGTACAATGCAACCCCACTTTGGGGGAAACCACCACCTTATGAGCAATTGCACATTTTCTCTTCTCCACGGGGTAACATTTTTTTCCCCAAAGAAAGGGGGTCCTTTACCTACATGCCCACCAAGTTTTGGAGTGTTTTACCCTCCTTCCCTCCCTGGAAAGAGATTTACTCCTTTCATTTGGAGGAGCACATTTCTAACCATTTCCAGGGTGAGAAGGGTCAGAGAGACTTTGTGAATTTTGCAAAATCAATATTTTTAGTGTGCACCTACTCAGAAGGCTAACCACACCTTGGAAAGCCTACTTCCTACTACTGGCGTAAAGTTACTTCTGTGTGATTGGACAAACTCTTAGCATACAATTGTGTAGGTGTAAATAGATGTACACCAGGTAAGTATCCATTTCTGAATAATTTTATTGTATCTTTATGGACAAAACACTTGTGAATTCGTCACCCAGATTTAACCACTACCGAAGCTGATCCGCGTGTATTCTGCACTTCCCAGATTCCAGCTCTGAAACCAAGGCCTTCCCCTCTCTCAGGGGTAGTGGTGAGGGAGTCAATGGCGGCTTGAGCATATTTCCAGTCAAATGCCCCCCATGACTCGGCCTGAGTTCCCCTTAGTGCCTCGAGCCTAACGAGAGCCGAGCCCAGAAGCTGTGGATTGTACCTCCTGCATCCAAGCTCCCCCTGGCACGTCATTTTCCAGTCCCCTCTGGGTGCTCCGGTTTAGAGGCTGCTCGGCGCCTGCCTCTAATTCCACAATTAAGATGCAAAAAGCCTGAGACACGGGCAAGAATACCCCCGGCACCCAGGGGGCTTGGAGAATTACGTGATAGCTCATAGAGGGAAGGGAGGCAGAAAGAAAGAACTATTTGCAAGAGTGCTGACAACCGGATCTATAGGAGTAAGAAAGACGGGAGGAGAAGCATTGAAGCGGGAGATAGAGGGGCATAGGGAGAGAAAGCAAGGGAAAGCGACAGATGATTGAAGATAAAAAGAAAGGGGGCGGGAGAAATTATACCCAATAATAAACGTTTTTGAGCATGTTATGTCTCTCATAAATGTGTTATTTTATTTAATAGAATACAAAAGGTACTTTCTTTTGTGTGCAGAACATCCGTATTCCTCCTGCTATCAGATCTACCAATTCCTGCAAGTCGTGCTATAGTCAGGGCCACTGGAATTATGCGATGTTGAATCTGCTGTGTTTTCCGTATAGTTGGGAATTTACTGTATTTGCCTCATAGTCTATAATCCACTGTATAATCTGCACCTTTAATAAAATGACAAAATAGCAAGTGTATGCTGTCACAATATGCTGCAGCAGTCTGCTAATTGATTGAGTTAGCCTTAAGGTTTATTTGGGTCGTCCTTTGCCACATAATTCCAGAGACCCTTGTGACAGATCGTACATACAGCCCCTAACTGTCCAAAAGAGCTGGCGGTCAAATCGGATAGTGAGTATATTATAGCCACTGGAAAGGACGCAGTTTAGTCGGACTGGGAATTCCCCAGCTCCTGAGAAAATGAGTCGGCCTCTACATTTTACGTTTTATAAATGAAACACTGCAGAAATAAACCAGCGTCTGAATACATTGCAATAGCGCCTACATATGAAACACCTCCAGGCACTGAAGTCTGACACGTGATTGCGAACGACACTGGGCTTTCAGTCAATTTCTACGCGAAACCCCCTCTAACACAGGAGAGACCCGATCACTTCTGTGCACAAAGAAATTACACGATGTTGTAGGAGTTCGCGAGACAAGAGTTGGGTAGAAGGGTGCCGGGGAGGAAGAAAAACGCGGAGAGAGGAAAGAAACAATAAGAGAGAATAAAATGTGAGACAGAAGTTAAAAATGAAAAGGGAGTATAGAGAAATGAAGACGAAGGATGGTGAAAGAGAGGGGAGCTATGACAGAAGAGAGAAGAAAAGATCTATGAGACGTGAAGACGAAAAAGGAGATGAAAGAGAAAGGGGGAGGAAAGAGGAGGAGCTGTGGACAGTGGGAGAGATAAAAGCCATACGGAGAAACGAGTAAAAGTTGGGGGATTTGAACTGGAATGATAGAAAGAAGCAGGAGAGAATGGAGACAGCGAAAGGACGGCACAAGGGAAGAAAATAGAGGTGTGGGGTAGAAACAGCAGAGATCCGTGAAATGAAGTCGGACAGAAGAGTGTGTGTAGTTGGGTTTTACAGCGAAAGTAAACAAGTTACTGTATAGTGAAAAAGATCTAAGACTGCTTATTGGTGTAACGTTATAGCTAGGGAGAAGGGAGGGGGGAGAAGGGAGGGGGTAGTGAGAGCAGACAGCAAGGGGGTGGAGGAGGCTTAATGAGCCACGACAGAAAGGCAGATGGCGGCTGCGAGCGTGCACGCTCACATGCACTCAAGCTTTAGGCCCCCAAAAGCCTCTGGTGGCACTTTTAAAAGCCACTTACTAAATGTCTCGAAGAGAAAGCATGTGCTGTCTCAGGCCAGACCTAAAAAGGAGGGGGAATCAGAGGTTGTGGGTAGAATTGTTGTGGTCCATGTTGGAACATGGGGTATTGCCAATAGTGGGAGCCGGGAGGGCCTTGGAACTGTTGTCCTTCATAATCAAGGAACGAGGTTTGAGGATTGACCATGGTCTCTTACGCAGATGACACGCAGCTGGCGGTCACACTGAGTGGGGACTCAGACCTGGAGGCTCCCAGGTTCTGTGATGGTCTGCGGGAAGTGGCTAACTGGATGAATTCCAACTGTCTCCAGTTAAACACCAAGAAGACGGAGATTATGGTGGTTGGTAAACAGGTGGCTTTGTGGGATGACAAATGGTGGCCTTCGGAGTTGGGTGTGACTCCCCTCCCAGCGGCAGGGATAAAAAACTTGGGGGTGTGGCTTGATCCTTCTCTGAGTTTCATCTGTCATACCAAGAAGGTGGCGGCTTCTTGCTATGGCATCATCAGAGGACTTCGACCCATCCTCAAATTCTTTGATGCACCCACAAGACAGCTGGTGGTCCAAGCATCAGTGCTGTCCAGGCTGGACTATGCCAGCTCCCTACTGGCGGGGATAAACCAGTCAGAATTTCTGCGGCTCCAGCGGGTTCAAAACGCTGCGGCCCGACTGGTGACAGGTCTGCCTAGGCGATGCTCGGTGTCCAATACTCTGCGCTCTCTCCACTGGCCCCCTGTGCAGCAGAGGATTAGATTTAAGGTTCTCTGCTTTGCATTTAAAATCCTAAAGGGTACTCCCCCACAAATCTTGGAGAAATTGCTGATCCCCTATGTCCCCTCTCGCACTCTTAGATCGCTAGGCCAGAACTTAGCAGTGGTCCCACGTTTTAAATTGAGCAGAATTGGTGGCCGCTCCTTTCGAGTCCTGGCAGCGAGTTGGTGGAATTCTCTTCCTCCACAAATCCGGGCCATCGATGAGCTTCTTCAGTTTAGACGGGCTATCAAGACCTTTTTATTTGTTTAGCTTTTCTGTTGTGTCTCGTCTCCTTTTGTCCGCTTTTAGTGCTGTGTTGTGTTCACCTTCTCAAAGCGCCAGGACGCCCCTTTGCTGGGCCAGCTGTGCGCGGTACAAATCAAAATAACATAACATAACATAACATTCCCGCCACTCCCCCAACTGTCAGTATGGAATTGCTGTTAGATGAGCCTCGTCTGCAAGAGACCTGACTCTCGTCTGATGAAATGTCTCCCCCTGGTGGGGCGTAATCGTCCTTGAGGTAAGGGTACACTTTCTCTTTCTCAAATGTTTTTATGTCCTTTTGCAATTTTGCAATTTTCTGTTTCATTAAAAACGCCTTGTGATCGGTTATGTCATTGTTGATCTCGGCCAGTTTATTTTTGTATGCCGTGATCTGGATACTGGTCTTTAATGCTCCCTCAGCGATTTGGATCCTCACTAGTAGGGCACCCACCGGGCGTTTGGTGGTGTTTATTGTCAGTATCAGCCAGTCCCTGGTGCGTTTTCCAGGCTACCAGGGACCATTCTTTATTTAAAGGTGCATCCTCTAGGAACAGCCTGGGGAAGTTGCTCACTAGTAGTCCATTGGGGGCAATGTTTGCTCTCAAATACTCAGTCATGATGGCACCATGAAGGGTGATCTTGACCCACTCTTTGTTCATAGCTGTGAGTGACTGTCAGTCGCCTCCCTGGGTACCCGAGGCACCACCAACTGTTCCTAATAAAGATGGTGTTCGAAGAATTTCTGCCACCATGTCATCTCGTTGTTTTCCATTGTGTGGAGGGTCTCTCAAGGGCAAAGGGGTCTCGAGAGGAGGGAGAGGAGGAATACTTCTCCTATGGGGGAAAGGGAATTCCACGGTTGTTCACCGCACTCAAGTACTCAATACAAATGAGGGAGAAGGGGTGCATATAGGTCAAGCATACAGGCCCCAATAATACAATGTAGCACCGAAGGAGTATGCAGTTCTGTCATTCTGTCTCCCTTGTTCCTTACGAGTTGTTAGAATTTGTTATGGTTGCCTTCATTCCTAGAGCCAAGAGACCCTAGACGTAAGCGTTCACTATATAACTGCTCTTTAGTATAACGTAACATCATATGACATATAACATAAATCATATAACATATATTAGAACATTGGGATGTTGAGAGCTCTATTGAAGACAATGAAATGGCTCAGGGCCACTAATGGCTGGTATAGGCCTGCAGTGCAGACATCCCAATGTTTGTCTTTCTGTTTCTCCTTGTTTATAGAGACATTCTACATTCAGTGGGTGGACTTTCTAATTGCCTTATAGCACCTCTGCCTGCTTCTGCTATAGCCGTTGTTAAAGGCGCTAAACCTTCTCATAGGATAATTTGAAGATTTTTCGACATGTTGATATTTACTTTAAAGTCATGTCCACAAAATCTATTAAGCCGTGCTGTGGTTTAGTCTTAATTTAACAGATGCTTAGCATGGATTTCGAAGTAAAACAGATTTTGTGGTGATAGTTGTAGAAACATTGTTCTTTGGTGCATGACATTAACTCAATGGTGCTTGATTTCAAATGCACATTTTGAGGCCTTACCCTGGGGTTCTGAGTCAGTCAGGGATAACTGACTGTTACGTGTAGGGCCAATGCTATGTACCTGAATATTGATTGCCCCAATACTAATGCACATCAAAATCAGCATCCAATACACTCCATTTAAGCACCTTACTCCTGTGGTCATCTTGCGTCCTTATTACACGAATGTGCTCTATCTGGGCTTTCCCGATCACCTTCTTCAGAACCTGCAAGCCGTGCAGAATGTAGCGGCCCATCTATTACTTCAACTCTCGTACCATTTGCTCGTATCTAAAAGAGTTACACTGGTTGCCAGTCAAAAAGAATATTTAGGGGCCCATGCATCATTGTAGGTAATTGCGATTATTAAGGAATCACAATTATGGAATCGCATTTGCCTATGCATGTAGGTTTTGCTAAAACATTAGTGATTCCTACATATTCCTTAATTTAGAATTGCGATTCACAATTAAGGAATAGCTTCCAATTAATTCCTATGGGCCTAGAGGCCCCTAGGAATTAATGGGAATTGCGCAATTTGCGAGTACCAAATAGGTACTCGCAAATCGCGCATGCAATTTCAAGGGTGCATGGGGGCCATAAGGACACACTGATGCACCCCTGAAATTGCCATGTGACCACATGTTGCGCACACACATGCCCCAAGGGTATGTGTGTGTGTAACATGGAACTTTGAAAAATGCACTTTAGTGCATTTTTCAAAGTTTTCGCAAATTATCATCAACTTTAAATTGATGGTAATTTGCGATCCCTAATTGAAAAAGCGCAATTTAAAATTGCATCATGCATAGCATTTAGGGAATCGCAATTTGCGAATCCCTAAATGCATCCTCAATTTAAGTAATTGCAAATTTTCCGATTACTTAAATTGCAAATTTGCATTTGGGTTGCTGCATCCCAAATGCAAAAATACAGTTCGCGAATATCCCCCTATGCGACCGGTATTTAGAATGATGCATGTGCCCCTTTGTTTTAAGACCCTTGTTCTAGCATATCAGGGTTTTTATGGTAAAGTTCCTCTGTATTTGTCTGCAAGGGAGCGGCAATACTGCCCAATATGAATGTTCTGCTGATGGTGGTCACTCGCTTTAAGCGGGTTAGGAGAGGGGGTCCTCTTTTACGGTTCTGGCCACGAAATCATGGAAATCTTACCTTCTCATCTCAGAGACACACAGAATGAAGTATGTTTCCATAAGAGATTACCAATTTATCTGTTTAGGTCACATTGAAGTTGTTTTTGAGAGCTTACCTGTTCGATCAGCACAAGGACACTGTCCAAGTAGTTGCGCGAGCTATATTAGCTCATTCATTAATTCTCTCTCAACAATCCATTTTGTGATGAGTAGGTTTTTGTGTGTTGTCTGTGTATTTGTCCATATAAATACAGTACACAGCATCATACACCCTCTACATCAAAAACATGCATTTAGTACAAGCCAGATCCACTGTCGGTTCTCGCTTATCCTATGTGGATTGTGTTCAATGCCGCTGAGGTACATCATAAAAGCTCACAATGGTGGTATTGCTGATTATGCTATTTGAATAATCTACTTAATAAACAATGTTTGCTTCAAGAACTGCCTAATGCAATTGCTGTGCAGCGCCTCTTGTCTTGGTGTAGTTTAATGCAGTAAGAAATGCAGAAAATTTTTCTTGCTGAAACTAAAATTAAATTTTACCCTGGTCCCGATTTGTAGCATTGACATTTGTTAGTCTTACATTTTTCAAGACAGTGGTTATTAATTCTAAAATTCATGTACTCACCAGGTGCAGTCACACAAATTGCTTTTTCCTGACCCCCTAAAGTCTGACAGAATAGCAGCAATGAGCAGAAAACCTGCCTTCACCCCGTCATTTGCATACTTGCCTCAGAAGCCAATGAGCAACCAGGTAAGTACCACTGTGCTCTTCCTCCAGCACTTGCTGGATGCCTTTTGCTCACAGTTTTTACTATTGCAGTGCATCACCATGTGTATGCTTTCCTTGATGATATTGTGCCAGTGGTTATCTTGCAGTCTGTATTGTTGTGAGTCAATATTTTGTATTCCATATATTGAGATAGAACTATCAGGTGCAGTATTACATAGGGAGAGTATTTTGGTACAGAGGGCCTTCTAGGGTTAGTGACTGAGGGGAGCTGATCAACATTTGTATACCAATGAAAAGGCTTTTGCACCCCAGGCTTGAGGAAATTCACCCAGTGCTCATCAGTCAACGGTCCCGATCAGTATACACAATTGAAGGATTCAATTCACTCTTGTGCATATCAGTCTAAGAACCTTATCGGGAAAGAGGGTTATGATCGCTTACTGCTTATCAAATAAAAGCCCTCTCAGAGTTTAAATCTGAGGACATCTGATGACCTTGTGATCATCAATAAAAAGGGTCCACCCATATCTTCAGCCGAGGATAACTGACCACCCTATGATCAGATTACCCTGCACGTGTCAATCTCTAGGTCCCTCGGAAATTAGAGTTATGTGGGATCTGATCACCTTTTGTAGATCGATGAGAGAACCCCTTTAGTAGTTTGGTCTGAAGAAGGTGTGATCATTTTGGGCAATTCTGTCAAAGAACCGTACCCGTAGCTCACTCTGTGAAATTGGTTTATTTTGTAAAGATGTGTTCTGGTGTCAACTTGAGTCAGATGTCTTTGAGTGGATTAAAATATATTAAGCCAGTTTATTACATGGCCGTTTTGTGGAACTTAAATGCTGTGATGGAACTAATTTTACGCTTCACTTTCACATGGTCTTGCTTCCAATCACATTTTGCACATGGAAACATTGAAATCCCTGCTTTTGTTGTCATTCAGCGGTCCTGCAGCAGTAGCAATGGGCTCAGATGTGTTTTTGTGATTCCTTTCCATCACTGCACCAATTAGGAATTGAATGCAAAAAGTGATCGCTCTTGTTTTACATTCACTAAAGCTGATAGTAGCAGTGAGTGAAAAACTGGGAAAATGTGGTAATAACGCATTCATAATGGGCACCAAAATGTTTGCATGAACGATCTCCTGTTATTAATACCTATGTCTGAAACAGGCACAATAGTATACAAATACACATACTATACAAACACTATTTACTGTGAAGTGAATTTACGGCCAGTTATTGCATCAAACTGAGTTTACTATCGCGCCATTGCCTTTTCTTTGTATCATACACACCTCTATGTTTTCATTCTCTGTTAATCAATTTCAATTTCAATTTATAATCTTTATTCGGTTCTTAAAAAGACACCATAAAAGCACAAATACAATATAAATATACGCAAGTTAAAAAACACAGCAAATGATAATCAAGTTAAAAAAAAAAAAAAATATATAAATATTTAAAATTTCTGTACTCAAGTAGAGGGCCAGGGGATTTATAAAATTTTGAATGTTCAGATCACGTTTGGGGACCAATGTCTCTGGTATTCCTCAATCTGGTTGCAATTCGAATAAAGTTTATCGTGCAAAACAGGGTGTAAGCGTCCTCCGCTTCCTGTAAGAATCTCAGAGCCAATTTTGCGTGTTTGAATTTTAGCTCTTTCAGGATTCCCACCAGGAACTTGCGTCTTGGCATTGTATAAAAAGGACACAGTAAAACAAAATGAAGGGTATCCTGCGGAGATCTAAGATCGCAGCCGCAGGTACCCTTCTCCTCTATTGTATGAGTGAACCCAGATGGCACTGCAAGGATATGGTGTAACATGTTAAATCTGAAGCGGGTCATGAGGTAGCGATCCTGTGCGTTGTACATGACCCTCAGATAGGGTTCCATCCCTTGCTTCGCAGTGAGGTCGTTGTACAAGTGATTAGTGGCTTTGTGCTTCTCCTTTTCAGCCCTTGACGTTTTCAGATGTGTAAGAAAAAGTTTTTTCACCAGGGTCTTACTCTCCCGGGACAGAGAGTGTGGGGCTAAAAAGTATTGTGGGCAGCCAATCTCTATTAACGACTTCTTAACAAATTTCAGCCAAGGGATTTCGTGTCCTTTATCTCTTTTGAGGCAGTCCTCGATAATCTGTCTCGTAAGGGCCGCCTCAGGGTTGGTCCATGCTTTCACCCATGCCAGGAGGGGTTTGGATTTAATTTTGTCCTCTAAAAATGGTTCTCCTACCTCTTCATGTATGATGTGGGCCGAAACGCTCTGTGGGACTTTTAATATTCTTCGTAAGAATTTATTTTCTTCAGTCTGGAGCGGCTGTACTTTTTTGCCCAGAAAGCCCCACACTTCTGCCCCGTAGCTTACTTTCGCACAACAGATGGATCTGTATAAGGTCATAATTTGTTCGGGGGACCATTTACCTAATCTTTGCCCATACCCCATGATTGCCCCAACTGCGCTTGCCAGTTTGGAAGAGTGCTTCTCAATCAGGGGTTTGAACGATAAGGCGTAGTCAAATAGCACCCCCAAGTATGTAAAAGACTTGACCTGATCTATTTTGTGTGACCCAATGTTGTAGGTAAATGTTCCTTTTATGGATTTCCCCGATGACATAATGTAGGACTTTTCCAGATTTGTGGCCAGGTCCAGTTTCTCCATAAAATTGACAAACCCGTCGATTAATTTTTGCAGTCCCAATGGTGTTCTGGAGAGCAGGACCGCGTCATCGGCGTAGAGTAGTACGGGCACTGCTCGATGACCAATTTGGGGTGAGTCAACTTTGAGCTTGAGGAGATCCTTTTCCAAAGCGTTGATATAAATAGAGAAAAGGAAGGGCGCAAGGATGCATCCCTGTCTGACTCCACTATTACAGGTAAAGGGATCGGTCTTATTGCCTTCCTGACTGTACCTTACACTTGCAGAGGTGTTCCGATGTAGGTTTTGTAGAGTGTCGACTAGGGATTGGTCCACACCTAGCTCCTTTAGCATGGCCCAGAGCTTTCTCCTGTTTACGCGGTCAAAGGCCGCAGAAAGGTCCATAAACCCCATGTGTATTGACCCCCTCCCGGCGATGGTATATTTTGCAATCAGGAGATATAAATTTAGGCATTGATCGGTGGTAGATCTGCCTTTCCTGAAGCCGTATTGAATTTCTGAGAGGATTTGTTGCTCCTCTGCCCAATCTTGCAATCTCGATAGGATGACTCGCCCCAAGACCTTAGCTGACACATCAATGAGGGAAATGGGTCGATAGCATTGGGGGTCATCACGGTTGCCTTTTTTGTAAATAGGGACTATGGTCGCCGTTGACCAGGACTGGGGGAGGCCTACCTCCCCTGCCTCATTTAACACCCTCATCAGTAACGGAGCCCATAGTTCAGGTCTACTTAGGAATAGATCTGGTGGAATTCCGTCCGGGCCCGCGGCTTTGTTTTTGCTGAGCCCGGTGATTCCTAATTCGACCTCCTTCAAGGTGAACTTTAGCTTTACTGGCCGGTGGGCCTCCGCTGACTCCTCCTGGGGTTCCTTGTTTGAATGATTGTATAAGCCCTGGAAGTGTTTCTGCCATTGTTCCGGCAGAATGGAATTCATGATTTTAGGAGCCCCTTGATCCTGAAAGAGGGGGGCATTAATCACTTTCCAAAAGGCGATAGAATCTTTTCTTTCTGCGGCGTCCCTTAAGTCTTCCCAGGCCTGATTTTGTATGCTTTGCTTGCGAGCCTTCAGAGCTTTTTTATATTCAGCTCTGTTCCGTGCCACCTTCATTTTATCCCTTGGTTGGGCATGAAGACTATCCTTCAGGTTTTTCAGCGCCTTTGTACAATTTGAATCAAACCAACGGGGGTTTAGGGGCATTTTGTTTTTAGTTACTGGGGTGTATAAGGAGTTACTTACAGCCTGTGCGATTTCTTCAAATGCCTTCACCACCTCAGCTCCAGTTACACAGAGGTCGAGACATTTATCAATTGCTGCTGGGGCTTCGGAAAATAGTTTTTTATAAAAACTGTCCGCATCAATTTTGGCCCATTTAATTCTTCTGCCCTGGTCGACTACTCTTTCTGTAATGGGAGGTTTCTTTTGAGTTGGAAAAACGAAACCCTCCATTTTAATGATTACCGGGTTGTGGTCACTGAAACTACTGGCCTCTATAATGATTGTACTAATGCTTCTTTTTAGATTGGGAGAGACTAGTGCGAAATCGATGTAAGAGTGACAACCTCTTCCTTTAAATGTTGGAGTTAACTCTCCTTTGTCGTTGAGTGTGGCGAGATCTAGGATTTGTATTAGGTTGTACCTTTCCATAAGTCTTTCCAAACCCCAGCCCTCAGTTGAATGGGTGAAGTGAGGGCCTTTCAAGATCGTACATCTAGACCAGTCATTATTAAATGGCATTAGTTTCTCACAGAGATGACAATTAAAATCTCCCATTAGTATTATATCCGTGATGTTTGGTGTCATGGTTAAAAAGCTCAAACAGTTTTCTAATTCATTTATGGCTATTCCCTTCTCCGTTATAGCCGGTGCATTGTACCAGTTCATAAGCAGAAATGATAGACTTGGTGAAGTGAACCTTAAAACTTGGAGGTTAGCTGTGACCCATTTGGTGTTAGACCAGGTGCCCTTGATATCTAAATTGACATAGATCGCGAGCCCCCCACTTGCTCTCCCCGAGATGGCTTTTTTTGCAGGGACAAAAAAGCCTTTGTAGCCTTCCAGGATGTAAGCATGCGATTCAGTGGCCCAGGTCTCTTGCAGGCACAAGATGTGAAATTTACTTATATAGCTGCGCCAGTCCTGAGATGCGAACTTGGCCGCTAGCCCTGCAATATTCCAGGTAGCTATTAATAGGTTGTCATGAATCGTGGCCTTGGGTGTTCTTTTTTCCTTGCCTAGCAAAAGCTTTGATAGGCTGTCTGTTGCGGGTGCAACAGCCCGGCTTAGTTGCGGCCTGTAGGGGGTGGCGATTCTTCTGTGGGTAAGATGGGAATTGTCTAATGAGGGATTTATCCACTCCCCTCTACCCCGGTTAGTGATCAATGGTGTGTTGCTGCCTCCTAAGAATTGCACAGGATCCGGAACGTCAATTTGGCCCTGGTCGCCTCCATCTTTTATCCCAGTAGATGGTACGGTGGGCTCCTTCCTATGTTTAATTTTTGAAAATGAGCGGTCCAGTCTCAGTCAGTCCACCCCTTCAAGTGTACTGAACCTATTCCAGTGAGCGTACTGTGTAATGGGGGAATCATAAATTGGGAATACAGTATTTGGCCTTTGCCATTGCAGTAGGCCGGTTTGACAACCCAAGTGCGATATTCTGTCAGGGCCGATATTCGGCCTGGGCCTTTGGGGTGCGATGGGGTAGAAGTAGGATAGGCGAACCGGGTGGATTTGTGAACTTATGTGACTCGGGGGGGCGTTACAGATAAAATTCACGACCGCCCTGTCTCTAAAGTTGACTGTAATGATGTCCCCTGCGATGGTCTTAATACCTTTGCCAATCCACTCACCCCTTCTCACTGCAAGGATTTCCCCGTGGATGTTAGGGGGCAAGGGTCGATGTGTTTGCAGCCACTGTATGCATTTATTTTTTAATTCAGTCTGTGATTCCCGTTGGCCCTCCTTTAAGGGGGGAATTCCTGTTAGGACGACTACAAGGGGCAGAGCCTCAGGCGGGAGATTGATAGTCTTGAAGCATGTTGCAGTGTTCTTATCGTCAGAAGTTGACGCTATATCACGCCGTGGAGACTTCGGAACCGCCTTATGGATTAGGGCCTTGTTCTTTTCCATCGTTTGTAAAGATGCGGATGGAGGTTTATTATTGCCCATGGGTATTTGATTTTTATTTTTGCCTGCTTGCGGGGTAGAGACAACCTTTTGTTTTTCCTGGGCTCCTTTCTGCGGGACACTGGTGTTATTTAGTTTGTCCCCCCCATTGATTACTAGAGAGGCCTTATCTCTTGGTGGGCTACTTAATGTAGGGTCCTTTCGATTTGTCAAATCCCGTTCCTGCACAGGATAGGTTTTCGGGCTGATCCCCTTATTATTGACCAATGAGGTCAGTCTATCAATTTTTGATATGAGGGGTTTTAACAGCACCGAGATAGAGTGCTCCAGGTCTAATTTAAGATCCGCCACCATGTTGGTTATCCAGCATGGTATTCCCGGTGTGGATGGGTTTACGGGCGTGATCAAGTTGTGGTTACTGGGTTTTACGTGACCTTTTTTCCTCACTTGTTTGTGGACTTCCTTATTCAACATTGTTTCCGCGAGGGATATGTCGTTATCATTAGTATTTTGTTGAGTGCTTGTTTGTGCACCATGTCTAGCCCTGCTGATTTCGGCGGGTGGCTGGGCGCAAGGAAGGTCAACAAAAGATGGTGGGGTAATGGGCCGGCTAGTATCCATCTCCTCTACCAGGTCTTTGGAAGCTTCTGACAGGTTAATCAATGAATCCTGGGTGTCTTGAATGATAGTTACCGGGGGTAAGGACATTCTTCTCTCGGTGTTGGCTATGGCATCGGAAACCGCCCCTATAGTCCGTTTAAGCATCTTGTCAATAGCAGTAAAAGTCGGCAGTGGAGATGAATGAACCGATTTGGTTTTTGAGCTCGACCTTAGGGTAGGCATCCTTGTTTTCTTGGTAGGTTTCCTCATTACGACGAGTGCTATATTAGATGGTAACGGGCAGATGTAAATTGTGTCAAGGGAATGGCCAGTGATCCAACTGGCTGTCGAGGAACTAATAGCAATATATTATTAAGGGGGGGCAGTTTTAAGGGGCTGGCCCAGCCCGGCCTCTTCTGGCCCCTGAGGGCCACAGAGGGCCCGCCCTTTGCCCGGGCTTCGCTCGGCGTCCCGCTCGCGTCCCGCTAAGCGTTACCGCGCTTTGTTTGTAGGGGGAGTTGCGGCCGGGGGCGTGGCTTGCTGGGGGTGCGGCCGTACGCACCTGTGCGGCGCAGGGGCTCCTGGTCTCTGTGGTCCCTGCTTCACTCGCCCCAATTGCCTTGCACGATGGTTTCTTCCTCCCGGGTGCTGGATGCTAAGTTTACACCTGCTGCCTCAACCCCACACCTGAGCGCCGCGCAGCGGCACCCGCGAAGCGGGTGCTGCAAGCTGTTGAAGCGGAACTCAGGCGGTCAGTCCCTCCTGGGATACGGGGAGGCTGCGAGCGCCAGTAGCGGTTTCCTTTGGTGAGTAAGTCCCACTGAGCTCTGGGAGGGTTCGCTTTTCTACAGTGCTTGGACGGCCGGGGGCGTGGCTTGCTGGGGGTGCGGCCGTACGCACCTGTGCGGCGCAGGGGCTCCTGGTCTCTGTGGTCCCTGCTTCACTCGCCCCAATTGCCTTGCACGATGGTTTCTTCCTCCCGGGTGCTGGATGCTAAGTTTACACCTGCTGCCTCAACCCCACACCTGAGCACCGCGCAGCGGCACCCGCGAAGCGGGTGCTGCAAGCTGTTGAAGCGGAACTCAGGCGGTCAGTCCCTCCTGGGATACGGGGAGGCTGCGAGCGCCAGTAGCGGTTTCCTTTGGTGAGTAAGTCTGTTAATCATTGTGTTATCACATGAGCACTTATCATGGGTTTATTGTACATATATATATATATATATATATATATATATATATATATATACACATATTATACGAAATTTTCATGATATGAAAATATATAATAAAGAAAAGGATTAATAGCTGAAATCAATGGTTGAGTCTATGAAAAAATAGTGTTCGAGGCATATGAGCTGCAGATTACACACTTTTGCATAGATCGCCATCTGGTGTTGGGCCCGGATGTTTGCAGTTTGCTTTTCCTCTTGGAAAGTCTTTGGAAGTCACGAGGTCGGTGACTCCTCCTTTGGTTGGTATTGCGGATGGGCTTCGGCTCCATCCTCAAGATTGTTTTTTTCCGCCATCGGGCTCGGATGTAATACTTCGCGCTCCGGTTCCGAACTTTTCCTGTTCAACGATCGACGCAAAATCCTCGTTCATCGGGATTCTTCAGATACAAATCTTCTTAATCACCTTCTCCTCGACACTTCTTCGATTCCAGTCGTCGACGGCGGCCTTCGGGCCTATCCCGGCTCCTGTCTCGGCTGATGGAAAGAACTCCCTTCAAGAAGTGCCCTCGATGTGGGTCCAAATTCCCCCACACCGATCTTCATGAGGTGTGCAACCTCTGCCTCTCCCCTGAACACGAGGCTCGAGACTGTCCCGCCTGCAAGTCTTTTAGGTCAAAAAAGACTATTCGAGATCGAAGGGCCAGACGCAACATGGCGCACTCCTCGACCTCCGCTCCAGTCGACATCTTCGGGGAAGACGTCGAAGCTCCGGGACAGCAGCACACCGAAGAAGAGGACGACCTCGTCAGTGCTTCCGAAGCCGACGACTCAGATGTGGAGGACATCACCCCGGCGCAGAGGGTCGTGAGTACTATACCCCCTCCCACACCCGCGCCCACACCCAAAAAGGCTTCGGACACGCCTTTGCCTCCGAGCCTAGGCAAGACCAAAGACACTGCTTCTAACACCCCACCTTCGGGCCCGGTGAAGAAGCCTAATAAGCCTTCCGGCGGCTTGGGCTCGAGCCAGCCTGCCAGCGGTGCCGAAAAACACCCTTCGGCACCGAAGAAGAGATCGGCCTCCACCTCCATACCGAGCTCCGCGCCAAAGCCCTCGGTGTCGAAACCCGGCCTCTCGGTGCCAACCAAACATCATAAAGCCCTCGGCACCGATACTCCCGTGTCGAAGCCTCTCTCGGCACCGAACAAAAAATCGGAGGTTCCAAAAAAAGCACGGCACAGACAAGCCTAAAAAGCCGTCGGCCCCGAAAACGTCGGCGCCGACCGAACAACCAGTGTCTCAAGAACTATTCACACCGGATCCTTTGCAAAAGACCCTTACCAAGGATCCAAAAACTGGACATTTGGCACTGTCTTCAAAAAAGAGACATTTGGATAAACCAGCTCCACCTCCACCTCCAAAGAGGAAGGACTGTGCTACCTCCCCTTTCAGAGTGCCTTCCCCACCTCCTCCACCTCCTCCACCCTCTCCACCTCTGCCGCCTCCACCTTCTCCACCCCTGCCTCATCGCTCTCCGACTCCGTCTCCAGACCATGATGATCAAGGGGACCCATACTACGATTCAGTAGATGTGCCACAAGACCCCACCCCTACTGGATCCCCAGACCCATGGGATCATTATAACAATCCAGACATCCCAGATGTCCCACAGGATGACCTTTATCCAACCAGGCCATCCCCGCCAGAAGACTCGTTAGGTTTTCACCACCTACTCCAGAGGGCGGCACATTATCCGGGTAGAGCTACATACTGACCCAGTAGAGGAAGATTTCCTCCTAGACACCTTCGATACTGCACATAGGTCTACTGCTAGACTACCTATGCTCAAGGGGGTAATCAAACATGCGCCAGAGGTTTTTAAAGACCCAGTCAGGGCTAGGGTCCTAAACCCACGCATAGAGAAAAAATATAAATACAGATCCTGCCTACATTACAGGACCTGCACCACTGGATTCCTTAGTGGTATCCACAGCTAGGAAGAGATCAAATTCTCAGGCGTCAGGCGAAGCACCACCACCTGACAAAGAGTCCAAGCTCCTGGACACGTCAGGAAAACGCACTGCGTCACAAGCTGCCAATATATGGCGTATCGCCAACACTCAAGCGCTATTGGCCAGATACGACAGAGCGCATTATGATGAGCTAGAAACCATCATGCACCATCTCCCAGAAAAATACAAAAATAGGGCTAATGAATTGATTCAAGAGGGAAAAACCATAACTAATACCTCTATACGCTGTGCCCAAGACGCGGCAGACACAGCCTCCAGGGCCATAAACACTAGTGTCCTCCTCCGTCGCCACGCCTGGCTAAGAGTTTCAGGCTTTAAACCTGAGGTACAAGCCTCTATATTAAACCACCCATTTGATCAACAACATTTATTTGGCCCAAAGGTAGATGAGGCCCTCGAGAAGATGAAGAAAGATACAGATACGGCGAAATCTATGGGAGCCCTACAGTCACACCCTCCTAGGCGCTCCTTTCGCCGCTCTTCCTTTCGGGGCACGGGCAGAGGATACTCCTCAGATAGCGCCTCCACGTCCTACAAATCCCCTCCTCAGTCCACCTTCACAAGGGGTTATCAAAGAGGCGGCTATAGAGGCAATAATAATAAAGGCAGAGGCAAAACAAATACCGCCCGCTCTGCCACACCGCCTACCCAATGACTTCCCCCTGCTCCCTCCAGACCATCCCACTCCGGTCGGGGGCAGGCTACAAAATTTCCTTCACGTCTGGGAGACCACCACCTCAGACAGATGGGTGACCCAAATTATTCGTTCAGGGTACTGCCTAGAATTAACATCTACCCCCCCAAACATTCCACCCAGGCAACGCCCAATGTCACAAGAACTTACCACGTTACTAAAACAAGAGGTAATCTCCCTCCTGCAAAAACAAGCCATAGAGCAAGTCCCCATCAATCAGCAAAATGTAGGGGTCTACTCCCTGTACTTTCTGATACCAAAAAGAGACGAGACTCTACGACCTATTCTAGATCTCAGGCCTCTAAACACTTACATACATTCAGACCATTTTCACATTGTAACCCTTCAACAGGTTCTTCCGCTCCTCTCCCAGAACGACTTTCTCACCACACTGGACTTGAAAGACGCATACTTTCACATTCCGGTACACCATGCTCACAGAAAGTACCTCAGATTTGTAGTGGATGGCCAACACTACCAGTTCAAAGTGCTCCCGTTCGGGGTCACAACAGCACCAAGGGTATTCACCAAGTGCCTAGCGGTAGTGGCGGCACACCTCAGAAGACAGCACATTCACGTCTTCCCATATTTGGACGACTGGCTAATAAAAGCCACGTCCTACAACCAATGTGTACACCAAACCGCCACTACAATCCAACTACTTCACCAGCTAGGTTTCACAGTAAACCACCAAAAGTCCCAGCTGATACCATCCCACACAAAGCAATACCTCGGTGCCACCATAGACACCTCAAAAGCCATAGCCTATCCCAATCCTGCCAGGATTGCAAGCATCCAGGCTTTGCGTCAAAAATTCATACTTCAACACTCTCTCCCAGCAAGAGTGTTTATGCAACTCATAGGGATGATGGCCTCTTGCATTTTCATAGTGCCTCATACAAGACTCCAGATGCGTCCACTCCAGGAGTGCTTAGCACGCCAGTGGAACCAGGCCCAGGGGCAACTGACAGATCTGGTGTTGGTAGACGGTCGCACCCATCGCTCTCTGCAATTGTGGAACACCACAAATCTTTCCAAAGGTCGACCGTTCCTGGACCCGGTTCCACAAGTAATCCTAACAACAGACGCATCGCTCTCCGGCTGGGGAGCTCATCTGTTACACCTCACAGTGCAGGGCACATGGACGCCGCAACAAAAGTTACTCCACATCAACCATCTGGAGTTACTGGCAATCTTTCTAGCCCTAAAATCCTTTCAGACGCAGATTTCAGCCAAGGCAGTCCTCATTCGCACAGACAACATGACTGCCATGTACTACATTCAAAAACAGGGGGGCACACACTCTCCACAGCTCTCTCAACTAGCACAGAGCATATGGAGATGGGCAATTCCGCAAAAAATCTTTCTCCTGGCCCAACATGTCCCAGGAGTCCAAAACACCATGTCAGATCTGCTCAGCAGACAAACGCAACAGATCCACGAATGGGAACTTCACCTACAGGTTCTTCACCCGTTCTTTCAGAAGTGGGGGCACCCTCAGATAGACCTCTTCGCCACCCACGAAAACAAAAAATGCCCAAGCTTCGCCGCCAGATACCCACACCCATTGTCCAAAGGCAATGCGATATGGATGAACTGGTCAGGCAAATTTGCATACGCTTTTCCACCTCTCCCACTAATTCCATTAGTGGTACGAAAGCTACAACAGCACTCCCTCACGCTCATCCTGGTAGCTCCAACATGGGCCAGACAACCGTGGTACACCACACTGCTGGAACTCTCAGTAGTGCCACACCAAAAGTTACACCTCTCACCAAACCTCCTAACCCAGAACCATGGAGAGATCAGGCACCCGGACCCAGCTCAGCTCAACCTTGCGATCTGGCTCCTGAGATCCTAGAATTCGGATACCTTAACCTTCCCCCTGATTGCATGAACATTATCAGAGAAGCTAGACGCCCTACTACTAGGGCATGCTACGCCGCAAAGTGGAAAAGATTTGTTGTTTACTGCCATAACAACACAATCAACCCTCTAGATGTATCCATACAGCACATCATATGTTACCTGCTCCATCTACAAAGGTGTAACCTAGCATATACATCCATTCGGTTACACCTCGCAGCAATTGCTGCTTACCTTCAAAACAGACAGCACCTATTACTTTTCAGGGTGCCTGCCATAAAAGCCTTCATGGAAGGCCTCAAAAGAGTAATTTCACCCTTAGTACCACCCTCACCTGTGTGGAACCTAAATATAGTTCTCACAAGGCTAATGGGGCCGCCTTTCGAACCTCTGCATAAATGTGAGCTGCAATTTCTCACATGGAAAACAGCTTTTCTGGTGGCCATCACTTCCCTTAGAAGGGTCAGTGACATACAAGCACTCACTATACAGGAACCTTTTCTCCAAATGCATCAGAACAAGGTTGTACTCCGCACCAACCCAAAATTCCTACCCAAAGTCATTTCCCCCTTCCATCTGAACCAATCGGTAGAATTACCGTTTGTTTTCTCACAACCTCAAACTGTTGCGGAAAGGGCTCTACACACACTGGATGTTAAAAGGGCCTTACTTTACTATATCCAAAGAACACAACCTGTCAGAAGGACCAAACAGCTATTTGTCTCTTTCTCTCCACCACATAAAGGCAACCCCATCTCCATATCAGGGATAGCTAGGTGGATTGTAAAATGCATACAAATTTGCTACCACAAAGCAAAACGAACGCTATCTGTTCCCCCTAAAGCCCACTCTACAAGGAAGATAGGGGCTTCTATGGCTTTTCTAGGGAACATACCATTAGATGACATCTGCAAAGCAGCCACATGGTCAACACCGCACACTTTCACAAAACATTACTGTGTAGATGTGCAAACCAAACAACAAGCTAGTGTGGGCCAGGCTGTACTAAAAACACTGTTCCAAACCACTGCAACGGATACCGGTGGTCGCCGCTAGGGTTGGGTACTGCTATATAGTCTATGCAAAAGTGTGTAATCTGCAGCCCATATGCCTCGAACGGAATATGCTACTTACCAGTATGCATCTGTTCTTGGCATGTAGAGCTGCAGATCTACACACGCCCACCCGCCTCCCCGACTACCTGTATCCGTTCCAGTCTATCTGATTTAGATATAAAACACATGGGTTTCTTTACTATTATTACTACGCTCCATCTTTCCCTGCTGGCGAAAAACAATCTGAGGATGGAGCCGAAGCCCATGCGCAATACCAACCAAAGGAGGAGTCACCGACCTCGTGACTTCCAAAGACTTTCCAAGAGGAAAAACAAACTGCAAACATCCGGGCCCAACACCAGATGGCGATCTATGCAAAAGTGTGTAGATCTGCAGCTCTACATGCCAAGAACAGATGCATACTGGTAAGTAGCATATTCCTTTACGTCATGTGTTGTCATATAATTGGTAACTTTGCTAGGAACCATTGTTCTCCAGCATTGGATCTTTCACAGATTCACATGACTGAATCATCCACATTATTGAGGCGGGAGTCACATGGTATCATAATTAAAATTCAGTACCAAAGCTAGGCTTTAATAGCCTGCAGAGGCCTCCTTGATAGCCTATCCACAAAAGCGAAAACCCGAACACTTAGCCAATCAGATTCCTGATAAGAAACAAGTTACTTACCTGTAGAACGTGGCTCTTCAAAATCATCACACTTCCTGTCACCACCGTACCTCAGATTTCTTACCACAAGTCATGTGAAGGGAGTGTCCCTCAGCTCTGTGCCTTTTTTCCTTGGAGAAACCTATTTTTGAATTTTTCAACACATTCTGACCATTACTTTCTGCTACATCAACCTGCCTCGCCTCTGAGTGACTTTTCCTGACTGGAATCATGGCAGAAAAAATGTATTAAAAAAAATGTCTCTTCAGACCTTGTGGATGCTGTGGGAAGCTAAGGCTTTTTTTCTGAAGATCCCCACAAGGAGAATATTTATTGTCAGCACCATTCCCATACACCTAAGCAGTACAAGATCTGTCACACCCCTGTCACACCCCTGTCACACTTTCTTTGCAAAGACACTGAAGGTCAGAAAAGCTAGACTACTACTATGGCTTCAAAGGATTGAAGGAAATCACATAAAGGTACATCTGTTTAAAAAGAAAATGAAGAAAAATGTGTGTGGGGGAATTCCGTAAACAGCAAGTTGTGGGCCACCCTGTGTATCAGGTGGACCACCACCAACCTGCATACAAGTTTGTACACATGCATAAACTTGTTGATGATAGAGCGACTTTGATTAATGGTCCCGAAGAATGCCCCAGAACCTAATTATTGGTCCAAGATAGGGCAGAAATATGTTGACCTTTTTTCTCTAGGGAGATCCTTTTATTAACCTCCCTTCACTGTTTTTATTCTATCCCTTGGAGACATCAGAATAAAATATAGAATTAGCTTACAAAGAGGTAATTTCAATTCACTTCACCTACATTTCGTTAGCACTCTGTACCTCTCTCATCCACACCAACTCCTCCTCTATGGTTAAGGAATACTACAAGAAAAGACCACATCAAGAGCTCCTTTCTCCAGTAGAGAGTTATAGCCCACACCTGGTATAATTTGTCCATGTTTGTGGAGGGACGCTATGATAAAGCATGTCACCTTTGGCTGGATGAGGGTTCTCGTCCTAAATAATAAATATTTTTTGCATACACTCACACGTTTTTCTTCCTTTTCTTTTTAACCAGATGTACGTGTTTATGGTTTGTATTAGTTAGGAAGTGATACGCAGATGGATTGGCTACTAGCTCCTGCTGGACCCCCGTTGTGTTTTAATTCAAAAGATTAAAACCAGTGAAATGCATAACTTGGAAAGGAAGTCTTAAAGAAGACTGACAAAACCCACAAAAGAAGTCATTCTCAAGAAGGTTATTCTAAATGTTTTCCTCAGGGTGAACCTTCGGGGAAGTAGGAGAGAAAAGGCCACAAAATAACTGAAGTGTCATCCCCTAGACCACACACTTCTACATCCCAGACCTCAGAACATCACATAAAGAAAGAAACAAGTCCCTAGAAGACTTATTCAGAACCTTCTAGTCCATTTAAGGTAAAGTCTCAGAATAAGCAGAAATCTAAGCTGCTGTCGACAGACAGATCTTTGACTACCCCTTTAAAAAAGAAAATACCAACGAAAATGGCTTCCTCCTGACGATTATGACAGGTCCGAGGACAGCTTTGATAATGACAGTGTTGACTATGACTTCGTCAATGGCGACAACTTTGTTGATGACCTTGCCAATGACAGCTCCTTCTATGGAAGGATCGCTGACGTCACACAGACCGTCTTTGACAACGGAAGTATCGACGAGACCTGTGGGGGTGATATTATTTTCAGATAAAGATTTTCCAGTGCCAATTTTTCTGGAACACACTGTGAGAAAGTGCCATCTTTCTTGCATGGTATGCCCCCACTTTTTGCTGAATTGCTGAATGTACTTTGACTGAGTGTGCCCTGGACTCCTGCCAATCAGGAGCCCAGGGCCTATGTTCCTTCCCTAAACAAAAACCTCAAAACCAAATTGGCAAACCCTGGCCACATGTCAGCCCCTGGTAAGTGGTACCCGAGGTACCCAGGGCCTTGTGACCAGGGTAGGCCTCTAAGGGCTGCAGCACTCATTGTGCCACCCTTAGAGGCCCTGTACCCTAATACACACACACTGCCCTGGCAGGCTGAGTGTCTGGGTACAAGACAAAACAGAGTGACGACATGGCACACATCCCTGTGTGCCATGCCTACAACCTACACTGCCCTGGCATACATCAGCCACCCCTCTAGCTGGGTGCCCTATGCCAGTGGTGTGGGCACAGAGGCAGGAGCCCTGTGCCCCTACAGTACCCAGGTCCATTCCTGGGCCCTGTAAGTGCAGTGCTGCCATTTAAGAGTACATGGTGCTGGGAGCTTGTCAAACACAAACTCCACAGCACCATAATGGCAGCACTGAAGACTGAGAAGTTTGGTATCAAACTGCTCAGCACATTAAATCCACACTGATGCCAGTGTGGGATTTAATGTACCAAGCACCACAGAGGGCATCTTAGAGAGGCCCCCTGAAACCTAACCTACAATCCATCTCTGTTCTGAGGCTGCCTAGGCTGCCACACAGCAGACATGTTGCTGGACCCCTGGGTAGGAGAGCCCCTGCTCTCCTGGGCCTGCAACAATGCACATCCTGGGCGAGGTGCTAAATCTCCTCCCCCAGGATGTGCAGGGGGAAGCTTCAAAGGCATGCCGCCTCTGTGAGCTTCCCCAGGCCACTGCAACCCTCCACTCTGGCGGGAAGCTTGGCCGGAAACCCCAAATAAGGACAGGGGATGTACCAGCCTGCCAACCCCACCCCTCAGGTGGGTGAGGCGAGGTGAAGCACATCCCCGGGCTCTCGCCATCTTGAAGATGGGGAGCCCTGCCCAATCAGGATTAGGCTACTGCCCCCCTCCCACAGGAGAGAGGCAGGATAGGGGGTGTACCCACCCCAGGACAGGGACCCATTGGTCCCTGCCCTTCACCTACCTGTAACGCCCCTAAATCTAGTATTTAGGGGCACCCTCTACCTTCCTTTCCCAGATTCCAGATTCCGAAATCCGAAGAAGAGCTAGAAGAAAGAAGACCTGCCCTGCTGCTGCTAAGAAGAGGAAGACATCAACTGCTTTGGCCCCAGCCCTACCGGCCTGTCTACCCTCGAACCTGCTCCTGCTCCAACCCAGCATCTCTTGTGGCCAGCAACCTCACAAATCCCGGAGGACCTGGCTACCTTTTGACTCTAAGCCCCCTGGGACTCCCATGAGTAGAGGCTCTACTCAAAATCTACTTCTAATCCCTGGCAGCAGCCCGGAACCGCGAACCCAGCACACTCTGCACCAGCCAAGCCTGGCCTGTGCCGGAGTGAACAAAGACCACGAAGACGACCCCACGGCGACTGTGTCCCCGAGTCCGGCACCCAAGGACCTCCCTCGACACTCCTGAAGAAGCCTGCAGCCTCAGAACCAGGTGCCCCCCAACCGCGATCAACAGAGGGTAAGATTTCCCGACACCAAAAGGCACCCTTGCACCCTTCGCCCCGCGGCCCCCTGTGCCCAATCCCGGGGTACCTACCTATCCTCCAACTACCCAACTTACCTCTCGAAGTGGTGGTGGCACCTAAAGAATCTTCGTCCCCGAGCTTGCAGTCTTTTTCTAAACCGGAGATTTCCCATTGAAATCAATTGAGCGCCCGAAGGCTCAAAAGCACCCTGCACCCAGCTGCCCGAGTGGCCCTGGCAGTGCAATCTCTACACCTACCTACTTCCCCACTTGCTCTGAGTAAGTGACCAGGAGCCCAGCTCCCACAGCCGCGTGGCCTGCTAGTCAGCAGCCACCAACCAAGGCCCCCCTACCTCTTATAGGATAACATTGGGCCTAACTCTCTCTGCACCTGGCCGCCCTCGTGCCGCTGAGGGTGAACCAACTGTACCTACCTGACCCTGGGAGACCCCTGAGTCTATGCCCAGAACCTTAACTCTGCCAGTCGAGTACTTACCTTTAAACCGATAACTCAATTTTCTTCATAGGGTAACATTGACTGGCTTTTTCCTGAAATTTCTTCTAAGTGTGGACTTTTCAAATCTTAAAATATTCACCAAAAATCAGCCGAGTAACGAAAACGAAAATACTCATCTGCTATTAGGTGAGCTCCCAGTACTGGATCTTGGTGCCCAGCACTGACTCTGAAAAATACTTACAACTGTACTTACCAGTAACCCAATTTTCTCCCATAGGAAATCATTGACTGTTTTTCTGTGAAATTTCTTCTAAAAGTGTCAATTTCTGCAAACTTTAAATATTCTTTAAAAATCGTATTAACTTCTGAAAACGTAATTGCTGACCTGTTTTGGATAAAGGTCCCAGTACTGAGTCTAGGTACCCAGCACTGGATTACAAAAGTAACGAGAACATACTATACCTGCAACTTGAATTTTCTTCCATAGGGAATCAATGACTGTTTTCTATGAAATATTTTCTAAGTGTCAACTTTTAAAATAGCAAAATATTGTCTAAAAATCATCATAGTAATTAAGTTGACTTTTATCACTTGATTCTAAGTACTGACCCAGGACTGAATCTAGGATCCAGTCCTGGAACTCCAAAAGTAATCCTAAAAGTAATCTGTTGCAAATAACTTGAAACCTCCATTGAACTCAATGCATTATTGTGTTTAAAATTGTGTTGCCTATTGCAACCACTTGTAACTTTCTACAAAACTCAATTGCATATTGCAAAAGTATTTATATAAAGCATCTCGTTCTGAGAAAGTATATTTTAATACCTAAAACAAGCATATATTTTTATATATAAACCATTGGCCTAGAGTTCAGTTATTGAGTGTGTGAGACCATTTGCTGGCTGAATGTGTGCAACAAATGCTTTACACTGTCCTCTGATACTGCCTTGCTGCTCGACCAAGCTACCACTTTAGAGAGTAAGGTTATATCTAACTTTAGCCTCTGCCAAACCTCTGGAGACTGTGGACTCTTTACACCCTGTACCTATTTGGGAACAGTATATACAGAGCCACTTTCTCAAGTTGGTGGATCAGCGGTGGGATACAAACTTGTATTTGTTGGACTACTTGGTTACCATCTGATCACACGACAGAACTCTTAAAATTGCCTTTAGAATTCTGATTGGTCTTTTCCAAAAATACTAAAAGTCTTGCTAGGGCCTTGCTTAAGTCCCATTAGAATTTTAGAAAAATAAAAGTCACTATAGTCAGGGTAGAGGATTAGAACTGTCAGGTTAGAATGACTCAAACAAACCCAGCTATTAGTGAAAATAATAACATGGACCTGGTGGAGGAGCTCGACCTCACACCTTACTTACACTTGTCTTTCAAGGAATTGAGGTCCCTATGCAAACTTAAAAATATACCAATGGGCCTGCATCCAACCAAACTAGGGCTCCAGGAGCTCTTGGCTGAGTATGCTAAGGACCACCCATCTGAACATGGTGATGGCCAGTCAGATGAGGAAGGGGAAGGAGAGGAGGTGGATAATAACCCCCCATACTATCCCCTAGGGAGGAGAGGGCACCCATACCCTTCAATCCAAGAATTAGCATCTGGGGACCTAGAGATCACGCAGGTGACTCTGGTACCAGAGAGATCACTGGGGGACCCACCAGTGAAGAGGACAGCCTTGTAAGGCTGGCCAAAAGATTAGAGCTAGAACCCAGGCTCCTGGCTCGAGAAAAAGAAAGGAGAGAGATGGGTTTAGCACCCATCAATGGTGGCAGCAATAATAAAAATAAGGATAGGGAGGAAACTTCTGACCTTAAAATCCCCAAAGGGATTGTCCCTAAATTTGAGGAAGGTGATGATATCACCAAATGGTTCACAGCCTGTGAGAGGGCCTGTGACATCAGAAAAGTAAAGAAACCTCTCAATTTGTTTCACCTCTGATACCAGACCTCTGTTCCGCCCTCGAGCTTTCGGCTGATGATTAAGTAGCCTGTCCCAGGCCATATATTCCCCGGCAATTCCCATTCTCCGCAGCACTTCCCATAGATATTCCCACAGCAACATATCGAATGCTTTTTCATTATCTAGTGAGACTACCGCTGCCTGGAGTTCACTATCGGCTACTGAGTGTAAGACATAGTATAACCGTCGTATAGTCATATGCGTTCCTCTCCCCAGTATGAAACTACATTGGTCTTTGTGACCAGGCAGGTTACCACCCGGCCCAGTGTCAGGGCCAAGATTTTAGCAAGTAATTTAGTATCCACCCCCAACATTGACATGGGTCTGTATGAGCCCGGGTCGTTTGCGTCTCTACCAGGCTTAGGGAGCATGACTATCCGTGCCTTCCACATAGATTGCTGCAAACTTCCCACCTATTTTGCCGCCTGTATAGTCTCCAGCAGGCGTGGGAGTAGCAAATCAGCATATGTCTGGTAGAAATCCATCCGGGCCTGGTGATTTACAGCGGGCCATGCCTTGTAGCGCCTCCCGTAATTCCTCCACCTAGAGTGCTGCCTCTAGTCCCTCCCTCTGTTCCTCAGTGAGGCGAAGGAGGAGGACACCCAACAGGGACTCCCCCCCCACCCCCCTTCAACAAATGCAAGTTTGTATCCCACCGCTGATCCACCAATGTGAGAAAGTGGCTCTGTATTACTGTTCCCGAGTAGGTACAGTGTGTACAGAGTCCACAGTCCCCAGAGGTTTGGCAGAGGTTAAAGTTATATAGAACCTTACTCTCTAAAGTGGTAGCTTGGTCGAGCAGTAAGGCAGTATCAGAGGACAGTGTAAAGCTCTTGATGTACACACTCAGACAGCAAATGGTCTCACACACTCAAGAACTGAACTCTAGGCCAATTGATTTGTATACAAAAATATAGTGTTGTTTTATTTCTAGAACCAAGCAAGTCTGGTACATGTAAGCATATAAATACTTTGCGGTAGTAATTGATTTGTTTGAACACAGTTCAGAATTGCATTATAACTGGTACTGGTTTTGAATACAGGTTTAAGAAAGTAGTTTGCAACACATTGCAGGTATAGTACATTCAATTGAACTGGCTTTTTAAGTAAAATGCAGTTAATTACTTTTCAGATTACTTTTCTAACCACAGGACTGGATCCTAGATTCAGCCCTGGGACATTTCCTGAAAACAGGTGAGTAAATGTGTTTTGGTTAAAGGTATGATTTTTAACCCCTTCGGTGCTCATGACGGAACGGTTCCGTCATGAGCGTCGGTTGAGCTGTGCTCATGACGGAACCGTTCCGTCATGACCACGCCCGCGCAAGAAACGGTCAGCACCGCGGCGGAATTCGCGCCGCATGGAAGAGGTTAAGGAATATTATTGTATTTCAAAAGTTGACACAAACTTTTTCACATAGAATCACCAATGTTATCCTATTGGAGGAAATTCATTTAGCAGGTAAGTTAGGTTATAATTACTTTTTCTTACTCAGTGCTGAATCCTGGATTCATCACTGGGACATTTCCTGAAAACAGTTGAGAAATGCGGTTTGGTTAATCGGCTGATTTTTAAGGAATATTTGCAGTTTTCAAAAGTCGACACAAAAACTTTTTGACAGAAAAAGTGTCAATGTTATCCTATGAGGAAAAATGAGTTATCAGTTTCAAGGTAAGTAATCTGCCTTTTGAGATAGGGTTCTGGGGTTAGACTCAGGGGTCTCCCAGGGTCAGTGATGCACTGTTGTTGCACCTTCAGCGGCACTCGGGCGGACGGGTGCAGAGTGTTGAGGCCCAATGTTATCCTATGGGGGATAGGGGGACTCCGGTTGGTGGCTGCTGGCAAGCAGGCCAGAGGGTTGTGGAAGCAAAGTTTCTATGGTTAAGCTCAGGGCACGTTGGGGACCAAGTTAGCGCCAAAGGGGCACCCTCAGAGGCGCTCGGGCAGACGGGTGCAGTTTTGAAGTCGGGTTCCCTGTTGAATTCAATAGAGATTCTCCGGGACAAACAAACACTGCAGACTCGGGGACGAAGATCTTTCAGGAGTGACCACCACTTCGAGGGGTAAGTTGGGATGTAGAGGGATGGTTAGGCACCACTGGGTTGGGCATACAAGGCCGTGGGGCGACAGGTGCAGGGGTGCCTTTGGACGTCGGATTTTCTTACCCGCTCTGGTCGCGGTAGGGGCGGTCTCCTGGATGGAGGCTGCAGGCGTCCTCTGGAGGCTTGAGGCAGGTCAGGGGTCACCGGATCTCGGGTCAGAATCGCCAGGGGGACCTCCTCGTGGTGTTTGTTCACTCAAACACAGGCCGGGCTCGGCACCAGAAGCTGCAGTTCAAACACGTCTGGTGTTCACTGGATAAACAGCTTGGAAAGAGAATGCAGGCAGGTCCTCTGGGGTTTTTGAGGTTGCTGGCCGCTGGACACGCCAGGGTTTTGCTGGAGCAAGTTCGGGGGGAGACAGGCCTGTAGGACTTGGGCCAAGTCAGTGGGCGTCGTCCTCTTGTTAGCTCTGCACGGCTTCTCGACCTTTTTCTTCTTTTCTTGTGGTTGCTGGATCTGAGGAAGGAAGGTTCAGGGTGCCCCTAAATGGAATATGCTACTTACCAGTATGCATCTGTTCTTGGCATGTAGAGCTGCAGATCTACACACTGTGCATAGATCGCTATCTGGTTTGCACTTGTTTTTGTCTTGGAAAGTCTTTGGAAGTCACGAGGTATGTGACTCCTCCTTTGGATGATAGTGCGCATGGGCATCGGCTCCATCCTCAGATTGTTTTTCGCCATCAGGGAAATGATGGAGCTTAGTAAGAAAAAGGAAAGATGCCCATGTATGCTGTATCTAATTAAGATAATACTGGAACAGATAAAGGTAGGCGGGTGGGCGTGTGTAGATCTGCAGCTCTACATGCCAAGAACAGATGCATACTGGTAAGTCGCATATTCCGTTCGAGGCATATGAGCTGCAGATTACACACTGGGCATAGATTGTATAGCAGTATACCCTCCTAGCGGCGACCACCAGTATCTGTTGCAGTAGTTTGAAATAGTGTTTTGAGTACAGCCTGGCCCACACTAGCTTGTTGTTTAGTTTGCACATCGACACAATAGTGTTTTGTGAATGTGTGCGGTGTAGACCATGTAGCTGCTCTGCAGATATCATCTAAGGGAATGTTCCCTAAAAATGCCATTTCGTGTAGAGTGGGCTTTAGGTGGAACAGATAATGTACGTTTTTCTTTGTGGTAACAAATCTGTATGCATTTGACAATCCACCTAGCTATCCCAGATTTTAATATGGGGTTGCCCTCATGTGGTGGTGAGAAAGACACGCATAGTTGTTTGGTCTTACGAAAAGGTTGTGTTCTCTCTATGTAGTACAGTAGTGCTCTTTTGACATCTAAGGTGTGAAGAGCTCTTTCGGTGACTGTTTGTGGCTGCAAGAAGAATACGGGCAGCTCCACAGATTGATTGAGGTGGAAGAGAGAAATGACTTTAGGGAGGAATTTAGGATTAGTTCGGAGAACAACCTTATTAAGATGCATATGCAGAAAGGGTTCCTGAATGATTAGTGCTTGCAGTTCACTAACTTTGTAGAGAAGTAATGGCTACTAGGAAAGCAGTTTTCCATGTTAAGAATTGTAGCTCACATTTATGTAGAGGTTCAAATGGAGGCCCCATTAGTCTTGTGAAAACGATGTTTAAATTCCACACAGGCGAAGGTGGTACTCTGGGGGGAATTATTCTCTTGAGTCCTTCCATAAAGGCCTTTATGGCAGGTACTCTGAAAAGTGAGAGATGTTGTCTATTTTGTAGATATGCTGCTATGGCAGCAAGATGCAGTCTGATAGACGTGTAGGCTAAGTTGCATCGTTGGAGGTGTAGTAAGTAGCCTATGATGTGTTGGAAAGACACATCTAGGGGATCAATGTTGTTGTTATGGCAGTATATCACAAATCTTTTCCACTTGGCTGCATATCATGCTCTAGTGGTAGGCCGTCTAGCTTTTTTGATGACGTTCATACAGTCAGGAGGAAGGTTAAGGTAACCGAATTCTAGGACTTCAGGAGCCAGATCGCTAGGTTGAGCTGAGCTGGGTCTGGGTGTTGGATCTCTCCATGGTTCTGGGTTAAGAGGCGTGGAGAGAGGTGTAATTTTTGGTGCGGAACTACGGAGAGTTCCAGCAGTGTGGTGTACCATGGTTGTCTGGCCCAAGTTGGAGCAACTAGGATGAGTGTTAAGGAGTGTTGCTGTAGTTTGCGCACTACTAGTGGAATGAGTGTGAGAGGCGGAAAAGCGTACGCAAATCTGCCTGACCAGTTCATCCATATCGCATTGCCTTTGAACGATGGGTGAGGGTACCTGGCGACGAAGTTTGGGCATTTGGCGTTTTCTTGGGTGGCAAAGAGGTCTATCTGTGGTTGCCCCCACATCTGAAAAAACGGTTGAAGAACTTGTGGATGAAGTTCCCACTCGTGGATTTGTTGTGTTTGACGGCTCAACAGATCGGCTATTGTGTTTTGGACTCTTGGAACATTTTGGGCTAGGAGAAAGATTTTCTGAGGTATAACCCACCTCCATATGCTCTGTGCGAGCTGAGAGAGCTGCAGAGAGTGTGTCTCACCTTGTTTTTGGATATAATACATGGCTGTCATATTGTCGGTGCGTACTAAGACAGTCTTGCCTGATATTTGTTTTTGAAATGCTTTTAAGGCTCGGAATATGGCTAGTAACTCCAGGTGGTTGATGTGGAGTAACTTTTGTTGTGGTGTCCACCTGCCCTGCATGGTGTGATGTAGTAGGTGAGCTCCCCAGCCGGAGAGCGATGCGTCCGCTGTCATGACTATTTGAGGAACTGGCTCGAGGAACGGTCGCCCTTTTGAAAGGTTCTTGGTGTTCCACCACTGAAGAGGGCAATGGGTACAACCGTCTACCAACACCAGATCTGTTAGCTGACCTTGAGCCTGGTTCCATTGGCGTGCTAAGTACTCTTGGAGAGGACGCATCTGGAGTCTTGCATGAGGCACTATGAATATGCAAGAGGCCATCATCCCTATGAGTTGCATGAACACTCAAGCTGGAAGAGAGTGTTGCGGTTGGAATCTGGTGAGAAAAGCTTGCATGCTCGCTATCCTGGCGGGACTAGGATGGGCTAGCGCCCTTGAGGTGTCTATTGTGGCACCGAGGTATTGTTGTGTGTGGGACGGTTGCAGCTGAGACTTGGCGTGGTTTATTGTGAACCCCAGGTCGTGAAGTTGTTGAATAGTGGCGTGAGTGTGTTGTACACACTGATTGTATGAGCCAGTCGTCTAGATATGGGAAGACATGGATGTGTTGTTGTCTTAGGTGTGCTGCCACCACTGCTAGACACTTGGTAAACACTCTTGGTGCTTTGGTGACTCCAAATGGGAGTACTTTGAATTGATAGTGCTGACCGTCCACTACGAATCTGAGGTATTTTCTGTGAGCGCTGTGAATGGGAATGTGGAAATAGGTGTCCTTGATGTGAGAAAGTGCCATCTTTCTTGCATGGTATGCCCCCACTTTTTGCTAAATTGCTGAATGTACTTCGATTGAGTGTACCCTGGGTTCCTGCCAATCAGGTGCCCAGGGCCTATGTTCCTTCCTTAAACCACACAAACTCCAAATTGGCAAACCCTAGCCACATGTCAGCCCCTAGTAAATGGTACCCTAGGTACCCAGGGCCTTGTGACCAGGGAAGGCCTCTAAGGGCTGCAGCACTCATTGTGCCACCCTCAGAGGCCCTGTACCCTTACACACACACACTGCCCTTGCAGGCTGAGTGTCTGGGTGCAGGACAAAACAAAGAGTCGACATGGCACACATCACTGTGTACCATGCCCATCACCTACACTGCCAAGGCATATGCCAGCCACCCCTCTAGCTGGGTGCATTACGCCTATGGTGTGGGCACAGGAGCAGGAGCCCTGTGCCCCTACAGTACCCGGGTCCATTCCTGGGCACTGTAAGTGCAGTGCTGTCATTTAAGGATACATGGTGCTGAGAGCTTGTCAAACACGAGCTCCACAGCACCATACTGGCAACACTGAAGCCTGGGAAGTTTGGTATCAAACTTCTCAGCACATTGAACCCACACTGATGCCAGTGTGGGATTTAATGTACTAAGCACCCCAGAGGGCATCTTAGAAGATGCCCCCTTACAGCTAACTTGCAATCCACGTCTGCTCTGAGGCTGCCCAGGCTGCCACACAACAGACACGTTGCTGGACCCCTGGGTGGGAGAGCCCCTGCTCTCCCGGGCCTGCAACAATGCACATCCTGGGTGAGGTGAGAAATCTCCTCCCCCAGGATGAGCAAAGGGAAGCTTCAAAGGCATGCCGCCAGTTGGAGTTTCCCCAGGCCACTGCAACCCCCCACTCTGGCGGGAAGCTTGGCCGGAAACCCCATACAAGGACAGGGGATGTGCCAGCCTGCCCACCCCACCCCTCAGGTGGGGGAGGCGAGGTGAAGCACATCTCCGGGCTCTCGCCATCTTGAAGATGGGAGGCCCTACCCTATCAGGATTAGGCTACTGCCCCCCTCCCACAGGAGAGAGGCAGGATAGGGGGTGTACCCACCCCAGGACAAGGACCCATTGGTCCCTGGCCTTCACCTACCTGTAACGCCCCTAAATCTAGTATTTAGGGGCCCCCTGAACCTTCCTTCCCCAGATTCCAGATAGAAAAACGACAAGAAGAGCAAGAAGAACAAAGACCTGCCCTGCAGCTGCTAAAAAGAGAAGAAGACACCAACTGCTTTGGCCCCAGCCCTACCGGCCTGTCGACTCTCGAACCTGCACCAGCGCGGCATCCCACGTGGCCAGCAACCTCACCAACCCCGGAGGACCTGGCTACCCTTTAGCTCTAAGCCCCTGGGACTCCCACGAGTAGAGGCTCTACTCAAGAAACCTACTTGCTATCCCTGGCACCAGCCCGGGACCGCGGACCCAACACACTCTGCACCAGCCAAGCCTGGCCAGTGCCGGAGTGGACAAAGACCCTGAGGACGACCCCACGGCGACTGTGACCCCGAGTCCGGCACCCAAGGACCCCCCTCGACATCCCGGAAGAAGCCTGCAGCCTCAGAACCAAGTGCCACCCCAACCGCGATCAACCAGAGGGTAAGATTCCCGACGTCAAAAGGCACCCCTGCACCCGGCGCCCTGCGACCCCCTGTGCCCAATCCCGGGGTACCCACCTAACCTACAACTACCCAACTTACCTCTCGAAGTGGTGGTGGCACCTGAAACATCCTCGTCCCCGAGCCTGCAGCCTCTTTCCAAACCGGAACATTCCCATTGATTTCCATTGAGCGCCCTAAGGCTCAAAAGCACCCTGCACCCAGCCGCCCGAGTGGCCCTGGCAGTGCCCTCTCTACTCTAACCTACTTCCCCACTTGCCCTGAGTAAGTGACCAGGAGCCCAGCTCCCACAGCCGCGTGGCTTGCCAGACAGCAGCCACCAACCAAGGCCCCCCTATCCCTCATAGGATAACATTGGGCCCAACTCTCTCTGCACCCGGCCGTCCTGAAACCGCTGAGGGTGAACCAACTGTGCTTACCTGACACTGGGGGACCCCTGAGTCCATGCCCGGAATTTCAACATTACCAGTCGAGTACTTACCCTTAAACCGCTAACTTCATTTTCCTCATAGGGTAACATTGACTGGCTTTTTCTTCAAAAATCTTCTAAGTGTGAACTTTTCAAAACTGCAAAAATTCACCAAAAATCAGCCAAGTGACAAAAACGAATTTACTCACCTGCTCCTAGGTGAGCTCCCAGTGCTGGATCTTGGTGCCCAGCCCTGACTCTGAAAAGTGTTCACAACTATACTTACTTCTAACTCATTTTTCTCCCATAGGAAACCATTGTCTGCTTTTCTGTGAAATTTCTTCTAAGTGTCTACTTTTGCAAATTTGAAATATTCTTTTAAAATCGTACCATTTCTGCAAACGAAATTACTTACCTGCTTTTGATAAGGACCCCAGTCCTGGGTCTAGGCACCCAGTCCTGGATTACTAAAGTAACGATAAAGTACTCTACCTGCAATTTGAATTTCTTGCCATAGAGATCCATTGAATGTTTTCTGTGAAATATTTTCTAAGTGCTAACTTTTGAAATAGCTAAATATTATCTAAAAATCCTCACAGTTATTAAGTCGACTTTCCTCACTTGATTCTGAATACTGACCCCAGGCTGGTTCTAGGATCCAGACCTGGAATTCCAAAAGTAATCTGAAAAGTAATTTATTACAAATAACCTGAATTTACCATTGAGCTCAATGCATTGTTATGTTTAGGAAATAGGATTGTTTATTACAACCAACTGTGACTGTTTTACAAATTTATTGCTTGAAACAAAAGTATTTATATTCAACCTCTCATTCTGAGAAAGTATATTTTTATCCCCTTGTGGTTCTAAAAATAAAACAAGCATATATTTTATATATACAAATCATTGGCCTAGAGTTCAGTTATTGAGTGTGTGAAACCATTTGCTGACTGAGTGTGTACAATAAATGCTTTACACTGTCCTCTGGTACTGCCTTACTGCTCGACCAAGCTACCACTTTTGAGAGTAAGGTCATACCTAACTTTGACCTCTATCAGCCTCTGGGGGATTGTGGACTCTGTACACCCTGTACCTATTAGGGAACAGTATATACAGAGCCACTTTCTCACATTGGTGGATCAGCGGTGGGATACAAACTTGCATTTGTTGGACTACTTGGTTACCATCTGATCACACGACAGAACTCTTAAAAATTGCCTTTAGAATTCTGATTGGTTTTTCCAAAATTACTAAAAGTCTTGCTAGGGCCTTGCTTAAGTCCCATTAGAATTTTAGAAAAATAAAAGTCACTATAGTCAGGGTAGAGGGTTAGAACTGTCAGGTTAGAATGTCTCAAACAAACCCAGCTATTAGTGATAATAATAACATGGACCTGGTGGAGGAGCTCGACCTCACACCTTACTTACACTTGTCTTTCAAGGAATTGAGGTCCTTATGTAAACTCAAAAATTTACAAATGGGTCAGCATCCATCCAAACAAGGGCTCCAGGAGCTCCTGGCTGAGTATGCTAAAGACCACCCATCTGAACATGGTGATGGCCAGTCAGATGAGGAAAGGGAAACAGGGGAGGAGGACAGCAACCTCCCCATACTATTCCCTAGGGAGGAGATGGCACCCATACCCTCCAACTCAAGACATAGCATCTGGGCACCTAGAGACCACACAGGTGGCTCTGGTCCCAGAGACAACACTGGGGGACCCCCCAGTGAAGAGGACAGCCTTGTGAGGCTGGCCAAAAGAATAGATCTAGAGTCCAGGCTGCTGGCTCTAGAAAAGGAAAGGAGAGAGATGGGTTTAGCACCCATCAATGGTGGCAGCAATAATAAAAACAAGGATAGGGAGGAAACTTCTGACCTTAAAATCCCCAAAGGGATTGTCCCTAAATTTGAGGAAGGTGATGATATCACCAAATGGTTCACAGCCTTTGAGAGGGCTTGTGATATCAGGAAAGTAAAGAAACCTCTCTGGGGGGCACTCCTGTGGGAACTGTTCTCTGGTAACTGCAGGGACAGGCTTCTGACCCTCTCTGGGCCAGAAGCAGGATCCTATGACCTCATGAAGAAAGCTCTGATTGAGGGATTTGGATTCACCACTGAGGAGTATAGAATTAGGTTCAGGGGGGCTCACAAAACCCAGACCCAGTCCTGGATTGATTTTGTAGATTTCTCAGTGAAGACACTGGATGGTTGGTTAGCTGGACATGGTGTGCAGGATTTTACTGGATTGTACAATTTATTCATGAAGGAACATATTTTGAGTAACTGCACAAATGAAAAGTTGCATCAGCATTTGGTAGACCTAGGTCTAATTTCTCCCCAAGAATTGGGAAAGAAGGCGGACCACTGGGTCAAGACTAGGGTGACCAAGACAACCACTGGGGGTGACCAAAAGAAGGTGGTCACAAAACCTCCCCAGGGGAAAGGTGGTGAGAATCCCCAAGATAAAAAGTCTGAGTCTTCCAAAGGGCCCCAAAAACCTGTTCAGGTGGGTGGGACCCAAACTACTCCCTATGTGCCCCAACCATATAGGGGGAAGAACTTTGATCCCTTAAAGGCCTTTTGTAATACCTGTAAGAAGCAGGGACACCTAACTGTATCTTGCCCCCAAAACAAAGCCCCTAAGGCACCCAGTACAGCCACTCCTGGGGCAGCAAGTATACAAATGGGATCAGAGGTGTACCCTGAGCAAATCTGGGAACACACTGAAGCAAGTTTAGTCTCCTTGGGAGAAGTGGAGTTTGCCACTGTGGCTGTGTGGCCCCCCAACTTGAAGAAATACTTACAGTACCCCTGGGTGAATGGAACTAGGGTAGAAGCTCTGAGGGATACAGGTGCCAGTGTCACTATGGTGAAAGACACACTGGTTTCCCCTGAGCAATACTTGATTGGGAAGTCTTACCCAGTCACCAACGCTGACAGTGTCACCACTAGTCATCCCATGGCCATGGTAACATTAGGCTGGGGGGGGGTTACTGGCCTGAAACAGGTAGTGGTCTCTCCAAAGTTGCCAGCTGCATGTCTGCTTGGAAATGATCTGGAAACCTCAGCCTGGGCTGAGGTTGAGTTAAAGGCCCATGCAGCCATGCTGGGCATCCCTGAATTGGTGTGTGTGCAAACCAGAGCACAGAGCAAGAGGAAGGGTGAAAAAGTAGGTTTGGAGCCTGGAATAATGGCCCAACCAACCAAGAGGAAGGACAAGAAGACTGGGGGACCAGCTTCTGTACAGCCCAACACTCAGAACCCCTCTCCCCCTGGAGAGGATGTAGATACCTCTGAGGGAACTGAGTCCATGGAGCTTGACCCTTACCAGGTTGAACTCTTGGGCCCAGGGGGACCCTCTAGGGAAGAGCTGTGCCAGGGTCAGCGAGACTGTCCCACTCTTGAAAGCCTGAGACAACAAGCTGCTTCAGAAGCCAGGGGAGATGTCAGTGGTACCCACAGAGCTTATTGGGAAGAGGGATTACTGTATGCTGAGGCAAGAGACCCCACTCCTGGAGCCACCAGGAGGGTGGTAGTGCCACAGAAGTACAGAGAGTTCCTCCTAACTTTGGCTCATGACATCCCCCTAGCTGGACATCTGGGGCAATCCAAAACTTGGGAAAGGTTAGTGAGTCACTTTTACTGGCCCCAGATGCACCAAAAGGTGAAGGAGTTTGTCAGCTCCTGTGTTACCTGTCAGGCCAGTGGCAAGACAGGTGGCCACCCAAAGGCCCCCCTCATTCCACTACCAGTGGTGGGGGTCCCCTTTGAAAGGGTAGGCGTGGACATTGTGGGTCCACTCGAACCTCCCACAGCCTCAGGGAACAAATTCATTCTAGTAGTAGTGGATCATGCTACTAGGTACCCTGAAGCAATTCCACTTAGGACTACTACAGCTCCTGCAGTAGCCAAGGCCCTCCTGGGTGTCTTCACCAGGGTGGGTTTTCCTAAGGAGGTGGTTTCAGACAGAGGTTCCAACTTCATGTCTGCTTACCTAACACACATGTGGAAAGAGTGTGGAGTGCAGTACAAGTTTACTACACCCTACCACCCACAAACCAATGGCCTTGTTGAGAGGTTCAACAAGACATTGAAAGGTATGATCATGGGACTCCCTGAGAAACTCAAAAGGAGGTGGGATGTCCTATTACCATGCTTGCTTTTCGCCTACAGGGAAGTGCCACAGAAGGGAGTAGGTTTCTCACCCTTTGAACTTCTGTTTGGTCATCCTGTAAGGGGACCACTGTGTCTTGTAAAGGAGGGCTGGGAGAGGCCTCTTCAAGAACCCAAACAGGACATAGTGGACTATGTGCTTGGCCTAAGGTCCAGAATGGCTGAGTATATGGAAAAAGCATCCAAGAACCTTGAGGCCAGCCAGGAGCTCCAGAAGCACTGGTATGACCAAAAAGCTGCACTGGTTGAATTTCAACCAGGGCAACAGGTGTGGGTTTTGGAGCCAGTGGCACCAAGGGCTCTCCAAGACAAATGGAGTGGCCCTTACCCTATCCTAGAGAGAAAGAGTGAGGTCACCTATCTAGTTGACCTGGGCACTAGCAGGACACCCAAAAGGGTCATTCATGTGAACCGCCTTAAACTCTACAATGATAGGGCTGACATCACCATGCTGATGGTGACTGATGAAGAACAGGAAGCAGAGAGTGAGCCACTCCCTGACCTCCTATCCTACAGCCCAAAAGATGGGTCAGTAGATGGTGTGATTTTCTCAGACACCCTCTCTGCCCAACAGCAGACTGACTGCAAGCAAGTCTTGCAACAATATGCTAGCCTCTTTTCCCTGACCCCTGGTCTGACAAGCTGGTGTACCCATGATGTGGACACTGGTGACAGTGCACCTGTCAAGAACAAAATCTATCGACAGTCAGATCAAGTCAAGGAAAGCATCAAAGCTGAGGTCAGCAAGATGCTGGAGTTAGGGGTCATTGAGCCTTCAGAGAGCCCCTGGGCTAGCCCAGTGGTTCTGGTCCCCAAACCTCATCAACAGGGTGAAAAGAGAGAGATGAGGTTCTGTGTGGACTATAGAGGGCTCAACTCTGTCACCAAGACAGATGCTCACCCTATCCCAAGAGCAGATGAACTGATAGACAAATTGGGGGCTGCCAAATTTCTCAGTACCTTTGACTTAACTGCAGGGTACTGGCAGATTGGCATGGCCCCAGGAGCAAAAGAAAAGACAGCATTCTCCACCCCTGATGGGCATTATCAGTTTACTGTGATGCCCTTTGGGTTAAAGAATGCCCCTGCCACCTTCCAGAGGTTGGTGAACCATGTCCTGGCTGGGTTGGAGTCCTTTAGTGCAGCTTATCTTGATGATATTGCTGTCTTTAGCTCCACCTGGCAGGATCACCTGATCCACCTTGGGAAGGTTTTAGAGGCTCTGCAGAGTGCAGGTCTCACTATCAAGGCATCCAAATGCCAGATAGGGCAGGGCACTGTGGTGTACTTGGGCCACCTTGTAGGTGGAGGCCAGGTACAGCCCTTACAACCCAAAATCCAGGCCATCATGGACTGGATAGCTCCAACAACCCAGACCCAAGTCAGGGCATTCCTTGGCTTGACTGGGTACTACAGGAGGTTTGTGAAGGGGTATGGGTCCATTGTGACCCCCCTCACAGAACTCACCTCCAAGAAAATGCCCAAGAAAGTTAACTGGACAGTTAGTTGTCAAAAGGCTTTTGACACCCTAAAAGAAGCAATGTGCTCAGCACCAATTCTAAAAGCTCCAGATTATGCCAAGCAGTTCATAGTGCAGACTGATGCCTCTGAGCTAGGGATAGGAGCGGTCCTATCCCAGACCAATGATGAAGGCCAAGACCAACCTGTTGCTTTTATAAGCAGAAGACTACTCCCTAGAGAGCAGCGTTGGAGTGCCATTGAGAGGGAGGCCTTTGCTGTGGTTTGGTCCCTGAAAAAGCTGAGGCCATACTTGTTTGGCACTCACTTCCTAGTTCAAACTGACCACAGACCTCTCAGATGGCTAATGCAGATGAAAGGGGAAAATCCAAAACTACTGAGGTGGTCCATCTCCCTACAGGGAATGGACTTTGAAGTGGAACACAGACCAGGGACTGCCCATGCCAATGCAGATGGACTTTCCAGGTTCTTCCACTTAGACAATGAAGACTCCATAGGACAAGGTTAGTCTCATCACCTTTCGTTTGGGGGGGGGTTGTGTGAGAAAGTGCCATCTTTCTTGCATGGTATGCCCCCACTTTTTGCTAAATTGCTGAATGTACTTCGATTGAGTGTACCCTGGGTTCCTGCCAATCAGGTGCCCAGGGCCTATGTTCCTTCCTTAAACCACACAAACTCCAAATTGGCAAACCCTAGCCACATGTCAGCCCCTAGTAAATGGTACCCTAGGTACCCAGGGCCTTGTGACCAGGGAAGGCCTCTAAGGGCTGCAGCACTCATTGTGCCACCCTCAGAGGCCCTGTACCCTTACACACACACACTGCCCTTGCAGGCTGAGTGTCTGGGTGCAGGACAAAACAAAGAGTCGACATGGCACACATCACTGTGTACCATGCCCATCACCTACACTGCCAAGGCATATGCCAGCCACCCCTCTAGCTGGGTGCATTACGCCTATGGTGTGGGCACAGGAGCAGGAGCCCTGTGCCCCTACAGTACCCGGGTCCATTCCTGGGCACTGTAAGTGCAGTGCTGTCATTTAAGGATACATGGTGCTGAGAGCTTGTCAAACACGAGCTCCACAGCACCATACTGGCAACACTGAAGCCTGGGAAGTTTGGTATCAAACTTCTCAGCACATTGAACCCACACTGATGCCAGTGTGGGATTTAATGTACTAAGCACCCCAGAGGGCATCTTAGAAGATGCCCCCTTACAGCTAACTTGCAATCCACGTCTGCTCTGAGGCTGCCCAGGCTGCCACACAACAGACACGTTGCTGGACCCCTGGGTGGGAGAGCCCCTGCTCTCCCGGGCCTGCAACAATGCACATCCTGGGTGAGGTGAGAAATCTCCTCCCCCAGGATGAGCAAAGGGAAGCTTCAAAGGCATGCCGCCAGTTGGAGTTTCCCCAGGCCACTGCAACCCCCCACTCTGGCGGGAAGCTTGGCCGGAAACCCCATACAAGGACAGGGGATGTGCCAGCCTGCCCACCCCACCCCTCAGGTGGGGGAGGCGAGGTGAAGCACATCTCCGGGCTCTCGCCATCTTGAAGATGGGAGGCCCTACCCTATCAGGATTAGGCTACTGCCCCCCTCCCACAGGAGAGAGGCAGGATAGGGGGTGTACCCACCCCAGGACAAGGACCCATTGGTCCCTGGCCTTCACCTACCTGTAACGCCCCTAAATCTAGTATTTAGGGGCCCCCTGAACCTTCCTTCCCCAGATTCCAGATAGAAAAACGACAAGAAGAGCAAGAAGAACAAAGACCTGCCCTGCAGCTGCTAAAAAGAGAAGAAGACACCAACTGCTTTGGCCCCAGCCCTACCGGCCTGTCGACTCTCGAACCTGCACCAGCGCGGCATCCCACGTGGCCAGCAACCTCACCAACCCCGGAGGACCTGGCTACCCTTTAGCTCTAAGCCCCTGGGACTCCCACGAGTAGAGGCTCTACTCAAGAAACCTACTTGCTATCCCTGGCACCAGCCCGGGACCGCGGACCCAACACACTCTGCACCAGCCAAGCCTGGCCAGTGCCGGAGTGGACAAAGACCCTGAGGACGACCCCACGGCGACTGTGACCCCGAGTCCGGCACCCAAGGACCCCCCTCGACATCCCGGAAGAAGCCTGCAGCCTCAGAACCAAGTGCCACCCCAACCGCGATCAACCAGAGGGTAAGATTCCCGACGTCAAAAGGCACCCCTGCACCCGGCGCCCTGCGACCCCCTGTGCCCAATCCCGGGGTACCCACCTAACCTACAACTACCCAACTTACCTCTCGAAGTGGTGGTGGCACCTGAAACATCCTCGTCCCCGAGCCTGCAGCCTCTTTCCAAACCGGAACATTCCCATTGATTTCCATTGAGCGCCCTAAGGCTCAAAAGCACCCTGCACCCAGCCGCCCGAGTGGCCCTGGCAGTGCCCTCTCTACTCTAACCTACTTCCCCACTTGCCCTGAGTAAGTGACCAGGAGCCCAGCTCCCACAGCCGCGTGGCTTGCCAGACAGCAGCCACCAACCAAGGCCCCCCTATCCCTCATAGGATAACATTGGGCCCAACTCTCTCTGCACCCGGCCGTCCTGAAACCGCTGAGGGTGAACCAACTGTGCTTACCTGACACTGGGGGACCCCTGAGTCCATGCCCGGAATTTCAACATTACCAGTCGAGTACTTACCCTTAAACCGCTAACTTCATTTTCCTCATAGGGTAACATTGACTGGCTTTTTCTTCAAAAATCTTCTAAGTGTGAACTTTTCAAAACTGCAAAAATTCACCAAAAATCAGCCAAGTGACAAAAACGAATTTACTCACCTGCTCCTAGGTGAGCTCCCAGTGCTGGATCTTGGTGCCCAGCCCTGACTCTGAAAAGTGTTCACAACTATACTTACTTCTAACTCATTTTTCTCCCATAGGAAACCATTGTCTGCTTTTCTGTGAAATTTCTTCTAAGTGTCTACTTTTGCAAATTTGAAATATTCTTTTAAAATCGTACCATTTCTGCAAACGAAATTACTTACCTGCTTTTGATAAGGACCCCAGTCCTGGGTCTAGGCACCCAGTCCTGGATTACTAAAGTAACGATAAAGTACTCTACCTGCAATTTGAATTTCTTGCCATAGAGATCCATTGAATGTTTTCTGTGAAATATTTTCTAAGTGCTAACTTTTGAAATAGCTAAATATTATCTAAAAATCCTCACAGTTATTAAGTCGACTTTCCTCACTTGATTCTGAATACTGACCCCAGGCTGGTTCTAGGATCCAGACCTGGAATTCCAAAAGTAATCTGAAAAGTAATTTATTACAAATAACCTGAATTTACCATTGAGCTCAATGCATTGTTATGTTTAGGAAATAGGATTGTTTATTACAACCAACTGTGACTGTTTTACAAATTTATTGCTTGAAACAAAAGTATTTATATTCAACCTCTCATTCTGAGAAAGTATATTTTTATCCCCTTGTGGTTCTAAAAATAAAACAAGCATATATTTTATATATACAAATCATTGGCCTAGAGTTCAGTTATTGAGTGTGTGAAACCATTTGCTGACTGAGTGTGTACAATAAATGCTTTACACTGTCCTCTGGTACTGCCTTACTGCTCGACCAAGCTACCACTTTTGAGAGTAAGGTCATACCTAACTTTGACCTCTATCAGCCTCTGGGGGATTGTGGACTCTGTACACCCTGTACCTATTAGGGAACAGTATATACAGAGCCACTTTCTCACACTTGAGGTCTAGAGTAGTAAGGAAGTCGCCCTGGGAAAGTAGAGGGAGGACCTGCTGAAGCGTGACCATGTGGAAGTGGTCTGAGTGTATGTAGAGGTTTAGGGGTCTGAGGTCTAAAATAGGCCTTAGAGATCCGTCCTTCTTTAGTATGAGAAAATAAAGGGAGTAAACTCCCTTGTTTTGTTGGTGCAGGGGAACTGTTTCTATTGCACTTTTTTGTAGGAGGGAGATTACCTCCTGCTTTAATAGTAACAGATGTTCTTGTGACATTGGACGGTGTTTGGCTGGTATGGTTGGGGGGGTAGATGTTAGTTCGAGACAGAAGCCTGATTGAATTATTTTGTGGACCCACCTGTCCGAAGTGATGTTTACCCAGGCAGGGAGAAATTGGTGGAGTCTTCTCCTGACTGGAGTGGAATGGTCTGGGGGAAGTGGAGGGAAGTCATGGGGTGGGGGTGGAGGCAGAGCGAGAGTTGTTGTTCTTGTCTCTGCCTTTGCTGTTGTTGCCCCTGTAACCACCCCTTTGGTAACCTCTAGTAAAGGTGGATTGGGTGGGAGCCTTGTAAGAGGTAGAAGGGCTATCCGAGGAGTAGCCTCTATGGGTACTTCTGAAGGATGAGCGGCGAAAGGACCGTCTGGGAGCTTGCGATTGCAAGGCTCCCATAGATTTGGCGGTGTCTGTATCCTTTTTCATTTTCTCCAGGGACACGTCTACATTAGGGCCAAATAGGTGTTGCTCATCAAAAGGCTGATTGAGTATAGAACTCTGGACTTCGGGTTTAAAACCTGATATGCGTAACCAGGCATGCCTGCGCAAAAGGACACTGGTGTTTATTGCCCTTGAGGCGGTATCTGCTACATCTAGGGCACACCGGATGGAGGTGTTAGTGATGGTTTTACCCTCCTGGATGAGTTCATTGGCGCTGTTTTTATATTTGTCAGGGAGGTGCTGCATTATGGAATCATAATGTGCCCTGTCATACCAGGCCAGCAGTGCTTGGGTATTAGCAATGCACCAAATGTTTGCTGCCTGTGACGCTGTGCGTTTGCCAGAGGCGACTAGGAGTTTTGATTCCTTATCTGGTGGTGGTGCGTCACCTTATGTTTGGGAATTTGCTCTCTTCCTTGCATTAGAGATTACTAAGGAGTCTAGTGGTGCGGGGCCTTTAATGTATACTGGGTCAGTAGGAGCAGCTTTATACTTCTTTTCTATTCTCGGGTTGATGACTCGAGCTCTAACTGTGCCTTTAAGATCTCTGGTGCGTGCTTAATGACCCCTTTAAGCATGGGCAGAGTGGAGGTGGACCTTTGTGTGGTATCGAAGGTGTCCATAAGAAAATCCTCCTCTACTGGGTCTGTATGCAGGGCAACCCCGTGGTATTGGGCAGCTCTGTGAAGGAGCTGGTTAAATCCGATATTGTCCTCTGGAGGGGAAGGCCTGGAGGGATAAATATCATCCTGTGGGGTGTAAGGGACGTCTGGGACACTGTAATCATCCCAGGGGTCAGGGGAGCCAGTAGGGGTAGGGTCCCCAAGGGGTTGATCGTCCGCACCCCCCATGCATCATCTGAGGTGTTGTCATCATCTAGTGGGGTAGTTGATGGTGTGGGAGAGTGGTGTGGTGGGGGAGGAAGAGGAGAAGGGATCGTTAATGGAGAGGTAGCAAAGTCTCTCTTCTTTAGTGGCGGTGCAGGCGCAGGCGTTTGCTAAGCATTAAATGACCAGTCTTAGGATCTTTTATTAGAGTCTATTGGGTAGGATCTAGACGAAACAGTTCATCTGTGGGAGACAGATCCTTCGGAGTCGAGGGCTTCGGTTGGCGTAAGTTTTTTCGGCGTCGACTCGGTAGCGGTTCTAGGTTTGGAACCGTGTAGTTTTGAAGTGTCTTTGTCAGATGGAACCGGTTGCTGTTTTTTCGGTTCCAAGGTCTTTGGCTTGGAAGAATCAGGGCCTTTTGGTGGGCGTTTTTTAGTCAGCTCCGAGGGTGTTGTTGGTGCCGAGGAACCCGTGCTAGCCTTCGACGCCGAGTGCTTTGATGTTGAAGCAGCGGTCGGCGTGGATGAGGACGAGGACGTCTTCTTCTTTGGTGCCTGAGGTTCTTTTTCGGTACCGAGGGTAGGCTGACTCAAGCCCGAGTCGCCTAAAGACTTAATAGGCTTCTTTACCGGGCCCGCAGGTGGGGCATGGAAAGCAGTGTCTCGGTGTGCACCTGGCCCGAAGGTGGAGGTGGTACCGAAGCCTTTTTTGACAGTGTCGAGGGGGGGTGTGGGTTGGGGTCGACGTCTGTACTCACGGCCCTTTGAGCTGGAGTGATGTCTTCAACGTCGGAATCATCTGCTTCGGAGGCGCTGCTGATGGCTTCTTCGACCCGACCCTGCTCCGGAACATCGACGCCCTCTTGAAAGATGTCATCTGGGATCGAAGATGACGAGCGCGCCATTGTTCTTTGAGCTTATCGGTCCCGGATCGTCTTCTTGGAGCGGAAGGAGGCGCAAACTGGACAGTCTCTGGCCTCGTGCTCTGGTGAGAGGCAGAGGTTGCACACCTCATGTAGGTCGGTGTGGGGAAACTTAGACCCACACCGAGGACACTTTTTGAATGGCGTCCTTTCCATGAGCCGGAGATAAGGCCCAGGTAGGCCCGAAGGCCTTCGTCGACGACCGGAATCGAAGACTTCGAAGTTGAAGGGTTGTGTGTGATTGGAAAACGCGATCGAAACAATACCGTTGAGAAGGTAAGGATTGCGCATCAAAAGAGAAAAACGTTAACGGTTCCAAACTGGAACGCGAGAACACATCCAAGCCCGATGGCGGAAAAAAACAATCTGAGGATGGAGCCGATGCCCATGAGCACTATCATCCAAAGGAGGAGTCACATACCTCGTGACTTCCAAAGACTTTCCAAGACAAAAACAAGTGCAAACATCCGGGCCCAACACCAGATGACGATCTATGCACAGTGTGTAATCTGCAGCTCATATGCCTCGAACACTAAATTTAGGGGCGTTACAGGTAGGTAAAGGGCAGGGACCAATGGGTCCCTCCCCTGGGGTGGATACACCCCCTATTCTGCCACTCTCCAATGGGAGGGGGGCAGGAGCCTGTCCCTGGTTGGCTGGGTCCCCCCATCCTCAAGATGGCGGGGACTCGAAGTTGTGCTTCATCTCGCCTCCCCCACCTTAGGGGTGGAGGTGGGCACACCTCTCTTCCTCACTTTGTTTTTCCCGCCGGGTCTCCCGCCCAAAGTGGGGGGTAAAACCAGTGGGGACCAGTTGCTGTGTACAGCAAGTTGTCTGGAGAAGCTCACACTTGCGGCATGCCTTTGAAGCTTCTTCTTCGTAAACCCTGCCCATCCTGGGGGAGGAGGCTTGGCACCTCGTCCAAGGATGTGCATTGTTTCAGGGCCCCGGGAGCAGCAAGCTCTTGACCCAGGGGTCCAGAAACATGTCTGGTGGTGGCAGCCTGCGCAGCCACTAAGTCAGGTCGCTGGGACTTGGTCGAGTTTCAGGGGGCATCTCTAAGATGCCCTCTGTTGTGCATCTTACATTAAATCCCACACTGGCATCAGTGTGGATTTAATGTGCTGAGAAGTTTGATACCAAACTTCCCAGTCTTCAGTGCGGTCATTATGGTGCTGTAGAGTTCGTAATGACAACCTCCCAGCACCATATACTCTTAATATCAGCACTGCACTTACAGGGCCCAGGAATGGACCTGGGCAGTGTAGGGGTACAGGGCTCACACACCTGTACCCTCACCACTGGCATAGGGCACCCAGCTAGAGGGGTGACTGATGTATGCCAGGGCAGTAGTTTGTGGGCATGGCACACAGGGATGTGTGCCATGTCGTCTCTTTGTTTTGTTCTGCACCCAGACACTCAGCCTGCAAAGGCAGTGTGTGTGTGTCAGGCTACAGGGCCTCTAAGGGTGGCACAATAAGTGCTGCAGCCCTTGGGGGCCTTCTCTGGTCACAGTGCCCTGGGTACCTATGGTACCATTTACCAGGGGCTGACATGTGGCCAGAGATGCCAATTGGGTTTAGGCTTCAATGCAGTTTTAGGAAAGGAACACAGGCCCTGGATACCTGATTGGCAGGAGCCCAGGGCACACTCAGTCAAAGTACATCAGCAATTCAGCAAAAAGTGGGGGCATACCATGGAAGAAAGAGGGCACTTTCTCACATTGGGGGAAGACGCTCCCGCTTCAGTAACCAAGCCAATAACTTCCTGGATCTTTCACTTTCCCTATGGAGCAACTGACGATACTTGTGCCTGACCAGGCAATCTAACCTGTTCCATATCTCCCCGACCCATCTCTGTGCTTGGAGGAGAGAATCACAGTCTGGTTCTGAAGTCTGCTTCCCATGTTGGAGTCTGATCAAGCTAGCCTCCGCAGTTGTCAATTCTTGTTCTAGTCGCCTCCTTGTACCCCCACTCTAGAAAGGCATTCACCGCAGGTGACCACTTTAAGCGTGTCCCATTCCACACCTCTAGAGTTTGTGGTCAGCCAATTCATGCCTAGGCAACTTGTAATGCCCTCCCCGAGTTCCTCTCAGAATATCACGTCACCCAAAGTATCTGGTCGCAAGCGCCACAGTGGGACCCTCGGTCTACGTCGCTCTGGTCCCCACTCCAACATTACCGGGGAATGATCTGACAGAAAACAGCCAAGCAGTCTGGTTTGTGATACAGCTCAGCATGCCTCCTGAGAAAGTAGGAAACGATCGAGCCTACTAGAAACCTTGCGCGCTAGTGTGTAACAAGTGTAACCTCGTTCACCCGCGTGTGTTTCACACCAAATGCCCATGCAGTGTAGCCGGCTCATCACTTCTCTTAAATCAGTCGACATGTGGGGTTTACTATGCTGTTTCGGTGGGTGCCTGTCTAGTGCGCCATCCAATACACAATTAAAATGCCCTGCCCAAATTAGTGGCATCCCAATGTAGGGGAGGAGTAGCTTTTCTATGGCACTGAAGAAGGCTCCATCAAGCTCAAGCTCACCATCCACAAGCACATATCTGCCTTCCACATCTGCCTCGTACTTCTGTACTTAAAATGGGACCTGTGGAGCTACCACCACACCCATAGCATATGTGGAATAGGTGGATGCAAATAACTGTCCTCTCCATTTCTTGTGGAGCTTCTTTATTTCTGTGTGTAATAAGTGTGTCTCTTGCATAATCGCAACAGGAGTGCCCTGCCGTCTTAAGTATGTTTGTAATCTATAGCGTGTCACAAAATAGTTTAACCCCCTCACATTCCATGTAATTATTTTATACTGCCCCATTTCTCCCAGTCTGTGTCTGCCCTGCCCAATGTATGTACAGTCAGTGTTCTGCCACCATCGCTGCCAGTAACAATTGTAAATTGAACGTTTTTGTATCAACCCACCCCCGGGTAGACACTGCATCAACAAAGCGTGCATCCCCTTGTATTCCCCAATTCTACACCCCCACCCCATCCCCTGAACTTCACAAAAATATAATCATCATCGCTCCTGCCACATAAACCAAATTGTATAATCCACGATATATATATATATTCATTCTCTCTCTCTCTCTCTCTCTCGTCTCATCGTACCTACATACATTCCATTTACAACCATCTATACTATGTCTTCTGCCGGGTCAGGGACAGTGCACTCCTCTGACTTACTACACGTCAGTCGGTTGCGCTCCCCAAACCACGGTCCCCACTTACACCCATGCATACCACTATTGTTCCAGGACACTCCCACTTTTGCACCAAATTTGCATCCAGAGAGTGGAGGATGTACAGATCTGCAGGACAATAATAGAGAAAAACTGAAATCAGAATATAGAGAAGAAAACAGCAGTACAGAAAAGAATTAGAGCGAGAGTTGGGGGGAGGGAAGTTGGCCGCCCGTCTGAGCCCAAATCAAGGGTCCTCCAGCTGTGGAGTGTACTCTACTAGATCCCCCGTGCTAGCTTTGGAGCTTGAGGCTGTTACTACTTCCACTAAGGCCTTTGCTGCCTCTCGTTTGGCTTGTTGTGTTGAACGGTCGATTCTGGGAGACCTTCGGTCTGCACTGCCAGAGTCCATACTCACTAATTCTAACGATCCGTCCCTGCATACCACCACTCATTGTGTTGATCGTGAGACTTTTCTGGAGCTTCTGTTACAGCTGTTGTTACTTCCCGTCTTGGTGACATTTGTGGACCCCCACGCCGCTCTCCCCTGGTAGATTGTCCTTTCGTCCCCATGAACCTGCAGCCAGTCCCAAGTTGCTTCCGGGGTTATAAAGAAATGGGCTAGATCCTCGTGGAGAAACTTCAGCCTCATGGGGTAGAGGAGCATGTACTGTATGTTCATGGCCCGCTGCTTCTGTTTCCCTTCACTGAAAGATGTTCTCTGCTGCTGCACCAAACGGGTGTAATTTGGGAATATACGAATTACCTGATTTCCAAAGGCTGGATCTCCTTCACGCCTAGCCGCCTTAAGGATGCAGTCCCAGTCTTGCTATCAGGGTCCTTAGCTGGGCACCCGGTGGTGGTGGTGCCATCACCACTCGGTGCATCCGCTCAATTACGAATATTGCAGAGAGTTCCGCTTTGGGAAGTACTTCCTTGATCCACCATTCCAGAAAGAGTTCTGGGTTTTTTCCATCTGCACCCTCTGGGAATCCCACAAAATGCAGGTTGCAGCTTCGGGAGTCATAGACATTGCTACAAACAAAAAAGCAGAGACATATCTCGTTCTTTCAACCATCGCAGTGCCTTCACACTCCATTATCACCATCTCTGGAGAGATGGTGGCCGGGATATTAAGCGTCGAATTTATAAAACACTCCACATCGTGCAGAAATTCCCTCAGATTTGGACAAGAGTAAAATATGTGTATAGCATCCGCTGCTTGAAGCCCACACCTAGCGCAGCGGTTGCCCTTCCGACCCCTCCACTTTGCAATTTTTGCCGGTGTATAGTATAGGTCAAACATTGCCATATAGCTTTGAGTCCATAAGCTACCAGAAACTAGAACGTAACTTGCTAGATCCAATGCCGTCCTTATATCCACCCCAGTCTTGCCAAATTTGCCCTCCCACTTAGAATTTTGTAGATCAAGATCATCCGAAAGATCAGATAGCAGATGTTGATAAATTGTCCCTATTCAAGCCCTCCTTTGAATTAATTCAAATATGGTAACCTTATCAAACATTGTGGGGGTTTCATGTTGGTGGTTATCAATAAAACTTCTAATCTGAAGGTATTTGAAAAGGTTGTGAATATTTAGATATATAAAACGTATCCCTTAAAAAGGAAAAAGGGGCCATTTGCCCTCCAGAGCCTAGATCACCTATATCCTTCAGACCCAACAGCTGCCATCTGAAGATAATCTGATTCTGAAAAATAGCAGGCAGAAGCCGGACAGCTTTAAAAGGCGTTTAGAAATTAATATTCGGAATTGACCATTTATGCCGAATTTTCCGCCAAACTGAGAACATGGCCCCAATACCTTGAACCTTGTTTTCTTGAAATAGCTTGGCTCAAGGATTCACGTCAGAATACCCTTGGCAGCCTCACCCAAGCCTATCTCATAGATAGTAGGTCTATTGGAGAGTGGAACCTCTGCCCTATCTCCCAACAGCGGTAGCCCAAAGTATTGCAACATAGCAGACCAGTAATATAATAAAAGATTTGGAACCGCCCAACCACCTCGATCTCTAGAGAGACACATCCACTTAGCTGCCCTACGTGAGCGGCGATATCCCCAAAGGAACCTATAGCAGATCCTTTCAGCCCTAATCAAGCTTACTTGTGAGAGCTCTAATGGAATAGTTCTAAATAAATACAAAAACTTTGGGAGGACCAGCATTTTGAGTACCTTACAGTGGCCATATAAAGAAAGATGCAGATGATCTAATCTTTCCAGCTTGGCATTGACAGATTCAACCACCGGAAGAATATTCAGATCCGGGATGTTGTCTACAGAGGCAGTGATTTTGACCCCTAGATATGTTGCTTCCATGACAACAGGAACATCAGAAGAGCGCATAGCGGTTGATTGAATGACCTGCATTTTTGAGACATTCAACTTATAGCCTGACAGCAGGCCAAATTGTTTGGCAAGAGCCTTTAAGGCTGAAAAGGCAGAGCCGACATCACTGGTTAAAACAACAATATCATCCGCATAGGCCAGCGTCTTATACTCTGTGGCATCGATCCTAATCGGCAAGATATCCAGGTTCACTTTGATTTTACTGAGAAAGGGATCGATGTACAGAGCAAAGAGCAGGGGCGAGCAGGGACACCCTTGCCTGGTGCCCCTGCTGATGTTAAAGGGCCCTGACTCCTGACCAGAGATACGCAGTGTTGCGGCTGGGGAGATATACAATGCCTTAACGGCATGAATAAATTCAGTGCTGAAGCCCTTCCAGCGGAGCACTGCCCATAAAAACCCCCAGGAGACCCTGTCGAACGCCTTCTCGGCGTCCAACAGGATCACTCCGAGGGGGGAACCAGTAACCTGAGCCCAGTCCAGTAGGGCAATGACCCGCCGAACATGGTCGGCCGTGTCCCTGCCCGGGATAAACCCATGCTGGTGTAGAGAGACTAGGGGGTAATAACCTCCGCGAGTCTAGAGGATAGAATTTTTAAATATATTTTACTAACAGTGTTTATCAAAGAAATAGGTCGCAAAGATGAGGGGTTTAGCTTGGGCTTATCTTTTTTCTTAAAAAGGACAATCGTGGTATAACGCTATGAATCCGGTATGACCCCCCCCCGTGTGTCTTCTCAGTGTCGGCCCTCGTGCGGGAGGGAGGGATCAGCGCCAGTCAGGCCACACAAGGCCCTAGCCTCACCTCTTCCGGCGGGCCCCATCCACCGCTCACCCGCCTCTGTCGTTATGCAGCTTCAGTTCTGCGGGGCTGGAGGGGGTGCAGTGCACCACCGATCACCACTCTGGAGTGGGGTCGCGAACGCCTGCACGTCCCCCGCCCAGCGTCAGTCCCGGCAAGGCCGTGGGGCTCTGATTTTTAGGTCTCGCCTGGCATTAGCAGCGCGCATGCGTTGTTCTCGCCATGCAAGGGCTTCTTGGAATCAATACGGTTCCAGAAGTTGTGTCTTTGCTCCGCCCATACTTTTCATTGGTGTGCATCTTTTGGTGTCATTGAATATGCTGAACAGAGTGTAATGATTGTACCGGAGGATTTGTAGTCCCTCATGGTTGCCACCCTGTCCACTTTTGGCCCCGCCCCCTGGGACTGGATCATTTACTGGCGGCAGAACACGGTGGGTTTTATAATGACTGTTGGCACCTTCTTTTTACCATTGTTTGCGTGTGGGCTGTGCGTTTACTCATGGGTGACGTTTAATAATGTGCTTTACATGAGTACCAGTTATCTTACATTGGAGCGCTTTACATGAGACACAGTTACGTTACGCAAGGACACATTCGATTTTGGTAGGCACGGGGAGATGAAGTATTTTGCCCAGAATCACCGGATGTTGAGACAACACCAAGGATCGAATTGTTTCCTCAGCTCCAAAGCGCAGTTCTAGCCGTAAGGCCACAAGTCGCTGCTTGCACGAGCATGGAAAAACTCTGCACCCACTGGGGTAGGCTGCCTGCGTTCCACGCTCTGTAAGTACTTACTGCTCCAAGGAAAGTCTGCCTCTCCCCATCCCTCTTGGGGTCTTCAAATGCTGCCTGTTTATTTCAAAATTACAACTGAAATTTTGCAATGTCTTGGTTGCTTCAATGTTCTGCTGACGGGTCAAGTGTTTAAAGGGGCAGCGTGTTTACAGTGTAACACATTCAGCCGCAACGCGCGCTGCCACATTACTCAAATCCTCCAAACTGTGGGATTAGCTCACTCGGGGGCTGCACCGAAGTGAAGAAAGATAGGTACGTTCCACCGTAGTACTGTTCCATGCACACAAGTGTGTACATGGTCTTTAGCTTTACCCACCAGCTAATGTTATTTTCCCATTTTTATTTTCCAGCGACGATGTGAACTTCCCACTAGATCTCACCCGAGGTGAAGGGTCCCCCAATGGGCAGGGCGGGGGCAACAAAGCCTGGAACTGACCATGAGACAGCCTAAATAGTCTGTATGGTTAAACCGTAACTCGCAATATCACGGGACACGCACACTTGACATTATCGTGCACTGATTCCCTGCGCTGTCTGCAGTGAGTATTAGCGGCAAGATGAGAGGCATTAACGGGGGGAGGCCTTCTTACTGGCATATATTTACGATTCACCTCTCCGTAATTATCACAAGCATCACTTCATGATAGTTTGCCATTTTTAGAATACTGATCGACATACCGAAGGGTCATTAAAAATGTAATGGAGGATCGAATTTTATGAGTTGAATTCCACATAAACTGCTACATAAAGGTGCAACGTTAAACCAGTGTGCTTCACCCAAAGAAGGATTTCCAGCGGAACAGCCTGTGCATCAATTATGTTTTCCTGAAGCTGTTGAAAATCATCTATTTGCACTCTTAGTTTATTGAAATCATGTCATTCATAGAAAGAGCCCGTTTTTAAAATTCAAATTGTTCATCTCACCTTTGCTTAAAAGTAACCCTGGGCGTAGGACTATGCTATGCTCGCATAGTTTGCGCAACTAGGCGCTACGCGAATTGCACGTAGCACAGTGCAAAAATGCGTAGGGTAGCGGCCATTTTTTGCTTGCTCGCGGTCCTCAACGTCAAGTTGGCGACCGCGAGCGAGCAAAATAACATCCTGGCAAGACTTTTTACTCGTTCGCGATCAGCAACATCAAGTTGCCGATCGCGAGCGTGGAAAATAAACCTCCCGGCGATATTCTCGACGCGGGGAGGTCAGGTTTCTCATTGCGAGTGGTCGCGTATGCTCGCGACCGTTCGCGATGAGAAACTACCAGTCTGCGTTGAGAAAGCTGCCGCTCGAGTACAAATCTACTCGAGCGGCAGAAAACGACCGCTTGCACTGTGTAAGATGCGGTTTGCAATGATTGCACAGTGTGGACATGCATCCGGCACTATGCAATCAGTGCGAACAGAATTTTGCCTAGTGCACTATGCAGATCGCGTAGCTCGCGTAGTGCGAAGTGCACTTCGCGTAGCCACGTGTAGCGCTACTACGCAAACTACGCCCAGGGTTAAAAAACGCGTACTTTTTTGCAGTTGCTGAGGTTACCTCCTTGTTGATTGTGTGATTCACATATTATAACTAGGGCTCACGGTTTTATGGTATTTATTTTTTTGACATTTCCGTCTGTATTTATCCATATTTATGTTTTGACAACTTTATCTGTATTTATCCATATTTATTATGGGGTTTGTGAAAAAAATAAAGCTGAAACTGGTATATTTCCACATTTATTTAACCAATAAATATGCAGTCACGCTTGAATGCCTGCCAGGTTTCAGTGATATGAACACCTGCGGAAGATAAATCAATGCACTTATATGAAAATAAGCACATTTCGGTATCAGCTTTGTGCATATCTACTGCTGTTTAAGCCTCTTTACTCAAATTCCTTTCTTTTTAACCCCCTTACCTCTCAATCCACACAGTTATTGGCCTGGCAGTCATGGCTAAGTGTATTTAGAATCACTCAAAAAGCACCCAATTTCCATTTTTATCCACATATAAAAATAAATACAGACAAGAAACGTTTTTCTGTCTGTATTTATCTGTAAAAATCGGTAAAAACGGAAAACAGGGAGCCTTAATTATAACTAAACATATTAAAACATGAAATGCCCTGTGTTTGGTTTCTTTTACAGGTATGGTTGTGGGTGTGTTGGAGTGGGATTTTGGTTATGTTTATATATATAATGGTGTGCCTATAAGTGCATGATGATGGGACTTCTGGAGTACATTATGGACCAACAATGGGTATGTTGGTGAATGATTGGAGGTTTGTGGATGTATTGTGATGCTTATGTTAACATATGATGATGGTGTCATGGCTTTCGATGTTGGTCTGTTGACATATAATGGATGTAACTTTAAGATTTTAGTTGTGTTGGCATGGGATGATATATGCTGGTGTACTATCTGGGAGGTGTGGACACATTTATATGGTTATATTAGCATATGATGGTGTTGTTTTGGCATATGGGGTGTTAATGTATAATGTTTGTGTGAACTCATAACAACTTATCACACCACTGCTGTCCCTTTATCACGTTGAAGCCCCTCTTGGCGCAGCCTTGGCACTGGACCTGCAGTCTTTCTGCATGCGGGTTAGCCTCGCCTTTGCAGCCAATCTGTGAGTCACCCTGCTCTGACTCTGCTGGCACTCTATGTGCCCCAGACCAACCTGCTTTGCCCCTCCAGCCTATTTATATGCCCCTGCATGCCCTATGTGTTCCCACCCCTACAGGCCTTCTGTGACATCATCCTCCCATCCTGCTGGGCAAACTATGTGCCACTCTGCACACTACAGTCCCTCTGCATGTCACCCACCTGTCCTGACGCTGCTCTGTGTGTCTCACCCCCCCTTCAGCCCTTTCTGTTTTGCTTGCATCTCCAGCCTCTCTATGCACCTCTACCACTTTGCAATAACTCTTTGTGCTTTACTTCATGCAGCCCCTGTGGGTTGCCCTTCCTCAACTTTCCTATCTAAAAGTGCACATCCCTATTGTCCACAACCCCCTGGAGTGCTCCCACTGCATCGCTAAATACTTATAAGGTCCCAAAGGCAAGACCGATTGCATTGCAAATGCTTGTTACTTCAGGGATCAGCAACGGCAGGCCAGGCCCTGGTGTCTCTCCTCTCAGTCAGGCAAGTGCGTTGCTCACACACCTCTGATTTTCTATATTAATCAAACTCGCAGTTTTAGAGAGTCTTACCAACTCCTGCTTGCATACGTTCCCCAGATAAGCGGCTAGGCTTTTTCAAAAACGACAATAACAAGATGGCTTTCTGCAACCAGAGTCTACAGTCATCTAAAAGCAGGACGCCCTCCACAAGGAACCATAAGGGCTCATTCCACAAAGGCTATGGCCACTCCTGCAGCATTATTTGTAGGTGTTCCTCTGTCGCTGATTTGCTACATGGAAGAACATTCATACTTTTACTCAACACTACTCTTGCGACTCTACAGTTTACAATGATGCTGCAGCGGGACAAGCCATTATTCGCCATCTCTTTATGTAAGTTGAGCCATTGAGCAATTAAAAAAAAAAAAAAAGTTCAATGTGCGTTACACCCTCCAACCACTGCTAAAATTTTTTTCGTATAAACCGATTATTTTTGTCCTTTTATAATATTTACAGATTTATGTAATTTGGAAATACTGCTTAGTACTCTGATTCAAGCACGAGAATCTATGAAAGATCGAATACTGTAGAAGAAACAAGATATTTATCTAAACAAAAATCTGTGTTGTCAGCTGAGAAATAAGTATTAAGTCCAAATGATGGAATTAGAGGCTAACGTGGATTCGTATGAATATGAAAAGTAAGGGGGACCTGAAAAGGGGAGATGAATCCTGGACTCCACAAATGCCAGGGATTCTTTTCTGATCCTTGTTGCACTGAAATTAATGTGGAATTTGAGGTTCTATTCGTATACGTGAAAACTCCTCTTGCCCCATGTTTTCAAAGCCACCCATCCCGGATACCAAAACATCTCCGCAAGGTGAGAAGAAGAACCTGCAGAAGTACATTGCTGCTGGTTCCCCGGTGTGAGAAAGTGCCCTCTTTCTTGCATGGTAGGCCCCCACTTTTTTGCTGAATTGCTGATGTACTTTGACTGAGTGTTCCCTGGGCTCCTGACAATCAGGTACCCAGGGCCTGTGACCCTTCCCTAAAACTGCATTGATGCCTAAACCAAATTGGCATCTCTGGCCACATGTCAGCCCCTGGTAAATGGTACCATAGGTACCCAGGGCACTGTAACCAGAGAAGGCCCCTAAGGGCTGCAGCACTTATTGTGCCACCCTTAGAGGCCCTGTACCCTGACACACACACACTGCCTTTGCAGGCTGAGTGTCTGGGTGCAGAACAAAACAAAGAGACGACATGGCACACATCCTTGTGTGCCATGCCCACAAACCACTGCCCTGGCATACATCAGTCACTCCTCTAGCTGGGTGCCCTATGCCAGTGGTGAGGGTACAGGTGCATGAGCCCTGTACCCCTACAATGCCCAAGTCCATTCCTGGGCCATGTAAGTTCAGTGCTGCCATTAAGAGTATATGGTGCTGGGAGGTTGTCATTACGAACTCCACAGCACCATAATGGCTGCACTGAAGACTGGGAAGTTTGGTATCAAACTTCTCAGCACATTAAACCCACACTGATGCCAGTGTGGGATGTAATGTAAAATGCACAACAGAGGGCATCTTAGAGATGCCCCCTGAAACTCGATCAACTCCCAGTGACCTGACTTAGTGGCTGCGCAGGCTGCCACCACCAGACATGTTTCTGGACCCCTGGGTCGAGAGCTTGCTGCTCTCGGGGGCCTGAAACAATGCACATCCTGGGATGAGGTGCCAAGCCTCCTCCCGCAGGATGGGCAGGGTTCACGAAGGAGAAGCTTCAAAGGCATGCCGCCTTTGTGAGCTTCTCAAGACCACTTGCTACACTCAGCAACTGGTCCCCGCTGGTTCTACCCACCACTTTGGGCGGGAGACCCGGCAGGAAAAACAAAGTGAGGAAGAGAGGTGTGCACACTTCTGCCAACTACACCCCTAAGGTGGGGGAGGCGAGGTGAAGCACAAACTCGAGTCCCCGCCATCTTGAGGATGGGGGACCCAGCCAGTCAGGGACAGGCTCCTGCCCCCTCCCACTGGAGAGTGGCAGAATAGGGAGTGTACCCACCCCAGGGAAGGGACCCATTGGTCCCTACCCTTTACCTACCTGTAACGCCCCTAAATTTAGTGTTTAGAGGCACCCTGAACCTTCCTTCCTCAGATCCAGCAACCACAAGAAAAGAAGAAGGACGAGAAGCCGTGCAGAGCTAACAACAGGACGATGCCCACTGACTTGGCCCCAGCCCTATAGACCTGTCCCCCCTCGAACCTGCTCCTGCAAAGCCCCGGCGTGTCCAGCGGCCAGCAATCTCAAAAACCCTGGAGGACCTGCCTGCATTCTCTCTCCAAGCTGTTTCTCCCGTGAACACCGGACATGTTTGAACTGCAGCTTCTGGTGCCAGCCAGAAACCGCAAAACCAGCACACTCTGCAGCCGCCGAGCCCGGCCTGTGTTTGAGTGAACAAACACCACGAGGAGGTCCCCCGGCGATCCTGACCCGAGATCCAGTGCCCCCTGACCTGCCTCAAGCCTCCAGACGACGCCTGCAGCCTCAGTGCAGGAGACCCCCCTCCCCCTACCGCGACCAGAGCGGGTAAGAAAATCCGTCGTCTAAAGGCACCCCTGCCACCGACGCCCCATGACCTTATGTGCCCAACCCAGTGATGCCTAACTATCCCGCTACATCCCAACTTACCCCTCGAAGTGGTGGTCACTCCTGGAAGATCTTCGTCCCCGAGCCTGCAGCGTTTCTTTGTCCCGGAGAATCTCCATTGAATTCAACAGGGCACCTGACCTCAAAACTGCACCCTGCACCCAGCTACCCTAGCGCTGCTGAGGGTGTCCCTTTGGTGCTAACTTGGTCCCCAACATGCCCTGAGCTTAACCCTAGGAGCTTTGCTCCCACAACCCCGTGGCCTGCTTGCCAGCAGCCACCAACCGGAGTCCCCCTATCCCCCATTGGATAACATTGGGCCTCAACACTCTGCACCCGGCCGCCCGATTGCCACTGAAGGTGCAACAACAGTGCATCACTGACCCTGGGAGACCCCTGAGTCTAACCTCTGAACCCTAACTCAAAAGACCTATTACTTACCTTGAAACCGATAACTCATTTTTCCTCATAGGATAACATTGACACTTTTTCTCTCAAAAAGTTTTTAAGTGTCGACTTTTGAAAACTGCAAATATTCCTTAAAAATCAGCCGATTAACCAAAACGCATTTTCTCAACTGTTTTCTGGAAATGTACCAGTGCTGATTCCAGGATACAGCACGGAGTAAGAAAAAGTAATGATAACCTAACTTACCTGCTAAGTGAATTTCCTCCCATAAGATAACATTGGTGATTCTATGTGAAAAAGTTTCCAAGTGTCAACTTTTGAAATACAATAATATTCCTTAAAAATCATACCTTTAACCAAAACACATTTACTCACCTGTTTTCAGGAAATGTCCCAGGGCTGAATCTAGGATCCGGTCCTGTAGTTAGAAAAGTAATCTGAAAAGTAATTAACTGCATTTTACTTAAAAAGCCCATTCACTTGAATGTACTTACCTGCAGTGTGTTGAAAACTGCTTTCTTAAACCTGTAATCAAATCCAGTACCAGTTATACTGCAATTCTGAACTGTGTTCAAACAAGTCAATTACTACTGCAAAGTATTTTATGCTGACCTGTACCAGGCTTGCTTGGTTCTAGAAATAAAACAACAGTATATTTTTTTATACAAAACAATTGGCCTAGAGTTCAGTTCTTGAGTGTGTCAGACCATTTGCTGGCTGAGTGTGTACATCAAATGCTCTACACTGTCCTCTGATACTTCCTTACTGCTCAACCAAGCTACCACTTTAGAGAGTAAGGTTCTATCTAACTTTAACCTCTGCCAAACCTCTGGAGACCCTCGGACTCTATACACACTGTACCTCACTTTGGTGCAGTATATATAGAGGCAGTTTCTTACACCTGGGTAAAGATGTAGAACAGTGCAAGGCAGACAATGCCCAGAGGTCAGCCATCAAGAGCAAGAAACCCACAGAAGAAGCCAGCATCAGCACTCAAGTTAGATTGGGAGCCGCTTGGTCCTTCCAGAGGGTCCGCAGCATGCAGCTATCAACATTACACAGACTCTCTGGGTTAGTGAGGCCCAGCAGCGTCTGGACATGGTTTGGAGCATTATTCCAAGCTCATCCTAGTGAACATCACAAATTTTTGTGCAGCACTGTACATCATCAGGATGTCCAGCTCTGCTTTTAGGAGAAGAAGGTGCAACCAAGGGCACAAGAAGTCATTCTCTGCTCTTTGCGTTTTTAAATTTCAAGATCGGTTCCACTTCTACTCCTGAGATTACAGTAGCAAGGCTCTGCAACTTTAAATAAAAACCCTGCCATAAGGAGTATTTCTAAGAGAAATCCCGGATCTCTGTAGTGTCTTCCAAACATAGCAAAGGTTCTACAAAAGCTGAGTGTGTCACTGAGTAGCCTGGATATTGGCCAACGAGCAGCAATGGGATGGGAAGTGATGTTACAGGGGCCCATCTCAGCCCAAGACCCCGGTCACAGCTCCAGGTGGTAAATGGACAGTGATTCATGGTGATTGCCTGTGCCCAGCTTTAAGACTTGATTTTTGGAGGGAATGAGGTTGGTATATGTATGGACACAAGACAGAGAAGATGCAGGAGAGCACACAGCAGAGGAAGAGGTGGTGGAGATTCAGGACAACAAGGGGGAAGAAGATTCTGCATCCCACAGCCATCAAAAGCACAGAAGGGCAAAGGCAACGGACCAGATCAGTAGCACATAAGAAAAGGGATATAGCAATCAGCATCCCCGGATTGACAATAATTGAGACACAAAAATAGTACTTATTCGGGTCTTAACTTTTTGTCCAGATTCAAATATGAATTTTGCAAACGTCAGGATCAGTGTTTACCGTTACACAAGAAAGTTGAAGTTATACATGTTTCAACATTTGCACCCTCCAAAAATACAGAAATCAGGGGAAAGTGAAACTCTTAAGTCAACCAGTTGAGGAGGAGATACCAGTCTTGTTAATCCAAAGAAGTTTAGAGATTGAAAGCAAAGAGGAAATATGTGAAATAGAGAACAGAGAAAAGCTTAACCCTTGGGGTCATCTCTCTTCTGTCTAAAGCATGACCAGCAGATAAGATCAAGAAGGATTGAACATAGTCAGTCTGGTATTTGCCCACAGTTGCGCACTTCATCACCGGATCGCAATTACACAGGGAGATGTCTGCGAAATGGAGCTGTTTGCAGGAGTAGCAACTAGTGGAAGTAGGAGCCTTTGTTTTACTCCTCTGATTCAGCACTCAGGTGAACGACAAGTTTGGTGACGTGGCGATCAATACCAGCGTCACTTCGAGGAGCTATGTACAGTGACTGCTCACCTCAAAATGCAGAATTGTCCTCCGGTTTGTCACAACAAGGAGAGCTGCATTTCTACAAGAGCCATAGGCAGTAGAGAGGAGAGATCTCCTATCCTCGGATTCAGTTGCAGTTGTAGGGCAAGTTTGTGAACTGAGTACTGCAGACCATAATACTGCCACTATTGCAAGAAGAACTCGTGATGACAATAGTTTTAAAGGATGCTTGTAGAGGCCAAAGTCGCGTCACACCTTGGGAAAGCTGGGACGACCTGCCCCATTTGACTTTTTTCTAACCTGCTTTTTTTCCTCCTACCAGTATACTTGGCCATCTGCAAGCCTGCAAGCATATTAAATGTTCACCATGAGTTTGCATGATATATAACAGTAAAGTCTAAGGTAACTTGTGGTTGGGGGCAGATGGTTGGTAGAAGGTGAGTACAGGCCTTCTAACCTGTACCCCTAGGAGGAAAGTCTGCGGATTCTTGTCATGTAAATTATGCACAGTCCTCCACAAGTGTGGTCCTTTTTTACCTAGGTGGTGTGTAGTGTGTTGTGTTCTATGTGCTTAGGATGTTTTGGTCTAGGAGACTGTGTACAGCATTACCAGCATCCAGGAGTGTAATAACCCCTCTTGTAGCCAGAACCTGTCCAGACCCTCTGAATCATTGCTATGAGAATGTGTTTCAGAGACAAGACATTGTATGTCCTGTTTTCGAGAGACTAGACCTTGGTGGTCTACCAGAGACATGTTGGTTTGAGGAAAGTATCCATACCTTGGAGTGATATGCTAAAATATTGACTTTGTATACAGTCCTAGGGTGCTAAGAATGGAATGATTTTTTTGGACCACTCAATTTCAGGAAAGGTTCCAGCAGAAGTGATTATGTCGGTCAATTGCAATGCATTCAACACTTGTTACAAGCAAGAACCAGCACATGTGACAAACACTCCCAACCAATCATTTCTGATTACAGCTCCGAGTATGTGTGCCCACTGGCTCAGTTTTTTTGTGCCATGCACTTCGGCCATGAGTGGTAATAAGAAAGGCAAGTGGGGTAATACTAGCTACAAGTTGAGCAAATTAAGGGAATGAGTGGGACTTTGGCCCTTTTCGGCATGGGTGATAGCAGGCATATAGTAGAAAAATCTAACTTAGGGTCAGCGTGCAGTTATTCCTCAGATAAAGGTGTTTAGATCTCAGCGTGTGGATTTCTCAGATTGAAGCAGTGTTGACATTGCTATTGTTAGAAGCAAATGCTTAGCCATGAAGCCACTGTTTTTGTTATAAGACTACTCTTATGATAGGTGCTTTCTTTTGTCTGGCTCTTGTGGACATAGGTGGGTGCCATATGGGACACGATTGGCTGGGATGCGAAAACAAATCATTTATCAATATTTCATTCAATTCTTGACAGGATCTCCTCTATAGGATGGACAATATTCTCAGCAGGTTCACCCTACAGACGTTCAATCAGCTGATCATGGAGGTCTGTTCTCTTCCTATCGAATCAGAGGATCAACTGAAGGGGGTCGTTGACTTGATCATTGAGAAGGTCGTCTCTGAGCCAAATTTATCGGATGTGTATGCCAAGATGTGCCGCTGCCTGATGGGGGTAAGTTTATGTGCTGGGAATTTGTTGATGTGCTACTGTCCAATATGAACATGTTGAAACACCTCTCTAATAGGGGTATTTCGATGTGCCGTTGTCTGCAAGGGGCATGTATTTGTCTGCTACCGGATGATATATAATTCACGTGCCATTGTGCAAGCATAAATTCATGTGCCACTTTCTGAATGAGATAAGCTCACATGCTAAATTCAGATGAGGATGAATTCACATGCTGCAGGTTGATGGGGGAATGAGGTCCCATTGTGTTTACTAATTGACAATAAGTAGTCTATCGCTCTGTGATGGCGGAAGAAGTTTATGGGAGGCTCTCTAACGCACAATAAATGTACGCACTGCGCTTTGATAGAGGAATTCGTTATCCTTCCAAATGAGTTGATGGCCACACTCTGACTCTGCGTTATTTCATGTGTTGCCCTCTGATAGGCTATCCAGTTATTTCCTACATTTTGATGGGATAATAAGCTTGCATGTAACTCTTTGATTGGAGGATTCATTTGAGTTGCACTGCCTGACGGTGGATACATTTGCATGCTATGTTCTGATAGGGGATAACCTTGCGTACCATGTTTTGACCAGAATAGGTTGGTGAACCACTATTTTATGAGGGGATTTGTTTGCATTCCAATCTTTGATAAGGGGTAAGATGGGTATAATTAGGTAATGCAGCATCCTGCTAACAGCAACATTTGAATTTAAATGAATTGAGAAACACTTTCTCTTTCATTTCTGTAATTTCATTCTATGCTTAATCTGAATTTATCCCCAAAGATTACAGTCCTCATTTACAGGGTTTTGGTGTAAGGCAGTGCCTCAAAGTCACCTTGTGGAGCTGCCCTACGTCAAAGTAAAAGGGCAGGAATTCACTGTATTTATCTAATATGGTGCACTCCTGTCCTTTCCCCCGGGGCTGATCCCTTTTCGGCAGCCTAGCGCCAACGCAGCCATCCTTGTACCATGGTGCAAGGGTGCCTGTGTTGTCTGATGGATTGTTTTAGTTCAGGAAGGGGCATCTTCCTGCTCAAAAACAACCCTAGGAGGCTTTTGCCTCTTTTTATGTATGTGTGCTGCAGAATGCAGCAAACATGGAAAGAGATAAAAATGAGGAGAAATAAAGTTATTTCTCCTCGTTATCGGGAATTGTCAAAATCTGTGGGTGTTTATTGGAAACACCAACTGCAACGCCCATCGAGCACCTCCCTAGCGCAGAGTAAGGCAACACAGCAACTTCCGTTGCTTTGCCTTGCTCCATATCTGTGAGGCCATGGAAAGCCATGCAAAGTGGCTATGTGTGACCTCATAGATATGATTTCAAGGTTTGCCCCGCCAGAGCGTCAGAAAAAGTGACACTACAGCGGCGCAAGGGGCTACTAAATATGCCCCTTAGTCCTTAGTATTGAACTGCTGGTGTCACAGTTGTTCTGCCCAATTACCAAACTTTGGGGCACATGCATCAACCTAAGGAATTGCGATTCCTTAATAGCAATTTTTAAGGAATCGCTATTTAGGAATTGCAATTCCTTAATCATGTAGGAATCGCAAAATAAATTGCGATTCCTACACATTCCGTAATAACAAACCACAAATTGTGATTCGCTATTAGGGAATGCCTTACCATTCATTCCATTGGGCCTTGAGGCCCATGGGAATGAATGGGACAGCATTCGTAATTTGCGATTACCAAATAGGTAATCGAAAATTGTGACTGCAATTTCAAGGGTGCTAGGGGGCCAAAAGGCCAGCCTGATGCACCCCCAAAAATGGTATGTGTGCACATGTGGCGCACACACATGCCCTAAGGGCATGTGTATGCGCCACATGGCACTTAGAAAAATGCAATTTTGTGTATTTTTCTAAGGAATTGTAAATTACCGTCAACTTGAAGTTGATGGTAATTTGCGATTCCTTAATGCAAAGTCGCATTCTGAGAACTGCGTTTGCTAAGAAGGTAATCGCAAAAATTGCGATTACCTATTTTGCAAATGCCTTTGGGGTTGATGCATCCCAAAAGGCTATTTCCCGGTTGCAAAGGGGCCGATTCTGAGCCCCTTTGTGAATTTCAGGAAATCTATAGAGTACATTGGGTTGTTTGCTTGGGGTACACATGCATACTCTCTTTTGATCAGTCGTAACACTCTCTGAAATCTGTCTGTTGCCTAGACACTGGTTTGGAATGGCTTGTCATTATCAGAAATTGAATACAGTCGATTGTGACTGTCATTTGTTCCACTGCACAAATCGCCCAAAGTTAATCAAAGAGACACTAACTAAGAGTGTAAATTTCTTTGAGGTCGGTAGGTCATAGCATTGATGCTTGTAGTACCTCAAGGGCAAATCATCAGCATCATTCCACAATCTTTCTTTCAGAAATGTGTATGATTAAGCGATGAGATTATTAAGCCACAAGCCTGTTAGCAGGCTTCATTTCATGATCGTGTGGTGTTTATTGTTTCTAGCTGACTGTCCCTGCAGCAGAAAATCCTGCAAAAACGGTGAACTTCCGCGAGGTGCTGCTGAACCGTTGCCAGGTGGAATTTGAAAGAGATGACACCGAGATGTTTAGAATGAAGGAGGAGGAGATGGATGCAGCTGGCTCGGTAAGAAGTAGCTCTGTCTTACTCTTGTTAATAGTTGTGATTTACACCTGCATGACTGGCATGACTTGGACCACGCCACACCTGAAACAAGCTCATTTGCATATTTCATTTAAATACATTTTAGCCTGATATTGACGGATTCAGCACCCGTGAATAGCCACTAAGCACTGTGCCACCAGTACACCCCTGTTACACCCTAAAGAAGACCACCAGATCTTCTATCCTATAACAAGCTGAAGTAAATGCTACGGCTCTGGTTGACAAGCAACCCTTGTATACGAGGTCCATGCCATCAGTTGATCTTTCATAGCATCTCATGCTTGGAAGAATCAACCAAGGATAATCTTTGCATGAATCTATGAAAGATACCAATGCTGGAGAACTGTTGTTATAGGTGAGTAACTATTTAAACTTTGCAGGTGTGACCAGGGTAGGGGATGTGTTTTAGTAGTAGATTGCAGACCTCAATCCTGGAGATTTGAGTTCTAATCCCAACATCAGCCCTCGACCAACATTTTGTCATTCTAGGTGAATCACTTCATCTCCCTGTGCCTTACATTTTTAATATGTGTAATAGGATGTACATATGTGTAATTATGCAATGCAAAAAGAAAAGAAATGTGTAATGTAAATAGCCACTTTACAGTGTGATGTCTACCACCGTCCTTAATATATGTCAATTTCCCTCACTGAAATCCTGTTTTCAGAGATAATTTCAGCTGGATCTCACACAGCACCTCAGGGTAAAGATAATTCTTCAACTTAAAAAAATATGTTCGAGGCATTTGAGCTGCAGATCACACACTTAGGATAGTAGATCGCCATCTGGTGTTGGGCTCGGATGCTTGCAGGTTGTTGTTGTCTTCGGAAGAAGTCTTTGGTCACGAGATAGGTGACTCCTCCCTTGGACGACAGTGCGCATGGGCATCAACTCCATTGTTAGATTGTTTTTTTCTGCCATTGTGTTCGGATGCAACTTTTCCGCTCCGGTTGGAAATCTCAATTCAAAGCTTTTAGAAGCGAAAAACTTCCACAAAACATCGAAGCACCTTCATCCTCGACATCGATTTCATCGGCTCGATTCCGGACGTCGACGCGGGCTGCTGGGCCTATCCACGCCGTGAGGCCTACGGCTCATGGAAAGGACGCCTTTCAAAAAATGCACCCAGTGTGGAGCAAAATTTCCGCACAGTGACCACCACAAAGTCTGTAACCTGTGCCTATCACCTGAGCACGACGAGTCCAGCTGTCCAGCCTGCGCATCATTTTGATCCAAAAAGACCATTCGAGATCGAAGGGCTCGACGCGACATCATGGCACAAAGACCAGCTCCGGAACCAGAGGACATCTTTGATGAGGGCCCGGATGTCCCGGAAGAAGATTCCGAGGATCTACAAATCATCTCCGAAGCAGACGACTCAGACGACCCCATCACTCCTGGGCAACGTGTGAGTACTACTGCCCCTGCCCCAACTCCTCCAAAACCAAAGGCATTGGTCAAGACTTCGCCTGCTGGCCCCAGTCGAGACCGAAAACATCCTTCAGAAGCCCCGCCTCCAGGCTCGGCTCCGAAGAAACATAAGCCTTCCGGTAGCTCGGGACCGAGCAAGCTGCATGTCATTGTTCAACCGGCACTTTCGGCACCGAAGACAAAAGACTACTCCGCACCGAAATCGGCTCCGACGCCTTCGGCCCCGAAAACACCAAGGCCAATAGATAAACCGGCACCAAAGGTTCCCAAGCCTAAGGATACAACTTCGGCTCCGAAACCATCATCGGCACCGAAACCACTGGCTAAGGACTCTCATACACCTCCTAAAGCCAAAAACTCCACCGATCAACCAAAACCTTGATCGGAACCGAAAAAAATCGGCGCCAAAACCTGTTCCCGAGGAACAAGAACTTTTCCATCCAGATCCCATTGATCCAAGGCAGAGAAAGATTTATATTAATCCAAAGACTGGACATGTCACCGCGGTGTCATGTAAAAAACGGAAACTGGACACACCACCTGTCCCAGTTCCTATAAACAAGAAGGACTCTGCAAAATCGCCTATGCCTCCTTCCTCTCCTATACTGCCTTCTAACCCACCCCCTCTGCCTACACCACACTTGCCTTTACCCTCTCCATCACATACACCACCTCCACAGGATGATGATGATGACCTAGGGGATGGGGGTGACCCTAATGATCCGTTCACGGATCCAGATACCGCACCGCTGGATGATTGGGCATTCCCTTTACCAGACATGCCTGAACCTCAGCCATATCCCTCCAAACCATCACCTCCAGATGATCACCTGGGGTTTGGCCAATTATTAAATAGAGCGGCACTTTACCATGGCATCACGATGCACTCCGACGCACCTGAGGAAGACTTCCCATTAGATACTTTTGAGTAATCTCAAAAGTCTGTACAAATTCTGCCTATGATTAAAGGAGTCATAAAACACGCCCGAGGTATTTAAAGACCGCGTCCGTGCCAGGGTTCTTAACCCAAGGATAGAAAAGAAATATAGGCCTGCCCCTGAAGACCCCAGTTACATCAAAGGGCAGCTCCCTTTGGATTCTTTGGTCGTTTCCAACGCTAGAAAACGCGCCAACTCCCAAACCACAGGAGATACACCACCCCCAACAAAGAATCCAAACTGTTAGAAGCCTCGGGCAAAAGAGTAGCAGCACAAGCCGCTTATCATTGGCGTATTGCCAACATCCAAGCCCTACTAGCACGCTATAACAGGGCCCACTACGACCAATTAGAGACTCTATTACAACATCTGCTAGAGCAATATAAAACCCAGGCAAATGACCTTATCCAGGAGGGAAAACTTATTTCAAATGCGGCAATTAAATGTGCGCTTGACGCCGCAGACACCGCCTCTAGATCAATTAACACAAGTGTGCTCCTTCGACGACATGCCTGGCTACGCATTTCAGGCTTGCAGCCAGAGGTACAAACTACCATACTTAGTCAGCCATTCAACCAGGAACAGCTCTTTGGGCCAGCAGTAGACACTGCCCTTGAAAAAATGAAGAAGGACACCGAGACTGCTAAGTCCATGGGAGCATTACAGTCTCCCCAACCACGTGGCTCCTTTCGGCGCTCCTTCTATAGAGGAGCCTCCAAAAATATGGGAGCGGACACCTCCTCTACATTCAAACCCGCTACACAAACATCCCCCAGTAGAGGATATTTTAGAGGTGGATACAGAGGAAACAACAACAAGGGGCGAGGTTGAGGTAATAACACTCGTACCTCCCCTGCCACAAAACAGTGACTTTCCTCCACTCCCCCCAGACCATTCCACTCCAGTCGGGGGAAGACTAAAACAGTTCCTACCTGTCTGGAACTCCATCACAACAGACAAGTGGGTAAGACAAATTATCCAGTATGGTTACTGCCTGGAACTCACAACTACCCCCCCACACATACCGCCCAAACAGCGTTCCATGACACCAGACCATCTTACGCTCCTCAAACAAGAGGTTCTCTCATTGCTTCAAAAACAAGCTATAGAACCAGTTCCCTTAGAACATCAGGGTACAGGGGTATACTCACTCTACTTCCTAATCCCCAAGAAGGACGAGACACTAAGACCAATACTCGACCTCAGACCCCTAAACCTGTATATGAACTCAGATCATTTCCATATGATCACTCTTCAACAAGTGCTCCCACTTCTGCAACAAGGCGATTTCCTTGCCACACTAGATCTCAAGGACGCCTACTTCCACATTCCCATACATCCTGCCCACAGGAAGTATCTAAGGTTTATGGTGGACGGACAACACTACCAGTTTACAGTCCTTCCATTCGGGGTAACAACCGCGCCCAGAGTATTCAAGAAATGTCTGGCAGTAGAAGCAGCACATCTCAGAAGACAACAAATGCATGTCTTCCCGTATCTAGACGACTGGCTAATAAAAGCCAAGTCATTCAACAAATGTGTTCTACACACTCACCAAACTATCCAAATCTTACACAACTTGGGATTCACAATCAACTATCCCAAATCTCATCTCCAACCCTCTCACATACATCAGTATCTAGGAGCCACCATAAACACCTCCACAGCCCTAGCATATCCCAGCTCAGCCAGGATAGCCAATATACAAGCTCTTATCACAAAATTTCAAATCCAACACTCTCTTCCAGCAAGAGTGTTCATGCAACTCATAGGCATGATGGCGTCATGCATCTTCATTGTACCTTATGCAAGACTTCAAATGCGTCCCTTGCAAGAATGTCTAGCACGTCAGTGGAACCAGGCTCACGGACAACTTACAGATCTGGTGTTGGTGGACAGCCACACACATCTCTGAAATGGTGGAACATAACAAACCTGTCCAAAGGGCGGACGTTCCTAGAGCCTCTTCCACAGATGGTGCTGACAACGGACGCATCGCTCACAGGATGGGGAGCCAATCTCCTCGGCCACACCACTCAGGCAAATGGACCACTCAACAGAAAGCGCTCCATATCAATTACCTGGAACTGCTAGCAGTGTTCCTAGCACTAAAATCATTCCAACTACATCTCCAGAACAAAACTGTCCTCATCCGGGCAGACAACATGACAGCCATGTATTACATGCAAAAACAAGGAGGCACACATTCTCTCCAGCTGCCCCAGCTCGCACAGAACATTTGGAGATGGGCCATTCCCCAGAACATACACCTACTTGCAGAACACCTTCCAGGGGTTCACAATCAAATTGCCGATCTGTTAAGTCGACAAACTCAACGGATCCACGAATGGGAACTAGATCCCCAAGTCCTACTGCCCTTTTTCCAACAATGGGGCCAACCAGACATAGATCTGTTCGCCACACACGAAAACGCAAAATGCCCAGCCTTCGCCGCCAGGTTTCCCCACCCGGAGTCAAAGGGCAATGCGATATGGATGAACTGGTCAGGCAGATTTGCGTACGCTTTTCCGCCTCTCCCTCTCATTCCATTAGTGGTACGCAAGCTCTGGCAACAGTCTCTCAAACTGATCCTAGTAGCTCCCACATGGGTACGCCAGCCGTGGTTCCCAACACTGCTGGAACTCTTGCTAGTTCCACACCAAAAACGGCCTCTCTCCCCGTCCCTATTAACCCAGAACCATGGAGAAATCAGACACCCAGACCCAGGTCAACTCAATCTGGTGATCTGGCTCCTGAAGTCCTAGAGTTTGGTTACCTCAACCTGCCATTAGACTGTATGAATATTATAAAGGAGGCCAGAAGACCTACCACTAGAGGCTGCTATGCTGCAAAATGGAAGAGATTTGCCATTTACTGCACTATCAATCATATAAACCCACTGGATGCATCCATCCAGGACATCATTTGCTACTTACTGCACTTGCAAAGATGTAATTTGGCATACTCATCCATACGTCTCCACCTAGCAGCATTTACAAAATCGACAACACTTGTCACTCTTTAGAGTACCTGCGATCAAAGCCTTCATGGAAGGCCTTAAAAGAATTATTCCTCCCAGATTACCACCCTCTCCAGTGTGGAATCTAAACATTGTTCTTACAAGGCTCATGGGACCCCCATTTAAACCTCTGCATAAATGCGAACTACAGTTCCTCACATGGCAAGTGGCTTTCCTTATCGCTATCACATCCCTCAGAAGGGTAAGTGAAATCCAGGCTTTAACCATACAAGAACCATTCTTACAATTACACCGTAACAAAGTGGTTCTTAGAACAAATCCGAAATTCCAAGTGTCATATCTCCATTCCATCTTAACCAATCAGTAGAGTTACCCGTGTTCTTCCCAAATCCAGACTCGGTAGCTGAAAGAGCTCTTCATACCTTAGACGTTAAAAGAGCCCTTCTTTACTACATTGACAGAACCAAATCATTACGCAAAACAATTGTTTGGTGCTTTCTCTCCACCACATAAAGGCAACCCCATTTCCAAGTCTGGGATAGCTAGGTGGATAGTTAAATGTATACAAATATGCTACCACAAGGCTAAACGCACACTAACGGTTCCCCCTAGAGAGCATTCCACATGCAAAATAGGGGCTTTCAAAGCATTCTTAGGAAACATTCCCTTAGAAGATATTTGTAAGGCAGCCACATGGTCTACAGCACACACCTTCACTAAACACTATTGTGTTGACGTGCAAGCAAAGCAACAAGCTTCTGCGGGTCAGGCTGTCCTTAAAACTTTATTTCAAACTGCTGCAACCGATACAGGTGACCACCTCTAGGGGAGATACTGCTATATAGTCTATCCTAAGTGTGTGATCTGCAGCTCATATGCCTCGAACGGAATATGCTACTTACCAGTATGCATCTGTTCTTGGCATGTAGAGCTGCAGAGCCACACACGCCCACCCACCTCCCCGGGACCTGTATCTGTTCCAGCATTGTCTTACTTAGACATCACACATGGACATCTCTCTCTTTTCTACAAACTCCATCATTTCCCATCATGGCGAAAAACAATCTAATGATGGAGTTGATGCCCATGCGCACTGTCGTCCAAGGGAGGAGTCACCTATCTCGTGACCAAAGACTTCTTCCGAAGACAACAACAACCTGCAAGCATCCGAGCCCAACACCAGATGGCGATCTACTATCCTAAGTGTGTGGCTCTGCAGCTCTCCATGCCAAGAACAGATACATACTGGTAAGTAGCATATTCCTTTCTGTTCTTTTTACCTCAGAATGAACCCTGCATTATGTCAAATACCTTGTTAGAAAAAGAAAGATAAGTAACCTTGACCCCTTTCCTTTGTAGCCTGAGGAAAAGATACGCCTTAAGGAAGAGCTGGAGCTGTCACGAGACCAGTCTAGGAGGCGGCATTTGGGTAACATCAAGTTGACTGGGGAGCTGTTCAAGCAAAAGATGTTGGAAGAGAGCATCATGCATGACTGTGTAGTGAAGCTATTCAAGAAAAAAGACGGAGATTCGCTGGAGCGCCTGTGCTGGCTTTTGTCTTCCATTGGCAAGGACCTGGACACTTGCAAGAGTAAGGTATGGCCTGTACTACTGTGCACACATCCATTCCCTCACAATACAGTGCAGCCATCGTACCACCGCTTTGAGTGCTCCAATGCACTATATACTGTTCTCTGGTGTGCGTACCCAGAGATCGCTCATTTTCACATGTAAGGTGTGAGTCGCTCAGCAGTTGTAAATTTTTATTTGTATATCAGTACATTCGAGGCATATGAGCTGTAGATTGTATACTTTAGCATAGATTACCATCTGGTTTTGGGCTCGGATGTTTGCAGTTTGTTTTTGTCGAAGAAGTGTTTGTTAGTCACGAGATAGGTGACTCCTCCTTATGGTGACAGTGCGCATGGGCATCAGCTCCATCCCCAGATTGTGTTTTTCCGCCATCAGGTTCGGATGTGACTTGCTGCGCTCCGGGTCGGTGTCGTTATCGAAACCCCCCTTCGACACGCAATCACCTACCACTCGACGGTACTGTCTCGACCGCGTTTCCCTTTCTCGACGAGCATCTTCTACAATCGAAAAAACTTCAATAAACTTCGACGCGGGCTGTTGAGCCTACCCACGCCGATTCCGACGGAAGTCAATGGAACGGACTCCCTTCAAGAAATGTTCCCAGTGTGGTGCTAAATTCCCACACTCGGACCTACACCCAGTGTGTAATCTCTGCCTCTCTCCGGAGCATCGAGAGGATACTTGTGAGGCTTGTCTATCTTTCAAGTCTAAGAAGATCATTCATGATCGTCGGGCTCGACGCCACGAAATGTCCCGAGGAAGCAGCTCCATTCCGGACATCTTCCATCCAGGCCCCAACAGCATTCCCGAACAAGCCCAGGAGGAACAGGTCTCAGTCTCTGAAGCAGATGACTCCGACGTCGAGGACAAAGTCACCTCAGCTCAGCGGACCGTGAGTACCGAGACCCCTACCCCACCCAAGCCCATACAAAAGGCTCTGGTAACACCTTCGCCACAAGGCCCAGGTCCACACCGGTCGAACATTTCAGATTCCCCACCCTCTGGCTCGGCTATGAAAAACAAAGACAAGCCTTCCGGCTCGTGCTCGAGCCAACCACACTCCGGTACCGAAAAACCACCTTCGGCACCGAAGTCCAAGGCTGCCGATATGCCACGCCTTCCTCCATCGGCACCGTAAAACCCTCCGGCGCAGAAACAGCTGAAGGACAAACCCTCGGAGCCGAAGCATAGAGGAAAAACTTCAACACCGAAAACGTCGGAGCCGAAACAATCCAGGGAAAAACCTTTGATGCCTAAACCCCGAAGCAAAAGACTCCGGAGCTGAAACAACCGACACCAAAGTCTTCGGAACCAGAAAAGGCTTCTAAACCGGACACTATCCCTATGCCTAAACAGTCTAAGACTCCTCATAGTGAGAAATCTTCGGCACCGAAAAAACACCGGCTCCGAAGAACTTTTTGTCCCGGACCCAAACCAGAAAACAATTTGTAGCCATCCAAAGACTGGTCATATTCTCTCCAAACAACCTACAAAAAGGAAACCGGACCATTTTCAAAATTCACCGGTTCTGGCTAAAAGAATAGACATGGGCACTAATACCTCTCCACCCCTACACCACCTCCTCCACCTATTGATCCCAATTTACTTATCTCTCCAGTACACTCTCCAGAACACACTTTTCCACTCTCACAACCAGAGGATAGTGATAATGTAGATGGGGACGGACAAGGGGATGATAACATAATCCCACAACGAGACAATGATGATCCCCCACAGGAGCCAGATCCATGGATGGACTATAACACAGATCCTGACTTAAGAGACCCAGATCTTTATCCCTCTAAGCCATCCCCGCAAGACGATAATGTAGGTTTTGCCCAACTAATCAATAGGGCCGCAACATATCACGGAGTAAATCTACATTCTGACCCTGTAGAGGAGGATTTTCTCTTAGAGATTTTTGCTCAGCCACAAAAAACCTCACACGTCCTACCAATGTTAAAAGGGCTCATTAATTAGACACGCACCAGAAGTGTTTAAGGACCCTATTAGGACTAGGGTTCTTAACCCAAGGATAGACAAGAAATACAAAGCTGCTGCCAGTGACCCCATATACATTAAGGGTCAACTTCCTTTAGATTCCCTGGTAGTGGCTAATGCACGTAAAAGGACCAACTCTCAAGGTTCAGATGACGGCCCGCCTCCAGATAAAGAATCCAAATTATTAGATGCATCAGGCAAACGTATGGCGTATCAAGCTGCAAACTATTGGAAAATAACCAATACACAAGCTCTCTTGGCCACCTAAAACAGTGTCTACAGTCACAATGGTCTCAAGCGGAGGTGTACCTACAAGATCTAGTGTTGATAGGGCCAGCGACCCATCGCTCTCTGCAGTGGTGGAACAGCAACAATCTGTTGCAGGGTCAGCCCTTCAATGCCAATTAACCGTAAGTGCCCATCACATCAGATGCATCCTTACACATTTGGGTGGCACACATGCTAGATCTCACAGTGCGCAGACAGTGGTCTCCAGTGCCGAAGCAGCTACACATCAATCACCTAGAGCTTCTTGAGATTCAGTTAGCCCTCAAAGCATTTCAACAACATCTTTACCACATAGTGGTTCTAGTCCGCACTGACAACATGACAGCCGTTTACTATATTCAAAAACAGGAAGGCACACACTCCATAAAGCTCTCGCAGATAGCAGACCACATATGGTATGCGGCAATACATCACAATATCCACCTCCTAGCAGAATATCTACCAGGGGTGGACAGTAACTTTGCAGATCTGCTCAGCAGAATGTACCAACAAGTGCATGAGTGGGAAGTCAACACAACATTGCTCTACTTATACTTCCAATGATGGGTAACCCTGGAGGTAGATCTCTTTGCCACACAGCAGAACGCAAAATGCCAAAGCTTCACATCCAGGTTTCCTCACCCTTGCGTAATGCCCTGCTGGATCGATTGGTCAGGGACATTTGCCTAAACTTGTCCTCCTTTCCCACTCATTCCTTCCATGGTTCAGAAACTCAGCAAATATCCCTCACACAAATCGTAATAGCCCCAACATGGGCGCGCAAACCTTGGTTCAAAATCCTATTAAAACTGTCAGTTGTGCCACACGAGAAGTTGCCAACCTAGCCACACCTTCTTACTCAGGAGGAGGGCAGGGTCAGATACCCCAACCAGCTCAATCTAGCGATTTGGCTCCTGAAATCCTACAGTTTGCACACCTAAATCTTCCACAAAAATGTATGACCATTCTCAGACAAGCCCGTCGGCCTACCACACGGTCAGAATGTAAAAGATGTGTACAATATTGCTTAAGAAAACAGATCTAACCACTCTCACCTACGAAGATGTTATTTGTTACCTACTCCACTTACAGGCAGGCCTAGCCTACACTTCCATTTGGTTACACTAAGCAGCACTTACTGCATATATGCGAAACCGACAACATATGTCTTTGTTTAAAATTCCAGTCATTTAATTTGTTATGGAGGTATTCAAAAGAATGACCCCCCTCCATTCCCCCAGCACCAGTCTGGAATCTCAATATAGTCCTGACCAGACTTATGGATCCTCCCTTTTCGCCATTACAGGTAGTGATCTACAGTTTCTCACATGGAAAGTGGCATTTTTTGTAGCTATAACATCCATCAGACAGATCAGTGATCTTCAGGCACTCACTTTAGAAGAACCTTTTTTCCAAGTCCATCCTGATAAACTAGTTCTAAGAACAAACCACAAATCTCCCTAAATTGGTTTCTTCTTTTCAATTAAATCAGACCATTGAGCTCCCAGTTTTCTTCCCAAAACCAGACTCGGCAGCGGAGAGAGCACTACACACACGTGATATTAGAAGAGCTGTAATGTATTACATCGAGAGGACAAAGCCCTTTCGTAAAACTCAACAGCTTTTATAGCTTTTTTTTCATAACCCTCAGAAAGAGAAAGGCTCTCCAATCTCCAAAGCAGGAATTGCAAGATGGATAGTCAGATGTGTTCAAACTTGCTACTCCAAGGTCAAACGAGTGCTACTGTATAGATGTTCTAGTAAATCAACAAGCGAGAGTGGGTCGAGCTGACTTATGAAAACATTTTCAATCTTCTACCTCAGCCATTAGTTAGTCACTGCTTCTTGGGGAGCACTTCTTTAAATTCGATGCGGAGCATATGTATCTATGGCCAGCACATGCTATCTAAAGAATATGTTAATTACCCTTCAAGCATCGAATCATAGCGTTTAGTGCTGTAGATTTATATGCACCCACCATCCTCCCCGGAAGCCAATGATAAACACACTTTTCTATTATACATTTATCTTTCTAAAATATAACTTGCATGATTATCTTTACTGTTTCACTATACTGCGTGACTTGAAACATTCTTTAACCCCTTCAGTGCCCATGACGAGATAGTCTCGTCATGGAGCGCGGTTGCGCTGTGCCCATGACGAGACTATCTCGTCATGAACCCCGCCCGCTAATGAAACGCCCGGCACAGGGCGTGGAAAGGGCGGGGCACTGAAGAGGTTAAAGAATAACAACTTGCAGCGCCTGAGCCCTCAACACTAGGTGGCAGGAGTATGCGAAGTATATGAATCTAAGGCAGCACATGCTATGAATAGATGCTTACAGGGTAAGTAACATATCCCTTTTTTGCTGTTTTTAGTTAGAAAAGCCAAAACCCATGAAAACATATTGTAGTATCAGGATAGATTAGGCAATTTAAAAGTAATAAGTTAACTGGATGATAACAAAAATACCTTTTAAACTGTTTTTAACGGTATGAATGGAAAATAATCAGGGCAGTGTAGCCATATAGATAGGTAGCAGCCATTGAAGGCTGTAAAACTGACACTGTACCTTTAGGAAATCCTTCCAGTAGCTTATCATGCTGTGGCAATTCCTGCAGATTTTTTTTCCAAGTCCTCAACCCAAGATCCTGGAGCACAAAGTTCTGATTTTCTTGGGCTTTCAAACTGTCTTTAATTAATTTCATTCAACATCTCCTAGGACTTGGACATTTTTCTGTCATTTTCTGACTGAATTTATGTGTTTTGTCACAAAATGCCATCTTTTTTATGAGGTGCTCATCATATTGTAAATAAGGCACCATCAGATCCCTGTGATCCGTGTATTGTTTACTTTCCAGAGGTCCATCTACCTGGCAAAGGCCAGCACTCGAAGGACAGATACAAAATCACATTCATGGCCTTCAGGATTAGGATCGAAGATGCCGGGAAGCCCTGTCAGGGTGATTTGGACAGTCCGGTGAAAGAGGAAGATGCTCTGCTACCAGACCTCGAATTTCCATCTCGGAGGACTCCTCAGAAGGTAGATCCAAGAGAAGACATCTTCATGAAAAACTGTGCCGTCCATGCTTGATGTCAAGTTTCATGACTTTAAGGCAAGATACAATGGCCATTTGCTCAATGTCAAAGGATCGTTGCTCGGGAGGCATTTGACTTGGAAGAAATGAGGACCTTAGACATCGAAACATCACTCAATGTGATTGCATACCGAATCGGCCTCTCTGTACTGGTCAGTTGAATGGATTTACAAACTGACATCCAGAAGGCTGCCTTCTGCTTCAGATGCTGAGCACACATTGCCTGGCCAGACTGCTGCATTGGCGGTAGAAATTCCAGATTCACCTACTCCAAGGTCTCAAGGAAATGGGAATTTATCCCTGCTACTTTCTGATGAAAAACGTCCAAAAACCATAATTTAAACTGTGAAGGAATGGGGTGTATCATATGGTGTGGTTGGGCGACCGCACAGTGTAATTCACTTACCAACCCCTCAAGGTCCAGTATATTTTGTCTATAAAATCCTCTGCTCAACCCTGGGTAGCTGTGGCACTGAGCAGCAAGGCTTACACAGAGGAACAAATGTGAAGCATTTAAACAGCACCAAAACAATTGAAGAAGACATTGACACTATACTCAAGAAATCCGACACCAATTTATGAACATAGACTGTATTATTATCAGATTTTAGACTCTAGAATGAAAAAAATCCACTGCAGGGTTCTGGAGATTTTGATTTTACACGCATTAATAAATCAATGCAATTTCACTCAACCACGAACAATCCTTGGCAAAGTCAAGGAATTGGACACTTAGAAACTTTTTCAAAGGAACTTCGGTAAGTGTCAATGCGGCCAGTTAGAAGTACTTGGGGCGACAAGCTCTGGCAGGGAGCTAGTTAGGGGGACCAGCAAGGTCCTCAAGAACAGTTACCTTCAAAGAAGAAGCAGTCTTCCAGCAGTTCCAGGTACTTTATCCCCATTGCAATGGATTCTGATAGAGTGGTCCTGATTGTAGGAAGCTGGTCTCTTTATGTGGTAGTGCCAATGTAAGGGCACTTCATGCTAAAAGTACAGACAACTCTTATTGGTTTACAGGGCTTAAATTAATAATCCCAAGTGCTCTATTTGTGGTAGTGTGGTCCAGCAGTTTAGGCTTATCAGAGTGTAGTGTTAAGAATTTGTTGCAAAGACAGAGTCAATAAATGAGACATACACGCAAGAAGAAAATTTGAGACCAATTTAGACAAAAAACACAAATTTACATATAATTTTGGACACCGAGATCATCGGAATCAGGTAAGTTCTTTCGGAGTTATAGCTTTTTGTAGAAACAGAAAATGCAGTTGAATAACGGTTTTGATGTATGAGCCTTGAACGTAAAAATGTTACCTATGGGAGAAAATACACTGCATAGATATACTTGGAAATGTTTTTGGAGGGTGCGTTCTAGGGCTTAAGGTGCTTAGGGTACAAGGTCCAAGAAACCACCAGCAGTTCGATTTTCACCTGCCCTGGTGAGTCCAGGTGCGGAGATGCTGGTCGCGTTGGTAGCTTTGAGCTCTACGCAGTGACTTCTATGGAACAAGTACCTTCAAAAGAAAGGTTGAAAGTGGGGACTCTGGGACAAGTCGGGCAAAACCCAAATGGGGGCTCTGCTCTTGAGGGTCTCTGGAGCACAGGGACACAGTCGTTTTACGTGAACCCGGGCTGGGAATCTCAGGTACAGAGGTGTTTTATCTGGTGGGTTGCTGGCTCTCACTTGGCTTTGGTGATCTAGAGAGAAAACTGGCCAGCGGGGCCACTCTCGATGAAGGCCTCGTAGATCCTGAAGTCCCTCAACGGCAAGTTGATGTTGATGGTGTCCGGACTGGACACAAACATACCTTAGTAGATGCAAGGGCTCCGGTACCCAGGGTATTGATGCTGAGAGGCTCCTGCAGAGGTCAGAGTTTTGAGACCTGGTGAAAGCGACTGGGCTGGCTTCATGGACTCACAACAACCTCTTCCTGGTGAGTTGCTCTCTCTGTGGGCCCAATGGCCAGCAATATGAAGTATGGGGTCAATGCAGTCGGTACCTGCAGATGCAGGGGATGGCTCCTCCACCCCAAAGGAGATGCTGCTTGGTTGTTGAAGGGGAGAACAGTCCTCTAAGAGTCTGGGGAGGTGGTTCAGCTTCTGGATGAGTCGTTCTTTGTGATTGCCGTGGTGCAAGAAGCCAGGCAGGGTTTGGCACCAGTCTTGGTGCAGGACCTCGGTTTTCACGACTTTGGCTCTTCTATGTCCTTCCTTCAGTTCCCAGTAGACAAATCTGAGTTCCTTGTGTCAGGGGGACCCTTAAATAATGTAATTAGTGGCATTTAGGGGAGTGTAGAGTAGTAGCCAATGGGCTACTTACCCCTGGAGTGACTACACCCCCTATATATTGTGTTTGCTTTGTTCGGCCTAAAGTGGCAGGGTATGCCCAGACATGGGTCCCTTGCTCACTTTGCCACTGGATTCAAGCTAGCCTGGCTGATGAGGGCTGTTAGCCCGAAACCGGTCCTAGGATGCTTGTTTCCGGTCCAGGGAAGACATGGCTTGGCAGTTCGATCTGGACTGTTCCCATGAGGCACAGGGTCAAGACTGATTTGCATATAGCTGTGTCTGAACTGGGGTTACGATGTGAGCTAAAGATTGATGATGGATTCTACCCAGATCTGTGACTGGGGGTGAGTGTCTGAATAGTTTCAGCTCTCTGTCCATCATCTCCTTGTGTTTGCTTTGTTTGCCCTAAGTTGGCAGGGTTAAGCCCAGACGTGGGTCCCTTGCTCACTTTGCCACTGGATTCAAGCTAGCCTGGCTGATTAGGGCTGTTAGCCCGAAACCGGTCCCAGGAGGCTTGTTTCCGGTCCAGGGAAGACATGGCTTGGCAGTTCGGTCTGGACTGTTCCCATGGGGCACAGGGTCAAGACTGATTTGCATATAGCTGTGTCTGAACTGGGGTGGCGAAGTGAGCTAAAGAATGATGATGGATTCAACCCAGATCTGTTACTGGGGGTGAGTGTCTGAAACGTTTCAGTGCTCCGTCCATCATCTCCTTGTGTTTGCTTTGTTCGCCCTAAGTTGGCAGGGTTATGCCCAGACGTGGATCCCTTGCTCACTTTGCCACTGGATTCAAGCTAGCCTGGCTGATTAGGGCTGTTAGCCCGAAACCGGTCCCAGGATGCTTGTTTCCGTTCCACGGAAGACATTGCTTGGCAGTTCGGTCTGGACTGTTCCCATGAGGCACAGGGTCAAGACTGATTTGCATACAGCTGTGTCGGAACTGGGTGACGAAGTGAGCTAAAGAACGATGATGGATTCAACCCAGATCTGTTACTGGGGGTGAGTGTCTGAAAAGTTTCAGCCCTCCGTCCATCATTTCCTTGTTTTTCTTTGTTCGCCCTAAGTTGGCAGGGTATGCCCCGACGTGGGTCCCTTGCTCACTTTGCCACTGGATTCAAGCTAGCCTGGCATGATTAGGGCTGTTAGCCCGAAACCGGTCACAGGATGCTTGTTTCCGTTCCAAGGAAGACATGGCTTGGCAGTTTGGTCTGGACTGTTCCCATGAGGCACAGGGTCAAGACTGATTTGCATACAGCTGTGTCGGAACTGGGGTGACGAAGTGAGCTAAAGAATGATGATGGATTCAACCCAGATCTGTGACTGGGGGTGAGTGTCTGAAAAGTTTCAGCACTCCGTCCATCATCTCCTTGTGTTGGCTTTACACCCCCTATAAGACCACTTCCTGTAGAGAGTGGGCATATTCCTGACCCAGAGTTCCTAGTTTCACCAAATTCAAAATGGTGAAACCCTTTCTCGGCTGTCAACTTAACCCCTTCGCTGCTAGGCCTTTTCCCCCCTGTGCTAAGCCTTTTTTTGGCTATTTGGGGTAGTTCATGCTTAGGCCCCTGTATCTTTTTGACCACATAAGGTATCCAAGCCAAATTTCCATCCTTTTTTTTCCAACATCATGGGGATTCTAAAGGTACCCATGGTTTTGGATTCCCCTTTGAGGGGACCCAGAAATTAGCCAAAATACAGCAATTTGTTTCTCGAAAAATGGGAAAAAAGTGCTACAGATGGAAGCATCTGTTTTTTTCCCCTGCAAATGGTATCAACAAAAGGGTTGTGGGGCTTCAATCACCATTCTCCCTGCTTTCAGGGACAATCAGACTTTTGTCAGAAAACCAAAATGATTTACTCAGTTTTGGCAATTTTTTGGGACATAGCCTATTTTTGCTATTTTTTGTGCTTTCAACCTCCTTCCAGTTAATGGTAGAAATGGGTATGAAAGCAATAATGGATCCTGGAAAGCTATACATTTTAGAAAAGTAGACAATTCTGAATTCAGCAAGGGGTCATTTGTGTAGATCCTTCAAGGTTTCTTCATAGAAACTAACAGTTAAATATAGGAAAAATCGAAAATTAGTTGAAAAAAGCAGCCATTTGTGGCAAAGTTTTCACCTGTAACTTCTTCTAATTGTGACAGCTGTTTGAAAGCAATATACCGTTACATCCGCTAGACCTTTCTGGTTGTGGGGATATATAGGACTTGTAGGTTCACCAAGAACCCGACGAACCCAGAGCCAATAACTGAGCAGCGTCTTGCAATGGTTTTTCATTATGTTCGGGTATATAGCAATTAATTTGGGAAAATATATACATGGAAAAATCGGTATGAAAGACACCTATGTATTTCTGAAATTGGAACAAAATATAGAGTTTAGCAACAGTAGACAATTTGCACATTTCCGAAATTGTAAGTACCCATACTAGCATGAGACTTATAGGTCATTTTTCAAAATGACTTCTTTTTTACACATTGTCTTTCATTTGGAAGGCAGAAATGCATCGAAAGTCAATAGGTAATAACAGTTGCTCTACAATTCTGGATAACCCGAAGTCTCCCGATATAAATGGTACCTCGATTGTGTGGGTAGGCCTAGTGCCCGCGACAGGAAACGGCCCAAAACGCAGCGTGGACACACCACATTTTCACAGTGAAAACTGACCCTTTTTTTGCAAAGTGCCTAGCTGTAGATTTTGAACCCTAGCTCTGCCGGCACCTTGGGAAACCTACCAAGCCTATACATTTTTGAAAATTAGCCACCCAGGGGAATCCAGGATGGGGTGACTTGACTGGCTCTCACCATGTTCTGTTACCCAGATTCCCTTGCAAACCTCAAAATCTTTTTTAAAAAACACATTTTCCTCACATTTCTGTGGTGGAAAGTTCTGGAATCTGCGTGGATCCACAAAATTCCACCCACCCCGCATTTCCCAAAGTCTTCAGAGAAAAATGGTACCCCACTTGTGTGGGTAGGCTTAGTGCCCGCAAAAAGAAACGGCCCAAAACGCAACGTGGACACACCACATTTTCACAGTGAAAACTGACCCTTTTTTTGCAAAGTGCCTAGCTGTAGATTTTGAACCCTAGCTCTGCCGGCACCTAGGGAAACCTAGCAAACCTATACATTTTTGAAAACTAGACACCCAGGGGATTATAGAGAGGTATGGCTTGCATGAATCCCCCAACTTTTCTTACCCAGAATCCCCTGCAAACCTCAAATTTAGCTGAAAAAAATCACTTTTTCCATACATTTTTGTGTGGGAAAGTTGTGGCATCACCGGGCTGACCCAAATTTCCTCCCACCCAGCATTCCCCCAGGTCTCCCGATAAAAATGGTGCCTCACTCGTGTGGGAGGCCCAAGTACCCGCGACAGGCAAGGGCCCAAAACGTATTGAGGCGACATCAAAATTGCCTATCACAAAACGACCTGGTTTTGCAAGGGGGGTCACCTGGGTTTTTGGCCCCGTGCTCGGCGGCCAGCTAGGGAAACCTACCAAACCCACACATTTCTGAAAACTAGACACCTGGGGATTCCAGGGAGGTATGGCTTGTGTGGATATCACAAAACGACCTGGTTTTGCAAGGGTGGTCACCTGGGTTTTTGGCCCCGTGCTCGGCAGCCAGCTAGGGCAACCTACCAAACCCACACATTTCTGAAAACTAGACACCCGGGGAATTCCAGAGAGGTATGGCTTGCATGGATCCCCCAACTTTTCTTACCCAGAATCCCCTGCAAACCTCAAATGTAGCTGAAAAAAATCACTTTTTCCACACATTTTTTTGTGGGAAAGTTGTGGCATCACCGGGCTGACACAAATTTCCTACCACCCTGCATTCCCCCAGGTCTCCCGATAAAAATGGTGCCTCACTCGTGTGGGAGGCCCAAATACCCGCGACAGGAAAGGGCCCAAAACGTATTTAGGCGACATCAAAATTGCCTATTACAAAATGACCTGGTTTTGCAAGGGGGGTCACCTGGGTCTTTGGCCCCGTTGTGAGAAAGTGCCATCTTTCTTGCATGGTATGCCCCCCACTTTTTGCTGAATTGCTGATGTACTTTGACTGCGTGTGCCCTGGGCTCCTGCCAATCAGGTACCGAGGGCCTGTGTTCCTTCCCTAAAACTGCATGACAGCCTAAACCCAATTGGCATCTCTGGCCACAGGTCAGCCCCTGGTAAATGGTACCATAGGTACCCAGGGCACTGTGACCAGAAAAGGCCCCTAATGGCTGCAGCACTTATTGTGCCACCCTTAGAGGCCCTGTACCCTTACACACACACACACTGCCTTTACAGGCTGAGTGTCTGGGTGCAGAACTAAACAGAGAGTCGACAGGACACACATCCATGCGTGCCCTGCCCACAACACACACTGCCCTGGCATACATCAGCCACCCCTCTAGCTGGGTGCCCTATGCCACTGGTGTGGGCACAGGTGCATGAGCCCTGTGCCCCTACAGTTCCCAGGTCCATTCTTGGGCACTCAATCAATCAATCAATCAATCAATCAATCAGGCATTTATATCGCGCACTACTCACCCGGACGGGTCTCAAGGCGCTTGAGGAGAGGGGTCTGCTACTGCTCGAACAGCCAGGTCTTGAGCTGTTTCCTGAAGGCGAGGTGATCCCGGGTACGTCGCAGGTGGACCGGCAGGGTGTTCCATGTTTTCGCCGCCTGGTAGGAGAAGGATCTTCCTCCGGCGGTGACTCTCTGGAAGCGGGGGACGACGGCGAGGGCGAGGTCTGCGGATCGTAGCTGGCGGGTTGGCGTGTAGAAGGTCAGGCGGTTGTTGAGGTACCTTGGGCCCAGGTCGTGGAGGGATTTGTGTGCGTGGGTGAGGATTCTGAACGTGATCCTTTTGTTGACCGGGAGCCAGTGCAGGTCTCTAAGGTGGCTCGAGATGTGGCTGCGTCGAGGGATGTCCAGGATGAGTCGGGCGGAGGCGTTCTGGATGCGCTGGAGTCTCTTCTGAAGCTTGGCTGTCGTTCCGGCGTAGAGGGTGTTTCCATAGTCCAGTCTGCTGGTGACGAGGGCATGGGTGACAGTCTTTCTCGTCTCGGTCGGGATCCATTGGAAGATCTTGCGGAGCATCCGGAGTGTTTGGAAACAGGATGAGGAGACGGTGTTGACTTGTCTGGTCATCGAAAGAGTGGAGTCCAGGATGAAGCCCAGGTTGCGTGCGTGGTCCGTTGGTTTGGGTGCGGTGCCTAGGGCCGGGGGCCACCAGGAGTCGTCTCACGCGGAGGGTGATGGACCCAGGATCAGGACTTCTGTCTTGTCCGTGTTCAGCTTTAGGCGGCTGTCGTTCATCCATTCGGCGACGTCTTTCATCCCTTCGTGGAGGTTTGCTTTGGCGGTGTCGGTGTCTCTGGTGAGGGAGAGGATCAGCTGGGTGTCGTCGGCGTATGAGATGATGTTCAGGTTGTGTTTGCGAGCGATGGCCGCTAGAGGTTTCATGTAGACGTTGAAGAGCGTGGGGCTGAGCGATGATCCTTGCGGGACGCCGCAGATGAGTGTGGTGGCCTCCGAGCGGTACGGAGGCAGGCGTACTCTCTGTGTTCTACCGGAGAGGTATGAGGTGATCCAGTCCAGGGCCTTGCCTTGGATGCCGGTGTTGTGGAGGCGTTGTACTAGGGTGCGGTGGCAGACGGTATCGAATGCCGCGGAGAGGTCCAGGAGGATGAGTGCTGCTGTTTCATCGTTGTCGAGCAGGGCTCGGATGTCATCAGTGGCTGCGATGAGGGCAGTCTCGGTGCTGTGGTTGGTTCTGAATCCGGACTGTGAAGGGTCGAGGGATCCGTGCGTCTCGAGGAAGGCGGCCAGTTGCTTGTTGACGATCTTTTCGATGACTTTGGCCGGGAAGGGAAGGAGCGAGATGGGGCGGAAGTTCTTGAGGTCGGTCGGGTCCGCTGTTGGTTTCTTCAGTAGGGCGCTGAGTTCGGCGTGCTTCCAGCACTCCGGGAAGGTTGCTGTGTTGAAGGAGGCGTTGATGATGTCTCGGAGATGGGGTGCGATGGTGTGGGCCGCTTTGTTGAAGACGTGGTGGGGGTACGGGTCGGTCGGGGATCCGGAGTGGATGGTATTCATGATGCGAGTAGTATCTTCAGGGGTCACCTCGGTCCATGTCCGGAGGGTGGCTGTCGGGTGCGTGAGTTCGATCGACGGGTGCAGGGGGTGAGCGCCGAAACTGCTATGGATGTCGGCGACCTTGCGGTGGAAGTACGAGGCGAGGGAGTCGCAAAGGTCCTGTGAGGGGGCGATGTCGTTGTGGCCGGTGCTGGGGTTGGAGAATTCCTTGACGATGTTGAAGAGCTCCTTGCTGTCATGGGCGTTCTTGTCCAATCGGTCCTTCAGAGATTTCTTCTTGGTGGTGCGGATGAGCTGGTGATGTTTGCGGGTGGCGAGTTTGAGGGCGGTCATGTTGTCAGCGGTCTTGTTGAGGAGCCAGGCCTTCTCCAGGGTGCGGCAGGCCTTCTTGGAGTTCTTGAGTTCGTCGGTAAACCAGGGGGCTTTCTTGCTTCTGGGCCTGGTGAGTGGGTCCTTCAGTGGGGCGAGGTTGTCGGCGCTTGTGGACAGCCACTGCGTGAGGTTGCAGGCTGCCGTGTTAGGGTCCGTTGCCCAGCCGGGCGGGTTCTGGCTGAGGGAGGTGGTGAGCTGGTCGGCGGTGATCTTGCTCCAGTTTCTGTGTGGGACCTGCTTCGGGTGGTGGTAGACCGTGTTCTTCGTGAAGCTGAAATGGACGCAGCTGTGGTCGGTCCAGTGGAGTCCGGTGGAGTGACTGAAGGAGACGTGTTTGCTGGAAGAGAAGATGGGATCGAGCGTGTGGCCGGCGTGGTGGGTGGGGGTGTTGACCAGTTGCTTGAGTCCGAGGTTGACGAGGTTGTCCAGCAAGTTGGTGGAGTTGCGGTCGTTGTTGTTTTCCAGGTGAAAGTTGAGGTCCCCGAGGAGGATGTAGTCGGTGGAGGCGAGGGCGTGTGGGCTGATGAAGTCCGTGATGTCATCGCAGAACTGTGCCCGCGGTCCCGGGGGTCTGTAGATGAGGGTGCCTCTGAGGGTCGTCTTGGGGTCGGTGTGGACTTGGAAGTGGAGGTATTCGGCAGCTCCAAATGTGCCGATGGAGTCAGCCGAGATGCGGATGGTGCTCTTGTGTATGATAGCGATGCCTCCTCCGGTCTGGTTGGTGCGGTCCTTCCTGATGATCTTGAAGCCGTCCGGGATGGCTATGGCGATGTCGGGGGCTGAGGAGGCGTTCATCCAGGTTTCCGTGAGGAAGGCGACGTCTGGGGATGCAGTGTCGAGGAGGTTCCAGAGCTCGATGGCGTGTCTGTGGACGGATCGGGTGTTGAGCAGGATGCATTTCAGGTGGTTGCTGCTTCCAGTCCTGGCGGGTGTGGTGCAGGATCGCAGGCAGTAGAAGTTGCAGGAACGGCATACGAAGGGTCCATGGGTGCGTCGTGGGGTCACTTGGTAGCATCCGGGGGCTCGGGCGGTGTTGAGTGCGATGAGCGTGGCGAAGTCGTAGGTCCTGCGGGGGGGCTGGCGGGCGCGGGGACCAGGGGGTCTGGCACTGGGCGCGGTCCAGGCGCAGACGGGCTTACCTTTGGCGCACCTTCGGCGCACATAAGGCGCGCCCGCTGCGCGCGTCCGCTGCGCGGTCGCGGAGGGGGCGACATAAATAAGGAGCCGGGAGGGAGGGTCAGCGGGAGGCGGGAGCGGGGTGGCCAATGGGAAGGGAGGGGGGGCGGACCGGAGGTGGGGGCGGGAGTGGGAGGAGGCGCCTGGGGCAGCGGCGGCGGGAAAAAACGGCGGGAAGCGGCGGAGCAGGCAGGGCACTGTGAGTGCAGTGCTGCCATTTAAGAGTATATGGTGCTGGGAGATCGTCAACACGAACTCCACAGCACCATGATGGCTGCACTGAAGACTGAGAAGTTTGATATCAAACTTCTCAGCACATTAAACCCGCACTGATGCCAGTGTGGGATTTAATGTACAATGCACGACAGAGGGCATTTTAGAGATGCCCCCTGAACCTAACCTACAATCCACGTCTTGTCTGAGGGGCTACCTAGGCTGCCACACAGCAGGCATGTTGCTGGACCCCTGGGTAGAGAGCCATCCGCTCTCCTGGGCCTGCCACAATGCACATCCTGGGCGAGGTGCTAGATCTCCTCCCCAGGATGGGCAGGGGAAGCTTCAAAGGCATACCGCGTTTGTGAGCTTCTCCAGGCCACTTGCTGCACTCAGCAACTGGCCCCTACCGGTTCTGAGCCCCACTCTGGGGGGGGAGACTGGCCGGAAACCCCAAGGAAGGAAAGGGGGTGTGTCAGCCTCTGCCAACCCCATCCCTCAGGTGGGGGAGGCGAGGTGAAGCACATCTCTGGGCTCTCGCCATCTTGAAGATGGGAAGCCCTGCCCAATCAGGACTAGGCTACTGCCCCCCTCCCACAGGAGAGTGGCAGGATAGGGGGTGTACCCACCCCAGGGCAGGGACCCGTTGGTCCCTGCCCTTAACCTACCTGTAATGCCCCTAAATCTAGTATTTAGGGGCACCCTGAACCTCCCTTCCTTAGTTCCAGATTCCGAAACAGCAAAGAGAAACAAGAAGCAAGAAGACCCGCCGTGCAGCTGCTAACAAGAGGAAGACACCAACTGCTTTGGCCCCAGCCCTACCGGCCTGTCGACCCTCGAACGTGCTCCTGCTAAACCCCGGCATCTCCAGTGGCCAGCAACCTCACAAACCCCAGAGGACCTGGCTACCTTGTGACTCTGAGCAACTGGAACTCCCACGAGCAGTGGTACTGCTTAAAGCAAGTAACTGACCCCTGGCATCAGCCAGGAACCGCGAATCCTGCACACTCTGCACCCGCCAAGCCTGGCCTGTGCCGGAGTGGACCAAGACCACGAGGACGTCCCCCCGGCGACTGTGACCCCGAATCCAGCACCCAAGGACCCACCTCGACGCTCCTGACGACGCTGCAGCCTCGGTACCAGGGACCCCTCCAACCGCGACCAGCAGAGGGTAAGGTTTCCCTACGCCAAAAGGCACCCCTGCACCCGGCGCCCTGTGGCCCCCTGTATCCAACTCTTGGGTGCCTACCTATCCTCCAACTACCCAACTTACCTCTCGAAGTGGTGGTCGCACCTGAAGAATCTTCGTCCCTGAGCTTGCAGCCTTTGTTCGTTCTTGAGCTTCTCCATTGCAATCCATTGAGCGCCCGAAGGCACCCAAGCGCCCTGCACCCACCCGCCCGAGTGGCCCTGGCAGTGCAACTTCTACTCTAACCTACTTCCCCATTTGCCCTCAGCAAGTGACCAGGAGCCCAGCTCCCACAGCCGATTGACCTGCTAGCCAGCAGCCACCAACCACAGGCCCCCTGCCTCCCATAGGATAACATTGGGCCTAACTCATTCTGCACCTGGCTGCCCCTGTGCCGCTGAGGGTGTAACAACTGTACTTACCTGACCCTCGGAGACCCCCTGAGTCTATGCCCAGAACCTTAACTCTGCCAGTCGAGTACTTACCCAAAAGCCGATAACTCACTTTTCTTCCATAGGGTAACATTGACTGGTTTCACTCAAATTCTTTTAAGTGTGGAGTTTCTAAACTTTAAAATATTCACCTAAAATAAAATCAACCGAGTAACGAAAACGAAAATACTCACCTGCTATCAGGAGAGATCCCAGTGCTGGATCTTGGTGCCCAGCACTGACCCTGAAAAGTAATTACAACCATACTTACCGCTAACTCAATGTTCGAGGCATATGAGCTGCAGATTATACACTGTGCATAGATCGCCATCTGGTGTTGGGCCCGGATGTTTGCAGTTTGTTTTTCCTCTTGGAAAGTCTTTGGGAGTCACGAGGTTGGTGACTCCTCCTCTGGTTAGCATTGCGTATGGGCTTCGGCTCCATCCTCAGATTGTTTTTTTCCGCCATCGGGCTCGGATGTAATACTTCGCGCTCCGGTTCCGAACTTCCCAGTTCACCGATCGACGCACAAATCCTCGCTCATCGAGCTTCTTCAAAGATATAAATCATCTTACTCATCTTCTCTTCGGCACTTCTTCGATTCCGGTGGTCGACGGCGGCCTTCGGGCCTATTCCGGCTCCGGTCTCGGCTGATGGAAAGAACTCCCTTCAAGAAGTGCCCTCGATGTGGGTCCAAGTTTCCCCACACCGATCTCCATGAGGTGTGCAACCTGTGCCTCTCCCCAGAACACGAGGCCCGAGACTGTCCCGCCTGCAAGTCTTTTCGCTCAAAAAAGACCATTCGAGATCGACGGGCTAGACGCAACATGGCGCACTCCTCGACCTCCGCTCCATTCGACATGTTCGGGGACGACGTCGAAGCTCCGGGACAGCAGGACATCGAACAGGAGGACGACGACCTCGTCAGCGCTTCCGAGGCGACGACTCAGATGTGGAGGACATCACCCCGGCGCAGCGGGTCGTGAGTACAATTCCCCCTCCCACGCCGATACCGAAAAAGGCTTCGGTCACACCTTCGCCTCCGGGCCTAGGCAAGACCAAGGACACTGCTTCTCACACCCCACCTTCGGGCCCGGTAAAGAAGTCTATTAAGCCTTCCGGCAGCTCGGGCTCGAGCCAGCCGACCACCGGTGCCGAGAAACACCCTTCGGCACCGAAGAAAAAATCGGCCTCCACCTCCACACCGAACCCGGCAACGAAGTCTTCGGTGTCGAAACCTGCTCCTCCGGCGCCGACCAAACATCGCAAGACCCTCGGCACCGACACTCCCGTGCCGAGACCTTCTTCGGCACCGACTAAAAAAACTGAGGTTCCAAGGAAGCACGGCTTCGACAAACCTAAAAAGCCGTCGGCCCCGAAACCTTCGGCGCCGACCGAACAACCAGTGTCACAGGAGCTTTTCACACCGGATCCTTTGCAAAAAACCCTCACCAAGGATCCAAAGACTGGACACTTGACATTGTCTTAAAAAGAGAGACACTTGGACAAGCCAGCTCCACCTCCACCTCCACCTCCAAAGAGAAAGGACATTGCTACCTCTCCTTTCAGGGTGCCTTCCCCACCTCCTCCACCCTCTCCACCTCCACCCCCTCCACCTCCACCCCCTCCACCTCATCGTTCCCCCACCTTGTCTCCTGTCCCAGACGATTTGGGGGACCCTTACTATGATCCAGCAGATGTGCCACAAGATCCCACCCCTACTGGATCTCCAGACCCATGGGATGATTATAACAATCCGGACATCCCAGATGTCCCACAGGATGACCTTTATCCATCTAGGCCATCCCCTCCTGAAGATTCCTTGAGTTTTCACCATTTGTTACAACGGGCGGCACACTATCACGGGGTGGAGTTACATACCGACCCAGTGGAGGAGGATTTTCTCCTAGACACCTTTGACGATACACATAGGTCCACTGCCATTCTACCTATGTTACAGGGTGTAATTAAACATGCCCCTGAGGTTTTTAAAGACCCAGTCAGGGCCAGGGTCTTAAACCCTCGGATAGAGAAGAAATACAAAGCCGCCCCCACAGACCCTTCTTACATTAAAGGCCCTGCACCATTAGATTCCCTAGTGGTATCTACAGCTAGGAAGCGCTCAAATTCTCAGGCGTCAGGCCAATATATGGTGTATTGCCAATACGCAAGCACTGTTGGCCAGATACGACAGGGCGCATTATGATGAGCTAGAGACCATCATGCACCATCTCCCTGAAAAGTACAAGACTAGTGTCGGGAGGTGCCCCCTTTCCCACGCCGCCCGACAGCGGACTCACTTCTGTCACCTCCCTCTTGTGCCCCACGCCGCCCGACATCAGACTCACCTCTGTCACCTCCCTCTTGTGCCCCATGCCGCCCGACACCGGACTCACCTCTGTCACCTCCCTCTTGTGCCCTACAGTCTCCGGAGACCTGGAGAGGAGCTACGCTGACGTCACCAAAGGAAATGGACGAACGCTGGCCCTTTCAGGAATGGGCTTCCCTGGCGGAGGAGGGACACGCCCCCTGTGAGGTCGGCGGACAGGATTGGCTGGATCTCCGGAGAAAGGACGCAGATGCGGAAGCTGTGGGGGAACGTGAGAATCGAGGAGAAGAGACGGAGCCGGGGGACGGAGCTCGGACCAGCGAGAGTGAGAGACGAGACGCGGGAGCTGAAGGAGAAGTTGAGAGTGAGCCAGGAGGCGAGAACCGCGCTGCGCCCTGCCAGGGACCCGGAGGTTCCTGGCTCCTACAGGTACGAAATTGTATCCTGTGTTCAGGGAAGCGGGTCGGCGCTAAAGTGGGGGACACCTCGTGGTAAACCGTGGACTGTTCATCTACGGTTATCACCCTTGTACTCGTCTGTTTGGTGATCGGGTCTTTGGTCTCAGGCACACTCCTTCCTGATTACGGTGTCCCTCACATACCCTGCCCCAAGACTGCAAGATAAGTTCCATGAAACCTGAGAGGACTCTCTTTCTTTTTTGTTTATGTGCTGAGCCTTCCTCCCTCACCGGTGAAGTAACCAGGCAAAGCGGGGAGGACCATAGAAGACTGACAAGGCCGGAGAAAAGTCCGCGAACCTAGCGAACCAGCAACCCCTGAAGGACTGAACAAACCCTCATAAATCCTTGTCAAATCTTTAACATTAAAGTCCTCTCAACTGACCCCCGTCTAACGTCCTTCTTTACGCTGCCCGGGGAGGGTAACCCCCACAATTTGGTGGAGAATGCGGGCATAAGAGCGCAGGACTAGGACACCTGATGGAGGCGCTCATCCAGCACTTGGTAGAGGGGCAGCGTAAATTAGAATGGGCGGTAGAATGACAGTTGACCAGTGCCCAGGCAGACCGAGACACATTCAAGGACCAGATGGATGCACTGTCTCGTGTGGTTGACGAGATGCCCTCGGCTCCAGGTGGACAGGCGACTATCCGCCCTTCCAGCGCCTTTCCCACAGTGTCGTTGCAAAAGTATGTCCCCGGGGACGATCCCGATGCGTTCCTCGTCAACTTTGAACGTGCAGCTAAAGCGGCGGGATGGCCCAAAGAGAAGTGGCCTTTCTTCCTGGCACCCCTGCTGTCCGGGGAAGCCCAAGCCGCATACCAGCTGGCCAACGAGGGCGGTGACGTCCCGTATGACGACATTAAGGCAGTGGTACTAGAACATTTGGGAATGGACGCCGAAGCGTATAGACTACGATTCCGTCGCGAAAAGGGCGCTTCCGGTGACACCCTGAAAACCCTGTATCTAAAGCTGAAGATGGCCGCCGAAAAATGGCTACGTCCTAATGACTTTTCAAAAACAGAGATCATGAACGCCGTCATATTGGAGCAGTTCGTGGAGGCCTTACCTTTTGCCACCCAGCGTTGGCTACGTCAACATGCCGGCCTCACCATAGACAGGGCCGTGGAAATGGCCACCTCCTTTGTCAGAGCACAGCCTCGTCCTCTAACATGGGAACCCGAGAAAGGGATACGTCCCTCAACGTTGCCCCGCAGACCTCTCCGCCCCTTCAAGGAACCGGAAAAAGTTAGGGCAGTTCGGCCAGAACCCCTGGCTCCTCGACAACCCCAGTGTTTCGAGTGTGGCGAGTGGGGGCATATCGCCCGGGTGTGTCCACGAAAGAAAGGAGAGGAGCCAATGGATGTTAGCTACGGACCCCGCAACATGTTGTATTCTACCGAGATGGGGGCGGCCTACTATGTAAGTCTCCGAGTCAATACATTCACCGTGGCAGCCCTGTTAGATTCGGGTGTAGACAGTCCATGATTAAAAGTGTTTTGTCTCCCCCAACCAAAGAGTCCCGGGTGGCCAGGTGGCTATTAGGTGCATTCATGGGGATGTGCGATGTTATCCCACAGCCAGAGTACCCCTTTCCTGTCCGGGGGCAACAGGTTCCACCTATGTCACCGTAGGGTTATTAGACACTCTTCCGGAGGATCTCATCCTGGGTACGGACAACCCGGACTTTTTGTCCCTCTTCCGGAAGACCACAGAAACTCCGGTCGGTGCGATTCCCGGTCTCTTGGCCCAGGAGCCATGGGCTATTGACAGAAATTTTCATTTGGCACAGCTTAACGATCCTACGCTCCTTCACGCCTGGCAGGAGGCCAAAAAGCTCCCTGCACAGCGGGTGGGAATGTACCCCTACTTTTCTATCCAAAAGGGACTCCTATACCGCATCCCTCACGCCCAGGGTCCCTCACAACTCCTGGTCCCTAACCCTTTCAGAGAACAGGTCCTGTTTTTTGCACATAGTCATCTGTTGGCCGGCCACATGGGAGCCCAGAAAACCACCGACAATATACTCCGGCACTTTTATTGGCCCGGTATCTATGCGGAAATCAAGTCCTATTGCCAGAGCTGTCCAGTCTGTCAGCTCAAGAATCCGTACCAACCCCCACGAGCCCCTCTCCAGCCTCTACCCATCGTGGGACAACCCTTTGAAAGGGTTGGAATGGATATCATAGGGCCTTTACCCCGCATGTCCCAGGGGTTTCAACATGTATTGGTCTTAGTGGACTATTGCACACGGTTCCCCGAAGCCTTTCCCCTTCGGAGCACCACTTCCACAGCTATAGCAGACAAACTTATGAAATATTTCTCCCGGGTGGGGTTTCCCTTACAAATCCTCACCGATCAGGGTACCCCCTTTGTGTCCTCACTCATGGCCCAGGTATGCAAACTCATGAATATAAAACACTTGAAAACCTCCGTGTACCATCCACAAACGGACGGATTGGTTGAGAGGTACAATGGTAATCTGAAATTGACCCTCAAAAAGATGCTGGAGAGCGAAGGGAAGTCCGGGGCACGCCTACTGCCTCTGGCTCTCTTTGTCATTAGGGGGCAGGTACAAAGTAGCCTAGGGTGTTCCTCGTTCGAACTCCTCTATGGCAGACAACCGCGTACCCTGCTGGAAATGACAAAGGAGACCTGGGAAGCAGAAGCGGATAACACCCAGACTCTCCTGGACTACGCTCAGCATCTGCGGTCCACCTTGGGTAAACTAAGAGAATTAGCCCACCGGAATCTCGAGAAGGCCCAGCTCCAACAAAAGAAACAGTACGACAAGGGCGCCAAGCTACGTACTCTTCAAATAGATGACTGGGTTTTGGTTTCGCTTCCCTCAACCCTGAACAAAGGGAAAAGGGGTTGGAAGGGTCCGTATAGGATCATAGCGACCATCGGAAACACCACCTATAGATTACAAATGAGTGACCGCACAACTCAGACGTATCATATCAACCTGCTAAAAAGATGGTTAGGTCCCCCTCCCAAAAGCATCCCCCTAACACAACCAGAACCGTGTTCCCCCTGCACCCTAGAGGCCCTAACCGTGAATCCCGAATTATCCGTTCAGGACATTCAGGACCTTTTGGACCTCCTTTGTTCCTTTCAGGACCTCTTTTCAGACATTCCTGGCAAAACCAGCCTGGTGGAACATCGTATAGACACTCGCCCTGGAGAACCCACGAAACAAAGGCCATACCGTATCCCTGCGGCCCGTCGACCGGCCGTATCTTCGGAGATTCAGAAGATGTTACAGATGGGGGTGATCCGACCCTCCCAAAGCGACTGGTCATCCCCTATAGTCTTAGTCCCTAAACCCGATGGATCCATCAGGCTCTGTATTGACTTCAGAAAAATTAACGCCATCTCCTCTCTAGAGGCCTATCCTTTACCACGTGTGGATGAGTTGATAGAAAGGTTGGGGAAGGCTAAATACATAACCACCTTAGACTTAACAAAAGGGTATTGGCAGGTGCCCCTCAGGGAGTGCGATCAGAAAAAAACAGCTTTCTCCACCCCTGATGGTCTGTTCGAATTTACAGTCTTACCCTTTGGCTTGCACGGTGCCCCAGCTACCTTTCAAAGGTTAATGAACATTGTTCTCCGGTCCCATACGGACTACTCCTCGGCATATCTAGACGATATTGTGATCTTCAGTCCATCATGGCCCTCCCATCTAGATCACTGCCGACAAGTACTTCAGGAACTACGGAACGCGGGACTCCACATTAACGCTGGAAAGTCCTTTGCGGCTTTTCACCAGGTGCGATACCTGGGCTACCTGCTCGGAAAGGGCTGCATCGCACCCCAAACCGAAAAAGTTAAAGCCATCAGGGAGACCCCCGTCCCATCCACTAAACGAAGAGTCAGGGCGTTTTTGGGCCTCTTGGGGTACTACAGACGTTTCATACCCCAATACTCAGAGATCGCGGCTCCTCTAACCGAACTGTTAAAGAAATCCGTTCCTGACCGAAATCTGCGACATCCAACACCACAGGTCCTGGAAGCTGTATCCCGACTGAAACTGGGCATCACAAACCACCCGGTGCTTGTCTCTCCGGACTTTGGGCTTCCCTTCGTCCTCCAGACGGACGCCTCTGACACCGGCATAGGGGCCGTTCTTTCCCAGATTACGGAGGGGAACGAGGAAAAGCCCATTCTGTTTATCAGTAGGAAGCTGTTTCCCAGGGAAAGACATTATCCCATTATCGAAAAGGAATGCCTCGCTGTTAAATGGGCTGTGGAGAAGTTACGTTATTATTTGGAGGGTCGTCGGTTTACTTTGTACACCGACCACGCTCCTCTCGTGTGGATGAGCCGTAACAAGTCCAACAATCCTCGTATCATGCGATGGTTCCTCTCCCTCCAGCCATTTGTGTTCGACGTCCTCCATCGGACTGGTTCGTCCAACGCCAATGCGGACTACCTCTCCAGAGTTCCCTATGTCCCCGACCGGGACTATGCTTGGGGGGCGGTGTGTCGGGAGGTGCCCCCTTTCCCACGCCGCCCGACAGCGGACTCACCTCTGTCACCTCCCTCTTGTGCCCCACGCCGCCCGACATCGGACTCACCTCTGTCACCTCCCTCTTGTGCCCCATGCCGCCCGACACCGGACTCACCTCTGTCACCTCCCTCTTGTGCCCTACAGTCTCCGGAGACCTGGAGAGGAGCTACGCTGACGTCACCAAAGGAAATGGACGAACGCTGGCCCTTTCAGGAATGGGCTTCCCCGGCGGAGGAGGGACACGCCCCCTGTGAGGTCCGCGGACAGGATTGGCTGGATCTCCGGAGAAAGGACGCAGATGCGGAAGCTGTGGGGGAACGAGAGAATCGAGGAGAAGAGACGGAGCCGGAGGACGGAGCTCGGACCAGCGAGAGTGAGAGACTAGACGCGGGAGCTGAAGGAGAAGTTGAGAGTGAGCCAGAAGGCGAGAACCGTGCTGCGCCCTGCCAGGGACCCGGAGGTTCCTGGCAGGGCTCCTACAGGTACGAAATCGTATCCTGCGTTCAGGGAAGCGGGTCGGCGCTAAAGTGGGGGACACCTCGTGGTAAACCGTGGACGGTTCATCTACGGTTATCACCCTTGTACTCGTCTGTTTGGTGATCGGGTCTTTGGTCTCAGGCACACTCCTTCCTGATTACGGTGTCCCTCACATACCCTGCCCCAAGACTGGATGTATGACGTTACAACGCATGCTTTTACACCGCATGCCGTTACAACGCATTTTTTACACCGCAAGATCTGTTACAATGCAAGCCTTTACAACGACGTACACTAGATGGAGTGCTGACATTAGAAATGTATAATTTACTACTCTAACTCCAGTCCACGTTGCAGTAGGGAAGGTGTTTGGATAGTAAAACTACACTGTTTCTAATGTTAGCACGCCATCTAGTGCATTTCGTTGTAATGGCATGCGTTGTAATGGCATGCCTTGTAACAGATTTCGCGTTGTTACAGTTTCGTTGTAATGGTAGTGCGGTGTAAAAGTTGCGTTGTAAACGTTGTATACCCCAAGACTGCAAGATAAGTTCCATGAAACCTGAGAGGACTCTCTTTCTTTTTTATGTGCTGAGCCTTCCTCCCTCACCGGTGAAGTAACCAGGCAAAGCGGGGAGGAACATAGAAGACTGACGAGGCCGGAGAAAAGTCCGCGAACCTAGCGAACCAGCAACCCCTGAAGGACTGAACAAACCCTCATAAATCCTTGTCAAATCTTTAACATTAAAGTCCCCTCAACTGACCCCCGTCTAACGTCCTTCTTTACGCTGCCCGGGGAGGGTAACCCCCACAACTAGGGCTAATGAACTTATTCAAGAGGGAAAAACAATAACCAATACCTCGATACGATGTGCCCTAGATGCAGCAGATACAGCCTCCAGGGCCATAAACACCAGTGTCCTTCTCCGTCGCCATGCCTGGCTCAGGGTTTCAGGGTTTAAACCAGAGGTACAAGCCTCTATTTTAAATCACCCTTTCGACCAAGATCATCTATTTGGCCCTAAAGTAGACAAAACCCTCGAAAAAATGAAAAAAGATACAGACACGGCGAAATCTATGGGAGCCCTACAGACACAGACTCCCAGGCGCTCCTTTCGCCGTTCTTCCTTTCGGGGCACGGGCAGAGGCTACTCCTCGGACAGTGCATCCACGTCCTATAAATCCCCTCCTCAATCTAACTTCACGAAGGGTTATCAAAGAGGCGGATACAGAGGCAATTATACTAAGGGCAGAGGCAAAACAAATACCGCCCACTCTGCCACACCTCCTGCCCAATGACTTTCCCCCGCTCCCTCCAGACCATTCCACTCCGGTCGGAGGCAGACTACAACATTTCCTTCACGTCTGGGAGACAATCACCTCAGACAGATGGGTGACACAAATTATTCAGTCAGGGTATTGCCTAGAATTAACATCTACACCCCCAAACATTCCACCCAGGCACCGCCCTATGTCGCAAGAACATACTGCGCTACTAACACAAGAGGTGATCTCCCTCCTGCAAAAAGGAGCAATCGAGCAGATCCCCATAAATCAACAAAATTTAGGGGTCTACTCCCTGTACTTTCTAATTCCAAAGACGGACGAGACCCTACGACCTATCCTAGATCTCAGACCTCTAAATGCTTACATACATTCAGACCATTTTCACATGGTAAGCCTCCAATAGGTTCTTCCACTTCTCTCCCAGAACGATTTTCTCACCACTCTGGACTTGAAAGACGCGTACTTTCACATCCCAGTACACCAGTCTCACAGAAAGTACCTCAGGTTTGTGGTAGACGGACAACACTACCAGTTCAAGGTGCTCCCGTTCGGGGTAACAACAGCACCAAGGGTGTTCACCAAGTGCCTGGCAGTAGTGGCTGCACACCTCAGAAGACAGCACATTCACGTCTTCCCCTATCTGGACGATTGGCTGATAAAAGCCACGTCCTACCAACAATGTGTGCAACATACCACCGCTACGGTCCAACTACTTCACCAGCTAGGTTTCACGGTGAACCATCAAAAATCCCACCTGGTACCATCACACACAAAACAATATCTCGGAGCCACCATAGACACCTCAAAAGCCATAGCCTATCCCAATCCTGCCAGGATTGCAAAAATACAGGCGCTGCGTCAAAATTTCCTATGTCAACACTCTCTCCCAGCAAGAGTGTTTATGCAGCTCATAGGGATGGTGGCCTCTTGCATCTTTATAGTGCCCCATGCAAGACTCCAAATGCGTCCACTCCAAGAGTGCTTGGCGCGCCAGTGGAACCAGGCCCAGGGACAACTGACAGATCTGGTGTTGGTAGACGGTCGCACCCATCGCTCTCTGCAGTGGTGGAACACCACAAACCTTTCCAGAGGTCGACCGTTCCTGGACCCGGTCCCACAAATAATCCTAACGGCAGATGCATCGCTCTCCGGCTGGGGAGCTCATCTGTTACATCTCACAGCACAGGGCACATGGACGCCGCAACAGAAGTTACTCCACATCAACCATCTGGAGTTACTGGCGATCTTCCTCGCCCTAAAATCCTTCCAGGCGCAGATTTCAGGCAAGGCAGTCCTCATTCGCACAGACAACATGACTGCCATGTACTACATTCAAAAACAGGGGGGCACACACTCCCCACAGCTCTCTCAGTTAGCACAGAGCATATGGAGATGGGCAATTCCACAAAAGATTTTTCTCGTAGCCCAACACGTCCCAGGAGTGCAAAACACCGTGGCAGATCTGCTGAGCAGACAGACACAGCAGATCCACGAGTGGGAACTTCACCCACAGGTTCTTCACCCGTTCTTTCAGAAGTGGGGGCATCTGTAAGGATCTTACCAGGAACCAATTCTGCAGGGGCGCCACGGAGTCTTAAGGAAGTTGTTGCAAGGTCCCAACCTTCCACCACCACCTAGTGCCTCTATCGAACCCTAGAGTACACAGGTAATAGGGGAAAGAGGGGAAACAAAACAAGGAAAGAGGGGTAACAATCCCTGGAGCTGCCGTCTTCACCTTTTCTGTATATCAGGGGAACTGTGTATCTGAAAGAGTACAAAAGGACAGAGGGATTATCCAAAGGAATGTGAAAACGAAGCCTATAACCAAATGGAATGTCCTCTAATAGTATATACCTAGCTCTCAGAACATGATGACTGCTAAGGAGATGCTGCAGAAGTAGACAGGATAGACACAGAGGTGGCTGAAATAAGGAAAGCGTAAAGCCTCACGGAGTCCCTTCTTTTCTGTATTTAGTGTAATGTTCCTAAAACATAAAATTAGAAAGTAGATATTGCTGAGATTATCACTTGGTTACCCCTAAATCCCAATACCCAGTTACCGACTTCTCATACAGGAAGAGTCCGTCGTCCGTCGATGAATCAGGGTCCCAACAGATAGGCTAGAAGAGTTCTTCACCTTGGCCCATGATATGCCAGGAATTGTGTTGTAGCGAGTTCCAGGGGTATTTGGGGAAAGCGTGGATATGCTCGTCCGGAACACTGGGAGAATCCGGCACGGCGGGCAGAGCACTCTTTGTCAGTCCATAGGTGTACCTGGGAGGTTGGAGGCAGGGGTATAGACACCAGGCCGGCCCACGGGAAAATATCCGGTAAGGCGGGCGGAGCGCTCCACAACCCACGTAAGCCTCAAAACAAAGGGGTATTAAGGTATTTAAGCAATACCAGGCGTGTAGAAACTACACGGTAAACAATAGTGGAGATTTCCGAAAACAACAGAGCTCTGAAATAAATAGCTGGAAGTAAGTTAGCCAGCTAAGTCATGCAAAATCCGCCCAAACCACAAAGGTTGGAGGAGCAGAACGCCAAAATGGCACAGGGAGTCGGAATCCGAAAACAGGAAGCAGGAAACAGGAAGTTGAAAGAACAGCCTGCGGGGCAACACTAGAACGCGAAGCCTCGAGACTACCGGACGTCAGGCTTTTCTACTGGCCTGACGCTATCGCGCATGCGCGATAGCTAGTCACCATGGTGGATTCGATGTCGGCGTCTTGCGTTTGTTTTCGGCAATCATGACAGTACACTCCCCCCAGAACACCCCCCACGGGTTTGGGCTTGTGAGGATGTCTCCTGTGAAACAAACGTACCAATCGAGGGGCATGTACTTGACTGGCTGGCTCCCAGGTGCGTTCTTCCACACCGTAACCCTTCCAATGTATTAAATACTGCAAACGACGTCTACTCCGTCTAGAGTCAATAATGGATTCCACTTCGTATTCTTCTTCTCCGTTCACTAACACTGGAGTAGGAGTAGCAGGAAGACGAGTGCCAGGTTCTACAGGTTTTAACAGTGATACGTGAAACACTGGGTGCACTTTAACAGTCGCAGGGAGCTTCAGTTCCATTGCTACAGGGTTTATTACTCTTGTGATTTTGTACAGTCCAAGGAACTTTGGCTTGAATTTACAAGGACCTCGTAGTGGTATGTATTTGGAAGATAACCATACCTCGTCTCCTGATTTATACAAAGGTTCTGCTTGCCGGTGGAGATCAGCTCCCCTCTTGTAAGCTGCCTTGGCTTGGTTTAAATTGATCTGTGTGAGTTGGTGTATGTTTTGAATGTCCTGAATGAACTCACTGACTGCCGGGGCGGTGAAATCTGACGTAGTGGTTGAGAGAAAGGCTTTAGGATGGAAACCGTATGAACAAAAGAAAGGTGTGTATTTGGTGGATGTGTGTTGACTGTTATTGTATGCGAATTCTGCTACCCACACCATCCTATCCCATTCAGTTCGTGAGTGTAACAATTGACTTCGTACATACTGTTCGAAACACTGGTTTACCCTTTCGGTCTGACCGTCAGTTTGCGGGTGGTGACTAGATGACAGTCTCACATCAATTTGCAGAAGGGAGCACAGTTTTCTCCAGAACCGGGAAACAAACTGGGCTCCCCTGTCTGAAATCACCACAGAGGGAAAACCATGTAATTTGACCATATGCTGCAGAAAAACAGTGGCGAGTTCTGCAGCAGTGGGCAAACCCTTTAGGGGGATAAAATGTGCAGTCTTTGTAAACAAGTCCACTACCACCAACAGAGTAATATTGCCTTTGGAAGTAGGTGGTAATTCTACAATAAAATCTAGAGACACAGTGTGCCACGGGAGAGGAGGTGTAGGTAACGGTTGAAGCAACCCTGTGGGATTCTGATAGGACACCTTACTTTGAGCGCAAACATGGCATGTTTTTACATATTGCTCAGCATCCTTTCCTAACGTAGGCCACCAAAACCATCTTTTTAAAATTTCAATGGTTTTCTTAATCCCGGGATGTCCGGCCAAAGGGTGTGCATGACACCATTCTGTTGCTTGTTTCTGCAGTTCTACAGTCGTCAGAACTATTCCCCCTTGTACGTAGACAATTCCTGCTTTAAGAATATGTTCTACAGAATCTATCATTTCTTGTCCCTTCACAGTTTGTTGCTCTATCCTTACCTTTGTGAGGAACTCGTCTTCAGAAATCCCTCCCACGATCTTGTTTTGAGGGATAATAAGGGGTGGTTCCACCCGCTCTTCTTGTAGGTCAAATCCTAATCGAGACAAGGCATCTGCCTTGCCATTCTTTCTACCTGCACGGTACTGAATTGTGAAATCGTACTCACTAAAGAATTGAGCCCAACGCAACTGTCTCATGGACAAGGCCTTGGCTGATTTTAAGAACTGCAAATTACGGTGATCCGTATACACGGTCACTGTGTGTCTAGCGCCCAACAGATACTGCCGCCACTCTTCAAACGCCTTTTTAATGGCCAAAAGTTCCTTATCCCCCACTGCGTAGTTCAATTCAGCTGGTGTTAGTTTATGGGAGAAAAAAGCCACCGGATGCAATTCCCCTGTGGTTTTGTCAGCTTGAGATAGTACCCCACCCACCGCTACTTGTGAAGCGTCCGCTTCCAACACAAACGGGTAACCAGGATCCGGGTGTTGAAGTACTGGAGCTTGGGTAAAAGCCATTTTCAAAGCGGTGAATGCCTTGTCAGCTTCTTCTGTCCACAAAAAGGGTGTCCCCTTCTTTAACAGTCTTGTGATAGGCCTAACCAATCCTAAAAAGCCTTTAATGAACCGCCTATAAAAGTTGGCGAAGCCAATGAAGCTTTGTATCTCCTTTACCCTCTGGGGAGCAGGCCATCGATAAATGGCATCAACTTTATGTGGATCCATGCTTAACCCCTGGGGTGAGATGATAAAACCCAAAAAGGGGACCGATTGCACATGAAATGTACACTTTTCCAGTTTACAATACAAACGATTGTCCTGCAATCGTTCCAATACCTGTCTTACGTGGGGTATGTGTTCCTGTAGGGACGGGGAGTATATCAGCAAATCATCGATATACGCAATAACAAATTTGTCTAGCATCTCCTTCAGTACTTCATTTATAAAATACTGAAAAGCTGAGGGGACATTACAAAGCCCAAAGGGCATTACAAGATATTCAAAAAGCCAATACTTGGTACAAAATGCCGTCTTCCACTCATCTCCCTCTACAACCCGCACCAAATGATATGCCCCTCGCAAGTCCAATTTTGTAAACACTTGGGCGTCTTTTACTCTATCCAGAAGAGAGGAGATGAGTGGAAGAGGGTACCTGTTCTTGATTGTTATCTTGTTTAAGGCTCTATAGTCTATGCAACAGCGTAGACCACCCTCACGTTTGGGGATGAAAAACAGAGACGAGGAAGCAGGGGATTTGGAGGGACGAATAAAACCCAAAGCTAGCATAGTGTCCAGATATTCCCGTAGGTAGAGATTTTCCTTCTCAGTCAGAGAGTAGACTCTACTGAACGGTATTTTGGCTCCTGCTTGAAGATCTATTCTACAATCATATGGTCTGTGAGGAGGTAAAGAAGTGGCCTCTTTAGGGTCAAAGATGGTTCTTAGGTCTTGATAAACCTCAGGCAGCACTTCTCTGTCCTCCCTGTCCTTCTCATTTGTAGTCTGACTGGAAGCTAGGGTATGTGTCTTGCAGCACTCCGGTCGAAACTGTAACGTTGCCTTATGCCAGTCTATGAGGGGATTGTGAAATCTCAACCAAGGTAGGCCTAATAAAATTGGAAACTGAGGAGACTGAATCAGATCGAATTCTACCTGCTCTACATGATCTGGTTCGAGGAGAACTTTAATGGATTCAGCCTTGTGCGTGATGGGCCCTGATTTTAATACACTCCCGTCAATGGTAGTTACTGTCTCTCCGTAACCTTTGTCTTGTGTCCGAATGTGTCGTTCCTGAGCCCACGCCCTATCCATAAAATTCCCTGAAGCTCCTGAATCAATCATGATTTGAATCTTGGCCTTTCCCTGCTCCCAGAACAGTTCAGCTGGGACAAAGAAATGACCAGAAGAAGTCGTAATCGGGTCGGAAGAAGAGACACTCAAACCAGAATAACCCGGAGTCCTCGTCTCACAGGGCTCCGGGCTTCCTAGTTTTCCGCCCTCTTTGTCTGCATGGGCTTGGTAGGACAAGTCTTAAGAAAATGTCCCGCTTTACCGCAATACAGACATAACCGATTTTCACGCCGTCGACGTCTCTCTTCTGGTGTCAATGGTCCTCTCAAGATACCTATCTGCATAGGTTCCCCTTCATCTACTACAGGGGTGAAGTCTGGTTTCTTCTCTCTTACTGCTACCATCCGAACATCAGTCTTTCCCCTTTCCCTCTTACGTTCTTGTATGCGATGATCTATTTTGACCACTAAATCAATGAGTTCTTTACAAGATCTGGGAGGATCCACTATCTGGGACACGGCATCTTTTATCTCGTCTCTAAGACCTCTGTAAAAGAGAGTACTACGTTTCTCTTCAGGCCAACCTGCCTCAACCACCAACCGCTGAAAAGAAGTGATGTAGGAAGCAGTATCAGTAGCCCCTTGCTTTAGGGAGAGTAAATCAGTATCCGCAGAATGGGTATATGTATGTTTATCAAATAATTTCTTGAATTCTTCCTTGAAAGCCCCATAATCCTGTAATAAAGGGTCATCCCTTTCGATTAATGGAATTGCCCAATTGGCTGCAGATCCCCCTAAATAAGAAATTACAAAAGCCACCTTCGCTTGGTCAGTGGGAAAACAATGAGCCTTACATGTGAAATGCAGCTGACACTGACTGATGAACGCCGCAAACTTGGATGAATCACCTGAAAACCTTTCGGGTGGAGCAAGAGGGATAGATGGAGGAGAAGTAACATGTATTACTTGCGTGGGGTCCCTAGAACTACCTTCCCCATGTCTCTCCCTCTGTATGGCGTTAACCCGCGTTACTAATGCCTGAGTTTCTACCTGGAGATTCCCAATCATGTTAGCTAGATCTGCTAATGTCACCTGTTGTATGTCCATGGCGCACAGGCAGAATATACCACTTGGGCTTCGCGTTCTGTAAGGATCTTACCAGGAACCAATTCTGCAGGGGCGCCACGGAGTCTTAAGGAAGTTGTTGCAAGGTCCCAACGTTCCACCACCACCTAGTGCCTCTATCGAACCCTAGAGTACACAGGTAAAAGGGGAAAGAGGGGAAACAAAACAAGGAAAGAGGGGTAACAATCCCTGGAGCTGCCGTCTTCACCTTTTCTGTATATCAGGGGAACTGTGTATCTGAAAGAGTACAAAAGGACAGAGGGATTATCCAAAGGAATGTGAAAACGAAGCCTATAACCAAATGGAATGTCCTCTAATAGTATATACCTAGCTCTCAGAACATGATGACTGCTAAGGAGATGCTGCAGAAGTAAACAGGATAGACACAGAGGTGGCTGAAATAAGGAAAGCGTAAAGCCTTACGGAGTCCCTTCTTTTCTGTATTTAGTGTAATGTTCCTAAAACATAAAATTAGAAAGTAGATATTGCTGAGATTATCACTTGGTTACCCCTAAATCCCAATACCCAGTTACCGACTTCTCATACAGGAAGAGTCCGTCGTCCGTCGATGAATCAGGGTCCCAACAGATAGGCTAGAAGAGTTCTTCACCTTGGCCCATGATATGCCAGGAATTGTGTTGTAGCGAGTTTCAGGGGTATTTGGGGAAAGCGTGGATATGCTCGTCCGGCACACTGGAAGAATCCGGCAAGGCGGGCAGAGCACTCTTTGTCGGTCCATAGGTGTACCTGGGAGGTTGGAGGTGGGGGTAGAGACACCCGGCCGGCCCACGGGAAAATATCCGGTAAGGCGGGCAGAGCGCTCCACAACCCACGTAAGCCTCAAAACAAAGGGGTATTAAGGTAGTTAAGCAATACCAGGCGTGTAGAAACTACACGGTAAACAATAGCGGAGATTCCCGAAAACAACAGAGCTCTGAAATAAATAGCTGGAAGTAAGTTAGCCAGCTAAGTCACGCAAAATCCACCCAAACCACAAAGGTTTGAGGAGCAGAACGCCAAAAAGGCACAGGGAGTCGGAATCCGAAAACAGGAAGCAGGAAACAGGAAGTTGAAAGAACAGCCTGTGGGGCAACACTAGAACGCGAAGCCTCGAGACTACTATGCGCGATAGCTAGTCACCATGGTGGATTCGATGTCGGCGTCTTGCGTTTGTTTTCGGCAATCATGACAGCATCCACACATAGACTTATTCGCCACCCACGAAAACAAAAAATGCCCAAGCTTCGCCGCCAGATTTCCACACCCATTGTCCAAAGGCAATGCGATATGGATGAACTGGTCAAACAAATTTGCATACACTTTTCCACCTCTCCCACTAATTCCATTAGTGGTGCGAAAGCTACAGCAGCATTCCCTAACTCTGATCCTAGTAGCTCCAACATGGGCCAGACAACTGTGGTACACCACACTGCTGGAACTCTCAGTAGTACCACACCAAAAGCTACGCCTCTCGCCATGCCTCCTAACCCAGAACCATGGAGAGATCAGGCACCCGGACCCAGCTCAACTCAACCTTGCGATCTGGCTCCTGAGGTCCTAGAATTTGGATACCTTAACCTTCCCCCTGATTGCATGAACATTATCAGGGAAGCTAGACGCCCTACTACTAGGGCGTGCTATGCAGCAAAGTGGAAAAGATTTGTTGTTTACTGTCACAACAACGCAATCAATCCTTTAAATGTATCCATACAGCACATTATATGTTATTTACTCCATTTACAACGGTGTAACCTAGCATATACTTCCATTCGGTTACACCTCGCTGCAATTGCTGCCTATTTACAAAATAGGCAGCACCTCTCACTTTTCAAAGTGCCTGCCATCAAAGCCTTTATGGAAGGCCTCAAATGAGTAATTCCACCCAGAGTGCCAACCTCACCTGTTTGGAACTTGAATATAGTCCTCACACGGTTAATGGGACCCCCTTTCAAACCATTACATAAGTGCGAGCTGCAATTTCTCACATGGAAAACAGCTTTTCTAGTGGCCATCACCTCCCTCAGAAGAGTTAGTGAAATACAGGCACTCACTATACAGGAACCTTTTCTTCAGATGCATCACAACAAGGTTGTACTCCGCACCAATCCCAAATTTCTACCCAAAGTCATTTCTCCATTCCATCTAAATCAGTCGGTAGAATTACCAGTCTTTTTCTCGCAACCCCAAACAGTTGCGGAAAGAGCCTTACACACACTGGATGTTAAAAGGGCTTTAGTTTACTACATCCAGAGAACACAACCTTTCAGAAAAACCAAACAGCTATTTGTTTCCTTCTCCCCACCACACAAAGGCAACCCTATTTCCAAATCAAGGATTGCTAGGTGGATTGTAAAATGCATACAGATTTGCTACCACAAAGCAAAACGAACGCTATCGGTTCCCCCTAAAGCCCACTCTACAAGGAAGATAGGGGCTTCTATGGCTTTCCTAGGGAACATACCACTAGATGACATCTGCAAGGCAGCGACATGGTCAACACCGCACACCAAGAACAGATGCATACTGGTAAGTAGCATATTCCTTTCTTCCATAGGAAACCATTGACTGTTTTTCTATGAAATTTCTTCTGTCGATTTTTGAAAACTACAAATATTCTTTAAAAATTGCACCATCTGTGAAAACACAATTACTTACCTGTTTTAGATAGATGTCCCAGTGCTGGACCTAGGAGCCCAGCACTGGATTACAAAAGTAACGAGAACACACTTTACCGATAATTTGAATTTCCTTCCTTAGGATAACATTGCCTGGTTTTTGCTGAAAAAGTTTCTAAGTGTCGATTTTGCAAACTTACAAATATTCGTTAACAATCGCCTGTATAACCTAAACGCATTCCCTCAACTGCTTACAGGTGGTGCACTAGTGCTGGATCCAGGATCCAGCACTGACCTAGAAAAAGTAACAATAACCCCACTTACCTGCTAAGTGAATTTCCTCCCATATGATAACATTGGTGATTTGGTGAGAAAAAGTTTCTGTCAACTTTTAAAATACCAAAATATTGCTTAAAAATCACTACTGTAACCAAAACGCTTTTACTCCATTGTTTACAGGAACTGTCCCGGGACTGAATCTAGGATCCAGTCCTGGAGTTAGAAAAGTAATCCTTAAAGTAACTAAATGCATTTAACTAGAAATTTCCATTGAGCTCAATGTATTATTGTGTTTGAAATTGTGTTGCCTATTGCAACCACTGTGACTATTATCATCAAAAGTCTATTGCCCATTGAAAAGTATTTATCTAAAGCATCTCAATCTGAGAAAGTATATTTTGATACCTATTGTTGGTTGTAAAATAAAATAACTACATATTTTTATACAAAAACCGTTGGCCTAGAGTTCAGTTCTTGAGTGTGATTGAGACCATTTGCTTACTCAGTGTGTACAACAAATGCTTTACACTGTCCTCTGATACTGCCTTACTGCTCGACCAAGCTATCACTTTAGAGAGTAAGGTTATATCTAACTTTAGCCTCTGCCAAACCTCTAGGGACTGTGGACTCTGTACACACTGTACCTATTTGGCAACAGTATATACAGAGCCACTTTCCTACACCCGTGCTCGGCGGACAGCTAGGGAAACCTACCAAACCCACACATTTCTGAAAACTAGACACCCGGGGGATTCCAGGGAGGTATGGCTTGTGTGTATCCCCTGAAATTGCTGAAATAGCCCCCTGAGCACATAGAAAGGGAAACTGAGCCTAAAGGCTCATTTCAGTTTCGGTTTCTATGAAATTACATCAGCACGACGTGCGTGCTGATCGTCATTTCATAGAAAGCACGGGGGCCTCGGGAGCTGGGGAAGCTCTTCCCCAGCTCCCGAGGGTTTGGGGAAGAAAAAGAAATCCCTCTGGTGCCTGCACCAGAGGGATTTCCGCTGCCATGTGCCAGGACGTCCGGGAGCCGTCCTGCGCACACGAGCAGCGTTGCGCACGACGGCTCCCGGACGTTGTGCGCATGGAAAGGGTTACAGTGGTCTACCTCAACGGTGTGCTTAGCCTGAAAGTGCAACACACCTACAGGCTAATTTTCCCACTTGCTCTGGTGCTAAATGGGCCTCAGGGTGGCGTTCCCCAGGTCTAGGGGGAAGGCATGGTCACATATGTAAGGCGGCAGAGGCTTTAAAGCCTCTATCGTTGATATGCTGAATTCACTAGCCATCCTGCTGGAGAATGTGTGAACCCCTTCCTCGGGGGCAGGAAATGAGTCTAGCCTCTGAGAGAATTGGCTGACACCTACAGGGGGTCAGAAACTTGTCTGTCTGTGGTGGCAGGCTGGACTATGCCAGTCAGCCAGCACACTAGAGGACTAGTAGGTTTTCAGGGGGCACCTCTAAGGTGCCCTCTGGGTGCATCTCACAATAAATCTGATACTGCCATCAGTATTGATTTATTGAGATGGGTTGTTTGATACCAAACACCATGGTTTTCAGTGCAGCCATTATGTAGCTGGGTGACTCATAATGACCAGTGCCCAGTACATACCTTTAACATGGCTGTCTGATCACTTGCAATACTCTAGTATTGGAACTAGGCATCACAGAGGCTTATCTGCCTATGCATATATGCCCTCACATGTATTATAATTAAGGCTCCCTGTTTTCCGTTTTTACTGATTTTTACAGGTAAATACAGATAGAAGCCGTTTATTTTCCTGTCTGTATTTATTTTTAAATATGGATAAAAACGGAATTTGGATTCTTTTTTAGAGCTTTTAAATGCGGTCAGTCATGACTGCTAGGGCAATAGCTGTGCGGATTGACAGGTAAGGGGATAGAAAAAGAATTACATTTTAGTAAAGATGCTTAAACAGCTGTAGATGCGCACAACCTTGATGTTAAAGTGTTCATGTTTTCATACAAGTGCTTTGATGTATTTATCTGTGGGTGTTCCTATCATTGGAAGCTATCAGGCATTCAAGCATGAATGCACATTTTTCAGTTACATAAATGTGTAAATATACTAATTTCAACTTCATTTACTTAAAAAGCCCAAATTAAATATGGATAAATATAGATAACATTAGCAAGAAATAAATATGGATAAATACAGACTGAAATGTCAAGAAAATAAATACCATAAAACCGGAAGCCCTAACGTATAATTCACCATGCCTTAGTGTTCCTAAGGCCTGCTGTAGGGGTGACTTGCATATAATACATGCAGTGTGTGGGCTTTGCACACAGGGAGTGTGCAGTGTCGTGTTTTCAGAAGCGCTTTCACATATCCTGCAGTGGCAGTCTGCATGCAGTTTCTGTGGAGATCCTTTTGGGTGGCATAATACATGCTGTAGCCCATAGGGACCCTCTTTAGTACCTAGGCCCTGGGTACCATGCGTACCACTTACCAGGAACTTACAAGGGTGCTAAAGTCCTTGCCAAATGGGTACAATTGAACATGTACAGTTTTTTGGGAAAGAGCACTGGCACTGGGGCCTGTTTAGCAGGCACCAAGTGTACATCCAGTCAAGAACATCAGTACCAGTGGGCAAAATGTGGGGGCGACCATGTCAAAAAGGGCACTTTTCTACTCTGGTCAATGAAGTGTTGCATTTTACTGTTAAATTTTATGAAGCCTTTTTTATGTTAGTCAGGACTCTACAGCTGCAGACAGCAGGGCCTGATAATGATCAGTGCTCACTCTGGTTCGCGACCCTAATAAAATTGAAGTCAACTCCATATTGTAGCCTGAAAACAAAATATTCCTGAATGCTTTTCAATCGGACAAAATTAAAATGCAGAGTTAACTTAATGATTGAGTTAAATCTTCATTTTAATTTCTCTCATTCCAAAGTATCTTTTTTACACACAGCAGGCCTCTTGCTCCCAGTTGCTGGTACACACAACATATTTATAACTGAAAAAATATAGCAATTTTTTAAGTGGGAGAAATTTCAAACGCAGAAATGTACCATATTATAGGACATTTTTCAACACTTTAAATTTCTCCCATTTAAAAATTTTTTTTGTATGTTTGTGTTATACATGTGACAGTGTCACAACTACATATGACAGGCTCTGTCACCCATACACTTGTTCCATTCATACACAACCACACATGTTCATACATCACCACAGACCACACTCTCCTTGACACACATAGTTGCCCTGTCGTAGTGCCCCTAGTCTTAAGTATTTTGTTCAAACCAAGTATATGGCTCAGTGGGCATTGGACTTAGTCAATGATGCTGGCTGTGGGTGTGTCTGGTAACAATGAGGGAGTTGCTTGGCCTTTAGTAGCTCACAATGATTTTCACTGATAAGAAGTAGCTCTCACTACAGAAAAGGTTTAAGACCCCTGCCCTAAAGTCTGCAGACCAGTATATTATTGGCTACCTGCTCCACCTCCAGAAGTCAGTCATCGAATACACCTCAATACGACTCCACCTAGCGGCTATATCTGCTTACATGCAAAAAAAAGGGAACATTCCTATTTCTTTCAGCGAATCTGTAGTCAAAGTATTCATGGAAGAACGTAAAAGGTCCATTCCTCCCCGGGTTCTGCAAGCACCAATGTGAAACCTTTATATTGTCCATTCTAGGCTCATGGGTCACCTGTTAGAACCCTTACATTCTTGCTCACTCCACTACTTATACTGGAAGGTAGCCTTTTTGACATGGTCACCCCACCTTTTGCTCACTGGTACTGATGTTGTTGATTGGTAGTGTACTGGGTCCCTGCTAACCAGGGCCCAGTGCCAGAGCTCCATACCCACAAACAAGATACATGTTAAATTTTAACCCAATTGGCAAGGACTTTAGCACCCTTATAAGTCCCTGGTAAATGGTACCTATGGTACTCAGGGACTGGCTACTAAAGAGCGTCCCTATGGGTTGCAGCATGTATTATGCCACCCAAAGGGACCCACACAAATGCTACACCCAGACTGCCATTGCAGGCTGCGTGAAATGGTGCAAGCCATTTTTAAAAACACAACATGGCACACTCCCTATGTGCCTTGCCCACCGACACTGCATGTACTATTTGTAAGTCACCCCTACAGTAGACCTTAGAGCCCTAAGGCAGGTGCATTATATTACGTGTGAGGACATATCTGCATGTGCAGATAGCCCCCTGTGATTTCTAGTAGGGCTAGATATTGCAGCCGATCAGGGAAGCCATTTTAAAAGCATATACTGGGCACTGGTCATTACAAGTTACCCAGCTTCATGATGACTTCAATTAAACCAATGATGTTGGGTATCAAACATCTTGTCTTGATAAATTTGTACTGATGCCAGTATCACATTTATGAAGATATGCACCCAGAGGGCACCTTAGAGGTGCACCCTGAAACCTACGAGTCCCCTAGTGTACTGGCTGACTGGTATTCGCCAGCCTGCCACCACAGATGAGTTTCTGACCGCCTGGAGTTGAGAACCTGTGCTCTCAGAGGCCAAAAACAATGCCTGCTCTAGAGAAATATGTTCACATCTACTCCAGCAGGATGGCTAATGATTTAGCGTATTAAGGCCAGAGGATTCAAAGTCACTGCCACCTTCAATATGTGACCCTGGCTTCCCCCAGTCCTGGGAAACGCCACCCCATGGCCTTAGGCCCATTTGGCACCAGAGCAGGTGGGAAAGATAGCTAGCCAGAAGGTGTGTCACACTTGCAGGCTGGACACACCCCTAAGGTGGGCAGCCTGCAGTGAACAGTCGCGGATGGGTTTCACCTTCTTGTTTTTGGTGAAACTAGGAACTCTCTGTGAGGTTTATGCCCACTCCCCACAGGAAGTGGTCATATAGTGGGTGTAGTCAACCGAGGGGGAAGTAATCCATTGGCTACTACCCTACACCCCCCTAAACTCCCCTAAATTCTATATTTTAGGGGTCCCCGACACCAGGAACTCAGATTTGTCTACCTGGGAACAAAAGAAGGACCGAAGAAGCAGTGATCGTGAGAACTTACCCTGAACTTGGCGCCAAACCCTGCTTTGCTGGTACCTCAACAATTGCCCTGACCAAGTTCGTCCAAAAGCTGTGTATTCACCCAAGCCTGTGGAGGACTGTCCAGTACGTCAAAGACCAAGCAGCATCTCCCTTGGGGTGGAGAAGCCACTCCCCTACAGCTGCAGGCACTGACCGCACTTGCTCTGTACCTCGACTTGCTGACCACCTATTCGAGGGAGCATCTTGCCAGAAAGAAGTCTTCACTGCTCCAGGAGATCAGACCCACCATGTTTGGACATGCCAGGCACTTCAGGAGTCGCCAAGCACCAATACCCTGGGTACCGGAGCATTTGCTGCAACCAAGGCTTGGTGAGTGTCCAGTCTGGGCATCACCAACGCCCAAACTGACCTGCTGACGAGGGACTTTGGGATCACCGTGACCATCATCTAGAGTGTGCCTCCTGTCCTGTTTTTCTTTCCTCTCCAGGTCACCCAATCCTAGTGAGAGCCTCTAACAACAGCGACCTGCCTGCCAAAGCATTTCTGCACCGAGCCCCCCTGCCCTGGTTCATGGAAACCAACTATGTCCCTGTGTTCCAGAGACCCTCACAAGTTGAGCCCCCCTTTGGGTTCTGCCGGACTTGTCCCAAAGTCCCCCCTTGCAGCCTTTCTTTGCGGGTACCTTTTGCCATTGACTTACTGCATACCGCTCGAGGCTACCACTGTGACCAGCACCTCTGCACCCGGACTCGCCAGGGCAGGTAAACCCCAACTGCTGGTGGTTTCTTGGACCTTCACCCCTAAGCACCTTAATTCCCTAAAGGTATCCTTCAAAACCACTTGCAAGTGTATCTATGTAGTATATGTTTCTCCAATAGGATAACATATCTGCATTCGAGGCTCATACTTCAAAGCGGTAATTCAAGTATATTCGTAGCATGTGTTGGCTGCAGAAACACATGCTATGCATACTCCTGCCATCTAGTGTGGGGTCTAGACTCTTTAAGTTGTTTTCCAAAGGAAGTCTTTATGGTCGACGTAGTGCGTCGTATCTCCTCCTTCTTCGAGGTATTGCGCATGTTCAAGGGCTACTTTGCGCCATTGGGCTCGGACAGACTGCATCGGAGCTCTACAGTTTCGATGGCCACTGGGCCTATGGACAAATAAGAAGATCCACAGAATAGAAGAGCGCCAATGAAACATGTCTCCGGTACACGTTGGAACCATGTACCGATCGAGAGCACGCACCAGACTTCCGCATCATCGACATACACACCCGTCGAGAATGCCCATCTCTGGGTAATCGAGGCGAAAATAGAAAGCTTATTCAGACAGTGGCCCCGGTGCGGGGCTAAATACGCCTATTCAGACACTCACAAGGTCTGTAACTTGTGCTTATCACCAGAACACAAGGAACAGGACTGTGCAGCGTGCAACCTCTTCAAAAATAATAAAACGCTTTGAAGCAAGAGAGATCGGCGCCTAGCACATAACATAGAGATGGCACTCGAGGCATAGTTCTCGCACAAAGATTCACACAGCGAAGGTGTGGTTGATGCCGAGTTACCAATTCAAAAGGTGACAGTCAAAGCCAGCGTCCACTATGTTGCCTCTGATGAATCCAGTGGGGAAGAAGATTTGGAGGTGCAGGTCGAAGAATCCAAGCAGAAGCCTCCGGTATCTGGGTCGGGCCGAGAACGAATGCGACACCAAGGGACGTGAGTACTATTGACCCATCCCGAGTAAAGAAGATATTACATAACCTCCCCCAACATGCCCCGGTGTGCCACAGCCCTCGGGCTATGGTCGACAATGCAAGCACGCCTCGGAGCCGAGAAGGGACGAGACGGTTCTCTATCCTGATCAGGCAACAAGGCCAAAACATGGGGATGGAGCCAACACCACCTCGGTACCAATAAACACATCAGCATTGACATCAAAGAAGCCATCGAATCCAAAGAAACGTTTGTCATCAAACCACTTTGAATCCAGACATTCGTCGGTACCGATAAGGTAGAAGGAACGCGGTCACTCTTCGACGCAGAAGAAAACCCTGGTTCCAAGCATGACTAAGACAAAGACGCCTTCCTCTACCATAACAGCAGTGCTATAGAAGCAGGCAAAAATGCCACAAAAACAAATGCTACAAGAAGAAGAAGACAATGTTTTTGAAGGACTACACAAATATATGAAAAAGAAACTATGCAGAGAAGACATCCAAAAGGCATGCACAAGATTTATAAGTCCCACAACCACTGTCAAAAAGAGTGACTACTGAACATAGGGCTGCAAGCCCCATGACATTCAGCCAGCCACTGTCACCACAAGCAAGATCACCCTCACCTACGCAGGAAGAGGGGGGCAGGATAGCCCTCAGCCTCAGGACTATGACTGATTCTCAGGGGGATACCCACCACAGCCCAGACCTGTGGGACGATTATGACATGGTTCTGCCAGCCGCAGATATAGAACCACCAATCCCTACGAAAGCCTCCCCACCTGATGATGCTTCATCTTATCATAGCGTATTAGAGATTGCTGCAGATTACCACAAACCCCCCATACAGACCACAGAAGAAACTGATTTCCTAGTGTAGACACTTTCACGCAATACCTTCCAATGATTGGCACAATATTAAATGTCTCCAAGAATACATTCAGGGACCCAGTGAAATCCAGGATGCTTACAGCACGAATGAAAGGAAATACAGGCCTTCACCTTCGGACCCCATATATATCAGGGGCAGCCCAACAGCATACTCAATAGTGGTTACAACAGCTAGGAAGAGACCAGCATTCCAGGGCACTGGGAAAGCGCCACCTCCTGACAAGTTGAGTAAGCACATCGATGCTCCAGGTAAATGGGTGGCTCCAGGGCACGCCAACCACTGGCAAATTGCTAATTCAGTTGGACTGCTGTCTTGCTACAACAGAGCAATTTGGGATGAGATGCAAGAATTAATTAAACATATCCCAGAAAAGTATCAAAAGAAAGGAGAAGACTTAGTGGCTGAGGGAAAACAAATCTCCAATGCAACCATCAGGTGTGCACTGGACCGTGCAGACACCGCAGCAAGAGGGATTAATTCCTCTGTTATGCTTCCTAGTCATGCATGGTTACGCATATCGGGATTTAAGCCAGAAGTGCAACAGCATATCCTCAACATTACTTTCGATGGGGAACATTTGTTTGGCCCAGAAGCAATTATAAAATATTAAAAATAACAGACACAGCTAAATCAATGGGGCTTTGCAATGCACAACACAAAAAACAGTAGCCGTTTTGGCTTTACTAAAGGAGAGGAGCCTCAAAAACAACCACTAGAGATAGCCACACCTACCAGCGCCAACAACAGCAATACCACCAACAAACAGGGAGAGGGTATTATAGAGGTGGCTAAAAAGCCAGAGGAGTGGTTAGAGGCACGACCACAAAAGGAGCATCTACCACCAAACAGTGACTCCCCATTACTTCCCACTTGTTGGGGAAAGGCTACAACAGTTCCATCGGTTATTGCTGGAGGTAACATCAGATCAATGGGTGTTAGATATCATCAGTCAGGCATATTGCCTGGAGTTGAAACAACAGCCACCAAATATCCCACCAAAGAGACAAGCATTAAATCTACAGCATCTACATCTGCTAAAGGAAGAAGTAAAAGCATTGTTACAAAAAGGTGCCATTGAACCTGTCCTATTCAAACATCATGGAAAAGGAGTATACTCCCTGTGAGAAAGTGGCTCTGTATATACTGTTCCTTAATAGGTACAGGGTGTACAGAGTCCACAGACCGCAAGGGTTTAACAGAGGTTAAAGTTAGATATAACCTTACTCTCCAAAGTGGTAGCCTGGTCGAGCAGTAAGGCAGTACCAGAGGACAGTGTAAAGCATTTGTTGTGCACACTCAGTCAGCAAATGGTTCCACACACTCAATAACTGAACTCTAGGCCAATGGTTTGTATATAAAAAATATATGCTTGTTTTATTTTAGAACCAACACTTGGAATTAAAATATACTTTCTCGACAGGAGATGTTTCATAAAAATACTTTTGTATATGCAATAGACTTTTTAGTAAACAGTTACAAGTAGTTGCAGTAGGCAACTCTATTTCTAAACACAATACATTGAGCTCAATGATAAATTCAAATGATATGCAACAGATTACTTTTTAGATTACTTTTGTAATTCCAGGCCTGGATCCTAGATCCAGTCCTGGGTCAGTTCTCAGAATCAGCTGTTGAAAGTCGACTTTGGTACTGTAATGATTTTTAACTAATATTTAGCTATTTCAAAAGTTAGCACTTATTTCAGAGCAAACAATCAATGATTCCCTATGGAAGGAAATGTAGGTTACAGGTACAGTAGGTTATCGTTACTTTTGTAATCCAGTACTGGGTGACTAGACTCAGTACTGGGACATTTATCCAAAACAGGTAAGTAATTACGTTTTCAGATGTTATACGATTTTTGATGAATATTTAGAAATTGCAGAAATCAACACTTAGAAGAAATTTCACAGAAAAGCAGTCAATGGTTTCCTATGGAAGAAAAATGAGTTAAAGGTAAGTATAGTTGTGGGTACTTTTCAGAGTCAGTGCTGGGCACCAAGATCCAGCACTGGGAGCTCACCTAAGAGCAGGTGAGTAAATTCGTTTTTGTCACTCGGCTGATTTTTGGTGATTATTTGAAGATTTGAAAAGTCCACACTTAGAAGAATTTTCAAGAAAAAGCCAGTCAATGTTACCCTATGAGGAAAATGAAGTTAGCGGTTTAAGGGTAAGTACTCGACTGGCAGAGTTGAAGTTCTGGGCATAGACTCAGGGGTCCCCCAGTGTCAGGTAGGTACAGTTAGTTCACCCTCAGCGGTTTCAGGACGGCCGGGTGCAGAGAGAGTTAGGCCCAATGTTATCCTATGAGGGATAGGGGGGCCTTGGTTGGTGGCTGCTGTCTGGCAAGCCACGCGGCTGTGGGAGCTGGGCTCCTGGTCACTTACTCAGGGCAAGTGGGGAAGTAGGTTAAAGTAGAGTTTTCATTGCCAGGGCCACTCGGGCGGCTGGGTGCAGGGTGCTTTTAAGCCGTCGGGCGCTCAATTGATTTCTATGGGAAATCACCGGTTTGGAAAAAGACTGCAGGCTCGGGGACGAGGACTCTTCAGGTGCCACCACCACTTCGAGAGGTAAGTTGGGTAGTTGGAGGATAGGTAGGTACCCCGGGATTGGGCACAGGGGGCCGTGGGGCGCCGGGTGCAGGTGTGCCTTTTGGTGTCGGGAAATCTTACCCTCTGTTGATCGCGGTTGGGGTGGCACTCTGTTCTGAGGCTTCAGGCTTCTCCAGGATTGTCGAGGGGGGTCCTTGGGTGCCGGACTCGGGGTCACAGTCGCCGTGGGGTCGTCCTCGTGGGTTTAGTTGACTCCAGCACCGGCCAGGCTTGGCGGGTGCAGAGTGGGCTGGGATCGCGGTTCCGGGCTGCTGCCAGGGGTGCAAGGTAGGTTCTGAGTAGAGCCTCTACTCATGGGAGTCCCAGGGAATCAGAGTTCAAAGGTAGCCAGGTCCTCCGGGGTTTCTGAGGTTGCTGGCCACAAGAGATGCCGCGCTGGAGCAGGAGCAGGTTCGAGGGTCAACAGGCCGGTAGGGCTGGGGCCAAAGCAGTTGGTGTCTTCCTCTTTTTAGCAGCTGCAGGGCAGGTCTTTGTTCTTCTTGCTCTTCTTGTAGTTTCGAATCTGGGATCTGGGGAAGGAAGGTTCAGGGTGCCCCTAAATACTAGATTTAGGGGCGTTACAGGTAGGTGAAGGCCAGGGACCAATGGGTCCGTGTCCTGGGGTGGGTACACCCCCTATCCTGCCTCTCTCCTGTGGGAGGGGGGCAGTAGCCTAATCCTGATAGGGTAGGGCCTCCCATCTTCAAGATGGCGAGAGCCCGGAGATGTGCTTCACCTCGCCTCCCCCACCTAAGGGGTGGGGTGGGCAGGCTGGCACATCCCCTGTCCTTGTATGGGGTTTCCGGCCAAGCTTCCCGCCAGAGTGGGGGGTTGCAGTGGCCTGGGGAATCTCCTAGAGGCGGCAGGCCTTTGAAGCTTCCCTTTGCTCATCCTGGGGGCGGAGATTTATCACCTCACCCAGGATGTGCATTGTTGCAGGCCCGGGAGAGCAGGGGCTCTCCCACCCAGGGGTCCAGCAACGTGTCTGCTGTGTGGCAGCCTGGGCAGCCTCAGAGCAGACGTGGATTGTAGGTTAGTTGTAAGGGGGCATCTCTAAGATGGAGTTTGTGTGTTTTAAGGAAGGAACATAGGCCCTGGGCACCTGATTGGCAGGAGTCCAGGGTACACTCAGTCAAAGTACATTCAGCAATTTAGCAAAAAGTGGGGGCATACCATGCAAGAAAGATGGCACTTTCTCACACTCCCTATATTTCCAAAAGGATGTTTCTCTACAACCCATACTGGACTTGCATCCTCTCAATCAGTACATTATGTCCGAACACTTCCACATGGTAACACTTCAAGATATGATACCACTACTACAGCAAGGTGACTTCATGGCTGCATTAGATCTAAAGGACTCATTTTTTCACATACCGATCCACCCAGTATGCTGCAAATATCTCCAGTTTGGGGTAAGTGGACATCACTATCGATTCAAAGTTCTACCATTCGGGGTTACAACAGACCCGTGCATATTCACAAAATATCTAGCTGTAGTAGCTACAAGACTACGAAGGGAGAACATACATGTATTTCATTATCTGGACAATTGGCTGATCAGGAATACCAGCAAACAAAAATGTCTACAGGACACTCAAGCCGTGATCAACCTTTTGCACAAATTGGAATTTACAATCAGTGCCACCAAATCCCATCTACAACCGCTCCAGATACTGCCTTATCTGGGAGCCATACTCAGTTCAATCACAGCGAAAGCATTCCCCAATCCATAGAGGGTTCTCACTTTCCAGAACCAACTGGCTCTTTTTTATCCACATCGTTGCCTAACAGTCAAAATAGTGATGCGCCTTCTAGATATGATGATTTCATGCATAGCGATAGTTCCAAATGCAAGACTACACATGAGACCTCTACAGGAGTGCTTAGTGTCACAATGGTCACAAGCGGGAGCAACATGGAGGATCTAGTGTTGGATGCTCCCAAGGTCCATCAGGCACTACAGTCGTGGAACACACAAATGGAAAGAGCATTCAGGGACCCAATCCCACAAGCAACAATCACAATGGATGCATCACTCATAGGTCGGGGTTCTCATATGGAGGACATTGTGGGATGGGGGCATTGGTCTTCACAACAAGAGACATTACACATCAATGTTGTAGAGCTACTAGCCATTCAAATGGCTCTCAAAGCGTTTCTACTCAACATATCAAGGAAAAATGTCCTTCTATGAACAGACAATATGACAGCAATGTACTATATTCGAAACAATTTGCTACAACTCTCACATCTAGCACAAGTCATATGGAAATGGGCCAACAAACATACAGTCCACCTCCTAGCACAGTATAAACCAGTAGTGGACAACTCACTTGCAGATCTACTAAGCAGAACGCAACAACAAATCCACAGTTGGGAAATCCACACTCAGACCTTACATACATACTTCCAACGGTGCGGAACACAAACAATAGATCTCTTTGCCACTTTAGAAAATGCAGAATGCCAAAACTTTGCATCCAGGCCCCCACACTTACAATCAAAGGACAATGCACTATGGATGAACTGGTCAGGGATATCTGCGTACGCTTTTCCGCCTCTCCCACTTATTCCATTCGTGGTCAGGAAACTCAGACAGACTTCACTCACTATGCTACTCATAGCTCCAACATGGGCACCTCAGCCTTGGTACAAACTCTGCTGGAGCAATCCCTAATATATCACAAGAAGCTCCCCAACATTCCAAATCTTCTCACTCACAGTGGGGGCAGAGTCTGGCACCCCAATGTTCAACAACTCAATCTTGCAATCTGGCTCCTGAGGTCATAAAATTTGTGTATCTTCAGTTACCTCCTCAATGCATGGACATTCTAAAGTAAGCCAGGAGGCCAACTACAAGAGCATGTTATGCGGCAAAATGGAAACGTTTAATCTACTACTGCGCTGCAAACAACATAAACGCTTCCTCATCATCTGAACAACAACTGGTATCTTATTTGTTACATTTGCAAAAAGTGCATTTAGCATACAAATCTATATGCCTACATTTGGTACCAATTGCAGCGTACCTACAAAACCGAAACCCCCAATCTCTTTTGCATATACCTGTCATAAAGGCATTCATGGATGGACTTAAAAGACTCATTCCACCACATACACCTCCGTTACCATCCTGGAATCTAAACACTGTGTTAATACATCTTATGTCAACACAATTTGAACTAATGCATAAATACAAAATACAGTTCTTTACATAGAAAGTGGCATTCCTGTTCGCCATTACATCGCTACACAGAGTCAGCAAAATACATGTACTCAGTATTGAAGAACCTTACTTCTAAGTATTCCAAGACAAGGTTTGTCTACGCACAAACCCAAAGTTTCTGCCAAAAGTTATATCCCATTTCCATTTAAATCAAACATTTGATTTACCTGTTTTCTTTCCAAAACCAGAAGCAGTCACAGAAAAAGCACTACATACACTAAAAGTGAAATGTGCCCTAATGTACTATGTGGAAAGAATAAAAACTTTCAGAAAAACTCAACAACTATTTGTAGCTTTTTCTAACCCACGAAAAGGCAATCCAGTCTCAAAAGCTGAAATCGCTAGATGGATAGTAAAATGTGTACAAATTTGATACATTAAAGCAAAACCAACACTACCTACAATGCCAAGACCTCATTCAACAAGGAAAAAGACTGCATTAATGGCATTTTTAGGAACTATCCTGTTAACAGACATTTGTAAAGCGGTAACATGGACAAACCAGTAGTACAGACAGTTCTATGCACATTATTCCAATCAAGCGCACCATCTGATGCCTAAAGCCACCACAAGAGGAGTACTGATTTACAGTCTATGGATAGCATGTGTATCTTCAGACAACACATGCTACAAATAGCGTATGTTACTTACCCTGTACGAATCTATTAGTATCTACTAGTGCTGCAGATTCACATGCACCCTCCCGCCTGCCAAGTATTAGATGGTGACAAAAATACACAACACTTTCAGCATGTTCAACAGCAAATGCTAACTTAGCAGACTCTATCCTCACTTCCTTTTAGGCAGGGAGAAAACATTATAATCTAACAAAAGAGCCGTTGAACATGCACAATACCTCGTGGAGGGGGAGATACGACGCACGACATCGATCATAAAAACTTTGTCGAGAAAAACAACTTGCAGAGTCCGGACCCAACACTAGATGGCAGGAGTGTGCATTGCATGTGAATCTGCAACACTACACGCTACGAATAGATGCTTACAGGTAAGTAACATACTCCTTTTTTATTACTGTAAAAATTCATATTTCCGAAAGTACTTACCTGATTCCTATGATCTTGGTGTCTAAAATTATATTAACATCTGTTATTTTTCAAAATTGGTCTCAGATTTGTCTTCTTGGCTGTGTGTCTCATTTATTGAATCTGTGTTTAAGAAATGCTCAACACTACCCTCTGATAGGCCAACGCTGCTTGCCCACACTACCACAAATAGAGCACTCAGGAATACTAATTTAAACCCTGTAAAACAATATGGGTTGTCCATACGTTTTGCATGGTGTGCCTTTACATTGGCATAAATAGCCAACTTCCTACACCTACCTTTTGGTGATACGAGTTGCAAGCCCTCACACTGCAAGTACCCTTCATCTAAAAATACAAGGGCAGAGTAGTCCTCACGACAAATCTTAATTTCCGTCATAAGGTGATTTCCCCATTCCACCTTAACCAGACCATAGAGCTCCTGATCATTCTTGCCCCAACTAGACTCTGTAGCAGATTGAGCATTTCACACACTAGGTGTTAAGCACTGTCTTGTATCAGACAGAACAAAACCTTTTCACAGGGCAGACCAGTTGTTTTTATCCTTTCCAAAACCCCACAAAGGGCAACCTACATCTAAAGCTGGAACTTCTAGATTGCTAGTCAAGTGTATCCAGACTTGCTATCAAAAAGCTAAGAGAAACCTCCCTATTCCCCCCCCCCCCACCCCCGATGGATCACTCTACTCCAAGGAAGCCGAAACCATTGCTTTTTTAGGAAGGTAAACATCCTTTGCGACGAATGCAGTACAACACATGCCATTACCCCACATTTTTTACCCCACAAAATCTTTTACGACTTAGGTCTTTACACCGCAAACTATTACAACACATTCCCCAAAGTAACGCCCCGGTGGAGTTCGAATAGTGAATTGTGTTGTAATGGGGAATGCGTTGTAATAGATTGCGTTGTAAAGTCCTGCGCTGTAAAAGATTTTGCGGAGTAAATAATGCAGAGTAATGAATGAATGAATGAATGATAACATTTATGAAGTGCAGGCTTTCACTTCAATGGAGCATCTTGGCGCTGAGGTCTCTAATGTCACAGTGTTGGAGGGATTAAATAAGAGAAAGGGCCAAACTATCTTGGGCTCTAAATATCCAAGTTTTCAATTTTTTCTTAAACATAGATTCTGACTGTATAAGTCTCAGGTAAGACGGTAAGTAGTTCCAGGCTTTAGTTCCAAGGACAGCCATGGACTTTCCTCCTCTGGACTTCAAACAGAAATGTGGGGGTACTAGCCGATTTTCTTTAGATGATCTCAGATTACGAACAGGTACATGAACTTTTAATCTGGACCTGAAATAATTAGGGCCACTTTGTTTTACAGCTCTAAAGGTAATCACAAGGATTTTAAAAAGAATTCTCTTGTGTATGGGTAACCAGTGGAGGGTTAGAGAGCCTCAGATGATGAAGACCTTTAGGTAAATTCAGTACCATTCGAGCCGCTGCATTTTGCACGGTCTGCAGCCTTTTTAGAGTACTTTTCTTAATGCCTGCATAGAGACTGTTGTAGTAGTCCAATCGTGAGCGAATCGTAATGGCACGCGTTGTAAACGTGTGCGGAGTAAAGTGTCCTATTCTCTTAGGAAATATCTGTAGGAAGTTGGCCTTTTCTGTAGTGTACCAAAATTAGGTACTCTATGCATAAAGTCCAGATAACCCTTATTGGCTTACAGAGCTTAAATTAATATTCGCAAATGCTCGCTTTAAGGTAGTGTGGACGAGCAGTTTAGGCTTAGTGTAGTTTTAAGCATTTGTTGTACAACAAGAGTCATTAAATGAAACACATATTCAAGAAGTAACTCGAGACCAATTTAGAAAAATAACACAGATTGTATATTATTTTAGATACCAAGATTATCATAATCAGGCAAGTACTTTAGATGTTTTAGATTTTACAGGAAAAACATTATATATATATATATATATATATATATATATATATATATATATATACATACATATATAACAATTCAGGAAACGTGATCAAGGCGCAAGCCGAAACACTTTGTTTTCTGCAATTAAATGTTTCACGAGCATACATGGGTATCCAAGTACGTCTGTTGGAGGAGCAGATAATTGTATAATATATTGGGCTTCCGGTAGCCCCAACTCGGACTGCCCGTGAATCGGCCGGGCGTATCCTGTAACCGGAATTGGTGGAGAGAGAGAGAGAGAGAGAGAGAGAGAGAGAGAGAGAGAGAGAGAGAGAGATATATATATATATATATATATATATATATATATATATATATATATATATATATATATATATATATATATATATATATATATATATATATATATATATATATATATATATATATATATATATATATATATATATATATATATATATATATATATATATATTCCAATGGCCCAAAGCTTTATGAAGAAGCACTCGACAGAAAATGAAAAACCAAAGGGTTTATTTTCACCAAAAAACCAGCATTTGCATTCCAGTTAGCATTCATAGCGCCTGACGCGTTTCAAGGCTTCTGCCTTTCTTCAGAGGCGACTTACAAGTTGTGAATGTTTCCAGAGAGCTTTTTATTCACAGCTGCATGTTGTTTGTTAATTGCTTTGCTCAGTGCGTTTTTCTTTTCAGTGCATGCTGGAATGAGTAGTTCAGTGCAATGTTAATCACGTCCTTTGTAGGTTCTGTTTAACAATTCACGCTTTTAAAATCCATTATTTTCTTTAGTGGGACCCAGAGTACAGAGCTGGTTAAAATTAACTCACTTGCTGTGCTGCAACAGGTATGGAAATAGTTTCCGCCAACAGCCTCTCTCATTTCGTGATGGTGCATTCCTCCACGACAGATATATATATATTCATATATATATTACCTACTGGCGGTCGCCAGTAGGTAGTTATAGTTAGGACCCCTTTTCCATAGGAAATCCGCAACATTCTATTTTGAATAACTTTGGCGCCGGTCGATGAATCCTCGCGAATTTCTCAAAATAGGTGGGGCGCTACGCTCCGCTCCTACCCTGAAAGTCTCGGGGGGATTCGTCAAGCGGGGGCTGAGATAAAAGGGGGGTCCCAAAACGCGTTTTTCCCATGCATTTTTCCATAGGACCTTTAGACAGAGCTACAGCCCGAACGGCTGAACAGAATTACTAGAAATTTGGCAGAGAGGTAGTCCCTAGGTCAAGGAAGTGCCTTTTGTAGGTTTGGTGTAAATCTGTTCAGTAGATTCTGAGAAAATAGCCTTTAAATCAATATATATATCTGAGCCCGCTTACGTTACGCTTGCGTGCGCGAGCGAGCGCGATTCTGATTGGCTCTTAGATCTTAGTAAACATTCGAATCGGCCGAAACCAGGAAGCGGCGTCCGCCATTTTGTCTCTCGCACTGAGTGTTATTTATCAAATATGAAGCCCAAAAACATGTAAAGGGGCTATTTTGACAACTCCCACCCACATAGTCATGTTGAGGGAGTCCCCAAAGATCCCCCAAGAGCAAAAACGTTTTTTTTTTTTTTTCGGCAATTTCGCCCAGTACGCTTACCGTACGGTAAAAAAATAGAAATTAAAAGCAACACTATCCACACTCACCCCACCCCCTGTGCTTTTGGTGTCCGCAGGCCACCAAATGTACAGGGCTACTTACATATGAAAAAAAATCTAAATTATGTCAACATGAAATTATAAAACCGAAATAAAAAATACACTATCCACATTGACCCCACCCCCTGTGCTTTTGGTGGCCGAAGGCCACCAAATGTACAGTGCTTATTAAAGTTGATAAAAACCGTGCACGGAACGAACTGCGTTAAGTGGGCGCGCACGCCTCGAATGGCGTAAAGTAACTTAGCATTTAAAAAACCGTACAAATTCACTGAAAAAACCATAGGTTTCACACACGTTATAGTTAGGAATTAGCATTTAAAAAACCTTGCAAATTCACTGAAAAAACCATAGGTTTCACACATGTTATAGTTAGCGGAAATTTTACTGATAAAAAACCAATGAAATTGCCCCGTTATAGTTAGTGCTGGCAACTATAACTCACGCGACCGCAATCTTCTGCTGATGACATATGTGTCTTTATAAAAAAAAATATTTGTAATATATGTATAGCTAAAAATGTATGGAAGAAGACATGGGCAAATAAGTGTCTAAATACAGTATTAGCATCAGCAGAGGATTGCGGTCGCGTGAGTTATAGTTGCCAGCACTAACTATAACGGGGCAATTTCATTGGTTTTTTATCAGTAAAATTTCCGCTAACTATAACATGTGTGAAACCTATGGTTTTTTCAGTGATATATATATATATATATTCATTTATTTATTTTAATTCAAAAAGCTTTATTTTGGCAGTACATGCCATTAAAGCAATATAAATACATAAAAACATTTTTTTTAAACGCGCAAACGTTATACATAAAACCATAGTCATCGCAGCTTCGTAAAATGTTTCCACTTAAAAATAATTGCCATCATAGTCATATTAAAACACATAAAATTAAAGTACATTAGATTGGCTATTTAGAAGGCTTAGAACATATCAGCCCAGGAACTTGGTGACAGAACATGCATGTACAGGGGACGGGTCGGAACGCAATATCCTTAATGCAGCACTACTACTTCTGGTGCCCAGGTTCTTAGATATGGGCTTCAACCATCTGTTTCGCGGGCCCAGATATACTGAGCAAGCGAACAAGACATGAGAGAAGTTTTGATTTTATCAGTGCAGATAGGACATTTGTTATCAGCTTTGGGAGATCAGTTGCATGTAAAAGATGTTATTCGGAGAGTTCCTACCCAGAATTGAAAGTACAGTCTCCTATCAAATGTGTTGGATATGACATCCCAGTAAGGCTCATTGAGACGGGTAGATTTAAATTCTAGAAACCTCTCTGTCAGTGTGGTGCCCTCAATTACTCTAAAATCATCTGCCATTATCATGTGCCAGTACTGATCTTTTTTTTTTTTTTTTTAGGGAAACTGGGCACCGGTTGCGTTCTCCCATAAAGACCTAATTTCGCATTTTGGTCAAGGTTCTTTCGATATCAACATAGTTAGTTAGCTTCGGGGTGGACCACATTCTGCGCCACTATAAGATTGGGTGGAGTGTTGCTATACCTACTAGAGATTTTCGTCCTAGGTCAAGTAACATAGGTTTGTTAGGGGTGCTTTGAGGGAAGCGCGTCACACTTCGCAAAACCTTATTCTCTGCAACGGTCAGTGAGGCTAGGTTAGAAAAGCCCCAAAGATCTGGACTGTTGTGAAGTGATCTCAATACTTTGGCCTCATAGATATGGAGGATTGGGCTAATTGGTTTAGGGAATGAGCTATTGAATTCTTTAACTAATACGACCACAATTTGACAATGTTTAAGGGCTGTTGTTTCGGCTTGCTATTTCCAGGACATGTTCTTGGCCAGAGTAACTCTTAGATATTTAAAGACATCAGTTTGTTGGAGGGGCTCACCATCCGGCTTCACAGTGCCCCTAAATGACTTTTGTTGATTGAATGCCATAATTTTAGTTTTGGCAGAATGGATAATGAGACCTTGAATCCTACAGAATACCTCAAAGCGGAGAGGTGCACGTTGCAACCCACTAGATGTTTTTGAAATCATAAGCGTATCATCTGCAAACAATAAAATGGGCCATCAGCTGGGCAGCGATGCAAAAATTAGGAGACACTATTCAAGAATACAGAAAATGAAGTAGGAGCCAAAACACACCCTTGGCAAACCCCCTTTCCTATTGTAAATCGATTGGTTGTATCACCCTGGGCGCCCCATCGGACTTGGGCAAAGTTTTCCTCATGGAGATGAACGATTAAGGAAAGCAGGTCCAAGGGCATACTCAGGTTGTATAGTACCAGCCACAGTTTCTTGTGCGAGACTAAATCAAATACATGCTGTCTGTGGCGATCAGCACCGTACGCCAATAGAGTAGCAAGAAACAAAATACTTGGTCAATAGTACTAACTCGCTTCCGAAAACCTGCCTGTAGGGGGGAGACGATTTCATTTGCGAAGATCCATTCCTGTACCTTTGCCAGTACTAAGCGTGCCACAACATTTTGGACTGAATCTATAAGATTAATTGGCCTATAATTTCCTGGTAAGGATCTGGCACCTTTTTTTAAAAATGGGTATTAGCTCAGCACCTCTCCAAGAATCTGGTATAGGGGCTCCCAAGCTATTGGGTTGGCTAGCAATAATATGTAGCTTGACCAGGTAACTCTGTCATACACAATAGGTCGGCCGGTATACTATCCAGGCTGGGAGCTCTGCCCCCATAACTGTATCTAAGTCTGCTTTTACATCTGCCAAATCAAAGTCAATTCTGTTGAAAATGGAGGGATGATGGGCTTCTGATCATATTGATTGTCTTCCTCAAAATGTAGGCTGGCAAAGTGATCTATCCATACATCTGGGGCTATATGATTTTGCAGATCCAAAGATTGCCCCCCTCTTCCCCATTTTACTACTTGCCAAAATATTGCAGATGTTTTTTCAGAGCATGACATTTTGAGATCCTTCCATCTATTATCATCCCATTCTCTTTTCCCCCTACCCTGTGCAGATTTATATAATTTCCTTGTTTGGTGGATGCATACTGAAACTTTATATTTTATAGCGGCTACAAGGGACTTGCATGCCTGTCTACATTCCTTATTAAACCAATTCTGCTGCATCAGAGAGTATTTACGGTTTGCATTAGAAGGAGCATAAAAATAAGTTCTTATTTTATCAAATAATTTGTTATGCAGATCTGTCATGGTTTCATGGGTCTCTGCGCTTTGCAAGCGCTCCTTTATCGCTGCTAGTAGAGATGTCACATCCATTTTTAGGTCTCGCTGGCGTTGCAGCGCGAAGCGCTGCCGCCAACGAGTACTATTGTTGCCGTGTTTCCTCCCAAGGGAGACAGACCTGGGCACGAGCCGATTCTGCTCCGGGCACGAGCCGATTCTGCTCTGTGAACGCGCTTCACAGAGGAACAACTTGTGCGCGTGCCGTTAATTCCAGTTGAGTGCTCGTTATGTTTAGTGCGCGCGCCCCGGCCGGGCCTCTGAGGCTCTTCATAATTAAATGGTGCACGGCAGCGCGCGCACAATTGTTTCCGGCCGCGTCTGCGGGGTCTTCAGGGTGAGGCTGGTGACCTGTGACCACGCGTGACTTGTTTTATTAATTTGTAGTTATATTTCGAACTTTGATTTTCTTGTTAAGTAGTCTGTCTTCTTTTTCGGTGGCACTTCGCCTTCTCCCCCCGCCCGTAGTCTGTCCTTTCTCTATGTTTACCACTCTCCGCGGGTTCCAGTGTCTTCATTTCCGCTTCCTGTTCTTCGCAAGCTAAGCATGGGGAAACGCCGGGTGAAGATTTCAGCCCGTAGGGAACTCACTTTCGACGAGGAGAAGCGACGGTGAGTGGGCAGAGAAGACTGGATGGAAATATGAGGGACGCTAACACCCCCCTACCGAATAAGATAGTTTGTTTTCACCGGAAGCAGCATGTTACACATCGGAAGTAGTTGACCAGAGCGAGGATTGGAACTGTAGTTACTGGAATGTTTAAGCTTGCTGGCGCTTAAGAAAGTAAACTGTGCAAGTGCTACAGTAAACACTTAGAATGTGCATTTAGAAAATGATTATGTTCGTTGGCAGGGGAAGAGACTGAGTTATGTAAGTAGTTAGCGTTAAGGAGCAAGACGTCTGTTGGATGGGGTGCTAGAGCAGGGCCATGCCAATCGGTGGGAAGAGGAGAATAAATATGTCCATAGCTGCCAAGGTTTCAGATTGCTATGTGTGACATTTTCATAATTTCAGTGTAATTACGAGTGAGATTTCAAAAACTATGAGTGATATATTCTTGCGAGCCAAAGCAAGCAATGACGACGAGGGAAACAAATGTTCGAAATGACACCCATTTTAGCAACGAGAAACTCGAAGATCTTAAAACTGCTGCAAAGCACCAGAAAGGGAAGGGCACACGCATAGCCTATGGATCACAGACCGGTCGCAGGCTGTAATTTTTTTCAAAAAGACACACACAGAGCAATTTAATAAAAATCAATTCGCACAGCACTGCCCGCTAGTTATTATTAATCTGTGGCTGAGAGTAAGTTGCACGGCTAGTCAGTTACCATTGCGGCACAATGTTTGCTTAATTTAAGACATATACCTGCACTCACTCTCTAAGGCACTTACTTATCATGCAGCCTTGTTGCGGTAGCTGCCAGGTGGGCTGGGGTCATGTCGGGTCCCTCATGCTCGCTGGATGTGCAGTCAGTGATGCCACCGCCGAGGTGCACTGCTGTGCGACCCAGCAGCTGAGCAGCTACTATATTGCTGCACTGACTCCACTGTATTGACACTTGCCTGCCTCACAATGACTGAAGTCAGCTGGTGGTCCTGGAGTCGAATCGCGTGGGCGGATCGCATTCAGCATATTATCGATTGCCTGTGGCGGTAAGCACATGCTGACACTCCCTTGCACTGCTGGTCACCAGATAACAATCGATTTCCCCCCTCATCCCTGCCTTGGTGCGGGCGGCAAGGTCGGAGGAGCTGCGGTGCACAGTCTAACTTTGCTCAAACTTGAAAGCGCAACCAAAACCTGTGCTGCCCGCTTGTACCGGGGGTGACAGCTGAACAGGATAGACCCGTGACTCCCCCCCCCCCACCTGACCTTAGCCTAAAATTGTGTGTCTAACTCACAAAGTCGAATTTACTGGTCAAACCACAATTGGGCACTGACTGTGATGTCAGTTATGCTCATGTGTCAGGCCTCGAGCAAGGGGGTCTACATCTTACATGCATTGTAGCAGAGGCAGCAGTACTTGCAGAGCTGGGAGCTGAGCAGATCTTGAGCCAGCCCCCTTAGCCACTGGGAGCATCGCGGACAGCGCTACTGCAGCTCACAGTCACAATCGTGTGTTTAGCAGCGCTATAATACATGATTAATGCATGTCAGTGCAGTGATGCAGACCACCACACCGAAATGCGTTAGACTAGTGCCTGATGCGTAGTACTTGGCAGGGCTGTCCGTCTTGCAGAGACTTTTTACCAAGCAGGTAGAATAAAATACGTTTAACCTCACTCTTCAGGGGACTCGCCAATGAGATGGTTCTCCTCCTCCTGAACATAACAGCCCTGACCAATCCTCTGGAGAAATGCTCCACGAAGGAAGATGGGAGGGATACAGGCCTGTGACATGCAAATATGACCTGCTTCATTTTGAAGAATACGGGTGTGTACTGTGGATACGACACTCCAAGTTTGGAGAATATCCCACTTTCAGACATCCTACATAGATGAAGTGGAAGACAAACTAACCAAAGTGGAAGGAAAGGCGTACACCGATCCAGCTAATAATGTTAAAAAACTATATACAAAGATGCCTAAGTAGTAGCATTATATATATGTCAGGCATGGACACCTCTTTACATTTAGGCCATGAGGCCGCCATCTCCCGGATGAACAACCTAAAAAGAAAAGAGGAGACCCAGAACTGGAGTAAGCCAAAAAAAAGTGCTGATCAATCCTGCCACTGGTTGTAGACACAGAAAGCTTTGCCTCTGTGTGTTCTAGGCCATATGAAATCAAAAGAGCAGCAGTTTCATTTAATGTTTCGATCTGACCATTCTCTGTCAAATGGAAGTCAAGTACAGTCAAACCAGAACCCCTGTTATCACTGGCAACACTATATTTTGTGAAATGTGAAAACCTGACATGACTGTGATCCAGAAAGTTTGAGAAGCCCTCAAAATTGGTGACATTTGAAAAACTAGCTGTAATAACTCATAGAACGTTAACAAGCATTGGCAAAACCAATAGGTCTTGTTTATGTGAGGGTTATTGGCTTTGTCAATGTCATTTAGCCATGGTATATAGCTTAGTGGCCGGTGTTCAGCATGACTAAAAGTTAGTGGCGTAGGGTAGAGTGACGTGGAATGGAGTAGCATAGAGTGCCATTGAGTTGCATAGATTAGATTCATATAGAGTGGAGTGGCTTAGAGTAGTACAGTTGAGGTTGTAAGTAACTAAAGCGTCAATAGAAACAGCAGAAAGGGTGAAAGCAACATAAATAAGAAGCTCTATGCCATTGTTAAAAGTAGGAAAGCACATTGCTCATCCAGAAATAATAAGATAACTAAAAGAGAGTCCTTTCTATTGGAGAAGGAAAAAGGAGAGTAACCACCTTGTAGGACTGGGAAATAAACATTTCTTTTAAATAACTCTCACCCACCAGGTTTGCTCCATGGTAGCCTACTTCATCATAGGGTTTATCCCTGCCCTTCTGAGGACAGGGGCGTGCTTCTACCTACGAAGATGCAAGAGCACTTTGTGGAAGGATGTTCCTATACACCTATGTGGATTTAGATTATAGAGTGGGCTACTTATTTGAAAAGGGGGAGGGGGTTTCCAAATATCAGACTAGTAGGAAAAAATAATTGTATTTGCTTCCCTACTGGGATGTGGAATTCCTATAGCCTGACGCCCATGACATATTGTTTGGGGTCCAGGCCAACTAGTTTTCATGTGTATTTTGTCCTTGAGGCAAGGAGGCACAACCCCGTGCAGCGCAAACCCTTTGGCTGCCAGTTTGCAGTACCACATTATGGATCAGGGAAGGGCACTGTCTGCAGTTAAGGTAATATTTTTGTCCATATGTTAATGCTGTTCAAACTTGTATTTATGGTTCATTCATTGAAAGCCCTTGTTATTAGGGTCATCGCTCTAAGTAAATGTTGTAAGTTCTGACTGCACTACTGACAGCAGTTCAAGTCTAAAAATGTATACACACGTTTTCACAGTTTAGCAATATAAGGCTATGTATAATGCTCTCTGATTTGATGACAATATTTGCAGAAGCTTGAAAGTAAGATTTATAATTCTTTTCTTTCAAAATAAAATGTAAAAAAAAGGAAAGCAGGAAAAAAACATTTCGCCAAAATACTGTAAAATTTCAGGTACCATTTATTTGCAGCATCATTTAGTAATGTGTTGATGCATGCTAGTATTTCCCAAAAATATTCATAATGAAAAATTAGTGTAACCAGTTTCAATACGATTATGTGAAATAAAAATAAACCAGCATTGGCAAAGCTAGTAGCTCCGAAATTGGCGGTCAGCTTTTTAGTTTTGTCAATGTGTGAATTGTTTTGGCATGGTTTATGTAAAACCTTATTAGTGTAGGAGCAGCCGGGCCCTCACCATTAAAAACAAACATTGGCAAAAGTAAAAATTGTTTTTGGTCTCAAAAAGCACACACTGCCACAGTAGTTACTGGCACTGAACAAAACTACTTTGTTAGCCGATATGCTCCTTGTGAAATAGAATGCAGTCACTCACAGTGAAGCCAGCCGATACAGAGAGAGAGAGACATAATTAAAAAAAATGCAAACGGTCCTGGTCAACGCCAGACCTAATTAGGGTCCCAATTATTAAATAAAGTCCCCAAAATGCACCCATGTACTTGCATTTATGGCAGATATACGGCTTTTAAATAATTCACAAGACTTTACAGAAGTAGGCCAAGAAATAGTACTCCTAGAAAATATTTGTGAACTGCATTTTAGCATGGGCAAATATGCAGTTCCAGATTTGCTCATTGGAAAAATGTGTGTTTGTAAGTTCACTTTCCCTCCAACTACTTTTTTCCCGACCCTAGAAGAAGTTTTATGTCTGCCATTATCAGGAGTAAACTTTTAGTTAGAGGCATGTGGGCTGCTGAATTCATATCTGTGCATAGATCGCCGCCTAGTGTTGGGTCCGGATGTTTGCACGTTGTTGTCCTGGAAGAGTCTTCGAAGTATCCTGAGATAGGTGACTCCTCCCCTGGACCACAGTGCGCATGGGCATCCTCTCTATCCTCAGATCGTTTTTTTCCGCCATTGGGTTCGGATGTGCTTATCTTGACTCAAGTTAGGAAAATTTAGGTAAAGGCCAAAAGGCCTTTTAGTTTTGTCGGTACTGTTCCCGATCGGTATCGACAGCTTACTTGCTAGTTTAGCAAACTTATCAAGCTTTTTTCGGATCCGTTTACTCCGACCATCGACCTTACATCGACGATGGAATCGAGGACCCCATTCAAGCGGTGTCCTGTTTGCCACGCCAAATATCCACATATCGACGTCCACCCCGTGTGCAACAAATGTCTCTCGCCGGATCACGACGAATCAAAATGCATGGCCTGTGCCCGATTCCGATCCAAGAAGACTCTCCGGAATCGACGGGCAGCGAGATTAGAAGCGCAGCAATCGGCACCGGCCCCAACCAACATCTTCAGCACCGAGGACGAAGATATTGAAAGCGTGGAAGACATAAACTCCAGCCCCGCTTCCGAACACGATTCCCGATCGGAAAACGCCGATGAAGAGCTTTTTCACAGGGAAGAAGCCTACGATGAGGTAGGAGACTACAATGAGGCCTTTGGGGCCGAAGAAGATAGCTCTGGTGAAGAGCAGGGCCTACCCGTTCAAACGGAGGCTATCAAAGTGCGTCAGTCTACGGCTCCGGTCGAGGGATCGCCTTCGGGCCTTACCCGAGATCAATCCCAAGGTTCTTCGGCCCCGCCTTCTGGCCCGGCCTCGAACATCCAGCGAGAGCCATTATTGACGAAAAAGACTGGTTTCCCTTCAACGAAACCGAAACCAATCGACGCTCCAGTTCACCAGAAAACGAAAGTGAAACTGGCAGTGGTCGGCTCGAAGACCTCTACCCCTTCGACGCCAGCTAAAACCATCAGCTCCGAACGCACAAAAAGGGATTTCGGCGCCGAACTCGCTGCTGCAGATGTCGGCACCGACCCAAAAAGGAAGGCCATCGCTACCACCAAAGCGCCTCGGCCCCCGGCACCGAAGCAATCGGCCCCGACCACCAAGGTTAAAATGGCCGCTCCATCGGAGTACACTTCCAAGGCAGCGACTAGACTCCAGTCATCGACGCCATCGACCGCTACTACCTCTCCTCGACTCGATGAACCTGGGGCTCCGAAGAAGTCTACGCTTACCTCTACGAACCACCCAGCACCAAAGAACCTTCGGCATTCTCGGTGAGACAAGTTGCAGCGTCATTGCAACGCATCAGAGACCAGGCAGCCCTCCAGTCCACGTCGGGCCCCGACCCCAAAAAGGCTCCAAAGACATCTTCGGCACCGACCAACATCACTTTTGGTTTGCCGCCACCGACAGCGCCAAAAATGTTCGAAATACGAACACGGGTCACCCAGACAAGGTCCATATCTACTGGACACTCTCCTACTGGGCCTCCACCGTCCCAAATCATCGACGCCAACACCGGCAGACTCATGCACCGAAAACGGAAGGTCACACCAGACCAGGCTTTAGACTCTTACAGAATCCCTCTAAAGCAAAAACTGCCAACAGAATCTGAACCGGTTCTTTATGAACGCCTGCACACCTCCTATACGGATCCCCAGTCCTTTTCTCCGACGCCCTCCGACACGGACGCAATGGAGGATTACATAGGTGATGACACCACCTACCCCAGGGATATGGATCCTGAGGAGCAGCAGGACCCAGATCAAGCTTGGGATGACCCTGCGGACCCAGGTGCCACAACAGATACCCAGGACACGCAGCTTTACGGCGCAAAAACATCTCCCACAGAGGACACTGCTGCCTTCAATGCCCTCATAGAACGTGCTGCAGCCAATCAAGGAGTGCAACTCCACTCTGACACAGTGGAGGACGACTTCTTGGTGGACACTTTCGCCTCCTCAGAGAGGACCGTCAAAACTCTACCCATGTTAAAAGGTGTTCTCAAGCCCGCAAAGGACATTTTCAAAGAAACAACCAGGGCACGGGTGATAAACCCCAGGATTGAGAAAAAATACAAACCTGCGCCCGGGGACCCTATGTACATTAGAGGCCAACTACCTCTGGACTCCATGGTGGTTGCCAACGCTCGCAAACGAGCGCACTCGCAAACAACTGGTGACGCTCCTCCCCCGGACAAAGAGTCCAAGGTGCTGGAGACCTCTGGCAAAAGAATTGCAGCCCAAGCAGCAAACATCTTGCGCATTGCCAATACACAGGCACTCCTAGCTCGCTACGATCGTTCACACTATGACAAGTTAGAGTCACTACTCCAACATCTACCAGACGAGTATAAAGAGGCAGCGGAGCTCCTCATCAGGGAGGGCCAACTTCTTACCAACGCATCCATTAAGTGTGCACTAGATGCTGCCGACCCAGCTGCAAGGGCGATAAACACCAGCGTCATGTTACGCCGACACGCTTGGTTAAGAATCTCCGGATTCAAACCTGAGATTCAAAATAACATCCTTAATCAGCCGGTCAACCCCGACTACTTATTCGGACCAGAAGTTGACACCACCTTAGAAAAGATCAAAAAGGACACCGACACTGCAAAGTCAATGGGGGCTCCAAACGCAGACATTTCGTAGTGGCTCCTTTCGTCGCCCCGGAAATAGGGGAGCGGCTAGAGGACAGGGGTCACAGCAAACATACAATAAAGGGGGCACACAAAGCACCTATGATAAAAACACCAGAGGTGGATATCGTGGCTCCAGCACCAAGGGCAGAGGACGCGGTTACGGCAACACCAGGTCCTCACCCAAGAACAAACAATGACGCCCTCTCCCTTCCCCCCGACCACATAACACCTGTCGGGGGAGACTCCAGCGGTTCCTGTCCGTATGGAATACCATCACCACGGACAGGTGGGTCAGAGATGTTATCCAGCACGGTTACTGTCTCGAATTAACCTCCACTCCACCCACAATACCGCCAAAGCACCGTCCTATGTCCTCAGAGCACTTCGCGTTATTGCAGCAGGAAGTGCAAAGTCTGCTGCAAAAAAGGTGCAATAGAGGTTGTGCCCGTCCACCAGCAAGGGACAGGGGTGTACTCTCTGTACTTCTTAATACCAAAGAAGGACGGGTCACTCAGACCTATACTGGATCTGAGACCCCTCAACTGCTACATTCTCTCAGAGCATTTCCATATGCTCACCCTACAACAGGTTCTCCCGCTGCTCAGACGGGGAGACTTCCTAGCCACACTAGACCTCAAAGATGCGTACTTCCACATCCCCATACACCCGTCACACAGGAAATATCTCAGGTTCACTATTCAGGGGCAGCACTACCAATTCAAAGTCCTCCCCTTCGGTGTAACTACAGCACCCAGAGTTTTCACCAAGTGCCTAGCTACAGTGGCTGCACATCTACGGAGACAACACATTCACGTCTACCCTTACCTGGACGACTGGCTCGTCCAGGCAAAGTCAGCCCAGCAATGTGCCAGCCACGTGTCCCAAACCATCCACCTTCTTCACAGTCTGGGATTCTCACTAAATTACCCAAAATCACATCTCCAACCCGCACACGTACAACAGTACCTGGGTGCGACCATAGACACTCTGGCAGCCACAGCTCAGCCAAATTTAGTGAGGATCAACAGCATGCAAATGCTGATCTCAAAGTTCAAACCTCAACACTCCCTTCCTGCGCGAGTGTTCATGCAGTTGATAGGCATGATGGCCTCCTGCATTTTCATAGTCCCACACGCGAGACTACATATGCGCACGCTTCAGGAGTGCTTGGCACGTCAATGGAATCAGGCTCACGGGCAATTAAAAGACCTAGGGCCTCATGTAGGTAAATAAATTTTACCGGTTCTTAAATACCGAGCCGTACCGAATCGGTAAATTAGAATCGGTAAGTTATATGTAGGTAAAAATTCGGTAACAGTTACCGATTCGGTAACATTCGGTAAATACGAATCGGAATTCACCGATTCGGTAAATACCGAGGTGATAATTACCGATTCGGAAAACACCGAGGTGGCATCTACCGAATCGGAAAATACCGAGGTGGTATCTACCGAATCGGAAAATACCGAATCGGTACGTACGGATTCGGTAAATAACATCACATGACTTGACGAAACAGCTAATCCTGTGCAACGACAGCCCACCCAACCAGGAACTGCCCACACCCAGGCAGGTGTACACAATTAGCCGAAGTGGCCACACCCAGGCAGGTGTACATAATTAGCCGACCCTGGAGAGGCTCGGAGTGCAGAGGAGAGGCAGGGAGCAGTTGCATGTGCGAGCGGGAAACGAACAGCATGTCCAGCCAGAGAACACAGAAAGACGGAGGGGAAAGGAGGAGGAAGCTCAAATTCAGCCCCAAGGAACTCCAGGTGCTGGTGGAGGAGGTGGTGAAGCAGCACCAGAAGCTGTTTGGGAGGCAATCCCTGCAAGTGCCTGAGGCCGAAAAGCGCAACATATGGCTGGCCATCCAGGCGCAGGTCAATGCTGTGGGAGTGACCCACAGGGACATTGAGGTCCTCAAAAAGCGCTGGTATGACCTGAGGATTGTGACCAAGAGGAAGATGGGCGACATCCAGAAGGAGGCCAGCCAGACCGGAGGTGGAACCAACAGGGCACCTGCCCTCACCGAACTGGAGGAGCTGGTGGCGGCCACACTCGAGCAAGAGAGCGTCGTGGGTCTTGGGGACGCCGACAGCTCTGCCAGAGCCGCAACACAGCAAGGTAAGACGAAAGCACAGCAATGTAGCCTCCCCTACCCCTATCCCACATCCCCCATTGTGAAACGAGAATCACACTGCAGTCCACACGTGTCAGTGCAGACAGGCAATGCATTCCGGGAGATGTAGTCAGGGCAACACTAACCATGACGTAAATGTCACAGGGCAACAAGGCATGTCACGCACTCGAGGCACAAGGAGACAGAGGACAGATTGGAATGTGAAATGATTTATTGTGACGCTTGCAATGCAGCCCTTCGGGGACACTGAGCCAATGTTGTTTTTCTGTCCACAGATGTGACATCATGCAGTACAGGGCATGCTGCAGGGGAGACGGCACACCGGCCACAAAAATCACCTCTAGCCAGCACGAGTTCAGACCAGGGAGCAGGCCCACTTGCAGCCGCACCACCTACGCAGCCAGCCTCGCCGCACACAGAGCCAGCATCACCTCACCGAGAGCCAGCATCACCACCACCAGAGCCAGCATCGCCACTCATGTTCGATTCACCGGCCACATCTCCGCTTGCAGGTGTGAGAATGAGGAGGCGTCCAGCAGCCAGGCTACGAGCCTTAGACACCTCGTCAGACGACAGCATGGGCCCAGAAGACCGCACCGGGCCCCAGGAAGGGAGCCATCCCACCGTGCCCCACACCTCACAGGCAGCACAGACGGGAGCAAGAGGGCGCCGCAGGTCGCGTGTCCAGAGTCCACCAGCACCCACTGACGGCCATGGTGTCTTCTTGGGGCTCGAGGGCCAAATGTTGAAGCAACAGCGCCTGCAATCAAAGGCAGTTATGTCAGTCCAGAGGCACATGCGGGTGATGAAGACAAGCTTAGTCAACATGGACACAAACATTGGCGGCATGGCTGCGGGCATTCGGGACATGTCCCAGTCAATCCAGCAGTTGTGCAGCAAATTAGATGCTGACATCGAAGCACGGCGCCGGGAACGCCAGAGAAGGGACACTACCAGCAGGGCACTCAACCGTCTGGCAACTGCGACTTCCCTACTTTGCCGGCGCTCTGTGACGATGCAGGAGGGCCTAACACAGTGCTGCAGCGACCTGTCTCGGGGGATGGTGCAGGTGACAAGTGCACTAGGGGTGCTATTGACTAGTCAGGCGTCGACAACTGCTGCAGGGGATGCTGCGGAGAGCATCGACACCAGCAGCATCATCACACCCCCCGTCCCCGAAGCACGCAGGAGCAGCAGGCGGCTTGGGGTTGGCTCTAGTGAGGATGCACAGGCCGTGCAATCCACCACTGCAGCGCGTATGCGCAAACATTGATGTGGCCCTGCTTATCCACTTGCCATTGGGTGACGTAACCCTGGACATACTCATTGTATAGATGGCATATTGCCAGATTGGCCTGTTCATGTGTTCATGGCGTGGTGCCACATTAAACTACGTCATGACTTCTCACAACTCGCTGTGTCCCCTCACTTACTCAGAAATAGTTGCATGTGATCTCTGCCCGTCTCTCTCTCCCATCGATTGCAGTTGGCACTCTAGCTGCGCTGCCCTCTGGCTGGCCTGACTCATCCTCGTTGTCCTCAAAATATGTTAGTTCCACATCTGTACCTTTTTTCGTGGCAAGGTTGTGCAGCATTGCACAAGTGGCAATTATCTTGCAGCAGGTGATGGGTTTGTACTGGCGTGCGCCTCCGCTCTTGTGGAGGCAGCGGAACCTGCTCTTCAGTAGTCCAAACGTGCGCTCCACCACATTGCGTGTAGATTTGTGGGCCACGTTGTATCGTCTCTCACTCTGGGTTGCTGGGTGTAGGTAGGGAGTGAGGATGAATGAACGGCATGCATATGCACTGTCGCCTGGATGAGTAAAAGGGAACCATCAGTTACATGCCTCTATACACTCTGATTTGCAGGTTTCAAGGGGCGTCACTGTTACTTACCCAGCAGGTATCCCTCTCCGAATTCGCCGGCACTCAGTCGTGTGTAGATCCCACTATTCTGGAAGATGTAAGAGTCGTGGGTGCTCCCAGGGAACTTTGCAACAATATCTGTGATGATGTTCCCTGCATCACAGATCACCTGCACATTAATGGAGTGGGTGGACTTCCTGTTCCTGTAGATGTGCTCTGTATCAGCTGGTGGACAGATTGGGATGTGTGTACCATCAATACAGCCGATGACATGGGGGAACTGTGCCATGTGATAAAAGTCTGTTTTTGTTTTCTGCAGTGCAGCCTGTGTGTTTGGGAAGCTTATGTAGTGGTGCATTCTCTGCATCATGGCATCCAGGAACTTCCTGAAGAAACGGGACAGGCAACTCTGGGATACACCACCCACCGCAGCTGTCACCACCTGATAACTGCCGGATGCCAGTAGATGTAGGCTGCAGAGCACCTGCACATGTGGTGGTATGGCGTGCGCCCTTCTTGTTGGCTGGTCCAGGAGTGGGTGCAGGTCCCTTATCAGGTCCATGATGGTTTGGGGGTGTAGCCTGTACCTCTCATGTATCTCTGCATCAGTCAGCTGGAATAGTGTGATGCGCTGTCTGTAGATTTGTTCCTCCCGTCGCCACACCCTCAGTCCTGCTGCCTGTAGACGTAGGCGCCTTGCAATGACGTACATGGCGGCCATGTTGTCCACGCTGTTGCATTTTGGGATTGCTTATGTGCATTGTTGATGGTTACCACCTGCTTTCCATCCGTGTTAATTACCGACTCTTATTTACCGATTTTCCTGGATTTCTTAATTACCGACTGCTCCTACATGTCATTTTAAATTTTTACCACTTCATATTTACCACTTCATATTTACCGATTCGTTAATAATGTATTCGGTATATATGAATCGGTATTTTAGAATTCGGTAACTATGAATCGGTATTTACCGCCTCATATTTACCGAAAAGTGGTTTTTGGACTCCTACATCTCACTTGTCTGAATACCGGTCGGTAACGGCATATTTAACGAAAATCGGCCGTTACCGACCGGTATTTCGCTACCTACATGAGGCCCCTAGTGTTGGTGAGCGGTCGGGCATACAACTCTCTGCATTGGTGGAATCCACAAAACCTTTGCAAGGGTCGACCGTTCCAAGAGCCTGTTCCACAAATAATACTGACGGCGGACGCGTATCTCCTGGGATGGGGAGCTCATGTACTCACTTACACAGTGCAGGGACTATGGACAATACAACAAAAGAAGATGCACATCAACCTTCTGGAACTGATGGCAATCTTCATGGCAATGAAGGCATTCAAAGTACACTTGTGCAACAAAGTCGTGTTGATCCGGACGGACAACATGACTGCCATGTACTACATACAGAAACAGAGAGGAACACACTCTCCACAGTTGTCTCATCTGGCTCAGAGCATGTGGAAGTGGGCCATTCAGAGGAACATATTCCTCATGGCGGAACACCTCCCCGGCAAGGACAACCAGATGGCGGATCTGCTCAGCAGACACAGCCACCAGATGCACGAGTGGGAGCTACACCCATCAGTACTCCAACCATACTTCCAAAAGTGGGGTCATCCAGAGATAGACCTATTCGCCACGAACGAAAACGCAAAATGCCAAAGCTTTGCCGCCAGGTTCCCACATCCACAGTCGCAGGGCAATGCGATATGGATGAACTGGTCCGGCAGATTTGCGTACGCTTTTCCCCCAGCACCATTAATACCGCTGGTGGCACGCAAACTGCGGCAGCACTCACTAACACTTATCCTAGTTGCTCCCACATGGGCACGCCAGCCATGGTACACCACCTTTCTAGAACTTTCTGTGGTGCCGCATCAAAGGCTGCGGATCAAACCTGCACTCTTAACGCAGAACCATGGCGAAATTCAGCACCCAGATCCGCAACAGCTGAACCTGGCAATCTGGCTCCTGAAGTCTTAGAGTTTGGCTACCTAAACCTGCCACCTGACTGTATGGAGATCATTAAGAAGGCCAGGAGACCCACTACTAGAGCCTGCTATGCAGCTAAATGGAAGAGGTTTGTCATTTATTGTAACAACAATGACATTAACCTGCTAGACGCATCCATTCAAAACATAATCTGTTACCTCTTACACCTATACCGATGCAATCTGGCATACACCTCAATCCGTATCCATCTGACCGCAATAGCAGCCTATCTCCAGAACAGGCAGCACCTCTCTTTATTCCGAGTGCCTGCCATCAAAGCCTTCTTGGAGGGACTTAAACGAGTAATTCCCCCAAGACACCTACCAGCACCAGTGTGGAACCTCAACTTGGTCCTCACCCGACTGATGGGTCCACCCTTCGAACCTCTCCACTCATGTGAGATTCAATTCCTCACCTGGAAAGTAGCTTTCCTAGTGGCAATCACTTCGTTAAGAAGAGTTAGTGAACTCCAGGCACTAACCATTCAAGAGCCATTCATACAAGTTCACACGAACAGGGTCGTACTACGTACTAACCCCAAATTCATGCCTAAAGTAATATCGCAGTTCCACATGAATCAAACTATTGAACTGCCTGTTTTCTTTCAGAATCCACAAAATGTCGCTGAAAGAATGCTCCATACACTAGATGTCAAAAGAGCCCTCATGTATTACATAGACAGGACTAAAGACTTTAGGAAGACAAAACAACTTTTCGTTGCCTTTTCTCCACAACACAAAGGCAACGCCATCTCCAAAGCAGGTATAGCCAGATGGATCGTTAAATGTATTCAAATTTGCTATCAAAAGGCTAAACGCACGTTAACGATTCCCCCACGAGCCCACTCAACACGTAAGTTAGGGGCGTCCATGGCTTTCCTGGGAAACATTCCTTTACAAGATATATTTAGAGCAGCCACATGGTCCACTATACATACATTTACCAAACACTATTGTGTAGATGTACACTCAAAACAGCAGGCAGCTGTAGGACAGGCTGTTCTCAAAACTCTTTTTCAGACCGCTACAGCTGGCACTGGTGGCCGCCGCTAATAGGAGGTACTGCTATGTATTCTATGCACAGATATGAATTCAGCAGCCCACATGCCTCGAACTGAATATGCTACTTACCAGTATGCATCTGTTCTTGGCATGTAGGGCTGCTGACATTCATATCGCCCGCCCTCCTCCCCGGCGCCTGTAGCAGCTGCAGCTCTCAGAATTACTGTATAGCATGGTCATCACTTTCTGTATCTACTCCATCACTGCCACAATGGCGAAAAACAATCTGAGGATGGAGAGGATGCCCATGCGCACTGTGGTCCAGGGGAGGAGTCACCTATCTCAGGATACTTCGAAGACTCTTCCAGGACAACAACGTGCAAACATCCGGACCCAACACTAGGCGGCGATCTATGCACCGATATGAATGTCAGCAGCCCTACATGCCAAGAACAGATGCATACTGGTAAGTAGCATATTCAACTTGTCTCATGGGAAGAGATTAGAGAAGAGTTGGTGAAAACCCTTAAGACATGCAAGTTAGTAGGCTTGCACAGACTCAAAAAGGCATTCCTACCCTGGAACTGTTGCTTACCATTACCTTTAGTCTCAGTATGTAGATCTGCGGAAACATGGCAACAAGGGGATTGCTAATATTCAAACCCTACTATGGAAGGAGACCTGGCTTAATCAGAGAGGCTATTTCAGAGCTCCTACATCATGAGATTGCTGCCATAATCTGTCACTGCATTACATGGCACAAAATGGACAAGTAGATTTGGTTACAGGACATTTAGATTCATGAAGCAACCTGCCCCATGGACAAGTAGATATTTTATTAAATTCCACGCTCCTGAGTTGGGGGTTCAATGGACGGACGTTTGCCATTAGACGGGACTCTATGTGCTTTTTGAGACCAGAACAATTTTTAATTTTGCTAATGTTTGCTATTATGGTGAGGGCCCGGCAGCTCCCACACCAATAAGGTTTTACAAAAACCATGCCAAAAGAAGTCGCGCATTGACTAAACCAAAAGGCTGACCAATAATTTCAAACTTACTGGCTTTACATATTCTTTTTTTTTTTTTTTTTTTTTTTAAACCGTTTATTGCAAGACTCAAAAATATTACAAAGATGGGCCTACAACCTTCCGGCCGGCCGCTAGTAGTCAAAAGGAGCATATGATACACATTATAAAGCGCATGTTGCGGCAAGGAAAATGCACAGGAGTTAGCAGCGTTGATAGCCACACCACCCGGACCCCACTGTACGGTTTCATTTTAAGCTTAAAGAACAACCAGAAAAACAAACCCACAAGGCAATCAACCATCTGGAATAGCAGCATGTGCTCCCCCGGAAGGGGGACCCTACCAGTGCATAGGAGTATAGGGAAGGGGAAGAGATCAGGACTAGGGCTGGGTAGACTCGGTGCCCGGTACCGGGGAGATGAGTCGGCTAAGGGGACGGGGCAGGCGACGGATCAGGCAATAACGGCGGAGCACAGATTCCCCCGCGGTAGGCGTTCCAGGGGCCCCACACTTTCACCCACATCCCAGGCTTACCTCTCGCCACATACACCACCTTTTCCCGAAACATGCACCAGTCCATATGCTCCTTCCAGGCCGAGACAGTCGGGGGCCTCTGGGATCCCCACAGTTGAGCAATATCACGCTTGGCCACCATATATCCCAGAGTCACCCACCACGTCTGTGGCGCCGAGTAGTCAGTAGGTTCCCACACATTCAACAGGCATCTCCTCGCTTCAGGCAGCAGCGCCACATGCGTAACCACTCGCAGGACCTCATGCACACCACGCCAGAATCGCTCCACCTCCGGGCATTCCCACAAGATATGCAGAAAGGTCCCCAAAGCACCACACCCACGCTTACACAACCCGTCCACAGCATAGCCCATACGCAGGAGCCTTGGCCCCGTCATGTAGACCCTGTGGAGTATCTTGAGCTGGACGAAGCGAAGGCGGGCCGGTATGGCCACCTCTTTCGGGGAGGCCACCGCAGAGGTCCAGTCCTCGTCGTCCAGCTCCAGTCCATCGGCCACCCAAGCCTCACGGAGGGCAGCCAGCAATCCCACGCGATCATTGATCAGCTTTTTGTAGATCAGTGAGATCGTGCTGTCCGGAACATGTCCATCCAGCACTCTATCTTCCAGGGGGGAATACTCCGGGATGGAGGCAACGTCCGGGAAGACAGAGCATAGTGCATGACGGATCTGCAAGTACCGAAAGTACTCCCTGTCCTGCAACTGGAATTCCGTCTGCAGCATCTCGAACGTTTTAAATCCTCCCCTCGTCCAGAGATCCCCCACTTTGCTGATGCCTATCATGTCCCACTTCTCGAAGCCCTTCGAGGTCCACAGGGAGCCCAACTGCTCGGACGCGTATAGTGGTGACGCCCGGGTCAAACGATCCTTCCACCCCATCGCCACATTAGCCGCGTGCCACACTCGCACCATAACACGCGTGGGGCCCGTTAACCTAGCGTCGGGCGCGCTGGAGTAGAGCGCTCGATTATAGTCCCCACCCGGGAGTAGCATTTTATCCATTTCGAATGCCGGGTTTAAGGCGGCCCCGTATAGGCCGTGATTAACCGCAGCCAGCTGGGAGGCCCAATAGTACCGTTTGATATCCGGGAGGGCAATCCCCCCGTCATACCATGGGAGCGTCAGCTTCGCCGGGGCGATACGTGGCCCCCCGTCCCAGAACAGGCGGCGCTGCAAACTCTCCACCTCACGGAAGTAGCGCGCTGGGACGAGGTCCATAGTGTTCTGAAACGCGTACAGGAAACGCGGCAGCGACATCATTTTAAACAATGCCGCCCGGCCGAGCGGCGAAAGTGGCAAGCGCCGCCAGCGCGCGACATCCTCTTTCAGGCGCTGGAGGGGGGGAAGCAAGTTCCGATCATACCGGGCCTCCGGGTCCAGAGTAATGAAGACACCCAGGTACCTAAATCCCTGCGGGGCGATCTGGATCGGACAGCCCCGCGGGAGGATGGGAGCCTCCCCAGAGAGCACATACACACACGATTTAGCCCAGTTGATGACAAGACCGGAGTTACGACCGAAGGAATGCAAAACATCAACCAGTACTATGAGTGATTTACGTGGGGAAGCTAGGTACAAAAGGATGTCATCAGCGTATAGGGATACGCGGTCCTCATACTCGGGGGTCCAACGGAGACCACGAATTGAAGGATGCCACCGCAGCCACTCCGCCAGGGGCTCCAAGGCCAGCGCAAAAAGGAGCGGCGATAAGGGGCAGCCCTGCCGCGTGCCCCGGCCCAACTCGAACGGAGCCGATACTCTACCGTTCACCACCACCTGCGCCAATGGGCCCGAATACAGCAATTTGACCCAACTGATGAATCCTGCGCCAAAGCCAAACCTCGCAAGCATCGCCCAGATGTATGGCCACTCAAGCGTGTCAAACGCCATGGTGGCATCCAAGGACGCCAAAATGGCCGGTTCCCGTATAAACGGGACACGTGCGAGTACCCCATGCAAACGCCGCAAGTTAAGGGCTGTGTTGCGATGGGGAATAAAGCCGGACTGGTCCTGGTGAACCAAGTCGCCCACTACGCCGACCAGCCGGTTGGCCAGTACCTTGGCGAGAATTTTGGGCTCCGCGTTCAGTAGCGAAATGGGCCGATAGGATGTAACCCGGTCCCGAGGTCTCCCCTCCTTGTGGATAACCACGATTGTAGCCAGACGCTGGTCCAGCGGGAGGGTGCCCACCGAGTGGGCCGCCAGGAACATAGCTCGGAGATGTGGCGCCAGCGTATCCGGTCGCAACTTGTATAACTCGATGGGGAGACCATTAGGACCAATGGCCTTGCCGGAAGTGACCGAGCGTATGGCGAGGGCAATCTCGTCGGAGGTGGGAGCGGCGTCCAACGACACTCTGTCCTCCTCCGAAAGAGAAGGCAGCGCGATATCCCTGAGCAGGGCACGGGAATCTTCTTCAGAGCGGGAAGACACTGGGGAATACACCCCACGGAAATAATCCGCGAAGCAGGAGACAATTTCTTCCGGCTCAGTAACACACACACCGTCCGTTTTCTCAATCAGCGGAACTACACGACTCGCTCTCTCTTTTTTGTCCAGCCACGCAATCAATTTACCAGCCTTATCACCCACATCATACAGTCTCCCCTGTTGCTCTCTACTGAGGCCCCTGGCCGCCTCCGTGACGAGGGCCCTATAGGCCGCTTGCTTGAGTTGGAGAACATGCAATGCGGCCTCCGTCACCCCGTCTCCTAAATTACCCTCCAACTCGGCTATCTCAGCTTCCACCCGGGTCACCTCCTCCCTCTCGCGCCTCCGGGTGTGGGAAATCAGGGACAGGGCCTCACCCCGGAGTACTGTCTTGAATGCCTCCCACAATGAGATAGCCGAAGGCACGGACCCCACATTTTCGTCAAAATAGCGCTGGAGGGATTTAATCAATTCAGCGCGAATGGTGGGATCGCGCAGATACCAGGAATTGATCGGGGCCACCCTACCCTCACCCCTCGGAAAAACATCAAAGTGTAACAAAAGCGGGGAGTGGTCCGAGATACCCCGCGCCAAATGGCGCACCTCTCCCACCCTCCCAGCATAGGCCGCCGGGACCAGGACATAATCTAGTCGGGAGAGACTACCATGGGCCCCGGAATGGAAGGTATACTGGAGCTGCGTGGGATGTTTTAAGCGCCAGCAATCCACCAATCCCAAAGTATCCAAGAGGCCAGATAGCCACGCTTGGGCCCGGGGGAGGTCCCTAGGGGGGTGACGATCCACAGTCCCGGAAACCACCGCATTGAAATCCCCCCCACCACTAGAATCCCCCCCGGGAGGTCAAGGAGGAGGCGCCCCAGGTCCGCAAAGGTAGTCGACTGCAGCCCCGGTGGGACGTATACTGACACAAAGACAACCACTTTGCCCTCCATTCTTCCCACCAAGACCGTGTAACGTCCCCTGTCATCGTGAAGCACCTCATCAATCTCCAACGGGAGCGAGTTCTTCACCATGATGCCCACACCCCTTGAGCCAGACGTGAAGCCCGAGTGGGCCACTAGGCGGTAGCCACGCCGATTCATGGCGCAGTAGGAGTTGCCAATGAGGTGTGTCTCCTGCAGAAAAACTACATCGGGCGAGATTCGCTTCAAGAACTGCAGGACCACACCTCGTTTGATCCTGTCCCCCAGTCCATTCACATTCCAAGACAACAAAGTTAATTCCCTACCCCCCATCGTATACAGAAGCTATCATTCGTCCCCCCGAGAGCACTTTAGAACTAACACAAAAATACTTTTGCCTTGTGGTGAAAACAAACAACACCCCATCCCTACCCACCCACCCCAACAAAACTCCCCCCTCCCTGCACCCCTGCATGAGCCCGAACAGCCCCCCCAATGTGCAGTGTGCCTGTCGCCCCATATACAGTAAAACTAGCTAAACCCCCTAGAGGAGGAAGGAGAACCCCCAGTAGACCCTACACAACCTCCATAGGAGGGGAAAGTGTACAGACAGACGCCCAAGCGAAGGCGGCATCATTTTGTCCAGAGTGAGGCCCAATATTAACCCCTCAGTCTCGATCCAGCGTGCCGTCTCCCCCCGCCGCCCCCCCGCCCCCTCGATCACGATCCCCAGACAGAGTGTCCAGCCAGTCCCCGGCCGCTTCGGGACGATCAAAAAAGTGCGTGCGACCCTCTACCTCAACTCGCAGCTTGGCTGGGAAGAGCATAGCGTATTTAAGGTTGAGGTCCCGAAGACGGCGTTTGACGCCTAAGAAGCTCAGTCTCTGCTTCTGGACCGCTGGGGTGAAATCAGGATAAAAGTTAACCTCCATGTTGTCAAGTTTAACCGGCCCATGCAGTCTGGAGGCTTGCAGGATAGCGTCCCTGTCCCGAAAATTAAAAATACGGGCAATGAGAGGTCGCGGAGGGGCTCCGACCTTCGGCCTTCCCCCGGGAACCCTGTGGGCCCTTTCCACGGCGAAGAATTTACTCAGCCCCCGTGGCTGGAGATGGGTGGCGATCAAATCCTCCACAAATAGATCCGCTGCTGCTTCCTCCCGTCCCTCGGGCACCCCGATGATGCGGATGTTATTCCTCCGGGCCCGACTCTCGGAGTCCTCCAGGCGCCGATCCATAAGCGCGCTCGCCTGACTAAGCCGGCGCACCTCTGTTTGTAGTGCCGCCACCTCAGTCGTGAGGCCCGATACGGTGTGGGCCAAAGAATCCACTCGGTCGTTGGTCTTAGAAAGATCGGCCCTCACCAGGCCAACATCCACGAGGACCGAGTCGATCTGCTGCGCCAGTGTGTCGAACCGCTGGCCCACCGAGGCCTTCATCTCGGCAATGGCGCCCATGACATCCCGCAGAGTCAAATCCGCGGGCAGGTCCGGGGCATCAGGAGGGCCCTCAGGGGACTTGTGCGGTCCGCCGGGAGATCCCTTCTGGAGGGTGTAGCGGTCCATACTGTTGGCCTGATGGACGGTGCCACGCCGGGTCGACTTGGTCTTCGCCCGGTCGCCATCTTGTTTCGTGGCCATGGCCACCAGTCTCCCAGTCGCACCAGCCACGCCGTAAAGGGCTAATAATCAGGGCCACGAGCTCCGGGGGGGCCACCTCAGGCCGGCAGGGCGGGTCACAGCCGGCGGGCAGGCAGGGCCTCCAGCGAGGCCACACTAACACCAAGAGCCCCGCGACCCAACCCTGCAGAGACGGCAAGGAGGGTGCGAAAGTGAAAGTGCGGGGTACGCGACTCTCCAGGCCCGGCCCGCCGCTGTTGTTCACTTTGTCACTGGGTCACCCCTCAGCGCAAAACCGGGGTCTGACGAGGAGAAGGCCGCAAACTTCCTTCGGTGCTCACTCCGGTGTCCGAGGTCCGATTTGAAAACGGGAAACGGGTGCCACCTCAGCTCAGGCCCATCAACACAGTCCCCTCATCCGAGACAGGATAAATTCAGGATAGTCGTAGGAGGTTGCGGAGGTCCCCGGGAGCCTCGCACCTACGCGGCCATCTTGGTTGCGCGCTAGGCTCCTCCGGCTTTACATATTCTTGTTTATTTTTGTGTCCCATAATCTTATTAAAACTGGTTACACTGATCTTCCCTTATGAATATTTTTGGGAAATGCTAGCAAACATAAACACATTTTACTAAATTATCCTGCAAAGAAATGGTACCTAACATTTTACAGTAGTTTAGCTAAATGTTTTTGCATTTTTTTGTGAACATTTTATTTTGAAAGCAAAGAATCATCGAGTTTGCTTTCAAGCTTCTGCAGATATTTGCATCTAATCAGAGAGCATTCTGGGAGCATTAAACACAGCCTCATATTGCTAAACATTGAAAACGTGTGTACACATTTTCATACTGGAACCTCCGTCATAAGTGCAGTCTGAGCGTACATTTACTTTGAGCGCTCGCCCTAATAATAAAGGCTTTGCATTAATGAACCATAAATACATGTTTGAACCGCATTAACACATGAAAACAAATATTACCGTAACTGCAGGCAATGCCTTTCCCTTATCCATAATGTGGTACTGTAAACTGGCAGCCAAAGGGTTTGTGCTGTAGTGTAGGGGGTTGCCCCTACTTGTCCCAAGGGCAAAATACACATGAAAACTTGTTGCCCTTGACCCCAAACAATTTGTCCCAGGCGTTGGTTTATATGAATTCCACATGCCTGCCAGGCGATCAGAGATTACTTGAAAGGGTCTGCTTGCCAAACCATAGGCTGGGCAACAAAATCTAGATGCATGCACAGAAAGTGTAGGCTTTATCTATAATAGTCTTCTCCCAATTCCTGTGTTTCGGAAACAAATCTGTGCCAAACTTGAACAAATGTAGAGAGGCGTCACCCTGCAAGAATAGAGAACCTTTGAAGGCCTGGTACAATCCCCTTCCACATCATATAATACGAGAGGACAACCAGGTGCTGAATGAAACGTTTGGGCAGACTATAGCCGGTGGTTAGATGTCCTAGAATGAAGCTAGAGTCTTCTTAAGCAGGTTATAGTGAGCTGGGTGTCTGTGTCACCTGCTTCACCATCTCTCACATCTTTTCTTTCAGTTCAGGGATTGGAGTATCATTCTTCCCTTTGTCCAGGGCAACTAAGAGACAAACTGCTCTGCAGAAGACATTGAACAGTGTTTAAGCAGCATAGTTCTCAGCGTTCACAGAAAACATGAAGAGTAGACCCCTTCAAAGTAAAATCCAGCCTCCTAGCCAATGGATCTAACGGAGGCCATTCTCCGAGGCCACATTAATGTTACCTGCCAGGTGAGGCAAAATGTAATCACTCTTCAGTGTATCGGGGAAAATCCTCTACAAACCCAAGCATAAGATGCAACTTGTGTCAGACCCTTGAAAGTGCAATCATCTCTTTTTCATGGAATACTCGGAGACTAGCACCACGGAAATGCCTGTATTGTGACTTTTTCTCTGACCACCTCTTTTGGTGCAGCAGATGGACACACCCGCCTGCACAGATGTACCAGGCAGATAACAGAGCAGGCAACATTTGGGAAGCACATCAAAAACAGCAATACAGCATATTCTAGTCAAAACTCACGCTCACTAAGCCAGTCATGCTTTTAAAGACTCACTGCTGCGATTCACCAAGAATTGGTTCACCCACATTCTTAACTGTCTGACCCAGCTAATATCCAATATTGACACTTAAGAAGGGTTACTCTGAGGCATGGAACCTTAAACGCTGGCTTCCTGTGTTGCTGTGTAATTCTTTGCCAGGCAACCTTTACGGGATGTGTGTGATTGAGTCTATCTGGGTTGGCGGCACTTGCCACACCGCCCAGTCAGGGTGCTTGTGTCATTATTCCCTGATTTGTTTTAGATTGTTTGGCTTTACCCTGGGCTTGATCCATGGCCTTCCGATTTCCCATGGTAACAGGCAGATTCCCCTCTATTCCACCCTCATTTGGTACGAGTGAGTTACAATGAGCAAATAAGAAAAAACAATGTAGCCTTGTTTTAAATTGTAGACGTTTAGAAACATAAATACTCTACCTGATGTATTATGTCTTTGCACAGAGACAACAAAGATTTGAACTTTATTAGCGTTGTGCCTTTTAAAAATCAGACGCTCAAGCCAGGGGGTAGGGGGCCCAGCCCAGTCTCCTACGGGCTTTGAAGGGCGTGGACGGGCCCGCCCTTGGCCCGTGGTTGGCCCAGGCGAGTCCCATGCTGAGGGACTGCGGCGCTCCTTTGAAGGCTATGAAAGCAGGCCAGGTGTGGAAATGCAGGGGATTGTGAGACTCTCAGTCCCAAGCCGCAGCGGTGTCGACAGAGTGGGATTTCAGGGGGTTGAGGACTGTATAATCCCTGCACAGTATGGGATTCTAGAATAGTTTCACACTCCAAAAAATGTTAACCTGCAACACTATTTTTGTAGCATGGAGCACTTCTGCGTTCTAATGTGACCCTCTCACCTCCCTGGTGAGGGACAGGAGCTAGTATAAAAAATAATAAATGGCAGTTTAACCAATTACACTATTCCAAAAAAGAGGGCGGTCTCACATGGTGATCATGTATTGGAACACGTGGTCGACATCCATGGAGAAAACATTATTTCAAAGACACTTTCAGACCCAAACACAAGATGGAGGATAATGCACAGCATACAAATCTAGACAAGTGAGCTGAAAATCTATTGGACAAATTAGTTTTCTTTTTACATTGCACTTCAATCTGCAGCCAAAGAGCTAAGAAACCTACATTCTAACTTTTATCTGAATACTTGTACCTTTGAAAAGAATGATTTTTCTTTTTATGTAGCCTGGAGCCATCGACTACAATAGTCAGCTGCTTGCACCAGGTGGTCGATTGATGAGCTGGGGTGAAGAAAGTATAGCGAAGGCAGAGGAGCTAAGCCTTCTGAACCAGGTAAGCTTCCAGAGCCATCTCATGTAGCTTGTTTAAAGAAATGGAACAATGGCCCGGATGTTATCAGCATGCATATCTTTTTAAAAAGGAATCTCGTTCCCTGGTCTGAGACATTGCTGCACTGTTTGTGTCCCATCCATAAATCACGCTTTCCTGTGGCACAGGATAACAGTACGTTCGAGGCATATGAGCTGCAGATTACACACTTTTGCATAGATCGCCATCTGGTGTTGGGCCCGGATGTTTGCAGTTTGTTTTTCCTCTTGGAAAGTCTTTGGAAGTCACGAGGTCGGTGACTCCTCCCTTGGATCGTATTGCGCATGGGCTTCGGCTCCATCCTCAGATTGGATGTAATCTTCGCGCTCCGGTTCTGAACATCTTCCAGTTCGACAATTGAAGCGGAATCCTCACCTCACATCGCGGTATTGTTTCGATCGCGATCTCCTCAATCAACGCACCTTCTCATCGACAAATCTTCAGTTCCAGTCGTCGCCGGCGGCCTTCGGGCCTACCTAAGCTCCGGTCCCGGCTGATGGAATGAACTCCATTCAAGAAGTGCCCTCGATGTGGGTCCAAATTCTCCCACACCGATCTTCATGAGGTATGCAACCTCTGCCTCTCCCCTGAACACGAGGCTCGATACTGTCCAGCCTGTAAGTCTTTCAGATCGAAAAAGACTATTCGGGACCGAAGAGCCAGACGAAACATGGCACACTCCTCGACCTCCGTTCCAGTCGATATCTTCGGAAACGACACCGAAGATCCGGGACTGCAGCGCACCGAAGAGGACCTCGTCAGTGCTTCTGAGGCCGACGACTCAGACGTGGAGGACATCACTCCGGCGCAGAGGATCGTGAGTAATATACACCCGCGCCAACACCCAAAAAGACTTCGGTCACGCCTTCGTCTCCGGGCCTAGGCAAGACCAAAGACACTGCTTCGCACACCCCACCTTCCGGCCCGGTGAAGAAGCCAAATAACGAGCCAGCCTGCCAGCGGTGCAGAGAAACACTCTTCGGCACCGAAAAAGAAACCGGCCTCTACCTCGACACCGAGCTCCGCACCGAAGCCCTCGGGGTCGAAACCCAGCACCTCCGTACCGACGCCATCTTCGGTACCGACCAAACCCCATAAGGCCCTCGGCACCGACACTTCCAAGCCGAAGCCTGCCTCGGTGCCGACCAAGAAATCAGAGGTTCCCAAGCCCAGTGCTAAGCAAACTGACACGGACAAGCATATAAAGTCATCGGCCTCGAAGACTTCGGCGCCGACGAACCAAACACTGTCACAGGAACTATTTACACTGGATCCCTTGCAAAAAACTCACCAGGGATCCAAAAACTGGACATTTGGCACACTCTTCCAAAAAGAGACATTTGGACAAACCGGCTCCGCCTCCACCTCCAAAGAGGAAGGACTCTGCCACCTCCCCTTTCAGAATACCTTCCCCACCTCCTCCACCTCCTCCACCCTCTCCACCTCCGCCCCCTCCACCTTCTCCACCCCCACCTCATCGCTCTCCGACTCCGTCTCCAGACGATGATGATCAGGGGGACCCATATCACGATACAGGGGATGTGCCCCAAGGCCCCACACCTACAGGATCCCCAGACCCATGGGACGACTACAATAACCCAGATATTTCCGACGTCCCACAAGATGACCTTTACCCTTCCAGGCCATCTCCACCGGAAGACTCATTAGGTTTCCACCACCTACTTCAAAGGGCGGCACACTATCACGGGGTGGAGTTGCACACTGACCCAGTGGAGGAGGATTTCCTCCTCGACATTTGATACCACACATAGGTCTACCTCCATACTACCGATGCGTAAAGCATGCGCCAGAGGTTTTTAAGGACCCAGTCAGGGCCAGGGTCATTAACCCACGCATAGAGAAAAAATACAAAGTTGCCCCCACAGATCCTACCTATATCAAAGGGCCAGCGCCACTAGATTCCCTAGTCGTTTCCACTGCACGAAAAAGATCAAATTCCCAGGCGTCAGGCGAAGCACCACCACCTGACAAATAGCCAAAGCTACTGGACGCATCAGGAAAGCGCACTGCGTCACAGGCAGCCAACATATGGCGTATCGCCAACACCCAAGCGCTATTGGCCAGATACGATAGGGCACATTATGATGAATTAGAAACCATAATGCCCACCTCCCTGAAAGATATAAAATGAGGGCCAATTAATTAATTCAAGAGGGTAAGACAATAACTAACACCTCTATACGCGGATTTAGGCCCAGATCTCTGTACTGGGGTGAAGGTATGACATTGTTCTGCATTCTGTCCACCAATTGTTGTTTTTGCATTTGTCACCCCGAGTGGGACGGGTATGCTCAGACGTGAGTCCCGTGCTCTCCATGCCACTGGAATCAAGCTATCCTGGCTGAAGAGGGGTGAAACCCCGAAACCGGTCCTAGGATGCTTGGTTCCAGTCCAGGGAGGACCTGGCTTGGCAGTTCGGGCTGGACTGTTCCCATGAGGCACAGGGTCAAGACTGATTTGCATATGGTTGGGTTCAAACTGGAATGGCATGGTGAGCAAAAAAACGATGGATTTAGGCCCAGATCTCTGTACTGGGGTGAATGTATGACATTGTTCTGCATTCTGTCCACCAATTGTTGTTTTTGCATTTGTCACCCCGAGTGGGACGGGTATGCTCAGACGTGAGTCCCGTGCTCTCCATGCCACTGGAATCAAGCTATCCTGGCTGAAGAGGGGTGAAACCCCGAAACCGGTCCTAGGATGCTTGGTTCCAGTCCAGGGAGGACCTGGCTTGGCAGTTCGGGCTGGACTATTCCCATGAGGCACAGGGTCAAGACTGATTTGCATATGGTTGGGTTCAAACTGGAACGGCATGGTGAGCAAAAAAACGATGGATTTAGGCCCAGATCTCTGTACTGGGGTGAATGTATGACATTGTTCTGCATTCTGTCCACCAATTGTTGTTTTTGCATTTGTCACCCCGAGTGGGACGGGTATGCTCAGACGTGAGTCCCGTGCTCTCCATGCCACTGGAATCAAGCTATCCTGGCTGAAGAGGGGTGAAACCCCGAAACCGGTCCTAGGATGCTTGGTTCCAGTCCAGGGAGGATCTGGCTTGGCAGTTCGGGCTGGACTGTTCCCATGAGGCACAGGGTCAAGACTGATTTGCATATGGTTGGGCTCAAACTGGAATGGCATGGTGAGCAAAAAAACGATGGATTTAGGCCCAGATCTCTGTACTGGGGTGAATGTATGACATTGTTCTGCATTCTGTCCACCAATTGTTGTTTTTGCATTTGTCACCCCGAGTGGGACGGGTATGCTCAGACATGAGTCCCGTGCTCTCCATGCCACTGGAATCAAGCTATCCTGGCTGAAGAGGGGTGAAACCCCGAAACCGGTCCTAGGATGCTTGGTTCCAGTCCAGGGAGGACCTGGCTTGGCAGTTCCGGCTGGACTGTTCCCATGAGGCACAGGGTCAAGACTGATTTGCATATGGTTGGGTTCAAACTGGAATGGCATAGTGAGCAAAAAAACGATGGATTTAGGCCCAGATCTCTGTACTGGGGTGAATGTATGACATTGTTCTGCATTCTGTCCACCAATTGTTGTTTTTGCATTAGATGCAGCAGACACAGCCTCCAGGGCCATTAATACTAGCGTCCTCCTCCGTCGCCATGCTTGGCTAAGAATATCAGGTTTTAAACCAGAGGTACAAGCCTCCATTCTGAATCATCCCTTTGACCAAGAACACCTTTTCGGCCCAAAGGTTGATGAGGCCCTTGAAAAAATGAAGAAGGACACCGATACGCCGAAGTCCATGGGAGCCCTGCAGTCACACCCTCCTAGGCGCTCTTTTCGCCGTTCCTCCTTTCGGAGTACATCTAGAGGTTACTCCTCAGATAACGTGTCCACTTCCTACAAATCCCCCACTCAGTCCACCTTCAAAAGGGGTTATCAAAGAGGCGGCTATAGAGGCAATAATAATAAAGGCAGAGGAAAAACAAATACCGCCCGCTCTGCCACACCGCCTACCCAATGACTTCCCCCCGCTCCCTCCAGACCATCCCACTCTGGTCGGGGGCAGACTTCAAAATTTCCTTCATGTCTGGGAGACCATCACCTCAGACAAGTGGGTGACCCAAATTATTCGGTCAGGATACTGCCTGGAATTAACATCTACCCCCCCAAACATTCCACCCAGGCAATGCCCAATGTCACAAGAACATTCCACATTACTAAAGCAGGAGGTAATCTCCCTCCTACAAAAACAGGCAATAGAACACGTTCCCATCAATCAGCAAAATTTAGGGGTCTACTCCCTATATTTTCTAATACCAAAAAGGGACGAGACTCTACGACCTATTCTAGATCTCCGGCCCCTAAACACATATATACATTCAGACCATTTTCACATGGTAACGCTTCAGCAGGTGCTTCCGCTCCTCTCCCAGAACGACTTTCTCACCACACTGGACTTGAAAGACGCATACTTCCACATTCCAGGACACCATGCTCACAGAAAGTACCTCAGATTTGTAGTGGACGGACAACACTACCAATTCAAGGTGCTCCCATTCGGAGTCACAACAGCACCACGGGTATTCACCAAGTGCCTCGCGGTAGTGGCGGCACACCTCAGAAGACAGCACATTCACGTCTTCCCATACTTGGATGACTGGCTGATAAAAGCTACTTCATACAACCAATGTGTACACCACATTGCCACCACAATCCAACTACTTCACCAACTAGGATTCACAGTGAACCACCAAAAGTCCGAGCTAACACCATCCCACATAAAACAATACCTCGGGGCCACCATAGACACCTCAAAAGCAATAGCCTACCCCAATCCGGCCAGGATTGCAAGCATTCAGGCTTTGCGACAAAAATTCCTACTTCAACACTCACTTCCAGCAAGAGTGTTTATGCAACTGATAGGGATGATGGCCTCTGGCATTTTCATAGTGCCTCATGCAAGACTCCAGATGCGTCCACTACAAGAGTGCTTAGCTCGTCAATTGAACCAGGCCCAGGACAACTGACAGATCTGGTGTTGGTAGACGGTCGCACCCATCGCTCTCTGCAGTGGTGGAACACCACAAACCTTTCCAAAGGTCGACCGTTCCTGGACCCGGTTCCCCAAATAATACTAACAACGGACGCATCGCTCTCCGGCTGGGGAGCTCATCTATTACACCTCACAGTGCAGGGCACATGGACGCCACAACAAAAGTTACTCCATATCAACCACCTGGAGTTACTAGCAATCTTTCTAGCCCTAAAATCTTTTCAACCACGGATTTCAGGCAAGGCAGTCCTCATTCGCACAGACAACATGACGGCCATGTATTATATTCAAAAACAAGGCGGCACACACTCTCCACAGCTCTCTCAATTAGCACAGAGCATATGGAGATGGGCAATTCCACACAAAATCTTCCTCCTAGCTCAACATGTCCCAGGAGTCCAAAACACCGTGGCAGATCTGCTCAGCAGACAGACACAACAGAGCCACAAGTGGGAACTTCACCCACAGGTTCTTCATCCGTTCTTTCAAATGTGGGGGCATCCACAGATAGACCTCATCGCCACCCACGAAAACACAAAATGCTAAAGCTTCGCCGCCAGATACCCACACCCATTGTCCAAAGGAAATGCAATATGGATGAACTGGTCAGGCAAATTTGCGTACGCTTTTCCGCCTCTCCCACTCATTCCATTAGTGGTGCGAAAGCTACAACAGCATTCCCTCACACTCATCCTAGTAGCTCCAACGTGGGCCAGACAACCATGGTACACCAAGCTGCTGGAACTCTCAGTAGTACCACACCAAAAGCTACTCCTCTCACCATCCCTTCTAACCCAGAACCATGGAGAGATCAGGCACCCGGACCCAGCTCAGCTCAACCTTGCGATCTGGCTCCTGACATCCTAGAATTCGGATACCTAAACCTTACCTCTGACTGTATAAACGTCATCAGAGAAGCTAGACGCCCTACCACTAGAGCCTGCTACACTGCCAAGTGGAAAAGATTTGTTGTTTATTGCCATAACAAGACAATCAATCCTCTAGACGCGTCTATACAACACATCATATGCTACTTACTCCACCTACAAAGGTGTAACCTAGCCTACACCTCAATTCGGCTACACCTCGCAGCAATTGCAGCTTACTTACAAAACAGGCAGCACCTATCACTTTTCAGAGTACCTGCCATTAAAGCCTTCATAGAAGGCCTCAAAAGAATAATTCCCCCCAGAGTACCACCCTCACCTGTGTGGAACTTAAATATCGTTCTCACAAGGCTGATGGGGCCTCCCTTCGAACCTTTGCACAAATGCGAACTGCAATTCCTCACATGGAAAACAGCTTTCCTTGTAGCCATCACTTCCCTTAGAAGGGTCAGTGAAATACAAGCACTTACCATACAAGAACCTTTTCTTTAAATGCACCAGAACAAGGTTGTTCTCCGTACCAACCCAAAATTCCTACCTAAAGTCATTTCCCCCTTTCACCTAAACCAATCTGTAGAATTACCAGTATTTTTCTCGCAACCTCAGACCGTTGCACAAAGGGCTCTGCACACGCTAGATGTCAAAAGAGCCTTACTTTACTACATCGAGAGAACACAACCTTTCCGAAAGACCAAACAACTGTTTGTCTCTTTCTCTCCACCACACAAAGTCAACCCCATCTCAAAATCAGGGATAGCTAGGTGGATTGTAAAATGCATTCAAATTTGCTACCACAAAGCAAAACGGACGCTATCCGTTCCCCCTAAAGCCCATTCTACACGAAAGATAGGGGCTTCCATGGCATTTTTAGGGAACATCCCCTTAGATGATATCTGCAAAGCAGCTACATGGTCAACACCGCACACTTTCACTAAACACTACTGTGTAGATGTGCAAACTAAGCAACAAGCTAGTGTGGGCCAGGCTGTACTAAAAACATTATTTCAAACCACTGCAACAGATACCGGTGGTCGCCGCTAACTGCTATATAATCTATGCAAAAGTGTGTAATCTGCAGCTCATATGCCTCGAACGGAATATGCTACTTACCAGTATGCATCTGTTCTTGCCATGTAGAGCTGCAGATCTACACACGCCCACCCGCCTCCCCGGCTACATGTATCTGTTCCAGTTTATCTTATTTAGATACACACACATGGGTTTCTTCACTGTTATTACTACGCTCCATCTTTCCCTGCTGGCGAAAAACAATTTGAGGATGGAGCCGAAGCCCATGCGCAATACGATCCAAAGGAGGAGTCACCGACCTCGTGACTTCCAAAGACTTTCCAAGAAGAAAAACAAACTGCAAACATCCGGGCCCAACACCAGATGGCGATCTATGCAAAAGTGTGTAGATCTGCAACTCTACATGCCAATAACAGATGCATACTGGTAAGTAGCATATTCCTTCCTCCGGCCTTCTCACAGGCTTTCAAACTGTTTTCAGTCTAATACCACACTTCATTCATTCGATCATCTCTGGAATAACAGCAACAGTGCCCATAATTCTCGCACTGTTTGCGGCCATCTTACTACTATTTTAGCTTGTGAAAAATGGCTACGCTCCCTGTAGTAACAAGCATGTCCGACAGAATACACCTCTACGCGAAGCTACATCAATACCGTGAAAAAATGGAACAACTTTTCGGCTGCCTGCCTCTATCTATTATCGGAGCCAGCTACAACATGACATTTATTTACACATATACAATCTGCGTGCAACCATCTTTTTATTGCAAAACTTACCCAATCGACTGGCGAATGGATCTACACCTTGCCAACATCCCAACAAACGCTCCCGATATCCAGCAGATAATGGAGTATCTTGAAAACCATGAACTTGATTGTTCGGGCAGTGGATCAATGGTGGATGCAATGCAAAAAGGTATCCTGGCGGAATGGGATTCCTGCACAGCCACGAAAGATCTCCTGCAACGTGCGACCTTTGACAACATCGCAGACTGCCTGCCAATTCAAATTGCCGCTCTAACGTTCGAGGAACATTACTGTCCCTTCGAGGATATGAATTGGATCGCTTAGCTTTTCTCACACGATGGCAACAATCGCCTCTTGGAACATTACGCTTCTCAAGCCGCTGAAGAGCTTTCGGACTGCAATCTCCAAGACTTGTAAGAAATTCACTTTATTCTTAGATTGATTTTTTCCAACTTTTTTGTACTTTTTCTATAACATTTTTTAATAACACTTCAATTGAACTATTTTCATATAATAACTTTCTAAGTATGCTTAGGCATTTGAACTCTGTTTTCATTATTGGCCCTTACCTCTCCACACTAACCAGGGATGGATGATGTATGGCCTATGCAAATATGCTATTTACTTGCTAAATTAGCCTAAACCCGACATCCATTTTGAAACCATATCTATTCTTTGTACACACGTCTCTCTGCCGGCCTCTTATCCACGAAGCCCTTTCACACAAATTAGCTCATCCTCAGCCTCTGCTCACGAACTCGCGATCAAGATCAAAAAACACGGCATTGTTTAGGAACTTGTTGGCACAGTGTGGTAATCATATCCTACCTTTATTTTCATTCTACAATTTACAGTCATTCATGTCTAATAGGTATTGTTTATGTCACATGGAACTGTAACATGTAATGTGGAATTGACTGTTGCAGGAGCTTAGGTTTGAATACAGCAGAAGCGGTTGGAGTTTGCCTCAGCTGGATCCCTTAGCTCTTGCACCAGTGGTTCCATTTATGGCCCTTACATAAAGACACTTTTTATATAACTTGTAGACTCCATCGCTTTATCCCACACAGCCACTTTCTTAAACACTCCTGATTCCACCATTTGTCTTCTGTCGCATTGCAAAATTCTGCATTATATTCTTCACAATTATTTCTTTATTCCTGCTTGCTAAAACACTCCATTCGAGTCTTCAGACCGGTAGGGGGGAGTAGTTTGCTTCCCACTCCTGCTATAGTCTAAACCCATGCTAACACCACTTGCACAGCTATGCTACAGCGGCCAGTATGCTACAGCGCCAGGAGCACATCAGTTTACAGTAATCAGCTCACGGTTTCATCCCGAGTCTACCGGCAACTTCACCTCAGCACCATCTCACTCTGGGCAAAACAGCACTTTTACACCAGTAGGGGTGAATACATTGCTTCACACTCCCTGTGTAGCACACCCTAACCACCCCACAGACCTCACAACGCTCCTACCCTCCTCTTTCCTACTATTTTCTTTTTTTTTTTTTTTTTTTTTTAAACCGTTTATTAAAAAATTCAAAATATATACAAAGATGGGCCTACAACCTTCCGGCCGGCCGCTAGCAGACAAAAGGAGCATATGATACATACTGTAGAGCGCATGTTGTGGCTGAGGAAAATGCACAGGAGTTAGCAGCGTTGATAGCCACACCATCCGGACCCCACTGAACGGTTTCATTTTAAACTTAAATAACAACAAGAAAAACAAACCCACAAGGCAACCCACAATCGGAAACAGCAGCATGTGCTCCCCTGGAAGGGGGACCCTACCAATCCATAGGAGTATCAAGAGGGGGAAGAGATCAGGAATTTCCTACTATTTTCGCCCTTTTTTCCCCTTACACGCTTCAAGGGAATCACAAAATGGCAGCCAACACTTCCTAGTTGCAACTGCTCGCAGCGCTCACAACAAATAAGCCGCCTCAGCCAATCAGATGGCAGAATTCCCAAATATCGATATCTGTAAATTTCGATATTTCTCAAAAACTACTGAACGGATTTACACCAAATAAACAAAAGCGTGCTTTCTAGACCAAGACCCTTCTCCCTGCCAAATTTGGGGTAATTCCGTTCACCCGTTCAACCTGTAGCCTTGTCTAAAGTTTCCTATGGAAATTAACATGGAGAAAACACGTTTTGGGACCCCCCTTTTTTCTCGCCCCCCCCCCCCCCCCCCCCTTGACGAATCACCCCCAAACTCCCCACATAGAAGCTGATATGAACAAAGAATTAGTTTGGATAATTTCATGAAGATTCATCAAACAACGCCAAAGTTATAATCTAAACAAAAAATGCGCTTCCTATGGAAACTTGATCCTAACTATAACTACCTACTGGCGATTGCCAGTAGGTAATATCTATATATGTATACATCTTGTAGGTTCACCAAGAACCAATAACTGTGCTGAACCTTGCTATGGTTTTTCATTGTGTAACGGGTATACAGCAATTATACCTCGTGGGTGAGTAGCTGTATTTTACCAACCCTGATTGATTGAAAATATAAAGAGTGGAAAATAGGTATCAAGGAAACTGTGGCGGGGTTGCAATAACTGGGCGTAGGCCAGGTCGGGTCAGGTATGGCTTTATTTTACCATATATTCGCTTGTGTCTGCTCGTAAGTCTTTCTTTAGCAAATGTGGCTGGATCCGTCTTGGTGTTGGTTTCGGGTCTCCCTGGGACTGGTTAAGGTTCAGTTGCTGGAGCTCCTAGCGTCTAGTTTCCGGGTCTCGGACGTCTCGTCAGGTGGATGGGTGTTGCGTGAAACAAAAGAAAGTGAAGAGGTATCAGGACTCTTGTCCTTTCAGTATTTTTAAAGGACCGGGGAGTGAGGGAAAACACCACATACAGTGCACGTTGTGACACAGGACTCTAACCCAAAAAATACTCAAGGTAGTGGACTTGTGCTCGTGTGGGTGAAAAGAACGGTTTTTAAAAGCTGGTGGGGGTTGGAGGGTTTTCGCTAGGTGGTTTACGCTCTTTCCTCCCCACCCACCCCGAGAACTTGTCCCGTACCTGTTCCAGTCACGCCCCTTCTGGAGCGTGGCAGGGCGGCTCGCTGTGTCGTTGGCCTCCTGGCTTTGGACCTGTTCTTTGTTCTTCCTCGTTTCCTCCTTCTGCTCCTCTCGTCACCGTAACCGTTCTCTCTCTCGACTCTGTGTCTCCTCCGTTGTCTGTGCACACAGATATCCAAGAAGTCTCTGGTCTAAATGCTGGGAGCATGCTGATGTCATCAGGGGGAGGAGTCTCGTCAGGTATGAATCCCCAGTTAAAGGAGCCGTTCCCCTGTTCGTCATTGGTGTGGTGCAATAAAGTTTTATCCTCTGGCATCCATTCCTCCTGCTGAAAGGGGACAAGAGTTGGAGAAAGAGGTACAGCAGACCACCAGTCGCTCTTTGTTTCTAAATTCCTGTCGGGTGACCCCAACCCGTCACATACCTCCCCCCCTGGATTCTCCCGATCGGGGAGAGGAAAGACCCTAGACAAAAAATCAGCGTTCCCATTGTCCTTCCCCTTCCAATGGCGTACCTCAAAGGTAAACGGCTGTAGAGACAAAAACCAGCTGAGTACTCTGGGGTTCTGGGACTTGTTCCGACACATCCATTGCAAGGGGGCATGGTCCGTGTACAGGATGAATGGTTTCCCCTCCAGATAGTATTGGAGGGGAAACCATGGCCCACTTAATAGCCAGGCACTCCCTCTCTATTGTGGGGTACTTGCATTCTCGGGGAAACAGTTTCCTGCTGATATATAGAATAGGGTGTTCAAGCCCATCTCCTGCTATCTGCAACAACACCGCCCCCAGCCCTGTGTTTGATGCATCTGTGGATAGGATAAATGTTTTGCTGTAGTCTGGGGAGATGAGGACAGGGCCCGAGGTGATAGTCTTTTTCAACATCTGAAAGGCCTCTAACATTTCGGGGGAGGGATGCAGGAGTTGTCGGGGCTGCACCTCCTTTCGAAGGAGGTTAGTTAAATGGACTGCTACCTCTGCGAATTATGGAATGAATCTCCGACAATAGCCAATTGGTCCCAAAAATGCCCGCAGTTCCTTTTTAGAAGTGGGAAAAGGTGTTTCTACTATCGCCTTCACTTATTCTGCCTGCGGGGCGATCACTCTGTCTCCCAATACATATCCGAGGTATTTTACTCTTTGATATGCGGCCCGTGATTTTTTTGCATTGATGTGTAGTCCGGCACAGTCGAGCGCATGTAAAACGGTCTCTAGATGATTCAGGTGTTCTGCCTAATTCGGGCTAAAGACCACTATATCGTCCAGGTACGCTGAACAGAAAGAGGGGCATGTCTGTAAGATGGTATTCATCAGTCTTTGAAATGTGGCAGGTGCCCCGTGGTGACCGAAAGGGAGAACATTAAATTCAAACAATCCATCGTCAGTTGAAAACACGGTTTTCTTTCGGTCCTCTTCGTGGAGGGGCACCTGCCAGTACTCCTTTGTTAAATCAAAAGTCGTGATGAACTTGGAGTCGCCTAGCTTCTGTATTAGTTCGTCTACCCTGGGGATAGGGTAGGCGTCAAACGTCGATATGGCGTTTAGGGCCCGAAAGTCCATGCAGAAGCGTGTTGTTCCGTCTGGTTTTGGGACCATTACGATTGGAGATGACCAATCGCTGTTAGATGGTCTGATTATGCCCAGTTTCAACATCTCCTGGACTTCTCTTCATACTGCGTCTCTCCTCGCCGCAGGTATCCAGTAGGCCCTTTGTTTTACGACTTTTCCAATCGGTGTTTTGATCCTATGTTCTGCTAGGGTAGTCTTTCCCGGTATGTCCGAAAAAACGGTAGAAAAAGGAAGCAGGGTTTGACGCAGTTCTTTTCTCATTCTGTCTATGATGTCTTCGTTAATCACGAGCTTTTCCAGTGTAGAGTCCTGGGCAGTAGACATTGGCAACGATAGATGTGCCGCTTTAGGTGTGGGCCCAAGCCATTTCTTTAGCATGTTTATATGGTAACATTGTGTCTTGGTGGGTGTTATCTGTACTCGATATGTTGTGTTGCACAGGGTCTCTGTTACCTGGTAAGGACCTAACCATTCGCTTTGGAACTTACGGTTAGAAGAGGGAAGTAGGACTAAAACCCAGTCCCCAACGGATAGTTTCCTCCATCTTTTGCCCCTGTCGTAGTACTTCTTTTGTTTCCCCTATTTTTTTTCAGGTTGGAGTAGGCCAGATCCCTCAGTTTTCCTAGCTTTGACCTTAGTTATTGGGTGTATTCTAATAAGGAACGCTGATCGTTTTCTTCTTCTGTTTCCCACACGTCTTTAGTCATCTCTATGAGGGATCTGGGCTGTCGTCCGTACAGCATCTCGAATGCTGAACAGCCCAGGCTACTTTGTGTTTGGGAACGTAACACATATAGGGCGAGCGGTAGGAGACGGTCCCAATCCTATCCCTCGACGGTGAGCATCTTCTTTAGAGTGGTTTTTAGGGACCGGTTATACCTCTCGACGAGACCGTCAGTCTGAGGTTGGTATACCGACGTGCGAAGGTGGTGTATGTCCAATGAGCGGCACACCTCTCACATTAGACGGGACACGAATAGCGTCCCCTGGTCCGTCAACACTTCTTTGGGGAAACCCACCCGGGAAAACAGCTCCACAAACTGTTCTGCAATATTCTTAGTAGTGGGGGCCCTGAGGGGAAACGCCTCGGGGAATCTGGTGGCGTAGTCTACAATAACCAATGCGTATAGGTTCCTTTTTACGTTTTAGGTAGGGGTCCTATCAAGTCCATACCGACTCTTTCAAAGGGGGTTCCTATGATTGGCATGGGTTGCAACGGCACCGCCGGGGGTCTTTGCATATTCTTTTTCTGGCATATTTCACACGTATGACAGTACCTCTGAATGTCTTTATAGATACCCGGCCAGAAAAAGTGGCGCAATACGCTCTCAGTAGTTTTCTCCGCCCCGGTGTGTCCTGCGGTGAGATCTGCGTGGGAGAAAAAGAGGATCTGCTCTCGGAGCGGTACAGGGACCAGTAGTTGTGCGGGTTCCCCTGGGCGACCCTTCTGGTACAGGAGGTCGTTTTTGATCAGAAACTGGGGATAAGTGGGGGATGGGTTGCTCTGATTCACATGGGCGGACTTCCATGCGTTAAACAAAGTGGAATCATTGGTTAGTGTGAATCGGAAGCTGCGATCTAACAACCAAGGGTCTGGGGAGGTGAAGGCCGGAAGGGGGTTCCCCTGTACTCCTGTTTCCCTCCCTACTTTCTCATGGAACAGAGAGAGAAAACTGGGATTGTCAATCCCCAGAATGACGTCCTCTGGAAGGGAGTCCACCACCCCCACCCTTACCGTGCATGGGTTTCTATCTAATGGCACCATTGTTACTAGCACCAGTGGGTAGGGCTTTACATCTCCGTGTACTCAGCTGATGTGGACCAATGTAGCGGGGATAATCTGGGTAGGAAGAATTATGCTTCTCTGAACCACTGACTGCTTACACCTTGAGTCTAACAAGGTTTTTACCGTTTTACCATTCACCTGCATACGTATATAAAATGGGGTCCCCATCTCTGCGGAGTATAGTACAGCCTTCGGGATATATCCAACCTCCATGGACTCCTCTGCTGGTTTCTTTCTGGGGCATAGACGGGCTATGTGGCCCCAGTCGCCACATTCAAAACACTGGGGCCCTCTGAACTGGGGTGTCTCCACTCGAACCGGTTTGTGTTTTGGCATGTCCATCAGGGGTTTTGGTTTCTTATCGTTTTTTTGTGGCAGGGCACTCTTGTGAGGTCTTTCATTGTCCCATATCATTGTTCGTGGTTGGGCCCTTGAGTAATTCGCAGCCATCTCGATGGCTTGCTCGGCCGAGAGGTTGGAGTGTTGCTTAAGCCACCTCTGGGTCCCGTAGGGGAGAGCTTCCATGAACTGTTCCAGGTACACCCTGGTCATTATCTCGTCCTTGGTGCTGGTGGCTGGCTTCAGCCACTTGTCTGCGGCCATTTTAAGGCAAAAAAATAGCGTCTTCGGGTTCTCACCTGGTATTCCTAGTTCTTTTCGGAACCTTACTCGGTAAGCTTCTGCGTCCAGACCGAGGTGGTCAAGGATTACCTCTTTAATCCTCTGGTAGGGAGTGTCCCCCGTCGGGTTGGCGATTTGGTAGGCAAATTGGGCCTCGCCTGTCAGGAGGGGAGCCAAGAAGGGCCATTTGTCCTCGGGCCATCCGCATGCTCTGGCTGCCCTCTCAAAATTCAATAAAAAGGCGTCTGGATCCTCCCTGGGCAAGTACTTCTGGAGGGCTATTCCAGAGGGGTTCGGCAGGGAAGCATGCCTTTCCGCCTGTACAGAGGTACAAGGGATGTGTCCTGCCTTCTGTAGGCTCTCAATTTGGGCAGCGATGGTGCTTTTAAAGACCTCACGGTCCGCCTGCGCTGAGGTCATCTGTCTCTCGATGGCCCATTCCAGCTTTTCCTGGCCATTAATGAGGTGTTGAATAAGTGTATCCATCATGGGTTGACTGATGGTCTCGAATGACAATCCCACTTCTGACACCAGTTGCGGCAGGGTTGCAATAACTGGGCGTAGGCCAGGTCGGGTCAGGTATGGCTTTATTTTACCATAAATTCGCTTGTGTCTGCTCGTAAGTCTTTCTTTAGCAAATGTGGCTGGATCCGTCTTGGTGTTGGTTTCGGGTCTCCCTGGGACTGGTTAAGGTTCAGTTGCTGGAGCTCCTAGCGTCTAGTTTCCGGGTCTTGGACGTCACGTCAGGTGGAGGGGTGTTGCGTGAAACAAAAGAAAGTGAAGAGGTATCAGGACTCTTGTCCTTTTAGTATTTTAAAGGACCGGGGAGTGATGGAAAACACCACACACAGTGCACGTTGTGACACACGACTCTAACCAAAAAACCTGTGCTCGTGTGGGTGAAAAGAGCGTTTTTTAAAAGCTGGTGGGGGTTGGAGGGTTTTCGCTAGGTGGTTTACGCTCTTTCCTTCCCACCCACCCCGAGAACTTGTCCCGTCCCAGTTCCAGCCACGCCCGTCCTGGAGCGTGGCTTGGCGGCTCGCAGTGTCGTTGGCCTCCTGGCTTTGTTGCGGCTACAGCGGGACCTGTTCTTCGTTCTTCCTCGTTTCCTCCTTCTGCTTGTCTCGTCACCGTAACCGTTCTCTCTCTCGACTCTGTCTCTCCTCCAGTGTCTGTGCACACCGATATCCAGGAAGTCTCTGGTCTAAATGCCGAGAGCGTGCTGATGTCATCAGGGGGAGGAGTCTCGTCAGGTATGAATCCCCAGTTAAAGGAGCCATTCCCCTGTTCGTCATTGGTGTGGTGCAATAAAGTTGTATCCTCTGGCATCCATTCCTCCTGCTGAAAGGGGACAAGAGTTGGAGAAAGAGGTACAGCAGACCACCAGTCTCTCTTTGTCTCTAAATTCCTGTCGGGTGACCCCAACCCGTCACAGAAACCAATGTGTTTCGAAATAAGAGCAAGATATGCTGCCCACCCTGCCTGCCAAGAGCCAGCACCACCTGCCAAGCGCCAGTGCCATGCACCCTGCCTGCCAAGCAACAGTGCCGCGCACCCCGCCTACCAAGTGCCAGTGCCACGCACCCCGCCTGCCAAGCACCAGTGACGCGCACCCTGCCTGCCAAGCGCCTGCCAGGCATCAGGGGATCCCCAGAGGTATAGCAGAGGCTAAATTAGATAATCACTAACAGCTCTGTTTGTGGTAGTGTGGGCGAGCAGTTAAGCTTTTCAGAAGGATGTGTTAAGCATTTATTGTAATCACTCAATCAAGGACTGATTACACACACTCGGACAGAATTCAGAACAATTGGGTAAGTATAAAAAAGGTTATTTCTAGAACCAAGCAGGACTTGGTACAAGTTGGTAAAATGTACTTGCAATTGTAAAACTTTACGAGGTAATGCAATTAGGAATGGATTTACAATCGTTACAGGTTTCTATATGCTTTAAAAACTGCTTAAATTACATACAAATTACTTTTGATTACTTTAGCGTTACTTTTGGATTGCATCGACTAATCGTGTAATATGCCTAGTTCTCTTCCAGGGGATCCGCATCAATAGTCATAAGCAATGAATATTCTCACCCATGTGCAGGGACCCCGGATATATATATATACATGCCTACTCCCACAAGGAAAACAGGCACGGCACACTCCGGGATCTTGGAAGGTAATTTAATGTTGACAAAATGCGCTGTGCTGGCAGTCCTTGAAACGCAGTGGCATACGCGTTTCAGCCTTCATTGGCCTTCGTCAGTGCCGGTTCCACGGGCTTCACGCTGCTGCAGGGGGTCAGACAGGGTACAGCTGATGGAAGTCTCGTCCCTGCTTAAATGTTGTTACGCCCCTCCTCCTAATAAAGGTACACCAACTTCACGCTCTCACTCCCACAAGCAGGTGCATACTGGTAATTGTAGTCCGGGTGGGCGACTGTACAGTGCCAGAAAAGCTCCATGCATCTAGTGATATCCCCAATTATTGGACACGGGCCACACACCAGTTCAAGTGCCCGGGGGAATGGATTAAAGAGTCCTTTGTTGATTCCTTAATCAGGCAATCAGTGTTGCCTCCTCTCTCCCCAGTGCAGTAAATACAACCTTGGTGGCGATATGACTGCGTGGGGGGGCTCTGTGTTTTGCCTTACAATGCAAATCCCCACACTGTTGGTCTGACACGGTGCTCCAGACCGAGAGGGTGTGCCGTCAGTCGACGACCAACTTTGCCGACAATACATCAAACCACGCCTACTCCCACAAGGAAAACAGGCACGGCACACTCCGGGATCTTGGAAGGTAATTTAATGGTGACAAAATGCGCGGTGCTGGCAGTCCATGAAACGCAGTGGCATACGCGTTTCAGCCTTCATTGGCCTTCGTCAGTGCCGGTTCCACGGGCTTCACGCTGCTGCAGGGGGTCAGACAGGGTACAGCTGACGGAAGTCCCGTCCCTGCTTAAATGTTGTTACGCCCCTCCTCCTAATAAAGGTACACCAACTTCACGCTCTCACTCCCACGAGCAGGTGCATGCTGGTAATTGTAGTCCGGGTGGGCGACTGTACAGTGACAGAAACGCTCCAAACATCTAGTGATATCCCCAATTATTGGACACGGGCCACACACCAGTTCAAGTGCCCGGGGGAATGGATTAAAAAGTCCTTTGTTGATTCCTTAATCAGGCAAGCAGTGTTGCCTCCTCTCCCCAGTGCAGTAAATACAACCTTGGTGGCGATATGACTGCGTGTGGGGGCTCCGTGTTTTGCCTTACAATGCAAATCCCCACACTGTTGGTCTGACACGGTGCTCTAGACCGAGAGGGTGTGCCGTCAGTCGGCGACCAACTTTGCCGACAATACATCAAACCACGCCTACTCCCACAAGGAAAACAGGCACGGCACACTCCGGGATCTTGGAAGGTAATTTTAATTTAATACATATATAATTTTTTCTCATACCAATGCAGCTCCCATCTAGGAGGCTAAACAATGTAATAACATACGTAAATCTACATTTACAAATATATATAAAAACACAAGAGGGCAAGTAGCACTTGAACTCTGTTTTTAATGAGAAAAACTCATGAAGAAAAACACTGCAAATAAAGCATACATTGTTAGCCTACAGGCTGCATTGTAAACCATTAGCATAGAAAATAAAAGCATTTTCCTACAAAAACTGGCACCGTGCCTTTAAAGCAGCCATGACCCCCAGCTTCCCATCATGCCTCAGGGGTGACAGTTAGGTCAGTTGTTCCTTCCAGCTTCTTCTGTCAGGACCCTGGATTCACAGCTCTCTCCTTATTTGACTTTTCTGTCAAAAATACCTTGTTTTTTTGTGGGTTTTTTGCCTTCACTCGACGTCTTTTGATATTAGAGTGAGGTTTAAACCATTTTTTGTGGCAGAAAGAGTTTTTTTCTGTCAAAAATGCCTTCTTTGTTTGATTTTTGCCCTGCCTGTGGCAAAAAGAAGGCCAAGTCAGACACACATGAAGTGTGCATTCTCTGCCTCCCTGAGTCTCACTCTCCTGCCTCCTGTCAACACTACAGGAAGTTATCTAGAAGAAACATCAAAGACAGGGAGAGAATCCGTCTTTATGGCCTCTCAGAAAGAGGTAGGTCTTCTGTAAGAAGAAAGAAGAGAACACGTTTGACTTCGAGGAGAAAGGTCCCGATATGTTCTCCTTCGGCGTCAGGCTCGACGTCGAAGGTAACGGCGGCTGAGTCGTCGTCAAGGGCCTTGGCGCAGGAGCGCCGTTCTTCAACTTCGAAGGCCAAGTCTCCATTGGCGTTAGAAAAGCATCCGGCGTCGAGACAAGATCCTCCGCCGTCGACTCTTCAGCGACAATCGACGTCGAGACACCGATCATCTACATCAAGACGTAAGTCACCATCTTCGACGTCGAGACCGAAGTCCCCGTCTGCGTCTCAATGCAGATCGACATTGAAGCATGGGTCGTCAGATTTTCACTTGTCGAAATCGAGGCAGAGGCTTCCGTCGACGTTAGCAAGACACTCGACATCGAGGCAGGGCTCTCCGTCGGTTTTTTACAGCCGACGTCGAGACAAAGTCCTCTGTCGAAGGAAAGGCGTTCGACGTCGAGGTTGAGCCCTCCGCCGAAGAAAAGAAGATCAACGTCGAGACAGGAGTCTCCATCGAAAAGGATGCGCTCGACATCGAGACAGGAGTCTCCGTCGATGCCACACTCTGCATCGAGGCGGAGTCCTCCGGCGAAGGAGGTCAACGTCGAGACAGGGGTCTCCGTCGAGGCGGTCGGCGTCGAGGCGCATGTCTCCGCCGCGATCAAGAAGATCGACGTTGAGACAAAGATCTCCGTCCCGGATGATGTCGAGACAGAGGTCTCCTTCGGTGTCGGTCCCTGTAAGCTTCTCTCCGTCTCCTTCATCGACTTCGAGAGCAGCCTCCCACCGTTCCATCGCCAGGTCCGGTTCTCCAGAGGTGGTTATTTCGTCCTCAAGTAGCCAGGACTCTCCCTCTGGGCATCAACGTTCAGTAGAAAAGGCTCATCGGGAAGGACGGAAATCTCCACGTCGTTCTCCTGTTAGAGTAGAGCGGTCTCCATCCATTCATCTCTCTCCCAGATGGATGTGACCATTACACCTCTGGGCAGTCGGCAGGTGTTAGACGGGATCCGAGTCCTGCTCACAGGTCCCCTCTGGCTCGCCTAGCACAAGATGCAGATCTTTCTTCACCAAGAGGTAGACCTCGTACTCGCTCTCCTGCATCACCCTCCAGGAGGAGATCAAGATCACGCAGCAGAAGGAGGAGGCGCAGATCTCCAGCGCCTTCCACCTCCTCAACATACTCCTTAAAAAGAGACTACTCGCCCACCCTTACCGACAGTCCACCGTCGAGGATCTCTCCTGTGGACAATGTCAGCACATTCCAGAACGTGCTTTCCAGGGGGGCTACCAAATTGAACATTCCTATGCCAGTTCAGCTGAGTACTTATTCGGTTATTTTCGAAACCTTGAACCAGAAGACGTCTTCTCGCCCGTTATTTCCATTGGTACCCGGGCTTCTTAAGCCGGTTATGGACATTTTTCTCACGCCGGCCACTCTCAAGACCGCACCGGCGAGAATACTAAAGAAGTATCGTCCACCGGAGGGGGACCCTCCTTCTTGAAGTCCAATCCACCACCGGACTCTGTAATTGTGGCTGCAACTAGAAAGACCCACTCAGTGGCCTCCTCGTCTACAGTACCACCAGACAAGGAGAGCAAGACACAAGATTCATGGGGTAGAAAAGTATGTGGCACTTCTGCATCCATGCTTAAAGTCTCCAGTGCGTCAGCTCTATTGGGACGTTACAATAGAGCTTTGTGGGACTCTCTACACCGTTTTACAGAAAAACTACCCAAGGAAGACCGTAAGGACTTCGAGGAGGTTTTACAGGAGGGCAGCTTGGTGGTGAACCAAGTGATTTGTGCTGCGGCGGCTGGAGGTACACTTTCAACACACTCCTATGCCCACGGAATTTGTGCCAGAAGATCTTCCTGTCTTCGCCTTACAGCACTGAAGCCAGAGGCGCAGTCCTGGATCCTCAACCTGCCATTTCCCGGTTCATCGTTATTCGACTCGCACACCGATGAAGAGATAGCACGGATGAAGACTGAGCTAGATACCCTGAAGGCGGTGGGGCTGGTAAAGAAAAAAGAGTTTTTTCGCCGTTATTGCAATACTGATTGCCGCTCGTGAGAAAGTGCCATCTTTCTTGCATGGTATGCCCCCACTTTTTGCTGAATTGCTGAATGTACTTTGACTGAGTATGCCCTGGACTCCTGCCAATCAGGTGCCCAGGGCCTATGTTCCTTCCCTAAAACCCAAAGTGGCAAACCCTGGCCACATGTCAGCCCCTGGTAAATAGTACCCTAGGTACCCAGGGCCTTGTGACCAGGGAAGGCCTCTAAGGGCTGCAGCACTTATTGTGCCACCCTTAGAGGCCCTGTACCCTAACACAAACACACTGTCCTTGCAGGCTGAGTGTTGGGGTAGAAGGCAAAACAAAGAGTCGACATGGCACACATCCCTGTGTGCCATGCCCACAACCTACACTGCCCTGGCATACATCAGCCACCCCTCTAGCTGGGTGCCCTATGCCAGTGGTGTGGGCACAGGAGCATGAGCCCTTTGCCCCTACAGTACCCAGGTCCATTCCTGGGCACTGTAAGTGCAGTGCTGCCATTTAAGAGTATATGGTGCTGGGAGCTCATCAAAAACGAACTCCACAGCACCATAATGGCACGACTGAAGACTGAGAAGTTTGGTATCAAACGTCTCAGCACATTAAACCCACACTGATGCCAGTGTGGGATTTAATGTACAAAGCACTACAGAGGGCATCTTAGAGATGCCCCCTGAAACCTAACCTACAATCCACGTTTTGTCTGAGAGGCTGCCTAGGCTGACATGTTGTTGGACCCTTGGGTGGAGAGCCCCTGCTCTCCTGGGCCTGCAACAATGCACATCCTGGGTGAGGTGCTAGGTCTCCTCCCCCAGGATGGGCAGGGGGAAGCTTCAGAGGCATGACGCCTTTGTGAGCTTCTCCAGGCCACTTGCTGTATTCAGCAACTGGCCCCCACCGGTTCTGACCCCCACTCTGGTGGGAAGACTGGCCGGAAACTCCAAGTAAGGACAGGGGATGTGCCAGCCCTGCCAACCCCACCCCTCAGGTGGTAAGGCGAGGTGAAGCACATGCCCGGGCCTTCGCCATCTTGAAGATGGCGAGCGCTACCTAATCAGGACTAGGCCACTGCCCCCCTCCCACAGGAGAGTGGCAGGATAGGGGGTGTACCCACCCCAGGACAGGGACCCAATGGTCCCTGCCCTTTCCCTACCTGTAACACCCCTAAATGTAGTATTTGGGGCACCCTGAACCTTCCTTCCTTAGATTCCAGATTCTAAAACAACAAAGAAGAACAAGAAGAAAGAAGACCTGCCGTGCAGCTGCTAAGAAGAGGAAGACACCAACTGCTTTGGCCCCAGCCCTACCGGCCTGTCGACCCTCGAACCTGCTCCTGCTAAATCCCGGCACCTCCTGTGGCCAGCAACCTCACACACCCCGGAGGACCTGGCTGCCTTGTGACTCTGAGCACCTGGGACTCCCACGAGCAATGACTCTGCTCAAAGCAAGTATCTAACCCCTGGCATCAGCCCGGAACCGCGAACCCTGCACACTCTGCACCCGCCAAGCCTGGCCTGTGCCGGAGTGGACAAAGACCCCGAGGACGTCCCCCCGGTGACTGTAACCCCGAATCCGGCACCCAAGGACCCACTTCGACGCTCCTGACGACGCCTGCAGCCTCAGAACCAGGGACTCCACCCGCGATCAACAGAGGGTAAGATTTCCTGACACCAATAGGCACCCCTTCACCCGGCGCCCTACGGCCCCCTGTGCGGTCTCCTGGGTACCTACCTATCCTCCAACTACTCAACTTACCTTTCGAAGTGGTGGTGGCACCTGAAGAATCTTCGTCCCCGAGCTTGCAGCCTTTGTTCGTCCTTGAGCTTTTCCATAGCAATCCATTGAGCGCCCGAAGGCTCAAAAGCACCCTGCACCCAGCCGGTCGGGTGGCCCTAGCAGTGCAACTTCTGCTCCTATCTACTTTCCCATTTGCCCTGAGCAAGTGACCAGGAGCCCAGCTCCCACAGCTGCCTGGCCTGCTAGTCAGCAGCCACCAACCAAGGGCCCCCTGCCTTCCATAGGATAACATTGGGCCTAACTCACTCTGCACCCGGCTGCCCCTGTGCCGCTGAGGGTGCAACAACTGTACTTACCTGACCCTGGGAGACCCTGAGTCTATGCCCAGAACCTTAACTCTCCCAGTCGAGTGCATACCCAAAAGCCGATAACTCACTTTTCTTCCATTGGGTAACATTGACTGGTTTCTCTTGAAATTTCTTCTAAGTGTGGAGTTTCTAAACTTTAAAATATTCACCTAAAATCAACGAGTAACGAAAACAGAAATACTCACCTGCTATTAGGAGAGATCCCAGTGCTGGATCTTGGTGCCCAGCTCTGACCCTGAAATATTCTTTAAAAATGGTACCAACTGTGAAAACGTAATTTCTTACCTGTTTTAGATAGATGCCCCAGTGCTGAGCCTAGGAGCCCGGTACTGGATTACAAAAGTAACGAAAACATACTTTATCCGTAACTTGAATTTTCTTCCATAGGAAACCATTGACTGTTTTCTGTGAAATTTCTTCTAAGTGTCGATTTTGCAAACTTATAAATATTCCTTAAAAATCACCTGTGCAACTTAAACGCAGTCTCTTAGCTGCTTACAGGTGGTACACTAGTGCTGGATCCAGGATCCAACACTGACCTAGTAAAAGTAACCATAACCCCACTTACCTGCTAAGTGAATTTCCTTCCATTGGATAACATTGGTAGTTTGATTAGAAAAAGTTTCAAAGTGTCAACTTTTAAAATAGCTAAATATTGTTTAAAAATCACAACAGTGAGGGACGTGGTCTCGCCGCTGACGATGTGAGTCGCGCATTGACGAGGCTCCGGGCCGCCGCCGATGAAAACAGCCTTTACAGCGGGACAGCGGCTGTGGAGACGATCTAGCTGGGGGGGGACCGGCTGGCCGCTGTGTTCGGGCAGCTGCCTGGCGACTTGGAGGTCCCTGGTCCGAGCAGAGGCGAGACGACGCGGCGTTTGAGATGAGGCATCGGCGGGAGAGAGCGCGACCGCCATCTTGGGTGCCCTGACTCGCCGCGCCGCGGTGTGACTGCGCCTGGCTGCCCCGGGAGGAGAGACGCCGGAGAAGCAACGCAGACGGGTGACGGAGCGGCGACGGCACCGAGGCGTGTCAGCCCCTTCAACACGCGGGCTCGACAGCAGGAGAGACCGGGCTTGTGGGGGGTAGCGGCCGCGGCCGCCATCTTGTGGTCCGCGTTTGGCCCTGGCCCGTAGCTCCGGCTGCACGACTGGCGGTGCCGCAGCGGAGGTGGGCCACACTGAGGCATTGGACTGGGAGCGGATCGCTGAGGCTGGTCTGCGAGCACCCGGCGGCACACATTGCGCTTCGTTGCCCACGTGGAGCTGCTGTTGGGTGGCGGCGCTGCTTGCCCTGCTGCCGGTGCCCTGTGTGACCGGGGACCCTGGTTTGGACCTGTCGGGCCCGGACCGGTGTACTGTGCCGCTGGCTGGCGAGGAGACTGTGCCTGGGTGCGCCTGCAGATCGCGGAGTGCGGCCGAGGAAAGCCACCGGGAAGCCACGTGTGAGGTGGCGGACGACCACTACAGCGCCCAGATCTGGTAGGCCGGGACCTCCCGGAAGAGCTGCGAGGCTGGTGGGGTCTGAAGGAGACGGCGAACGCCGCGACCGACGCGGGGTGTGTGGGACGGCCCGGTGGAGAGGACCATCAGCAGTGGCCCGGCGGGCGCGGGCGGCGCCGGGGGCTACGTGATGCCGGCTGTCACCTCGAGAGACTGAGTGGGGGAGGCTTGCCCCACGCGGTGGCTGGCCGAGGGAGGCGATGGAGAAAGCGACACTCTCGGGGCGCCCCTGGCCCCAGCGAACTGTTGCCTGTGGCCCCCTGCTTGCATCCCCAGACCAGGAGGGGGTGGACTGGGGCTGGGTGGAGTGAGGCCCGTTCCCACGCCGTGGCTCAGGAGCTTGCTAGTGGCCCGCATTGCGGGCGTGACGACCGTTCCCCCGGCTCCGAGTCGCCTCTGGAGAAGCTGGCCGCCATCTTGAGGGCTGGGAGTGCCCTGCGGAGAGGACGGCGCTGTGGGAGACCCCCGGAGAGCGCCGGCGGATGTAGAGAGGGGCCCCCCGAGGCTTGTTGGTGGTGACTCTTGGGCCCTGGATTGGCGTGGGGCCCGGCCCGGAGGATCCCTGTGGGTGCCCTTTGCTGCGGAGAGTGGGCCTGCCCCTCCATACCGTACTGCAGCCCTCGCCTGTAGAGACTGTTGAGGGTTCTGGGTCCCGGAGCGCTTTTGCCCCACCGGTCTAACCCCCGGAGACCGATCAGCGCTGGGCGCGAGCCCTTGGAGAGCCGGGGGAAACACCGACCGACGACGTTGCCCGCTGCGGAGAGTGTTCCTCGGGGGGTACCTGCAGCCTCCCTGAATACCGCCGGGGCCGGACCTGACCCGGGGGCCGTCTTGAGGTGCGGGGGGCTCCCCAGCTGGGCCTGAGGCCGGTGGCGACTGCGTGGACCTTGGGGTGCTGAGCACGACCTATTGTGGCCGCCTGGCGGTGCGCCTGCCCTCCGGGGGGCCAGATTTCAAACGGGGGGAGCGGCCCAGCATTGTCCCTGACATGACCCGCACGAAAGCAGCGAAGGGGCCCCCGGCGGACTCTAAGGACACCTCAGTAATGGACCTGTGGGGCAAGTCGGGCACCATGCCGTCGGGAGCGGGCACGTCCGCTGAGCCAGTCACCCAGTCCTTCATGGCGCTGTTCATGCAGGAGCTCAAGGCGGAGATTGGGTCGCTTCGTACTGAGGTGCAGGCCTGCGTTAAAGACCTTCGGAAGGATGTGGGGGAACTGGGTGGCAGAGTGGATGACATGGAGAAGACCCTGGATGCTCGCACAGAGGATCAGGAACGCCTGTGGCAGCGGTTGGCGACCCTAGAGGAACAACACGTCGAGCTCCAGATCAAACAGGAGGACTTGGAAAATAGGGGGCGCCGGAACAACATCCGCATTAGGGGTGTCCCATCTGGGGCGGAGGGCACAGACATCATGACATTTGTGGCGGAGATGCTCCACGACATCCGCGGAGATGACGATGCCTCGCCGCCGGGGCTGGACCGAGCGCACAGGGTCTCGGGACCGGCGGGACGGCCTGGACTTCTGCCGGACATCCTGACGCGGGTCCACTTCTTTGTTGAGAAGGAGGCGATTCTCAAAGCTGCCAGAGATAAGCCCACGATTCACTACAAAGGCATGTCCATTCAGCTGTTTCAGGACCTAGCTCTTACGACTCTCAGGCGCCGCAGGGACTTCAGGCCCATCACGGACAAGTTGAGGGAGCTCAATATCCGCTACCAATGGGGACACCCCTTCGCCATCATGTTCCAATGGGACTCCAAGCGCCGGGTGTTGCGCTCCTATCGGGAGGCAGCCCAGCTGCTCCAAATCCCGGGCTCTCCGCCAGCTAGCCCCATGAGACGACCTGTTGTCCACAGATCTCCGCTGAAGCCACAGTGGTCCACCGTGCGACGATCTTGACGCCCTTCTTCGCCGGAGGGCAGCAGGGCGTCCCGGGATAAGCAGGACATTATCCAGCACATCAAGTCCCTGGAGGGGGGCCCGTCGCTGTCAAGCTCACAAGCATCTCCCCTCAAGTGAGGCCCCATAGGGGGCCCGCCCCAAGTTGGAACCGGTCTCTGGTATTGAGCGGACCCTCTGCCGGTTCAGACTTTAGCCCACCAGGACGATCCTGCTTGCCGGCTCCTGGTGACGTGGCTGGCTGCGAGCTTTTGTCTGTTGCGGGATCTTCCTCTTTTCTGAGGAGGCGGCGGCCCGGAGCGGGCCTTACTGATTTGATTTCCCGGTCTGGCGATGATGAACCCCCACACCTATCCATGGGAGACTGACATCTCCGGGGCAGCTTGTGCCGTAGTGCCTGGCTACCCCCTGGACTGGAATAGGACATGTCGGCCATGTTGGCCGTCTTTGTGTTTTTATGGTTTGTTCTGTTTCCTTTGGCCCTCTCCCTTCCTCTTCCCTTCCTTCCTCTGGGTGCCCCTTAGGCGGGGGGGCCAGGCTAGCGCCTGGTTGATAGGAGACAGTGCTGCTTCCCTTATGGCTTTGGAGCTATGACGTCGGACCCTTGCTGGAAAATTCTCTCCCTTAACGTAAAGGGGCTTAACTCACCCAACAAGCGCCGCCAAATATGGCGGTATCTACTGCTCCAGAACCCTGACATAATTCTTCTCCAGGAGACCCACCTCCTTAGGGCAGATGTCGCCCGCATGGCTCACCCCCGCTTTCCTAGGCAGTTCTGGGCCTCGGCCACCACCAAGACGGCGGGGGTAGCTATCCTCTGCAGGGCAGGGATTTCCCTGGGCGCTGCCAAAGTGGTTAGGGATGGCGAAGGCCGTTTCTTGCAGGTTGAGGTCAAGAGGGGCCATCGCGCGCTTACCCTATGCAATTTCTATGCTCCTAATCAGGGTCAGGATGCCTTTCTGCGCAGGCTGATTAGGGAACACCTTGAGCCGGTAAACACAGACCTTGTAGTGGGCGGCGATTTCAACCTGGTGTGGGATGCGGAGCTCGATCGCTGTGGAGGGGCCTTTCACGGGGTGGGGGCCATGTCTGCGGCGGTCAAGGACGCCCTTGGGGCCTTAACTCTGGTGGATGTCTGGCGATACCTCTCGCCGGGTCGGCGCGATTACACGTACTATTCGCATGCACATCGCTCCTACTCTCGTATAGACATGTTGCTGGTCTCCCACGCCCTGCTAGGGGATGTGGCTGCGGCGGCGCACTCTACCATCTCCATATCTGATCATGCCCACGTGGAACTGTGTCTACGCGAACACCACACGGGTCCTCCACGCTCCTTTAGGTGGCGGTTTCCTGATCACGTCCTCCGGGACCCGGTGGACAGGGAGGAAATACAGGCGGCTATCCTGGCGTACTTCGAGGCGAACGATCTCCCGGGGACCCCCCTTCCCCTCCTGTGGGATGCGTTCAAGGCTACCATACGGGGTACTCTCACTGCCATCGCTGCTGCAAGGGCGCGGGAGGCACTGCTCTATGAGACCAAACTTACACGGGAGGTCCAGACGCTGGAAAAAATGGACCAGGAACGGCCGATGGCGGCACATAAAAGACGCCTGGCGATCCTCCGCGGCCAACTCCGGGCGCATCGGACAAACAAGGCGGAGCGGGCCCTGCTGTCGCTTATACTATGCGATACTATGCCGGGGGAGATAAGGTGGGCACGGTCTTGGCACGCCGCCTGCGTACACGGGCAGCGAAGGCCCATGTGGCGAAGCTAAGGAGGGCGGACGGGTCGTGGGCTGTCACAGAAGTGGACAAGTTGCAGGAGTTTCAGGACTTCTACGCGACCTTGTATACCGCCGACCCACCGGGGGCGGATTTGATCTCGTCTACCCTGGGCGCCTGTGTTTGGGATACGTTGAGTGCGAGCCAGTCAGAGCTTCTGGAAGCTCCCATCACCTCGGCGGAAATGGCTGGCGCTTTGGGTGATCTTCCGTTGGGAAAGGCACCGGGCCCGGATGGGCTGCCGGTGACCTTCTATCGTGCCTTTTGGCCGCAGCTACAGCCGTATCTTCTCCGGCTCTTCAATTCATTTGATGAGCGGGAGGGGCCCTCACTGGACATGACAGTGGCCGAAATAGCCCTTATACCGAAACCCGGGAAGGACCATACCCTTTGCTCCTCCTATCGGCCCATTGCCCTGCTCAATACGGATCTTAAGCTGTATACTAAACTTCTGGCCAAGAGGATTAACGCTCACATGCCCAACCTCATTGAACCGGACCAGGTGGGGTTTATTCAGCACCGACAAGGGGCTGACAATGTGCGTCGAGTGGCGCACATAGTGGGGAAGGCTAAGCATTGGGGGATACCTGCCTGCTTACTCTCGCTTGACGCCCAAAAAGCGTTCGACCGGGTGGACTGGTCGTTCTTGCGGGCAGTTTTGCAGAAGGTGGGCCTGGGTCCGAGGATGGTGGCGCGCATCATGGCCCCCTATATTTCGCCGGTGGCTCGAGTGCGCGTGAATGGCCAGCTCACGCAGGCCTTCCCAATTTGCAGGGGCACACGGCTGCCCCCTGTCACCCCTGCTGTTTGCGCTGATCGTAGAACCTCTTGCAATCCTGGTGCGACGGGCCCCCGACATCCGGGGTATATCGCTTCGAGGGGTAGAACATAAGATTGCTCTATTCGCGGATGACCTTCTCCTCACTCTGTCTGACCCGTCGCGTTCACTGCCAGCATTGCATCGGCTACTCCAAGACTTTGAGCGCACCTCCGGGCTTAAAATCAACCATACGAAATCTTGGGCCCTCAATATCTCGATCCCGGCCGAGGAGCTTCCTTCGCTCCAAGCGACTGTCCCGTATCAATGGGCGGCTGAATCCGTGCGCTATCTGGGCCTCAATTTGACCCCAGATTTGGCCACTTGGACGCAGGGTAATTGGCAGGAATATAAGCTCTCGGTCCTGCAGGACCTGCGCGGGTGGAAGGCCCTACTGCTTTCCTGGCTCGGGCGCCTTAATACGATAAAGATGTCGATCTTGCCAAAGATCCTCTACCTCTTCCAGACTGCAACGCGAATTGGTGGCCTTTGTCTGGGGCGGGAAGAAGCCGCGCCTCTCTAATAAGCTCTTGATGCTTCCCCGCGATAGGGGCGGCCTTGCCTGCCCGAACCTCCTCGAGTATTACTGGGCGTCACATCTCCGATATGTCCTGGAATGGGGGGCATGGGAGAGCGAAAAGGTGTGGTTCCACATGGACCGGGCCGTCACTTGCCGTCCATTGTGGGATCATGCCTGGCTCCCCCGGGAGGCGCGTCATCGCAGCGCTTACATGGCCGTACCCACTAAGACGGTCCTGGAGATCTGGGATAGGGTGTCAGTTCGCCGGGGGCTTACCACTTTCCCGTCCCCCCACACCCCGATTGCGCGGAACCCGCAGTTCCCCCCGGCATGTCGTCCGCCCTACTTTGCGAATTGGACGGAAACTGGCTGTCGAACAATTGGGAATCTCTTCGCGGGCGGTGGTCTAAAATCCTTTGCCCAATGCCAGCTGGAATTCGGGCTGCAGGAGAGCGACAAGTTCCAGTATATCCAGCTTCGGCACTGGATCCAGGGCTTCTCCTTGACTCGGGCGGCCACGCAACCCTTCACCCCGTTCGAACAGCTCGCTCGTACGTTTGGAGCGTATAAGGGACTGATCTCCCGCATCTATGGGGTGCTACAACGGTCGCAGCGGTCGGACCCCCACCCTTACCAACTGCATTGGCAGACTGTTCCCGGCTCAAGTGTTACTCCCTCTCAGTGGGCCAGGCTCTGGAGAGACATCCCGAAAATTTTACGCAGCGTTCCCCAGCAGGAGTCGGCCTACAAGGTGATGACTCAATGGTACTACACCCCTGCCCGGCTTCAGAAAATGTTCCCCACGACATCCCCCCTGTGTTGGCGCTGCAAGCAGACGCTGGGTGACTTTATCCATATTTGGTGGACATGCCCCCTCCTGGCTATCTTTTGGAAGGAAGTCTTAAGCCATATCAAACGGGTTCTGGGCTACCCCCTACCTGCGGACCCGCTGGTGGTGGTCCTGGGCCTCAGATCAGCGAACACACGAGCCATGACGGGTCGTGATCGGAGCCTGAGCCTTCACATGCTAAGTGCTGCCAAACAGACGGTGGCCCTCTATTGGAAGAAGGCGGAGACGCCCTCCATAAACGTATGGTTCACTCGCCTGTGGCATGTGGTAGCGATGGAGCTGCTCACGGCCCGTCTTCAGTTCCACGACACTCAATTCGAGAAACTCTGGAGGCCTTTGGTGGACCACTTGGGGCGCCTGGAACATGCTCGATTGCAACCACCACGTCTTCGAGCCCTGCGGCTCTTCGATGACGCGTTATGTCCTGCAGACCCGGGGGGTTTCTGGGGGTCGCTGCCTGATAGGTGATTTGGGATGGCCCCTGCCACCCCCCGAGTGAGGGGAGACCCCTGCCTTTGAAATACTGGGCCCTCCCAGCCTCCATGGGCTGAGGATGGCGGTGATGGCGCTCCTGCCCCCCCGTTGGCCCCCCCGCCCTACCCCGTCCCTCTCTTCCCGTTCCCTTTCCCATTCTCCTCCTCCTTTTTCTTTTCCTTTTCTCTTCTACGTTCTTTAATCCCCCCCTTTTTTCTTTACCATTATTGTTATTATCTGTTCAATTGGTCTCCAATTTAGGGACTGTTCTGAAGGGTTCACACACGGCACTATAGAGGTATGGCTGGGGCGCCTGGCTGCGCGGTCTTCCTTTGCCATGATCAGCCTAGCGAGGATGGAGTCAGCTTTTACTTTAGATGCCCTTGCTGGGTGATTGGGGAGGCATGAGAGTGGGGTGGGGCGTCTCTAGCAAGGGGGCCTGCATGGGGCGCGGCTGGAGCCTCTCCATCTGCCATTGCTTCCTGACGTACCGGCAAGTGCTAATGCTTGTCCTTCTGCTGTAACGATAAAAGTGGACATGGAACTCTGCCGGGGAGAGATTGCATGTACCTCTGCACTTGGGTTATGGCATGCCCCTCTGATGTCCTGGGCCCTCGCCCTATGGTGTTTACGTTCGATGGCTGCCGGCCTATATGGTTGTAGGCAATACAGCTGTGTACTGCGCCAAGCGCGACCCTTCAAAAATTTAATAAAAAGTTGTTTGTAAAAAAAAATCACAACAGTAACTATAACGAATTTACTCACTTGTGTCCAAGAACTGTCCCAGGACTGAATCTAGGATTCAGTCCTCGAGTTAGAAAAGTAAACCTGAAAGTAATCAATTGCACATAACTTAAAATTCCCATTGAACTCAATGTATTGTGTTTGAAATTGTGTTGCCTATTGCAACAAACTGTAACTATTACCTGCAAAAGCCAATTGCCTATTGCAAAGTATTTACCTAAAGCATCTCATTCTGAGAAAGTATATTTTAATACCTATTGTTGGTTCTAAAACCACATATTTTTTATACAAACCATTGGCCTAGAGTTCATTTCTTGAGTGTGTGAGACCATTTGCTGACTGAGTGTGTCAAACAAATGCTTTACATTGTCCTCTGATACTGCCTTACTGCTCGACCAAGCTACCACTTTAGAGAGTAAGATTATATCTAACTTTAACCTCTGCCAAACATCTGGGGACTGTGGACTCTGTACACACTGTACCTATTTGGGAACAGTATATACAGATCCACTTTCTTACACCGCTCCTTCAAACAGAGGGTTCAAACCCCTCATTGGCAAAAGAACCAAAACCAACAGGGTCAGATGAAATCACAGTATCAAGGCCGATGATCCAACAGGGGAAGAGGAGCGAACCGTCAGTCCTCTACCTCTACGAAAGCTCCAGCCAAACATGAGTTCCCGCTTCCTCCAAAAGTCGGAATACAGGCCCATTCTGGATCTACGAGCACTCAACAAGTCCATCAAACAAGAAAAATTTTGCATGATGGATCTGGCTCTCCCCCAAATATATCCTCATCTCCGCAAAGAGGATTGGATGGGTTCGCTGGATCTGCAAGATGCCTACTTTCATGTAACGATAAATCAGCATCACCGGCAATATCTACGATTCATAGTCGGATCGTCCCACTATCAATTCAAAGTGCTGCCCTTCGGGCTGAAGTCAGCTCCCCGGGTGTTCACGAAGTGCATGGCAGTAGTGGCAGCTGCTCTGCGACGCAGAGGCATCTTTGTCTACCCTTATCTGGACGATTGGTTGCTGAAAGGCCCCTCTCCCCAGAGTATGATGAACCATTTCCAGCAATGCCTAGGGCTATGTAAAAAACTGGGCCTACACGTGGACTTCAAGAAATCAACGCAGCATCCCACACAAAAAATCCACTACCCAGGGGCGTTGATAGACTCTGAGCGAGGAAAAGTGTTTCCTTCGGAGAAGAGACAATCATCCATCATTCAGAAAGGCACACAGATTTTAAAGAGCAACCTGTCTTCGGTGCGTCAGATCGCCTCGCTACTAGGATCGATGGCATCCTGCATTTTTCCAGTGCCCAATGCCAGATTGAAAAAGCATCCTCCTCAGCAGGATCTGAAGGACAAATGGGATCAACGGTCTTCTCGCTGGGAAGACAACATCTATCACATGCAGCCAGAGCATCCATTCCGTGGTGGATGAAGAAGGACAACCTGAGGGTAGGAGTACCGTTTCATCAAACCCCTCCCTCTCAGACTCTGATCACAGACGCATCCCTGCAAGGGTGGGGAGCCCACATGGGTTCTCTCCAGACGTAAGGCTTATGGTCCTCAAAAGAGCAGTTGTACCACATAAACATGCTGGAGCTAAGGGCTGTTCATCTGGCTCTCAAGGCTTTCCTCCATTCGATTCAGGCGAGTTCCATCCTAGTACAGACGGACAATACCACCACCATATACTACCTGAATAAACAGGGAGGAACTCGCTCGAGGTCTCTCTCATTGGAGGCACAGACCCATTGGCACTGGATTCTGGCGAGCAATCTATCCATCACAGCAGTTCACCTGCCGGGAGAGCAGAATTCTCAAGTGGATGCCCTAAGCCGCCACTTCGAGGATCAGCAGGACTGGGTCCTCAACGGCGAGGTGGTCGACGACATCTTCCAGACTTGGGGCGTCCAAGCTTAGATCTGTTCGCGGACGACGAAAACACAAAATGCCGAGACTTTGCCTCAAGGTACTACCGACCAGGATCAAATGGCCCTTTTGATCGACTGGTCAGGGGCATTTGTGTACGCCTTTCCACCCCTGCCTCTTTTCCCGAAGGTGGTGATCAATCTTTCTCATTTGGACACCACAATGATACTGATTGCTCTGGACTGGCCGAGGCAGTGGTGGTACCCTGACCTTCTGTATCTGTCAGTATGTCCACACAAGAGGCTGCCGTGCAGACCGGACCTGCTGTCCAAGATGAACGGGAGGATTCATCACCCCTACCTTCCATCACTAATCTTGGCAGCATGGCTCCTGAGGTCCTCCAGTATGGCCATTTAGGACTGCCACAGAACTGCATGTCCATTTTAAAGGAAGCACGAAGGCCATCCACTAGACACTCATATGTGTGCAAGTGGAAACGCTTTTATATGTGGTGTGTTCAAAACAATTGGAACCCAACCAAAGGGCAGGAAGAGGTTATACTTCCATACCTGCTTTATCTGGCGAAGGGAGGCTTGAAGTTTCCTTCCATTAAGGTGCACTTAGCAGCTATCACTGCATATAGGCGTTCACCTTCTCAACCTTCTTTCTTTCAGTTACAGGTTGTTAAAGATTTTTTGCAGGGTCTGAAGGTCTATCCTCCGGTCTGGCCTCCTTCACCACCCTGGGAGCTGAACCTGGTGCTATCAAAATTGATGGGTCTGCCTTTCGAACCCATACACAAAGCAACCTTACAACACCTTTCTTGGAAGACAGCTTTTTTGGTAGCGATCACGTCAGCTTGCAGAGAGAGCGAAATACAGGCCCTCTGCTCTAAGGAACCTTATACCGTCTTCCATCTTAATAGGGTCGTATTGAGGACTCGTCCCTCTTTCCTCCCCAAAGTGGTGTCAGATTTTCATGTAAATCAGATCATCTCTCTGCCCACTTTTTTCCCTAATCCCTCCACTCCAGCTGAGAGGGCTTTGCACTCTCTGGACCTGAAAAGAGTTTTAAAATTCTACCTGGATAGGTCCAAGTCCACGAGAAAATCTGATCAACTATTTGTTAACTATGGGTCGAACAGAACGGGGTCTTCCAGCTTCAAAGCAGTCCTTCTCCAGATGGATAGTTTCATGTATCAAGCTAGCTTATCAATTAGCACAGAGGCCTCTTGGATCTACTCCCAAGGCGCATTCTACCAAAGAAAAAGCGGCTACGACTGCTTTTCTGCATAAAGTGCCTCTATCTGAAATCTGTAAGGCGGCGACTTGGAGGTCCGTCCATACATTTACGAGGCACAATTGTCTAGATTCACACACCAGAGAAGACACCCAAGTAGGCCAGGCCTCCTTGAGGAATCTGTTTGACAGCTGATTGCGGCTGTTGTTGTATGTTGGGTCTCTCTTTCTCTCATTTGCCTGCAGGGTGAGGATTGGGCTTGCTATTCTATTCAGTGCTTATGACTATTGATGAAGATCCCCTGGAAGAGAAGGATAAGTTACTTACCTGTAATCCTTGTTCTCTTCCAGAGGTATCCTCATCAAAGTAATAAGCAACCCACCATCCACCCCAGACAAATGAGATTGTGTTCATTGTTACAGAATATCTTTGGGCCCTGTTCTTCAGGGTTACGCAAAGAACAACCTACCTAACTGTCACCCCTGAGGCATGATGGGAAGCTGGGGGTCATGACTACCTTAAAGGCACGGTGCCAGTTTTTGTAGGAAAATGCTTTAATTTTCTATGCAATTGGTTTACAATGCAGCCTGTAGGCTAACAATGTCTGCTTAATTTGCAGTGTTTTTCTTCATGAGTTTTTTTCTTTAAAAACAGAGTTCAAGTGCTACTTGCCCTCTTGTGTTTTTATATATATTTGCAAATGTAGCTTTACGTCTGTTATTACATTGTTTAGCCTCCTAGATGGGAGCTGCAGTGGTATGAGAAAAAATGATATATGTATATATATATTTAGAGCTGTATATATATGTTTTCCATATATAATTTTTATTATTTCCGGGGTCCCCGCACATGGGCGGGAATATTCAGTGCTTTTGACTGATGAGGATACCCCTGGAAGAGAACTAGGATTACAGGTAAGTAACTTATCCATATCACACCGTGGATCCTACAATGCAAAGGTAAGTAAGACTTTTTCAAGTTTTCAGATAGTTACCTTTCTTTTATACAAAACACAGGTCAACACATTTTTAAGAGCAGAAAACTCGTAACATTGGTTCCTAGGGAAAAAGAGTGTTAACGGTTCACAGGTAAGTAAACGACTTACAAGCATGACTGCACCCGATGCCCACGGCCTGTGTTCGAGTGGCCCAACACCACAAGGAGGTCTCCCCAGCGATCTTGACCTGGGATCTGGTGAACCCAGACCTCCTTCAAGCTTCAAGCAGATGCCTGCAGCCTCAACCTGAAGGGTCCCCCCCAACCGCAACTGGAGCTGATAAAAAGACCAGATGCCAAAAGACACCCCGGCACCTGACGCCACACGGCCTTGGGTGGCAGAACCGATGGTGTCCAGGCACCCCTCAAGAATCCATCTTACCTCTCCCGTCAGTAGTCGCCTCCAGGAAGCTTCCCTGATGGAGCCTGCAGCATTTTTTCCAAACTGCAGATCTCAATTGAAATCCACAGGGCGCCAGATGGCTCTTTAACACACTGCATCCGGCCTCCTCCGTACTGCTGGTGGTGCAGCTCCTGTGCTGATTGTTGGCCCCTGTAGTGCTGATCCCAAGTCCAGGACCTTTGCTCCCACAACCGAATGTCCTGCTCATGAGCAGTCCCTAACCAAAGGCTCCCTTAGCCCTACTGGTTAACATTGGTCTCCTGCACTCTTCTTCCGGATGCCCCAGTGCCGCTGGTGGTGCAACTTGAGTGCCCTTCTAGATCTTGGGGAACCTTGGTCCTAACCCTCAAAACTTGCCCCTGTAAGTAGAGTACTTACCTTCAAAACCGATAACCATTTTTCTCCAATAAGAACCCATGTTATCAGATTTTAGTGCTAAAACAATTTCTAAGTGCGGATCTGTTAAATGTGTGGGGAAAAGTGAACTCAATTGCAGAGCATAAAAAGTCATACTTACCGTGTATTTCACAAACTTACGGTGTGGTATCTAGGCATTCCATCCTGAGTACTCAAAGTAATCAAAAGTAATCTGAAAGTAATTACCGAGAAATTTAAACTGCATTTCAAAGTAATACAAACCTGGAACAACTGCAAATTCAACCACAACTGCATTTCCTTGAACAGTCTTGCCTTTGAGAAGTGTATGTTTGGAGCATGTGAGCTGTAGATCACATGCTTTGCATAGACTGCCATCTAGTGGTGGGTCTGGATCTTTGCACTTTGTTTTACTTCAAAGAAGTCTTTTCCAGTTGGTGATAGTGCGCATGGGCATCGACTCCATTGTTAGATTGTTTTTTTCCGCCATCGGGTTTGGATGTGAATTGCTGCGCTCCGGTTCGGCACCATTTTCTCGGGTTCCCTTTGACGCGCAATCCACTACCCTTGACTGTATTGTTTCTCGATCGCGTTCCCATTCTCCGGGTATTGTTTAGACTCAAAGACCTTCGATTGGAAGACTAGTGGAGAGCCGTAGGGCCTGCCCGTGCCGAGCTGGCTAGCAGTCGATGGAACGGACTCCATTCAAGTTCTGTCCCAGTTGTCGTGCTAAGTTTCCACGCACCGACTTGCACAAAGTGTTCATCCTCTGCCTATCCCCGGAACACGACGAAAAAGACTGCAATGCGTGCCGATCGAAAAATTCCTTAAAATGGTAGAGAGCGAGACCCTTTCCTATACGGAAGAGTATATTAATCAGTTACTACAGGACCCTTCTAATAATTGTCTCTCTTCAACCACCCGAACATTGATTTCACACTTAATGATAAAATTGCACATCTAGAACGTCTAGAAAAGAAATTGATACGGACTCGCTTACACGGCCACCTGCTGACCAAGTATCTACAGTCCAACATCATCCCTGTTGGACTACAAGTACGCAATGAGCCAGCCATCTTTGTGGATATACCTAAATTTAAAGAGGGATTTAGCTTTGTTGCCAACAACTGCTCCTGGCACTGGAAGTAGAGACAGCAGCAGAACAAGTACAGGTCCTCATAGGGCAGATTGCGGCCATGAAAATTGAAATATCAGTGGACTCTACACTGACTAATGCCAAGTACGCTTTGGAACATATGAGCAAAACATTAAAAGAGTTTGAGACAACTGCTCAGACCAAAAAATTGGAAAAACTTGCCAAGGATATCAGGTACTACGAGAAGAAAAACCCATATCCCTATTTACAAGAAGATTATTATAAGCAAGACAACCATGGACGATTCAACAACAGAGGTAGAGGAGGATACCGCGGACGCAGGAACTATACCACTTTTTCTGGTTCATTGTACAGTACAGACAGTGATAACGAGCAGCCGGGAACCAGTGGAGACTACATCTACCGGGACTCCTGGCAGCCACGACAAGGACCTTATCCTTTTTTAGGAGAGGACCAATGGAGACCACCCAGGGGCCGAGGTGGGAATTGGCCCAGAGGATTCCAATGAGGACAACAAGCACCCAGTGGCAACTGGGAGAGGGGACGTGCGAAGACACAGAAACGGGTAAGTTTCCAACCGGAAAACCACGGGGAGATTCAAACCCGACGCAGGGTCTACAGATGGTGAGAAGACCGCAGAACCCTGTAGTCAACATTTCCTCTTATGCACTTAAAGATGAGGAAATCAGCGTCTTAAGTAAGGGTCTCTCATTTGTGCCCACGGCACGCCCTAACGAATTCACACTCAAAACTGAACTCCATTGTTTTTTCAGAAAAATCAGTCTACGATACTTCTTCAAATACTCCCCGCCATCCATGGCAACTTCACATACAGGACTGAGGGTCCCGTCAACGTTTGTGCCACCAGCCCATCATATGACGAATAAAATTCTTAGCCTAAGAGAGCGTTGTCCTGAGGGATGTGTCCAAAGCATTGAAAGAACACAAATATACCAGATACAACATCACGAAGATGGAGAAGGAAGCACTGACATCTTTGAAACATAATAAGGACATCGTGATTAAGCCTGCTGATAAGGGTGGGGCTATCGTTGCCCAAGATGTCACCAACTACAAGACAGAGATCAACAATCATCTACAGGATGGAGTTAGCTACCTAAGAATAAGATCAGACCCCTCTAAAGACCTCGCCAAGGAAATACTCAGCCTCACCACCTATGGCAGGGGTCTTTAAAGTGTGGGGCGTGACCCCCAGGGGGGCCGTGAAGTGATGGAAAGGGGGTCGCGCATTCCCGGTCACACTTCTGCCCAGACCCATCGGACAACAAGGGATTCAGCCCCCCTCCTCCCCCGTAGTGTGTCTCAGCTCGAGCTGCTGTGGGCTCCGCTGTCTTATCTCCAGCACAGCCCAGGACGCCTGAGGTTTTCACAGGTCGTTAAAGACCATTTGCACGTTTACATACCTTTTGTAAACTGGTTACTGAGGCTTAGTTTTTTTTTCTAGTTCCAGTACCCCCTGGGCCCCAACTCTACCTTTTCCTTACATTTGTATTTTACATTTACTGCAGTAGTGTGTTAGAATGCATTTCATGAAAACAAATATAAAGTAGGGTTGCAAGAAGGAAAAACAACCATTTGATGTTTAAAGAGCCTGCAAAAGCCTCCTCTTGACACTAAATAGGATTGTAAATAAAATCATATGCATTCAATCGTAATGTGACTTTTCTGTCTTTGTTCCCTTTAATTATTAGTCATGGATCATTGAGGCAGCCCTAGAACACAATTAAAAGTGCTTTCTATTTATATTTGCTGTTCCAAGTACGCACAGATGAGTGCTGAAATATACAGCTTTAGGTGACTGCTTATTTTTGTACCGTCTGGGACATCAAAATAATGAGCAGGCAATCCTAACCATAGGACTGGAACTGTGTTGCAGGATCAGCATATTATTTATTTCCTGCACCCTCGATCCCTGATTAATGTCATAATGGCAATAGTTAAACTTATATCTTTAAACCCTATGCTGCCGTCAATAATATGCTGAGTTACTTCAAGTGTCTGGGAATGCACCCTGCATTCAGAGAACTCACTTCTCATTCTTGCACTTCACTTTCACGCTCACCCTGCACTCACAGTGATCACAATGCACTCACACTGATCACCATGCACTCACATCATTCACCCTCTCTCACAGTGATCACTCTGCAATCACAATGCACTTGCGTTGTTCACCCTGTACCTCAGCCTGCAGTCACACTTCTCATGTGACACCTCATTCACTTGCCCCCTCACTGCTCAATTTGCAACTCGCTCAAAAAAGCCCATAATTAACCATGCATTCATTCGTCCCACTTTGCACTTACATCCGCACCCAAATTCATATGGTCACCTCACTCACCCTGCAGTCACTCCTCTTTCCCTACTCTCACACTGTTGCATCACTCACCGTGCACTCACTTGGGCACTCTTCTCATCCACAGAGTGCAGAGGGTTAATGTGCCTGCTACAAAGAACATGTACTATGCAGATCACAGAACTGAGTGTGAGTAAAGTATGAGTAGCACTATAAAAAAAATGTTTGTCAGAAAGGTGCTACAGAGAGATGAGGTGCTTTGTTGGTGAGTGGTAGTGAGGGAATTTATGGAGAAGGAGGAAACTGGGGATGGGGCACCAAAAAAGACTGTTGCGCCGTGTGTGACCAGTGCTATGGCCAGTCCTGCCTGGGAGTGTTGGCCCCCCGCGAAGGTTGGGTCTAATGGCTCCCATGCTTCTGCCTATTACTATTATTTACATTTGCAGTCCGCTACTGTTACCAAAAGGTGTGCTGGGGCTAATAGCCATCTGCTGCCTGAAGGCAAATGAGAAACATACAGAAGGGGAAGGAGAACTAGCCAAATGGGGTGACCTACAGAGCATAGAGCCAGGTTTATAAAGGATAATAGATTCTTGGTGGAGCAAAGCAAAGGAGGGTGCACGTTCCATAACTGTGTGGCCTGCACCAAAACAGCAAGACAGACAATTCGTGCCTTCCTGAATTAGGGAACAATTAGCAGAGTGGCACAGGCCAAGAGGAGCATACGGGTCCAACCCGTGTGCTCGGTGAGGAGAGATGAGAGGATGAGAAAGGACAGCAAGGGAGTGAGAGAATTTGATTGAAGAGGTCAGGGATGAGGAGAAATGTGAAGTGCCGATGGGAAGTGCGGACACTCAAGAAGTGAGTGTGAGGGAAAGTTGAGGGCACAGAGGAGGGCTACTGTCAAACTGTGAGAGATGATAGCTGAGAGATTATCTGTGACTTAAAAAGTAATTTGATGCGACAGGGGTGAGGGACAGCAGCGATAGGGGAAGAGAGGGAGTACTGGGGTGGGTGCTGAGCAGTGATTAATTTGTAATAACACATGTGCCAGGGACCTCACCAGTAGGCCGCTGCAACTTTAACCACCCACCCATTGCCTTGCCTGTGCAGCCAATGACAATACCTATGCAACTACCAACCATAACACTGTACAAGTGTGACTATTTCAAGCCCCCAAAGCTATAAGAATGGCATGGATGTCAGGAGTTTATCGTTTTTAATGTATATTGAATTAATAAGTTCGAGGCATGTGGGCTGCTGAATTCATATCTGTGCATAGATCGCCGCCTAGTGTTGGGTCCGGATGATTGCACATTGTTGTCCTGGAAGAGTCTTCGAAGTATCATGAGATAGGTGGCTCCTCCCCTGGACTACAGTGCGCATGGGCATCCTCTCCATCCTCAGATTGTTTTTTTCCGCCATTGGGTTCGGATGTGCTTATCTTAGCTCAAGTTAGGAAAACTTTCTTTAGACTTTAGATCTCGTCGGTATCGTTTGCGTTCGGTATCGATAGATCATTTCTTTGACCTTATCGGTTTGAGTTCGGACCGAACATCAATCACCGTTAGAAGATGGAATCGAGGACTCCCTTCAAGAGATGTCCTCTATGTCACGCCAAATATCCACACGTCGATGTCCACCCGGTGTGTAACAAATGTTTATCACCAGATCATGAAGAAACCAAGTGTATGGCCTGCGCCCGGTTCCAGTCCAAGAAGACACTTCGGAATCGACGAGCGGCTCGATTAGAGGCCAACAAGTCGGCGCCTACCCCGGTTAACATATTCGGTACCGAGGATGAAGATGTCGAGAGCGTCGAGGAAGTAGAATGGATACTGCTTCGGAGCATGACTCCCAATATGACGAGGAAGACGTGGAGATCTTCGAGGAAGAAGACGTCGTCGACGAGGTAGGAGACGACAATGAGGCCCTTGGGGCCGAGGAAGATAGCTCCGGCGACGAGCTAGGCCAACCCGTCGATGCGGAGGCCGAGGGACATAGTCTCCATAAGGCTCAGGTCGAGGGTTTGCCTGCGGGCCTCACCCAAGATCGGTCAGATCTTCCTACAGCCCCACCTAAAGGCCCGGCTTTGAACATTACAAAGGAGCCAGATATATCTAAAATCACTGGAGTCGACACCTCGAAATCGAAACCGAAAGCTGCACCGGTTAAATCGAAACTGAAAGTGCAACTGGTCCTCGTCGGATCGAAGGCATCAAAACCTTCCGCTCCGTCAACACAAAAGAAGGACGTCGGAGCCGAACAACCTACGAAGGTCTTCGGTACCGAAAAAACAAAAAAGAACTTCGGCACCGAGAAAAACACGAAGGCCCTCGGTCCCGAGAAAACGCAGATGCCTACGGCACCCAAGGTTGGGGCGCCGAAGACCAAGGTCAAGGTGGTCGATCCCCATACATCGACACCGAGGAGTGATGAGACTGCGAAGATGCCCGAACAGCCAAGCGTCGACCCGAAACTTCGGATCGAAGCCCCTAAGACGGGAAAGAAAGCGGAGACTGCGTCCAGGCCTGTCTCTAAAGAGCCTGTCGGATCGAAACCACCGTCAACATCTATGTTGAAGCAGGTGTCGGAGTCTCTAAAGCGCATCAGGGAACGGGACACTCTCGACCCAAAACAAGGCCCCGAACCAAAGAAGGTCGCAAAAGCTCCCTCAACGCCGGCGCCGATCACATTTGGATTGCCACCATCGGGGACACCTAAGATGTTCGAACTTAGAAAGGGTATCGAGCACCCAAAAACTGCGTCCACTGAAAAGACAGTTGTCGAGGACACTCGGGAGCAGTTTATCGAAATGGACACTGGGAGACTGCTGTTTCACAAGCGAAAAATTGTCCCAGTAAACACTTTGGAACCATACAAAATTCCACTCAAAAGGAAAATGGCGTCAGGTTCCACACCACTGCTTGTGGAAACTTACCAGGCATATAACCAAGAACAACAAAACTTTTCTCCCACACACTCGGAGACAGATGTAGGGGAAGGCTATTATGAGGATACCACTTATCCTATGGATAATGACCCTGATGAGCAACAGCAGGACCAGGATCAAGCATGGGGAGACCCTAATGACCCAGGAGACATACAAAATGCTCCTGACACTCAGGTTTATAATATAAAGCCATCCCCAGCTGAGGATACTGCTGCTTTTAGCGCCCTCATTGAACGGGCAGCTGCCAATCACGGAGTGGAACTTCATTCTGACTCTGTAGAAGAGGATTTCTTGGTGGACACGTTCTCAACATCAGAGAAAACGGTCAATACTCTACCGATGCTAAAAGGGGTTCTTAAACATGCTAAGGACATCTTTAAGGAGCCAACCAGAACACGGGTTTTGAACCCCAGGATAGAAAAAAAATACAGACCAGCCCCGGGAGACCCTATGTACATTAGGGGTCAATTACCATTGGACTCAATGGTAGTTTCTAATGCTCGCAAAAGAGCGAACTCGCAGACTACAGGTGATGCTCCTCCTCCGGACAAGGAGTCCAAAGTGCTTGAAACATCGGGGAAAAGGGTGGCAGCTCAAGCAGCAAACATCTGGCGCATTGCCAACACCCAGGCACTCCTAGCCAGATACAACAGATCCCACTACGATACCCTAGAACCACTGATAGAACACCTACCAGATGAATACAAGGAGGGAGCAGAGCTCCTCATCAGAGAGGGACAACTCATTACAAATGCGTCCATCAAATGCGCACCAGATGCAGCTGACACGGCAGCAAGGGCAATCAACACTAGTGTGATGTTAAGGAGACACGCATGGTTGAGAATATCAGATTTCAAACCTGACATTCAAAATAATATCTTGCATCAACCAGTCAACCCAGAGTTTTTATTTGGCCCAGAAGTTGACGCCACACTAGAAAAAATTTAAAAGGACACTGCAACTGCAAAATCTATGGGGGCTCTACAATCACAGCAGTTTCGCAGTGGCTCCTTTCGTCGCCCCAGGAATGCAGGAGCAGCTAGAGGTCAGGGCTCCCAGCAGCAGTACAATAAAGGAGGTACCCAAAGTACCTATAATAAAAACAATAGGGGTGGATACCGTGGATCCAGCACCAAAGGCAGAGGCAAAGGAAACAACAATACCAGGTCCTCCGCCAATAACAAACAGTGACGTCTTGTCACTGCCCCCCGACCACATAACACCGGTCGGGGGGAGATTACAACAGTTCCTGCCGGTCTGGAGATCCATCACCACAGACAGGTGGGTCAAAGGCATTGTCCAGTACGGTTATTGTCTGGAATTAACATCCAATCCACCCAACATAACACCAAGACACCGTCCTATGTCCGCAGAGCACTTAACATTATTGCAGCAGGAAGTACTAAGTATGCTGCAAAAAGGAGCCATAGAGCCCGTGCCTGTAAACCAGCAAGGGTCAGGGGTGTACTCTCTGTACTTCTTGATCCCAAAAAAGGACGGGTCTCTAAGACCTATACTGGACCTCAGACCTCTCAACCAATACATTCTATCGGAGCATTTTCACATGCTCACCCTCCAGCAGATTCTGCCGTTACTCAGTCAGGGAGACTTCCTCGCAACACTAGATTTGAAGGATGCGTATTTCCACATACCCATACACCCATCACACAGAAAATATCTCAGGTTCATTATTCAGGATCAACATTATCAGTTCAAAGTCCTCCCCTTCGGAGTAACGACAGCGCCCAGGGTCTTTACCGAGTGCCTGGCAACAGTGGCTGCACACTTGCGGAGACAGCACATTCACGTCTTCCCTTACCTGGACGACTGGCTTGTTCAGGCAAAGTCAGCCCAGCAGTGTGCCAGCCACATGTCCCACACCATTCACCTTCTTCACAGTCTGGGATTCTCACTAAACTATCCAAAATCACACCTTCAACCAGCCCACGTACGGCAGTACCTGGGCGCCACCATAGACACTCTAGCAGCCAAAGCTCAGCCAACTTTAGTGAGGATCAACAGCATACAACTGCTGATAAAGAAATTCAGACCTCAACACTCCCTTCCGGCGTGAGTGTTCATGCAGTTGATAGGCATGATGGCCACCTGCATCTTCATAGTCCCGCACGCGAGACTACATATGCGCCCGCTTCAGGAGTGCTTAGCACGTCAATGGAACCAGGCTCAAGGACAGTTAAAGGACCTAGTGTTGGTGAGCGGTCGTGCAAACAACTCTCTGCATTGGTGGAATCCACAAAACCTTTGCAAGGGCCGACCGTTCCAAGAGCCTGTTCCACAAATAATACTGACGGCGGACACCTCTCTCCAGGGATGGGGAGCTCATGTACTAATCTACACAGTGCAGGGACTATGGACATCACAGCAAAAGAAGATGCACATCAACCTTCTGGAACTGATGGCAATCTTCCTGGTCATGAAGGCATTCAAAGTACACTTGTGCAACAAAGTCGTGTTGATCCGGACGGACAACATGACTGCCATGTACTACAAACAGAAGCAGGGACGTACACACTCTCCACAGTTGTCTCATCTGGCTCAGAGCATGTGGAAGTGGGCCATTCAGAGGAACATGTTCCTCATGGCGGAACACCTCCCAGGCAAAGACAACCAGATGGCGGATCTGCTCAGCAGGCACAGCCACCAAGTACACGAGTGGGAGCTACATCCATCAGTACTCCAACCATACTTCCAGCAGTGGGGTCATCCAGAGATAGACCTATTCGCCACAAGGGAAAACGCAAAATGCCGAAGCTTTGCCGCCAGGTTCCCGCATCCACAGTCGCAGGGCAATGCGATATGGATGAACTGGTCAGGCAGATTTGCGTACGCTTTTCCCCCAGCGCCGTTAATACCGCTAGTGGCACGCAAACTGCGGCAACACTCACTGACACTCATCCTGGTTGCGCCAACATGGACACGCCAGCCATGGTACACCACCTTTCTAGAACTTTCCGTGGTGCCGCATCAAAGGCTGCAGCTGACACCCACACTTTTAACGCAGAACCATGGCGAAATTCAGCACCCAGATCCTCAACAGCTGAACCTGGCGATCTGGCTCCTGAAGTCTTAGAGTTTGGCTACCTAAACCTGCCACCTGAATGTATGAATATCATCAAGGAGGCCAGGAGACCCACGACCAGAGCTTGCTATGCGGCTAAATGGAAAAGATTTGTCATTTACTGCAACAATAATGACATTAATCCGCTGGATGCATCCATTCAAAACATCATCTGTTACCTATTACACTTATACCGATGCAATCTGGCATACAGCTCCATACGTATACATCTAACCGCGGTAGCAGCCTATCTTCAGAACAGGCAGCACCTCTCTTTATTCAGAGTGCCTGCCATCAAAGCCTTCTTAGAGGGACTCAAACGAGTGATTCCTCCAAGACACCCACCGGCACCAGTGTGGAACCTGAATGTGGTCCTCACCAGACTGATGGGTCCACCCTTTGAACCTCTACATTCATGTGAGATTCAATTCCTCACCTGGAAAGTAGCTTTCTTAGTGGCAATCACTTCGTTGAGAAGAGTTAGTGAACTCCAGGCACTAACAATTCAAGAGCCATTCATACAGGTTCAAACAGAGTTGTACTACGTACCAACCCCACATTCATGCCTAAAGTGGTATCGCAGTTCCACATGAATCAGACTATTGAACTGCCTGTTTTCTTTCCAAATCCAGAAAATGTCGCAGAGAGAATGCTCCATACACTAGATATAAAGAGGGCCCTCATGTACTATATAGACAGAACAAAGGATTTTAGGAAAACAAAACAACTTTTCGTTGCCTTTTCTCCACAACACAAGGGCAACGCCATTTCCAAAGCAGGGATAGCCAGGAGGATCGTTAAATGTATTCAAATTTGCTATGACAAAAGCAAAATGCACATTAACAATTCCTCCAAGAGCCCACTCAACACGAAAGTTAGGGGCGTCCATGGCTTTCCTAGGGAACATTCCTTTAGAGGAAATATGTAGAGCAGCCACATGGTCCACTATACATACATTTACCAAACACTACTGTGTAGATGTACACTCAAAACAGCAGGCAGCTGTAGGACAGGCTGTTCTCAAGACTCTTTTTCAGACTGCTGCAGCTGGCACGGGCAGCCGCCGCTAATGGAGGGACTGCTATGTAATCTATGCACAGATATGAATTCAGCAGCCCACATGCCTCGAACCGAATATGCTACTTACCAGTATGCATCTGTTCTTGGCATGTAGGGCTGCTGACATTCATATCGCCCACCCTCCTCCCCGGCGCCTGTAGCGGCTGCAGCACTGGGAATTACTGTATAGCATGGTCATCACTTACTGTATCTACTCCATCACTGCCACAATGGCGAAAAACAATCTGAGGATGGAGAGGATGCCCATGCGCACTGTAGTCTAGGGGAGGAGCCACCTATCTCGTGATACTTCGAAGACTCTTCCAGGACAACAATGTGCAATCATCCGGACCCAACACTAGGCAGCGATCTATGCACAGATATGAATGTCAGCAGCCCTACATGCCAAGAACAGATGCATACTGGTAAGTAGCATATTCGACAGCTGTTCTGCTCATCTCTAAATTACACAGACAGAGCCACCATGTGGCAGACGGTCATAGTGCCAGTATGCACAATTAGGTGCCAGTGCAGAGCACCGGAAACCACCTGCTCAAATTAAGCACTGATGCTGAGGTAACAGGGGAGAGGGTCATTGGTTCAAGAAGGTGTGGAAGAACAAAGGAGAGATGTGAAAGATGAATGGGGGACTGGAGAGGTGTAAGATATAAATAGACACAATTTGAATGGAGAGACTTGAGGTGAATGAGAAGTGCAGATGGGCACGGGAGGTGACGGGGCCAGAGAGGCCATGAGATAAATGAGAGAAACTGTTAGAGATGAGGGCAGTGAAAAGACAGAATGGCAAGAAGTGATTATGGGTGAAGTGAGAACTTGAATGGGGAGAGTTCAAAGTTGTAAAAAGGGGTGAAAGAAAATGGCCTGCAAAGTGAGAGAGGGATCCGGGATTGGGAGAGGAGAGGAGAGGAGAGAGGGATGGAAGGGAGGGGTGAGAGGAAAGCGGCATGGGTAAATTGCTTAACTCTGCACAAGACCGCCAGGGTTTTAAGGGACCCCTGCTGCTCCCGGCCAGGGCCAGGTGAGCTTCTCATGTGGCAGCATGTATTCCTGCGGAGTGGAAGGCCCATCACAAAGGTTGACTAGACATCTTTCTGATGTTAATTGCTGTATTTTGGTTATAAACTGGTACTGATGGGGTGAAATCTTTCCTCAGTGTTACTTGGGCAAAAAATGTCAAAATAATGAAGCAATTCTATCCCAAAATAACGCGGCATCACATATTATTTAAATTTTCTTCCCACACAATTTAGTCAAGCCTGTCATGTAATTTGGTCCTCACCTGCCTCGTAATTCCAGAAGCCCTGCCTACAGGTTTAGAAATGTTTGTCAGGAGGGGGTCCTTATGACTGAAAATGTTGACAGGGGGGTCTCAGGACCCAAAAGTTTGAAGACCTCTGACCTATGGCCTTGAACAAGGATTCCTTACTAATCTTGAATTCCAATACCTCAATCAACAACAACCGTGGCTCCCTAGCTTGTACACCTTGCCTAAGATCCACAAGGACCCACAGAATCCTCCTGGACGCCCTATCGTCTCTGGGTGTGAATCAATACTCGAACCACTATGTAGATACAAAGATTATTTCCGTAAACCCATAGCGGAGACAACAAGAGCCTATCTGAGGGACACAATGCAAACAATCAACCAGGTTGACCAGCGCCCCTTCGATCCTAGTAGTCAGCTACTGGTGACCTGTGACATTGTCTCCCTGTACACGAGTATACCACAGCAAGCTGCCCTTGAGGTTATGGAAGAAGTATTGGAACAGCGACCAGCGCCTACAGCAGTCCCAACAGAATTCATCATTGGCCTATTATGCATCGCCATGATGAAAAACTTTTTCCTTTTTAATGGCCATTTCTACCTCCAAACCAAGGGCGTAGCGATGGGAGCTGCTTTCGCCCCAGACTTGGCCATTATCTTTATGGACCATTATGAAAGATCCTTTGTCTTCAGTGAACTCAATCCCTACATTGGAAAGGTGTCCTTGTGGCGGAGATATATTGATGATATCCTCCTGATTTGGCCTGATGACTCTATCGAACTGGGCTGTTTTCACTCCTGGCTCAATGGAAGGAGACTGGACAAACAATTCACCATACATTCTGATCCCAGAGAAATAGACTTTTTGGCTCTCACCATCAGGAGTGAGGAGAACAAACTCTATACCACGCTATATCGGAAACCGGCCGAGAGGAATTCCCTTCTGAGATATAATAGTTACCACCCCAGAGGACTCAGAGATAACCTTCCCTTCGGACAATTCCTGCAGATCCGCAGGAACTGTTCCAAAAAAACCGATTACATGGACTAATCAGATGACCTGAGCAATCGACTGATTGAGAGAGGTTATCCGAGGAAATTGATCACAAGGGCACAGAAAAGAGCTTGGTTCAGCCCCCGACAGGACTTACTAACTCCCAAAGAGAAAGGGGATAGGTCTATGCAAAGGATGATATGCGTCACCACTTTCTCCACACAAAGACATGCCATCAAGAAAGTGATGAACAAACACTGGGGTCTGATATCAGATGACATAGAGCAAAACAATTCTCCCATGCATTCCTATAAGAAAGCTAAAAGTATCAGGGACCACATAGTACGCTCCTTCCTCGAGACCCCTGATGCACCATCTATTCAATCCTTATGGAACACGTGGCCATTTTAAATGCGGCCAGTGCAAGGCATGCCAAACCACTATCCAAACCAAGGAGTTTGTCTACAAACATCATGTGATTACTTTAAAATCTTTCACTAACTGTATCACGAATAATGTAATCTATGGCATCCTGTGCCCCTGTGGCCTTATATACATAGGACAAACAGAACAGAAAATTAAGGCACGCATCCTCCAGCATTGCAGCCGTATAAGATGTGGTGTACAAGGAGCTCCATTGGTCGAACATTTTCAAACTGCAGACCACGACCTAGATGAACTACAGTGGGTGGTACTTGAGAAGACCTCTTGGTCCTAGGGGAGGTAACATTGCTACAATCCTCAATACAAGGGAATGTAAATGGATGTCTCTTCTAGACTCTATACAGAACGGCCTGAATGAATCTGTGGTCAGCCATGCCCAATTAGCCTGCCTCACACTTGAATAATTTCTCCATTGACATGCTAGAGGCTATGTAATAGGATATATTATACATCTATACTAGACAACCTTCAGGTGCACTGTTTACATGTCTTATTATCTATACCAAATCCATTGACAATCTGGGTGTTCTTAATAGATGTGGGGATGTGCGCATGTACAATGCAAATGTAAGAAATCGGTTAATTTCTACTATGTCGTACCTCGATATCACTATTGCAATGTATCACTGATAAGGCCTGAAATAAACATCAGTAGACTTTTCCAAATCTCTAACCATATGAGTATACTGGTTTAGTGTATGAACATCAACCTCCTCGGTCTCCTTTTTGGTTGAAACCAAAGGATGCACAAATATTCACATGCATAATGCTACTCACAATACGGCCTTTGTTTGTCATGGCCTTTTCCGTTTATGAATATTGTCTTATGTCCCTTACAACGGCTATTTAAACTAACAAATTGGACTATTTGAATCAAATGTAATTCACTGTTAAAACCAGCTGACCGCTGATTGTCTGTGTGTATGGTATGTCTCTTTCGATGCAATGCTTTACACCCATGTCTTCATCCTCTACAATCGATATTTATCCCCTTTGATTTAGATGTGCTGTCCTCCCAGAACAGCCTCGTGACACTGACACCCACGGTCCTTTAATCATTAGCCATCAAAATTGGACCCCTTTTCTAGATGTGCTGTCCTCTCAGAACAGCCTCGTGACACTGACATCCACGGTCCTTTAATTATTAGCCATCAAAATTGGACCCCTTTTCTGCATGTATCTCACGTCCATGAGAAGTGTTTGTACCAATTCTGCAACATGTTGGTTCAACCGTATTAAATACAGCCCTGTGCAACATTACCGTCTCCATAGAGACAGTTGTTACCACTCCTAATAATATTTATAATGGTGCAGCATTTTCACCGACGCTCAGTAACGAGCCACGGAACATAGTCTTTCCCTCGTATACCAAGTAGGGGACATTGCAGTCCTTACGTTTTTAGTCTGTTGTCACTTACAACTACACCAGTCACGCTTGCCAGGCATCGAGCGTCTGCACAGTGACGTCACACCCGTTGCATCCAGTGCATCTGCCTATTTAAACCACTAGGGTTGAGTCCCGGTTCCCCTCGTTGTACTAACGGAGACGCCTTCACGAAGAGCGGTGAGTTTTTGAAGTGCGCAGTGTGATTGCAACATCCTTTTTGTCTCAATATCATTATCTGGTTCGGTTTACTAACTGTAACTTAATGTTCGAGGCATATGAGCTGCAGATAGTACACTTAAGCATAGATCGCCATCTGGTGTTGGGCTCGGATGCTTGCACCTTGTTGTTGTCTTGGAAGAAGTCTTTTGTAGTCACGAGATAGGTGACTCCTCCCTTGGACGATAGTACGCATGGGCATCGACTCCATCTTCAGATTGTTTTTTTCCGCCATCGGGTTCGGATGTAACTTCTGCACTCCGGTTCGGCACCATCGCGCAAAACCATCATAAAACTCGACGGTATTGTTCTCGATCGCGTAATCTTCGATGCGCTCTTCAAAAATCCTGGTCAATGCGGGCCGCTAGGCCTATCGATGACGTTTGGGCATACGGCTCATGGAAAGGACTCCATTTAAAAAATGCCCCCAGCGTGGAGCCAAATTCCCACACAATACTCACCACAAGGTCTGTAACCTGTGTCTCTCGCCTGAACACGATGAGAATAACTGCCAGGCCTGCGCCTCCTTTTGATCCAAAAAGACCATCCTGATCGCCGGACCCGATGACACATCATGGCGCAGCAAGCAGCTCCGGTACCGGTGGACATCTTCGAGGAAGGCCCCGATGTCCCGGAGGAGGATTCTGCGGATCTGGAAATCATGTCCGAAGCAGATGACTCTGACTCAGATCACCCTATCACTCCAGGTCAACGAGTGAGTACAACTGCCCCTACCCCAAACCCACCAGCAAAAAAGAAGGCCCTGGTCAAGACTTCGCCTGTTGGCCCCAGTCGCGACCCAAAACAATCTTCAGAAGCCCCACCTCCGTGCTCGGCTCCGAAGACTAAGGACAGGCCTTCAGGCAGCTCGGGATCAAGCATGCCGCATATCACTGTCCCGCAGGTGCCGTCGGCACCGAAGTCGGGAGAGCAGCCTACTCCCAAAAAGAAGTCGGCACCGACCACCCCGGCGCCAAAGGAAAAGACACCGGATCCGAAACCAACACATTCGGAACCGGAAAAGATTTCCGCGTCCACATCGAAGCCGAAGGACCCAAAACCACCTTCCAAGGCTCGCGTGCAGAAATCCAAACCGCACTCAGACCTGAAGAAATCGGCGCCGAAAGCGCCTACCGAAGAGGAAGAACTTTTTCGACCGGATCCTATCGATCCAAAACAAAAAACACTCCATAAAGACACTAAAACAGGACATGCGACTACTATTCCATACAAGAAGAGGAAATTGAATACACCAGGCATTCCTGCAGTACCTGTTAAATAGAAGGACTGTGCTACTTCACCTTTACAACCCTTTTCTCCTGTTCTTCCTACTAAGCCTGTCTCTCCTCCACACTCTCCTATACTTCCACCAACCTCACCACTACCACAGGTTGATGATGATTTAGGGGATGGGGGAGGCAACAATGACCCTTTTACAGACCCTGACACCGACACAGACGTATCACAGGATGACTGGGACGATTATGATGACCCAGTAGACCCTCCAGACCTCCCTGATCCCCAGGCATACCCAACAAAGCCATCTCCTCCAGATGACAATACTGGTTTTAGTCAGCTGGTACATAGGGCAGCTATGTACCATGGCGTTCCAATGCATTCAAACCCCGCAGAGGAGGACTTTCTAAAAGACACCTTTGAACAGTCACTAAAGACTGTACAAACCCTGCCAATGATAAAGTTGTCATTAAACATGCCCGACTTATTTAAAGATCCTGTTAGGGCTAGAATTCTCAATCCGAGAAGTGAAAAAAAATACGAACTTGCCCCCAATGATACCGCCTACATCAAAGGGCAACTCCCTTTAGATTCCCTAGTGGTAGCAAACGCTAGAAAACGGTTCTAATTCACAGACCTCCGGTGAGGCACCACCTCCGGACAAAGAGTCCAAATTACTAGATGCTTCCGGCAAACGAGTTGCAGCTCAAGCAGCTAACCACTGGCGGATAGCCAACACACAAGCATTACTTGCTAGGTATGATGGGGCTCACTATGACCAACTAGAAACCCTATTGCAACATTTACCAGACCAATATAAAACCAAGGCTAATGATTTGATCCAAGAGAGGAAATTGATAACCAACGCATCAATCAAGTGTGCCCTTGATGCAGCAGACACCGCCTCTAGGGCCAGTAACACTAGTGTGTTACTCAGACGACATGCCTGGTGTCACATCTCTGGCTTCAAACAGGAGGTACAAACCAACTATCCTCAACCAGCCGTTCAATCAGCAACAACTTTTTGACCGGCTGTAGACACCACTCTGGAGAAAATGAAAAAGGACACGGAGACTGCTAAATCCATTGGAGCATTAAAGTCTCCATCTACACGTGGTTCCTTTCGCCGCTCCTTCTACAGGGGAGCATCCAGGAACATAGGTGCAGACACTGCTTCCTCTTCATACAAAAACACCACACAAACATCCCCCACCAGGGGATATTTTAGAGGTGGATACAGGGGAAATAACAACAAAGGGAGAGGCCGAGGTAACAACAACACTCGCACCTCCCCCGCTAATAAGCAGTGACTTCCCTCCACTTCCTCCAGACCATTCAACTCCGGTCGGAGGAAGACTATCACAGTTCTTACCTGTCTGGGATTCCATCACTACGGACAAGTGGGTAAGACAAATTATCCAGTATGGTTACTGCCTGGAACTCACTGCTACTCCCCCCAACATACCACCCAAACAGCATTCAATGTCCAGGGAACATCTAACACTCCTCAAACAAGAAGTTCTTTCACTGCTCCAAAAGCACGCAATAGAACCAGTTCCCATACAACATCAAGGAACAGGGGTTTACTCCCTGTATTTCCTAATCCCCAAAAAGACGGGACCCTTAGGCCAATACTGGACCTCAGACCTCTCAATCTCTACATACAATCAGATCATTTTCACATGATCACTCTTCAGCAGGTCCTCCCACTGCTTCAACAGGGCGACTTCCTTGCCACATTAGATCTACAGCAGTTCCTTCCTGTCTGGACCAACATCACCATAGACAGGTGGGTGCGATAAATCGTGAAATCAGGTTACTGTCTCAAACTTACCTCTACCCCCCAAACATTCCACCCAAAGAGCGTCCAATGTCAACAGAAATTTGTCACTCCTCAAACAAGAGGTAATTTCCTTACTACAAAAAAGTGCAATAGAACTAGTTCCCCTGCACCAACAAAACACGGGAGTTTACTCCCTGTATTTTCTCATACCACAGAAGAATGGCTCTCTGAGACCTATTCTAGACCTCAGGCCACTAAACCTGTACATACAATCAGACCACTTCCACATGGTCACACTTCAGCAAGTCCTCCCTCTACTTTCACAGGGAGACTTCCTGGCCACCTTAGATCTCGAGGACGCCTATTTCCATATTCCCATGCGGCTGAATCTTGGGTAGGAGAGTGAGAATGTTTGCTATCCTTGCTGGACTGGGATAGGCTAGCGCTTTTGAGGTGTTTATTGTGGCACCGAGGTACTGTTGTGTGTGAGAGGGTTACAGATGAGACTTGGTGTGGTTTACTGTGATCCCCAGGCCGTGGAGTAATTGGATAGTCGCGTGAGTGTGATGAACACACTTGTTGTACGAGCTGGCTTTTATGAGCCAGTTGTCGAGGTATGGGAAGACGTGAAAGTTTTGTCTTCTTAGATGGGCTGCGACTACTGCTAGGCACTTTGTGAATACCCGTGGTGCTGTTGTGACTCCGAAAGGGAGCACTTTGAATTGATAGTACTGCCCGTCTACTACACACCTGAGATATTTTCTGTGAGCAGCGTGTATGGGAATATGGAAATAGGCGTCCTTGAGATCTAAGGTGGCCAGGAATTCGCCCTGTGAAAGTAGAGGGAGGACCTGCTGAAGTGTGACCATGTGGAAGTGGTCTGATTGTATGTACAGGTTTAGTGGCCTGAGGTCTAGAATAGGTCTCAGAGAGCCATCCTTCTTTGGTATGAGAAAATACGGGGAGTAAACTCCTGTGTTTTGTTGGTGCAGGGGAACTAGTTCTATTGCACTTTTGTGTAGTAAGGAAATTACCTCTTGTTTGAGGAGTGACAAATGTTCTGTTGACATTGGATGCTCTTTGGGTGGAATGTTTGGGGGGGTAGAGGTAAGTTCGAGACAGTAACCTGATTGCGCGATTTGTCACACCCACCTGTCTGTGGTGATGTTGGTCCAGACAGGAAGGAACTGCTGTAGTCTTCCCCCGACAGGAGTGGAATGGTCCGGGGGAAGCGGAGGGAAGTCATTGGGCAGGGGTGGAGGCAGAAAGGGTGTTGTTAGTCTTGCCTCTGCCCTTGTTATTGTTGCCTCTGTATCCTCCTCTGTGGTAACCTCTGGTGATGGTGGATTGGGTGGGAGACTTATAGGAGGTGGATGGGGTATCAGACGAGTATCCCCTGGAGTTGCCCCTGTAGTTGCGATTGCAAGGCTCCTATTGATTTGGCTGTATCTGTGTCCTTCATCTTCTCAAGGGACGCATCAACATTAGGGACAAAAAGGTGTTGTTGGTTGAATGGTTGATTGAGGATAGAGCTTTGCACCTCAGGTTTAAACCCGGAAATGCATAGCCACGCGTGCCTGCGAAGAAGGACGCTTGTGTTCACTGCTCTGGATGCGGTATCTGCTACATCAAGAGCACACCGGATAGAGGTGTTGGTAATAACTTTACCCTCTTGTATTAGGTTGTTGGCCTTATGTTTGTATTTGTCCGGGAGGTGTTGGAGTAGGGACTCTAACTCATCATAGTGAGCCCTATAATATCTGGCTAACAGTGCTTGAGTATTTGCGATGCGCCAAATATTAGCTGCCTGGGACGCTGTTCTTTTGCCAGAGGCGTCCAGGAGTTTAGACTCCTTGTCGGGCGGAGCTGCATCACCCGTTGACTGCGAATTAGCCCTTTTCCTAGCATTTGAGACCACCATGTAGTTTAATGGAACAGGTCATCCTCGCCGTGTTAGACACCTTGTGAGCCAACGCTGACAAAGGTATCCATCAGGCACTCATTCTTCTGGATCTGTTGGCTGCGTTCGACACGGTGGACCACAACATCTTACTGTCCCGTGTCGAACAAGCAGGCATTCAAGGCCCGGCATATAACTGGATCCAATCATTTCTTGAAGACAGAACACAGGCCGTTCGTCTTGGCACTTTTACTGCCCCCAGGATTGTCACCTCCTGTGGGGTTCCCAAGGGCTCATCCCTCTCCCCTCTCTTATTCAATCTTTATCTTAAACCCCTCATCAACTCCTTAAAACATAGGAAGGTCACGACCTTCAACTATGCCAATGATCTCCAACTTGTCTTTACACTGGATGGCTCAAACTCCGCTTCCGAATTCCAAGCTACCATGCTCCACATCCAGCGCTGGATGAATATCAACCACCTTAAACTCAACCGCGGCAAGACCGAATTAGTCCTACCGGGAAAAAGCGCAATCATGTGGGGGCCCCATTTCTGGCCATCCGAACTCGGACCACCCCCCACCCCCTCTCCCTCAGTAAAAAGCCTCGGAGTCACTCTAGATGCCAACCTTTCGCTGAGAGGACAGGTGGGGACTGTAGTCTCCTCATGCATCTTCCAACTGAGAAAAATTAGGAAAATTGCTCACTTACTCACCCCCCGGCCCTCATCCAGGAAGTAATAGCCCTCGTACTGTCTCGCCTCGATTTCTCCAACGCCATTTACCTCAGCCTGCCTATGTTTTTGCTCAGACGCCTTCAAATAGTGCAGAACCAGGCTGCTAGATTAATATATCTGAAAGAAACACGTTAGTTAGATTCCTCACCTTAGAATATCCCCAGGCGTCAGACTGGATCCGGAAGATTTTTCGTCAGCAATACCCCTTGCGCGTCGCTAGGCGTCGTCTGCGGCTCCGCGTCCGTCGTCGGCGTCGTGCGCCGGGATGACGTCGTCGGAGTACTTAGACGCCGCCCTCGCGCGCTGACGTCAGTTCTTCTTTTTTCCGCGCCAGTAAGCGCAGATCCGGGAGAGCTACCCCCTTTTAGTCTTTTTTGACTAAATCTTTTTGATCATTTTTGATCCTTGTCTGTCGACATCTGGTGCCGGTAGGATGCCTGGGTTCAAGGCTTGCGAAGATTGTCATCGACTGATGTCGGTGACCGATCACCACCGCCGGTGCCTCTACTGCTTAGGCCTCGACCACGACGCGGAGTCGTGCAACGACTGTCAGGCCCTGACTTCGAAGGCTAGGCGGGAGCGGTCCCGCAAGCTTCTCGAGCTTCGCCACTCGGCTCCGCGTCGTGCGCGATCCCGGTCCAGGAGGAGGTCCAAGGATCGCTCGCGGAGCCCTAGCCGACGCCACCATCGATCGTCGGGCTCCAAGTCGTCGGGTAAGTCCAAACACTCTAAGAAGTCCAAGCGGCGACATCGCTCTTCGGACTCCCCTCGCCGGTCGCGCGACTCGGCCGAGGGTCCAAGTGGTTCCACCCCCGCGGCTCCGGCGGAGCCGCAGGTGCCGCGTCCGCCCCCATACCTTCCGGTCCCTGGGGCTGACGCGGCGCCGGCGGAGATCAGTGCCTTCCTCTCGGCCATGAGGAGCCTGGCCCCGCCGTCGACGCCCGCTGGCGCGCCTTCGGGCCCCGCGGACTCGACTGGGCGACCTCGCGTGCTGGCGGCTCCGGCCCCGGCGCCGTCGACGACTCCGGTCTTGACGCCGCAGGTCCCCGCGGGGCCCTTGCCTGGGCCCCAGTCGACACCGGTTGACCTTGTCACTCCTCCACCGGCGCCGACGCCTGAACCACCGACGCCGTCACCGGCGCCACCGACGCCGACGCCTGTGACGCCGACGCCCCAGTTTAGCCCTCATCCGGACCCGACGCCGGCACGGCGTCCGCCGACGCCGCATCCGACGCCGCTTGAGTCCTACCATCTCTACAGTCCGGTTCCGATCATTCCTCCTGTTTATCAGGAATCGGAAGAAGGGGGCGACTGGGAGGGGTTCGAGGACCCTCTGGCTGTTCAGTCACAGCTTTCTCAGGACTGGGCAGATGAACTGGGGGAGGCCAGCGGGCTGGACACCTCGCCAGACGCTGGATTCACTTCTCCTCCGACCGTGGCTTCGGAGGAGGGTGCGGCATTTTCTGTGGTGCTGCGCAAGGCGGCTGAGGCCCTTGGGCTCGAGTTGCCTGCCGTGGCTGTGAGGACCAACATCCTCACTGAGGTGCTTCGAACCTCAGCAAGCTCCACTGAGCCTCTGCTGCCGTTCAACGAGGCCCTCACTGACGTTCTGCAGGGCACCTGGTCCAAGCCCTCCACAGTTCCTCCTGTGGATAGGAACGTTGTCAGGCGCCACCGCCCTGCTCCGGGCGACCCCAGTTTCCTGTCCCAACACCCCACCCCCGAGAGTCTGGTTATCCAGGCCTCTACTTCCCAATCCTCCTTCCCGACCGCTCCGCCGGACCGGGATTCCAAGAGACTCGAGCAGTTTGGCAAGAAACTGTTCTCGTCCCTTAGTTTGGGCCTGCGGTCCTTAAATACCGCCTGTCTCTTGGACCGTTATTCCCATTCCCTGTGGGATACGGTGGAGGACGTGCTGCCCCTGTGTCCGGAGGAGGTCCGGACGCGTCTTACCCAGGCTTTGGCCGATGGGAGGGATGCAGCACGGCACGCCATAAGATGTGGGCTTGACACCATGGACTCGCTAGGTCGGGCGATTTCCACCACGGTGGCGCTCCGCCGCCACGCCTGGATGCGGTCCACGTCATTTTCCGGGGATGTCCAGAACACCCTCATGGACATGCCCTTTGATGGCACTCGCCTGTTTGGTGAGAAGGCGGACAGTGCGCTGAACCGCTTTAAGGACTCCCGGGCTACGGCCAAGTCCTTGGGCCTCTCGGCTCCGCGGGCGCACACCTCCGCTTTTCGCCCCTTTCGTGGCCAAGGAAGGGGCGCCTCCTCACGTCCGCAAAGCCACCAGCCGCAGAACCAACCTGCGCGCGGTCGCGGACGTGGCTTCCGCCGTGGCGGAAATGGAGGCCGACGTGGTCAGCCCACATCCACCCCGGCAGCATCCGCCTCAAAGCCTTCCTAGTCCGAGCTTTCAGGCCCATACCACGCCAGTGGGCGGCAGAGTTCGCCATCACCTGCTCCACTGGCGGTCCATAACATCGGACAGGTGGGTGCTGCAAATCGTCCGAAGGGGCTACTCCCTCCCCTTCGAGACGACCCCTCCAGCCATGCCACCACAGCACCACCGTATCTCGGGGGATCATTTGGATCTTCTCCGCGAGGAAGTTTCAGCTCTCTTGGCCAAGGGGGCCGTCGAGCGCGTTCCGAGTCCAGAAGTAGGTCGTGGTTGTTATTCCCACTACTTTCTGGTTCCCAAGAAGGGCAAGGGGGGCCTGCGCCCTATCTTGGACCTCCGAAACGTCAATGCCTTCCTCCGAAAGGAAAGGTTCAAGATGCTAACGTTGGCTCAGGTTTTAGCTGCCCTAGACCCTGGAGACTGGATGGTAGCGTTGGACTTGCAGGACGCATATTTCCATATCCCCGTCCTGCCGGCCCACCGGCGTTACCTGCGGTTCACGGTGGGCCAAGAGCACTTTCAGTTTACCGTGCTCCCCTTCGGCCTCACCAGTGCCCCTCGGGTGTTCACGAAAGTGATGGCGGTGGTCGCAGCTCATCTGCGCAGATCAGGGGTCCCAGTCTTCCCCTATCTCGACGACTGGTTGTTGAAGGCGGGCTCGCCCCAGGCAGTCGTCTCCCACCTCCAGACTACGGCAGATCTCCTGCATTTGCTGGGGTTTTCCATCAACGTGCCGAAGTCACACTTGAGTCCCTCTCAGAAGCTCCTCTTCATCGGAGCGGTTCTCGATTCGGCGCAGTTCCGGGTCCATCCACCGGAACAGCGGGTCCGGGATATACAGGCCCTGATTCCCATCTTTCGGCCTCTATCCCGGGTTTCGGTCAGGCTAGTGTTGCGGCTTCTGGGGCTGATGGCCTCCTGCATCCTACTAGTGCATCACGCCAGGCGGCGCATGCGGGCTCTGCAGTGGGACCTGAAGTTTCAGTGGGCCCAGCATCACGGCAACCTGTCCAACCATGTCTTGATCTCGGAGGGTACTGCACAGCAGTTGCAGTGGTGGCTCACGGACCGCGAGTGGGTCAAGGGCAAGAGCCTCTCCCTTCCCCAACCGGAGCATGTCGTAGTGACGGATGCGTCCCTCCTGGGATGGGGTGGCCATATGGGAGAGGCGGAGATCAGAGGCCTCTGGTCTCCGGCGGAGTCTCGTCTCCACATCAACCTGTTGGAGTTGAGAGCGATCCGGCTTGCACTGAAAGCCTTCCTTCCCTCTGTCAGGGGAAGTGTCGTGCAGGTGTTCACGGACAACACCACCGCCATGTGGTACTGCAACAAACAGGGCGGGGTGGGGTCGTGGACCCTTTGTCAGGAGGCTCTGCGCCTCTGGACATGGCTGGAACACCAGGGCGTCACCCTGGTGGTTCAACATCTGGCGGGCTCTCTGAACGCCAGAGCAGACGAACTCAGCCGCCGGTGCATGATGGATCACGAATGGCGTCTGAACTCCGAAGTGGTGCAAGGCCTCTTTCAGCAGTGGGGAGAGCCTTGGTTAGATCTATTCGCCACCGAAGAGAACGCGCAATGTCAGCAGTTCTGCGCGTTGGAATTTCCAAGGCGGCACTCGCTCGGCGACGCTTTTCGTCACGAGTGGAGTTGCGGTCTGTTGTACGCCTTTCCGCCTATACCACTTCTGCCCAGAGTGCTGAAGAAGATCAGGCGCGACCGGGCCCAAGTCATCTTGGTGGCTCCGGATTGGGCACGAAGATACTGGTATCCCGAGCTACTCAGTCTGTTGACCGATCCCCCGATACGTCTGCCCCTTCGGGAGGATCTTCTGTCGCAGCAGCAGGGGACGGTCCTCCACCCGAACCTGTCCAGCCTCCACCTCCATGCGTGGAGATTGAGCGGCGGCAGTTGATGCCATTTGACTTGCCTCCTGAAGTCTGTGATATCATTCTGGCAGCCAGGCGTCCCTCCACAAAGTCGGTATACGCCTGCCGGTGGAACAAATTTGTGGCATGGTGCACAGCAAAGGCTGTGGATCCCCTTTCCGCCCCTCTTTCTGAGGTTCTCCTCTTCCTTCTTTCTCTGGCCCGGCAGGGCTCTGCCCTGGGCACCCTGAAAGGTTATCTTGCTGCCATCTCCGCCTTCTTGCGGCTTCCTGATCAGCCTTCTCTTTTCAAGTCCCCTGTGGTTACACGCTTTCTCAAAGGCATTACACACACGTTCCCTCCTGTCCCTTTTGTAATGCCTCAGTGGGACTTGAATCTGGTTTTGACATTCCTGATGTGCGCTCCCTTCGAGCCTCTTCACAATTGCCCTCTTCGTCTTCTAACTCTAAAGACTGCTTTTCTGGTAGCCATCACCTCGGCTAGACGGGTGAGTGAGCTCCAGGCTTTATCTTCAAAGCCTCCTTTTCTATCTGTTCATCCGGACAAGGTTGTCCTTCGGCCTCGTCCCTCCTTTCTTCCTAAAGTGGTGACTCCATTTCACCTTGGGCAGTCTGTCACCTTGCCCACCTTCTTTCCGCCTCCGCATCCTTCCAAAGAGGAAGAGAGGCTCCACCGTCTGGACCCAAAACGTGCGCTCTCCTTTTATCTGGACCGCACAAAACAGTTCCGGGTGGACGACCAGCTTTTTGTTGGGTACGTGGGCGCTAAGAAGGGGAAAGCTGTGCACAAACGAACCATCTCTCGGTGGGTCGTTTTGTGTATAAAAATCTGCTATTCCTTGGCTAAAAAGGACCCTCCTGTTGGGCTGCGCGCCCATTCTACTCGGGCCACGGCGGCTACTACTGCCTTGGGACGGGGAGTCCCTTTGCAGGACATCTGTCAGGCGGCGACGTGGGCTTCGCTACACACGTTTGCCAGGCATTATTGCCTTGACAGCCAAGTCCGGAGGGATGGCTTCTTTGGCCGTTCTGTCCTCCAGGACTTTCTGGTGTGATCTTGGTTCGCAGACCCACCACCGGGGATGGTATTGCTTGGGTATCTATTCTAAGGTGAGGAATCTAACTAACGTGTTTCTTTCAGATGAACAAGTTACTAACCTTCGGTAACGATGTATCTGTAAGAAACATTAGTTAGTTAGATTCCTCACCGACCCTCCCATCCTCCCCGTTCTGCGAACTGACATCTAGGGTTAAGGTTGTCCTTTCAGGCCCCTAGATTTTATTTTTGGCACCAGTGTCGGTCTTTGCATGGCTCTGCGTTCCTGGCGCGGAAGGCTATGTACAAGAACTGACGTCAGCGCGCGAGGGCGGCGTCTAAGTACTCCGACGACGTCATCCCGGCGCACGACGCCGACGACGGACGCGGAGCCGCAGACGACGCCTAGCGACGCGCAAGGGGTATTGCTGACGAAAAATCTTCCGGATCCAGTCTGACGCCTGGGGATATTCTAAGGTGAGGAATCTAACTAACTAATGTTTCTTACAGATACATCGTTACCGAAGGTTAGTAACTTGTTCTTCAGCAACCTAAATGGCATTCCGCCAGCCCCCTTTTGGCTAAACTACACTGGCTCCCAATTGCACAACGCGTAGCTTTTAAGACCGGATGCTTAATCTTTAAGGCCCTGCACTGTAGAAGCCCCAAATTTATTAGTGGCCTGATCGTGAAACATATTCCTCGTCGCAACCTATGGTCTAGCCACCTCCGGTTGCTTGCTACCCCTACCATCAAACTCAAACGCCAGGGGGGGCGCAGGTTTTCGTACCTGGCGCCTGGATTCTGGAACTCACTGCCCCTAGACATCAGAGCGCAGGAAAACTTAATGGGATTTAGAAAGGCCCTTAAAACATGGCTGTTTGCGCTCTCACTCGACTAGCTTACCCGCCGCGTCATTTTGCAACAATTAGCGCCATGAAACCTTCCGTGACCGTGCGCTTTATAAATATCTATTAACATAACATAACAGGGCCCTTAATGTAAGCTAGGTCTGTAGGGGCAGCCCTGTATATTTTCTCAATTCTAGGATTGATGATTCTAGTCCTGACAGGGTCTTTAAATACTTCTGTAGCATGTTTAATCACCCCATTGAGCATGGGTAAAGTGGATGTGGACCTTTGGGTGGTGTCGAAAGTGTCCATTAAAAAAATCTTCTTCGACCGGTTCTGTATGTAAGTCGACCCCGTTGTACTAGGCAGCTCGGTGTATTAGCTGATTGAACCCCATGGTATCTTCTGGTGGGGAAGGCCTAGCGGGGTAGATGTCATCTTGTGGGACGTTAGGGACATCAGGCGTATTATAGTCATCCCAGGGGTCAGGTGAGCCTGGTGGACTGGGGTCATCTAGTGGCATGTTGTTGTCACCGTCCTCTGTGTCATCATATGTGTCGTCGTCATCTACCGGTGTAGGGGATGGCGAAGGAGAACGAGGTGGGGGAGGAGGAGGTGGAGGAGGTGGTGGTGGAGGTGGAGAAGGTACCCTAAGAGGTGATGTGGCTATATCCCTCTTTTTAGGTGGTGGAGCTGGTGCAGGCATGTCCAGTGGTCTTTTTCTGGAACTGAGAGTCAATTGACCGGTTTTAGGGTCTTTAGTTAAAGTTTTTTGTTGAGGGTCTGGTTGAAAAAGCTCTTCTGAAGAAGGTTGGGTGTTCAGTGTTGACGGTGTCGGCATCGAGGGCTTTTTCGGCGCTGGCTGCGGAGCGGTTTTGGGCTTCGAGCCATGCGATTTGTCAGTCTCTGTGAGCTTCTTCGGTGTCGATGCTTTTTTCGGCTCCGAAGAGTGTGAGTCCGAACTTTTGGGGAGTGGCTTCTTCGTCGGCTCCGAGTGTTTTTTCGGTGCCGGGGAGTCACTGGTTGGAGTCTTCGGCGGCCAGGGCTTCGGGCTGGAAGTAGCGGTCGGCCCGGAGGAAGGGTGCGGCTTCTTTTTCGGTGCCGATGATTGGGTTTGGGCACCGGTGGCAGGCAGACTCGAGCCCGAGTCGCCGGAAGGCTTGGTAGGCTTCTTTGCCGTGCCCGAGGGCGGAGCATGGGAAGCAGTGTGTCGGTGTGCACCTGAGCTCGAAGACGTGACCGATGCCTTAGTTGTTGTAGGGAGTGGGTCGGAGTCGACGTCTTTACTTACGACCCGCTAAGCTGGAGTCACTTCTTCGACATCGGAGTCATCGGCTTCGGAGGCGCTGATGAGCTCTTCTTCGACCCGCTCCTCTGGCACCTCGACGCCCTCCTGTAAGATGTCGTCTGGGATCGAACTGGACGAGCGAGCCATGGTTATTCGAGCTCGTCGATCCCAGATGGCCTTCTTCGAGCGGAAGGAGGCACAAGCCGGACAGTCTCTGGCCTCGTGCTCGGGAGAGAGGCAGAGGTTACACACCTCATGCAGATCGGTGTGGGGAATCTTTGACCCACATCGAGGACACTTTTTGAAAGGCGTCCTTTCCATGAGCCAGATGCCAAGGCTCGAGTCGGCCCAAAGGCCTTCTTTGATGAACGGAATCGCAGACTGGTAGATATGCGCGCCGATTAGGGTTCGCGTTCGAGACAATACCATCGTAAGGGTGCAGGATTGCGCGTCGAAACAGGAATCGGTAACCGTTGCGAACTGGAGCGCGAGAAACACATCCGAACCTGATGGCGGAAAAAAGCAATCTAAGGATGGAGCCGATGCCCATGCGCACTATCATCCTGGGGAGGAGTCACCTACCTCGTGACTTCCAAAGACTTTTCCAGGACAAAAACAAGTGCAAACATCCGGACCCAACACCAGATGGCGATCTATGCATAGTGTGCAATCTGCAGCTCATATGCCTCGAACATGCTACTTACCAGTATGCATCTGTTCTTGGCATGAAGAGCTGCAGAGTAGTACACGCCCACCCACCTCCCTGGGACCTGTATCTGTTCCAGTTCTATCTTAATTAGATACACTTACATGGACATCTATTCTATTTCTTACAAACTCCATAATTTCCCTTCATGGCGAAAAACAATCTGAAGATGGAGTCTCTGCCCATGCGCACTATCGTCCAAGGGAGGAGTCACCTATCTCATTACTACAAAAGACTTCTTCCAAGACAACAACAAGGTGCAAGCATCTGAGCCCAACACCAGATGGCGATCTATGCACAAGTGTACTACTCTGCAGCTCTACATGCCAAGAACAGATGCATACTGCTAAGTAGCATTTTCCTTCTACCCAGATTGTGATTTACTTGGAGCTATTATGCCCGCTATTGCCAGTATCTAAGGGAATCCATTGACTTGACAGTAGGTGGTGCGACACCCTTACCTTGTTTCTCGGCTATAGTGACGTTGCCGTCATAGGTCCTGCTAAGCGTTTCTCTGTTGATTTCTTCTTTTTAAGATATTAAACTACAGGCGCAGCTGATTCTACTAGGAGCGTCTATGCCCTACATCTACATAATTAAAGGTATTTTACTCAGTCCGCAGTGGGTGGTGTGTTACCTTAAAACCCTACGTTTAGCCACAATTAGAGTGCCCAATGCAGGCCCTGAGTAGCGACCTTTTCAATTGTTTTCTGTCTTTAAAAACGGATTTAGTCACAAGCTCAGCTGATCAATCCAGCTTGTTGCTCTCTCTGTACGTGACTCAGGGACCCCCTCTGGCGCACTATTTTTCCATAGGAAGTTCTCTGAAGCTACACCGTTCTTTTGCAGGTGCTTCCGCTCTCGTGAATTTGGAGCCCATGCGCCCACCATCCCCCACCAGCCCCCAGTGATGGGCTTCTTCCACAGTAAATTTTGGAGCTCAGGCCCTTTAAATAGTTTGTGAGCCCTTATGGCAATGCCATTTTTAAGGTGTTTTTAGGTGTCGCCTGACCCAGCGCATGCGCTGGTCTGGCAAGACTTATTGAGAGGGCTCCAAAAAGTGCTACCAGGCCAGCCTGGAGCTACAGTGCATGTGCGCGGGCACGCGTGCCGCGTTTTACCGCGATTACTTTCACTTTCGCGGCCGCTTCGATGTTTGATCGCGATCGCTATCACTTTCGCGGCCGCTTGGCATAGCCAATAGGTCTCGCTTTTGGGACCTTAAAAGTATTTAGTTATGCAAGTGTTGCATGGCTAAACACTTAAAAGGTCCCAAAGGCGAGACCTATTGGCTATGCCAATGCTTGTTATGCTTTGTCCCTAGGTCATCTTCCCTTCACCCCTGTCCTGATGAAGACCCCGGCGTAAGGGATGTAATAACGTACACATCTAGGGGTCGAAACGTCGACATCAACATTACTAGCCAGTTTGATCAACAGCGATTCATCACTGTGTTACTACTATTATTAATAATGTCTATACTTTGTCTATACTTATTTTTGACACAATTGTGAATTCTCGGGCCTAAGATATGCGCCCTGTGTACTTTAAACAACAGATTGTGTGATTTGCACTTGTCTTGTATCCTCACCAAACACCCCCTACACTTTCACAACCCCCTTCTCCCTTCTCTAGGGGCACTTTGTACAGATTTAATGAGATTACAAACCAATGTGCGCTCAGTGTGATTAAATAACACTGTTTGCCAATTATTACGTGTCTTTGAATAATTGCTTGAAATTGATGTATTTTGTTTGTTGATCTATTGTTTACTGGGACCACTGTTCCAAGGTACTATCCCTGGAACACGACGAAAAAGACTGCAACGCGTGCCGGTCGTTCCGATCGAAAAAGACGCTCTGTGACCGTCAGGCTCGACGTCACGAAATGCATCAACAAAGCGGCTCTGCTCCGGACTCTGACCACGAGGAATCCCACGTGCAGGAAGCCGAAATAGAGGAAGAACACATCTCTGTGTCCGAAGCTGACTCCGACGCGAAAGACCAAGCAACACCGGGTCAACGTATCGTGAGTACTGAGACTTCCTTCCCCTACCACTTGTTGCAAAAAAAGGCTCCGGCCCCTCCTCTGCCCTTGGGCCAAGGTTGGCACTGACAAAATGTTTTGAGCGCCCCACCCTCGGGCTCGGCACTGAAGCACAAGGAAAAGCCTTCCGGCTCGGGCTCGAGTAGCCCCCATGCCGGTGGCGAGCCAAAACTTTCGGCGTCAAAACCGAAGCATGTTGTGGTAACCATTCCACCGTTATCAAAGAGTAAATCTTCAGAGCCGAAGGGTTCGGAGCCGAAACCTTCGACGCCGAAAATGGCAACCAAGGACAACACTTCGCCAAAAGAGCCACTGTCCAAACAAAAGACTTTGTCTAAAGAGCCTCGGTTTGACGTTCCACTTTCGGATCCGAAACAAAAAGATCTGGTAATAAATGCAGAAACTGGACATATCCATGCCAAATTGCCTGAAAAAAGGAAGATGGACCTACAGGAGGATTACCACATTCTTCTAAAGAAGAAAAATTTGGTTACTAACCCTTCTCCACCTTACATTCCACCTCCTTTATCCACTGATCCAAACTTACTCATCACACCCACAAATGCACCACCACTACTGTCATCTGACCCACAAGATGACAAGATGAAGAGGATGGGTACGTGTATGTGGATGGGTATAGGCCACAGGATACTGACCCATGGGACTATTATGACACCGACCCAAACACGGATAATGATCCTGATTTATATCCGTCCAGACAATCACCACCCGATGACAATATAGGATATAATGAGCTACTTAACAGGGCTGCTCATTATCATGGAGTGGAACTGCATATGGAGGCTTTATAAGAGGATTTCTTATTCAAAACCCTAAGTTCATCTCAAAAAGCCACTCAGACACTGCCAATGCTTAAAGGGATGCTTAAGCATACATACGAGATCTTTAAAGATCCTGTGAGGGCAAGAATCATCACACCCAGGGTGGACCACAATATAAACCTGCACCTACTGACCCCGTCTACATTAAGGGTCAGCTGCCTTTAGACTCTTGTGGTTTCCAATGCTCGTAAGAGAGCTAGCTCACAGATCACAGGTGAAACCCCTCCTCCTGATAAAGAGTCGAAATTAATTGATACCTCAGGCAAAAGGGCAGTGTCGCAAGCATCCAATTATTGGAGCATTGCTAATGCTCAAGCTTTGTGAGCTCAATATGATAGGGCTCATTATGATGAGTTAGAAAAGCTCATGCAATGTCTACCTGATGGGCATAGATCAAAGGCTAATGACCTTATTCAGGAGGGCAAACTAATCACAAATAACTCTATCAGATACGCCTTAGATGCAGCAGAAACAGCAGCCCGAGCAGTAAACACCAGCGTACTGCTATGCAGGCATGCTTGGTTGAGAATTTCAGGATTCGAGCCTGAAGTGCAAGCCTCCATTGTCAACCAACCATTTGACAAGGAACACCTCTTTAGTCCAGCAGTTGACACTGCGCTGGAAAAAATGAAAAAGGTGACTGAGGTCGCTAAGTCCATGGAGGCTTTGCAGTTAGCTTCAAATAGGGGATCCTTTCATCAATCCTTTTACAGGGGTGGCTCTAAGAATATATCCACAGACAATCCCTCCTCCTCTTACAAGGGCAACAACCAAACGCCCTCATCAAGAGGCTATTTTAGAGGTGGGGTTAGAGGAATCAATTGAAAGGGAAGAGGCAGAGGCAACTCAACACGCACTTCCCCCGCAAATAATAAGCAGTGACTTCTTTTCACTACCCTCGATCATTCCACTCCTGTTGGGGGGCGTCTCTCCCAATTTCTACCTGTCTGGAATACAATCACCTCAGACAAATAGGTTCAACAAATTATCCAATATGGTTACTGCCTGGAACTTACAGACAGTCCCCCAAACATTATTCCAGGATTACACGCAATGTCACAAGAACATCTCACCCTTCTCAAGCAAGAAGTTCTCTTTCTGTTACAGAAAGGAGTTATAGAACCAGTCCCATTACAATATCAAGGGGCCGGTGTATACTCCCTGTACTTCCTAATTCCCAAGAAGGACGGCTCTCTAAGGCCTATTCTAGACCTCAGAGAACTAAATCTATACATTCAGTCTGACCACTTTCATATGGTAACACTGCAACAAGTGCTCCCACTCCTTCTGCAAGGCGATTTTCTCTCCGCTCCGGACTTACAGGACGCCTATTTCCATATCCCAATACACCCTGCTCACCGCAAATACCTCAGATTTGTGGTAGCAGGCCAGCATTATCAATTCAAGGTGCTTCCATTCGGAGTAACAAACGCACCCAGGGTTTTCACCAAATGCCTGGCAGTAGTCGCTGCTCATCTACGAAGACAACAAATTCATGTCTTCCCATATTTAGACGACTGGCTCATAAAAGCCAGCTCACAACAAAGCTGCCTAAGCCACACTCACAGAACAGTGCAGTTGCTCCACAATCTTAGATTCACACTAAATCTGTCCAAATCCCATCTCCAACCATCCAACACTCAAACATATTTGTGAGCTACTATAAACACACAAAAGGCTCTGGCCTACCCCAATCCGGCCAGAGTTCACAATATGCAGGCTCTACTCTCTCAGTTCCAGCCTCAACACTCATTACCAGCTCGAATGTTCATGCAGTTACTAGGAATGATGGCGTCTTGCATCCTGATAGTCCCTTACGCAAGACTTTAAATGCGTCCCCTGCAGGAATGCTTAGCACATCAGTGGAACCAGGCTCAGGGTCTATTATCAGATCTAGTGTTTGTGGACAGCCGCACCCATCGCTCTCTGCAGTGGTGGAATGCACAAAACATTTTAAAAGTGCGGCCCTTCATCGACCCGGTTCCACAGATAGTGCTAACAGCAGATGCATCGCTCAGGGGTTGGGGAGCTCATCTCCAAACGCACACAATTCAGTGCATTTGGAGCTTGAAGCAGAAGCAGCTTCACATAAATCATCTAGAGCTGCTAGCGATTTTTCTAGCGCTCAAAGCGTTTTAAGGTCATCTAGTATGCAAAACTGTCCTGATTCGTACAGGCAACATGACAGCAATGTACTACATACAAACACAGGGGGGGCACACACACTGTCCAGCGGTCACAGCTAGCACAGACCATCTGGAAATGGGCCATACGTCACAAAATATATCTCTTGGCACAACACCTTCCAGGAGTAAACAATCAGATTGCAGATCTGCTCAGGCGTCAACACAACAGATCCACGAATGGGATCCACACCCTCAAGTTCTCCTCCCATTCTTTCAAATGTGGGGCTTTCCAGACATATATCTGTTCGCCACAAACCTAAACGCAAAATGCCCAAGCTTCGCAGAAGGTATCCACACTCATTGTCCAGAGGCAATGCACTATGGATGAATTGGTCAGGGATATTTGCCTACGCTTTTCTGCCTCTCCCACTCATTCCATTAGTGGTTCGGAAACTCGCACAAGCGCCCCTGACACTAATCCTAGTTGCCCCCACATGGGCAGGCCAACACTGGTTCACAACCCTGTTGGAGCTCTCAGTAGTTCCTCACCAAAAACTACATCTCACACCCAATTTCCTCACCCAGAGCCATGGAGAGATAAGACATCCAAACCCCAGTCAGCTCAACCTTGCAATCTGGCACCTGAAATCTTAGAGTTTGGCTACCTTAATCTCCCGCCAGACTGCAACAATATTATCAAAGAGGCTATACGTCCCACCACAAGAGCCTTCTATGCAGCAAAGTGGAAGCAGTTTGTGATATGCTGTAATAACAATCTAATCAATCCGCTTGATGCTTCAGTTCAAAACATTGTTATTTGTTACATCTGCAGTGTTCAAATGTAGTGTACATATCCATACGCTTACATCTTGCTGCAATAGTTGCATACCTCCAGAATAGACAACATCTGTCTCTCTTCAGAGTGCCTGTCATTAAAGCATTTATGGAGGGACTTAAAAGAATCATTCCCTCAAGACTTCCACCTGCTCCAGTGTGGAATCTCAACACTGTCCTCACCAGACTGATGGGGCCACCATTGGAGCCATTGCACAGATGTGAGCTGCAATTTCTCACTTGGAAGGTAGCTTTCCTCATAGCTATCACATCACTAAGGAGAGTAAGTGAGCTCCAGGCACTAACCATAGAAGAACTCTTTTTACAGATGCACTAAAATAAAGTAGTTCTTCGGACCAACCCTAAATTCCTACCCAAGGTCATTTCTGCCTTTCATATCAACTAATCTGTTGAGTTGCCGGTGTTCTTCCCTCAACCAGATTCTCTGGCAGAACATGCTTTACACACCTTAGATGTTAAAAGAGCATTTCTCTACTACGTTGGAAGGACAAAACCTTTCCGTTAGACAAAAAACTATTTGTGGCTTTTGCTCCACCACATAAAGGCAATCCCATATCAAAATCAAGTATTGAACGGTAGATCGTCAAATGCATTCAAACATGCTATGCAAAAGCAAAACGAACATTGACAATTCCCCCTAGAGCGCACACCACACACAAACTAGGAGCTTCTATGGCATTCTTAGGAAATATACCCATAGATGACATAAGGAAAGCTGCAACATGATCTACACCTCACACATTCACAAAACACTATTGTGTAGATGTGTTAGCAAGACAGCAAGCTAGTGTGGGCCAAGCAGTTTTACGTACACTATTTCAGATGACTGCAACAGCTACAGGTTAGCCACTGCTTTCGGAGATAACTGCTATATAGTCTATGCAAAGCATGTGATCTACAGCTCACATGCCTCGAACGGAAAATACTACTTACCCAGTATGCATCTGTTCTTGGCATGTAGAGCTGTATATTCACATGCATCCACCCGCCCCCCCAGGTACCTATACCTGTTGCAGTGACATCTTACTTAGATACATGTATACATGGACATCTCTTTCTACTACTCTTACTAACTCCATTATCACCCTCTGCGGGAAATCAATCTAACAATGGAGACGATGCCCATGCGCACGATCAACGAAAGGCCTGGAAAAGACGTATTCGAAGAAAAACTAAGTGAAAACATCCAGACCCAACACTAGATGGCAGGCTATGCAAAGCATGTGAATCTACATCTCTACATGCCAGGAACAGATGCATACTGGGTAAGTAGCATTTTCCTTTACTTGCCTGTGCCAAGTGCTGCTTGGTTCTAAAATAAAACATAAATATACTTTTTTTATATTTGCCTAATTTGTCTGTATTCTGTCTCTGAGTGTGTGTCAGTCCTTGATAGAGTGAATACAATAAATGCTCAACCCACTCTCTGGATAAGCCTAACTGCTCGCCCACATTACCACAAAGAGAGCTGTTGGTACTTACCTAATTTAGCCTCTGCTATACCTCTGGGGACTCTGTGCACACTGTATCTCATTTTGGTATCGCATATACAGAGCCAGCTTCCTACATTAAGTCATTACAGATCTGGGGTCTAGCCTAGGGGAGCCACATAAATACCGAATTTAGGAAGCGTTTTAGGGGAGTAGCAGGTGGGGCCAATGGACACCTCACTTGGGGTGACTACACCCTCTATTGTGCAACCCTCCTGAGTGAGGTGGCCTAGACCTAGCCCTGATTGGAGGGGTCCCCCCATCCTCAGGAAGGGGAGACTGAAAAGTATGCTTCATCTCGCTTCCCCCCACCTTAGGGGTGGGGTTGGCAGAGGTGGGCACACCTATCTTTTTGAATTTTCCCTCCCAAAGTGGGGGTGTAAACCAGGGGCTGACATCTGCTGCTAGCAGCAGAGGCTGGGGGTCGCATTAGAAAGGCATCAGGCCTTTGAAGCTTCCCCCTTCGAGCACTGGCCCATCCTGGTGGAGGAGGCTTGACACCTCTGCCCAGGATGGGCATTGTTTCTGGTCCCAGAGAGCAGGGGCTCTCCGCCCAGGTGTCCAGAAACATGTCTGGTGGTGGCTGGCTGCCTACAGTCTGTCAGCGTTGGTCGGAATTCAGCGGGCACCTCTGAGGCGCCCTCTGGGTACATGGTACAATGAATCCCACACTGGCATTATTTATTTGATTTTTTGAAAGGAGTAGTTTGATACCAAACACTCCTATATTCAGTAAAGCCATCATGGTGCTTGGGAACTCAAGTTGTCGAGTTCCTAGCCCATGTACTCTTTATGGCTTCGGAAATGGTGCCCAATATTGTAGGAGCATATCTGCTCATGCAGATACGTCCTCACCTGTAGTATAGTGCACCCTGCCTTAGGGCTGTGAGGCCTGCTAGAGGAGTGACTTGCGTATGCTGCCAGGTAGTGTTAGCTGGCATTGCACCCAGACAGGGTTTTGTTCCTCCCAGGGGCATGCAGGCTACAAGGACAGTGGCATGGTCCCAGTGAGGGGGATCCCAAGGGACCCTCTTCCGCTCTCAGGCCCTAGGTATCCAGGGGACCAGTTACTAGGGACTTGAAGGGGGCAGAAATACCAATTGGGAGTTTGTTTTAGGGAAGGAGCACTGGCACAGGGCATCTGGTTGGCAGGGACCCTGTGCACTGCATTTGAAACCACATCAAAACCAGGCAAAGTGTGTTTGTGTGTGTGGGGGTGGGGGATAACCATGCAAAAGAGGCACTTTCTCACTCTCCAGGTGCCAGCCTGTCTGCCTCAACAATGGGGCAGCCTTCCTCCCAGATGTTACACAGCTGCCCTTCAAAAGCTGCACTTACACAGCTGCCCTTCAAAAGCTGCTTCACCTTTAAAGCCTGCCTTTTGTGGCTAACACCCAAATGGTTTCCTGCAGGAGGAAGGTGGCGTGTCCCTGGCCTGCGATTTCTGATTGTTCTTCTTCGAGTCATCTCGTGAAGCAGGCTCCATGTGTGCCTGGGAAGGCACAGAAGTTTTCAAGGCAACAGAGTGGTAACTTTGGTAAAGCTGCACACTGCAATAAGTTACATTAATTTCGACTTGGGATACAAGTGGGGATTAATGTAACTAGTCGTTTGATACCTTGGAGTGCCCACTTTGGTCGCGCTGTTCAGGAGTTAGCACAGCTGAGGGTTTCGCGTGTAACCCTGTCCTCGCCAATTGCCATCCAAGACAGTAAGAAACAGTTTAATTTGCTTTACTCTCAGGGCATGTAAAGTGCATGCCCTGCCTGTGTCCTGTGTTGCACCTGTGTTGCACCCTGCCTTTAGGATTCAGCAGGCGTGCCAGAGGGATGACTTATGCACATGTCTGGTAGAAGTGGTGGGTTTGCCATTGCTTCCAATCTCAAAGGTGTGGGCTAGCAGTGCACGACTGCTCTACCAGTCTGCAGTAGTGGACTGGAGGACTTGTTTTTGCCTGGGGGACCTCTGGGGTGGCACAATCAGTGCTGCAACCCCTTGGGTACCCCAATAACTTACATTACCAGGGTATCATTTACTAGGGACTTGCAGGTAAGTTAGCCATTTCTAATTGGGTATAGCCAATTCGACATACACGTTTAGGGTTGTGACTCTTAGCTCTGATTAGCAGACCTTAGTGCACTGAGTCGAAAAGCCAACAGCAGCGTTTGAAAATCTTTGGGGGGACCATACAGAGTAATTTCCTTACATCTCATATCTCCTTCCTTGTTTGTGAATGAAAAAACATTAAGAAAACTGAATAGCTGAGACTGAATGTCAAATAGCAGTATGTGTGATGCAAAAATAGAACATGGAACATTTTCCTTGTGGTGAAACCGATGCAATGAGTTTGCAGATTTATGGCAGATAACTGACTGCAATCTGGAGTGTTTATGTAATGCCCTTCCAGTAGGATTAATCTATTTGCATTCATTCTTCCCCAACAGAAAGTGGAGTACACCTTAGGAGATGAGACTGAGGCACCGAGTCGAAAAGAGTTGTCATCCGATGACCTTTGCAATCAAATGGAAAAACTACTGCAAGAAAACCCCAACAACCAAAGAATATTTGACTGGATCGAGGTGGGTTCCAACATTTGGGAGTGCTGTTGTAGTTGGATATAATCTTTAGGATTATGCAATTGTACCAGAAGTAGGTATCTGATGTGTGATCTGATTTTCTAGCCTTGATCTTTCTTACATTTATATGATTGAATCATTTCCTGTTATAAAGGAGTTAGTCCCAAGTTACCTTATAAAAGCCTTTAAGGCATTTACAATGTCATTATTAGCAAGTTGAATCAATATAAAAGACCCAAAGTCCAACCATTGAGAGAGGGGCCATTCTTCTGTTCCCCTTCCCTCTCCAGATGGCATCTCCCTTCAGATTTCTACCACAAGTCATGTGGAGAGGCTTACCCAGAGCTTCACTGCCTTCAGGCAGACACATCTACATTTACCCCAGAATTCCTTTTCAAAACCTTTTCTTTGAATGTTGTCATCCACCATCACTTCGGAATTAGATAAAATGGGTATATTTTTTTTAATTAAAATAGAATCCTTTTCAAAGTCTGAGGATTGTGAAACAAAGATAATCCACTCACAGGGTGAATCTTTAACATTCACCCCTTTCATAAGGCTGTGACTGCAAAATATGGTGGAAATTGTCAGCAAAGAATCGTGATAATTATGGGGACAGGTTTTTGGTGTGGTTAAAGAAATTATGAGTTCCCTCTGGGTATGCGTCAGGCCAAAGCACTCCTTCTGAGATTGGTGGGGGGACGACATAAATGCCATGTGTGCACCGTTAAATTATGAAAACCTTCAGCATCTTTAACTGGCTTTATCATCTTATGTGCCTCTTAAAGTCCGTAAAAGCTTCCACAAATAATCCTACAGGCCTCTCTGCTCCTGAACTTGAGGTACTGAGAACGTCTGGCACCACCATCTTCACCTCAGCTTAAAAAGATGAAGGCTTGGTCAATGAATTTACCCTTTAAGAGGACCTCACCACACCCACTGTCTACTAAGTGAAAATACCTGTCCATGACATCCCATCTGCAAAGTATCTAGCAAGAACAGTGGCCATCGAAGACTGAACTATAAATTAGTGTTGAGTTTACAGTGAAACTTAAAGCTGCAATACGCCTCCAGCATACATTCCGTAGCAAAGTCCTGCTGAATGTGAAGGTGCTTGAAACTGAACAAGAGAAAATCTGACCCAGATGACCCATTTGGTGTGACATACAGACCAGGACAATTAAAGGTGTAAAATGTCAGACCACAGCGCAAGAGCATGGGTACTCCCCTTCCTGCTACCCAGAACCACAGCTGTATTACTGCATTTATCTTCTTTTTACAGATGGATCTGGTGACTTGGTGGACTAATGCGTCCACTGTAGGGGCCTGTGTATGCCCTCATGGTTATAGGTTAAAATCCCATCAGGTCTACTCAGCCTTTCATCCTGACTTGGATAAAATAAGTACCATTGAGTTGGGAATCAATAAACATCTGTTCTCTCCTAGGGAATTTCCATGTATAGTCATAAGCACTGAATAGTTCAGCCCGCCTGCGGGGACCCCGGAGCAGTTCGTCCATATTTATCTTAAGTGGAGATTTTCGCCTTTCTTCAAGAAGTCCTGTAAAGACACTAATGAAAAAGACAGATAATGCAGCCGATATACCTAGGCTGCAATTGCCAGATTCTTCATCATTAAGTCAAAAAAGGGCCAATGCATTAAATAAGAGTATAATTTGAGATACTTAAGAAACAGTACAAATCTCCTTCATAAACCCCCTTTTTATGATAGAGTTGAGTAGCCCCATAGGCTGTCATTATGACTAAAATAGAAAGCTATGCCTTTAAGAAGCCAGAGACCACCAGTATCTCATCATGCCCAGCTGGTGGCAGTTACTTCACTTCTTTTTTCTGGCTTCTGCTGACAGGACTCATATATGTTTTTTTCTCCCCACAGGTCTTTCTGCTTTTTTAAACTTTTCCTGTGATTTTTTGACAGATAACAGGTATTTGGTCAAACAAAATGCCTTCTTTAAGTGTCCTCGCTGTGGCAGGAAAAAGGCAAAAACAGACCCTCATGAGGCCTGCATCATCTGCCTTCCTTCCACTCATCTTCCTGCTGCCTGTGACATCTGCAGGAGCTTTCCAGGCGACCGAGAAAAGATTTGCAGTGCGTCAGCAAGCACAATCTGCTAGTGGGACTTCAGAGCAAGGGGAAGGTCAGTCTCCTACCAGGGCTCTTCCCTTGGCCTCCAGTGGCCATGGTAGGTCTTAGAGGTGTGTTTCTGGAAGAAAACTGCATCGGTTTCAGTCGAGGCATGGTATGGCGGCAACATGTTCGCTGTAAAGGACTGGCTCAGCGTCTCCGCTCGCTGTCTACCCAACACAAGTCAACATCAAAGGACTATACACCGTTGAGCCCTCACCGGCATATGATGTCAAAGTGCCAGGTCGCCGTTGACATAGTGGAGGCTGTTGACGTCAAGAGCTAAACGGCGACGCGAGAAGTCAGCGTCGCGGCCACACACAGAAGAATAATTTATTAATCGGAGTCTCACCATTCCAGGGCTCCCTCACCTTTTCTGGTTTTAGTACAGTCTCCTACTCCTCCTCCACCTCCAATACCAGCTCCAGCACAAAATGATCCGTCGCTTCTTTCAGTGCCACCTCCAGCACCTATAATTCCAGCTCCTTGGCCTTGTACATGCTTACGGTCGCGCCACGACTCACAACATGGCCATCATCCTTCTGGGTGCTTTTCTACTATGTCAAGACATACCTATTGTCATAGATCACACCAAATATCAAGATCCCAACAACACATTACACAAGATTATTCTTCTACTAGAGACTATTCACCAACTCTGTCAGACTCTCCACTGCATGTCTCGACGGTGGATGACATTCCTACCTTTCAAGAGGTTCTAGTCCGAGGGGCGGCCAAATTAAATATACCGATGTCTGTTCCAACACCGTACACATTGGTAATCCATGGGACACTACACCAGTGTATGACTTCAAGGCCTTTGCCTCCCCTTGTTCCGGGTCTTCTCGAGCCCTCCATTGATTTGTCCCTCGCACCAGCCGTTGCTTAGCCTGCCCGATCCAGGCTTCAAAAATATACCGGCCTCCGGACCAAGACCCCCTTGTTTCCAATCTCTGACGCTCCACCTGACTCTGTGGTGGTTTTGGCTGCACGCAAGTCTCACGCCACCTTTCCTTCCCCTCCAGATAAGGAAAGCGGAAAATTTGATTTTTTAGGCCAAAAAGTCTGCAGTACAACAGCCATTTCTTTGAAGGCAGCCAGTGCTAAAGCCCTGTTAGGCAGTTACGACAGAGCCCTTTGGAATTCCATTCAGCATTTCGCTGCGCATCTGCCAAGAGACAAACGGGAGGACTTCCTAGAGCTCATTAATGAGGACGCAATGGTCTCAAATCAGGTCAACAGCGCTGCAGATTCTTCCCCCCTTGCCGCTCATGATTGTCATGGAGTGTCCTTGTGGATACAGTCTTTGCTCCAGCTTACATCTCTAAAACTGGAAGCAAAACACTGCAGTCAAAACTTGCCATTCTATTTGGAAACCATACTGACGAGATGGCAAGGATGGTAATGGGCTTGAAAACATTAAAAGCTGTGGGCATGGTGAAACCCAGAGAACAGCGCAAAGCGTGCCGGCCTTACCACACCGGTTTTACTCGGAGGGTTCAAATCCCTCATTGGCTTTCAGGAACTTTACATCAGAGATCCTACCAGCCTCAGCGCAAGCGAGCCAGAGGATGTTCTGCCCAACAGTCCACCCAAGGTGGTAAATGATCAGGCACAAAACCTTTAGTCATCCCTTCCCCCTCTTCTGTTATCCACTCTATTAGTATGAAACATTTCACATTACCTGGCAATGTGGGAACACATCACCAGAGATACCTGGGTCTTAAATATTGGGAAGAATGGTGTGAGAAAGTGCCCTCTTTCTGCATGGTTGCCCCCACTTTTTGATGAATTGCTGTTGTACTTTGATTGAGTGTGCCCTGGGCTCCTGCTAATCAGGTACCCAGGGTCTATGTTCTTTCCCTAAAACTGCAATGAAGCCTAAACCCAATTGGCATCTCTGGCCATAGGTCAGTTCCAGGTAAATGGTACCACAGGTACCCAGGGCACTGTGACCAGAGAAGGCCTCTAAGGGCTGCAGCACTTATTGTGCCACCCTTAGAGGTCCTGTACAGCTACACTCACACACTGCCTTTGCAGGCTGCGTGTTTTGGCACAGAACAAAGTGAAGAGTCGACATGGCACACATCCCTGTGTGCCATGCCTACAACCCACTGCCCTGGCATAGGTCAGTCATCCCTCTAGCTGGGTGCACTATACCAGTGGTGAGGGTCCAGGTGCATGAGCCCTGTACCCCTACAGTGTCTAAGTCCATTCTTAGACATTGTAAGTGCAGTGTTGCCATTAAGAGTATATGGTGCTGGGAGTTTGACATTACGAACTCCACAGCACCATAATGGCTACACAGAAAACTGAGAAGTTTGGTATCAAACTTCTCAGCATATTAAACCCACGCTGATGGCAGTGTGGGATTTAATGGAAAATGCACATAGAGTGCATCTTAGAGATTCCCCCTGAAAATTAACCTACCACTAGTGTCCAGCTGCCACCACCAAACATGTTTCTGGACCCCTGGGTCGAGAGCCTGCTGTTCTCTGGGACCTGAAACAATGCACATCCTGGGACAAGATGCCAAGCCTCCTCCCCCAGGATGGGCAGGGTTCATGAAGGGGAAGCTTTGAAGGCTTGGCGCCTTTGTGAGCTTCCCCACTCCAGTTGCTGCTTTCAGAAACTGGTCCCCACTGGTTCTGACCCCCACTTTGGGCAGGAGAACGGGCGGGAAAAACAAGTGCGGAAGAGAGGCGTGCCCACCTCTGCCAACTCCACCCCTCAGGTGGGGGAAGCGAGGTGAAGCACAACTCTCAGTCCATGCCATCTTGAAGATGGGGGGACTCAGACAACCAGGGACAGGCGCATGCCCCACTCCCACCGGAGGGTGGCATAACAGGGGGTGTACCCGCCCCAGGGACTTTGTCTCCTGTGAACACCAGATTTGTTCACCTGCAACCTCTGTCTCTGGCTGGACACTGAGAATCCGCCCCACTCTGCACCTGCCATCCACGGCCCGAGCTCTAGTGGGCAAACACTACAAGGAGGTCACCCCAGCGATCCTGACCCGAGACCGGCAACTCCTGACCTGCCTCAAGCCTCCAGCCGACGCCTGCAGCCTAAATCCAGAAGGACCCCCTAACCGCGACTAGGAGCTGGTAAGAAGATCCAACCCCAAAATGCACCCCTGCACCTGACGCCCCACGGCCTTGTGTGCCCAAACGGACGGTGATTAACCAACCCATATCATCCCGAATTACCTCTCGAAGTGATGGTCGCACCCAGAAGACCTTTGTCCCCAAGCCTGCAGTATCTTTCCAAACTGGAGGTTCTCCATTGAATACAACAGGGCGTCCGATGTCGAAACAGCACTCTGCACCCGGCCACCCTAGTGCCGCATAGGGTGCACCTTTGCTGCTACTTTGTTTCCCCATTTGCCCTGAGCTAAAGTCCAGGAGCTTTACTACCACAGCCAAGTGGCCTGCTAGTCAGCAGACACCAACCGGAGGTCCCCTATCCCCCATTGGATAACATTGGGCCTCAGCACTTTGCACCCGGCTGCCCTAGTGCCTCTGACGGTGTAACTAGAATGCATTCTTGACCCTGGGGGACCCGAGTCTACCCCCAGAACCTCAACTCCCACTGCCAAATACTTACCTCAAAACCGATAAAACTATCTTCCTCCATAGGATAACATTGACTGTTTTTCTGTGAAAAGTTTTTAAGTGTGGAGTTTGAGACATGAAAGAAATTCTTTAAAATTGCATAATCTAACAAAAACGATTTTACTTACCTGTTTTCAGGAAATGCCCCAGAGTGGTATCTAGGTATACTACTCTGTGTGAGCCTAGTAATCTCAAAAGTGACTTACCTGCTATTTCACTAAAAAGCCTATTCAAGCTTATTTAAGTCTATGTACTGCATTTACTAAGTATTGCATTTCTCTGCATTCATACTGTAAATCAAACCAAAGTGCATATACAATTATCATTCAAACTGTATTTCAATTGCATTACTACTGTAAAGTATTTATTGCGTGCCTGTGCCAGGCTTGCTTGGTTCTAGTATAACTAAAAGAATATTTGTATACAAAAACAATTGGTCTGAAGTTCAGTCTTTGAGTGTGTGAATTCATTTGCTGGCTGAGTGTGTACAACAAATGCTTAACACTGTCCTCTGATACTGCCTTACTGCTCGACCATACTACCACAAATAGAGAGTAAGGTTCTATCTAACTTTACCTCTGCCTACCTTTGGGGTTCCACTGGACTCTGTGCACACTATACCTCACATTGGTATAGTATATACAGAGCCAGCTTCGTACAAATGGGTACTGGTTTAGGTTTACCTCCCCACTACCGTCCATTCTACTAAAGTCGTCCACTTTCCATCTCAATGTACTCTGGACTGAAGTCAACAACTTGTAGCAAAAGAAGGCGGTCAAAGCCATTCCTCTCAGTCAGCAGGGAACAGTCATTTACTCCAGGTATTTCCTAGTACCAAAGAAAGACAAATAGGAATTCAGACCCATTCTCAATCTAAAAATTGCCAGCAAATGGATTCGGAAGGAAAAGGTTTGGATGTTGGCTTCACATCAGATATATCCCCAATGACACGAGGGAGATTGTTTCTGCCCCATCGACCTCCACGATGGCTATTTACACATTCCCATTGCTAGGAAGCATCGGAAAATTTCCCAGGTTTGTTGTGGGGCACAATCATTACCAGTACACAGGCACTACCTTTTGGTCTCAAGTCCGCACCCAGAACATTCTCCAAGTGCATGGCTGTGGTAGCAGCCCATTTGAGAAAGCTCTGAATCTTAGTCTAGCCGTATCTAGACTGGCTTACAAAGGTGTCTACCTTTCAAGAAGGCCAACTACATTTCAAATGAACATGCAATCTCCTCCACCGCTTGGGTTTTCACGTCTACTTCAAGTCCACACCAGTCCAGACGTTACATTACTTTGGGGGGCCTTCATCGACATCAATTGCGCAAAAGTGTCCTTCGGATGAGCGACTGATCGATTCTTCAGAAATGTCACTCTCAAGAAGGGGAGTCTCGTCCCTTCTCGACTCAATGGCTTCCTACATTTTTCTCACTCCTAATGCTTGTCTCCACGTGAAGCCCCTCCAGGAGTGTCTAGAGGACCAGCTGATGGGCAGCTGTGATGACAGGATCACGCTTTCCTTACATGCGACATGGTCCCTCAATAGGTGGTGCTCTCCAAACAATCTCCTCCATGGGATGCGGTTTCTCCAACAAGCTCCTTCTCAGACCATTGTGACTGATGCCTCACTACTCTTATGGGGAGCCCACATGAATCGCCTCCTTATTCAAGGCTCATGGGCTGAGAGAGATGTCATACCATATCAATCTCATCAAGCTCCATGCAGTTCATCTGGTGCTCAAGGCTTTTCACCCATCATTCACCACTGACGGACAATACAACCACCATGTCATACCTGAACAAGCAGAGGGGGCACCACGTCCAGAGCCTTTTCACTAGAGGCCCAGACAGTTTGGAGTTGGCTCTTGACCAGGAACCTGAAGGTAAGAGCAACTCACCTCCCAGGCATCCAGAATGTCCAAGCAGACTCTCTCAGCAGTTCGAAGTATCTTCCGTTTGTGGGGCACCCCTTCTGTTCACCGCCTCACCACAGCAGAAAACCAAAAATGATACTGCTTTGCATCCAGGTATTACCATCCAGAGACGCTGGGGAATGAATGCCCTATAAATCGACTGGTCCAGCAAATTTCTTTACGTCTTTCCACCGATTCCCCTGATCCCAGCGGTCCTGATCACGCTTTTCAATGCGAAAGCCAAGATCCTCACCGCTCCAGGGTGTCCACAGCAATAGTGGTTCCCCGACCTACTCCACCAGTCATTGCGTCCACATCTCAAGCTCCCACGCAGGCCAGACCTACTGACGAAATTCAGTGGCCAGATGGTCCACCCCAATCTCTCCTCTTTGAATTCGGCGGTATGGCTCCTGAGCTAGTGCAGTACAGACACTTAAACGTGCCACAAGACAGCATGGAGATCCTGAAAGAGGCTAAGCAGCCTTCCACTCGCTCTGCTTACACCTTCAAATGGAAGAGATTTTGCATTTGGTGTTCAGCTAAGAATGTGGACCTGACTACTTGCCAAGAGGATGTCATTTTAACATACCTTCTACACTAAATCTGGCTTGCAATTCTCTTCCATAAAGGTTCATCTGGCAGCTCCTACTGCCTACAGGAAGTGTCCATCACAAACCTCCTTTTTCCAAATCCCAGTCATAAAGGATTTCTTAGAGGGGTTGAAGTTTTTCCCTCCCATTAGGCGTTCTTTGCCTCACTGGGAACTCAATATAGTGTTTTCTCACCACATGTGGGATCCTTTTGAGCCCATCCACAAGCCCTCTCTACAACACTTTACCTGGAAGGCAGCTTTCCTGGTAGCGATAACATCAGCTTGCCAAGTTAGCGAGATACAAGCACTATGTTCTCATGAGCCATATACTGTCTTCTCATAACCACTTTGCTAGAACTTTGCTGAACTAGGCTGGACCATTAACGCCTCCCTCGAATCCGGCACCTTCCCCGACGACTGGAAGCGGGCAGAGGTCAAGCCGCTCCTCAAGAAACCCTCGGCTGACCCATTGGAACTTAAAAACTACCGGCCCATCTCTCTCCTTCCCTCCGCAGCCAAAGTCACCAAGAGATTCGGCAACGCCCAGCTGACAACCTTCTTCAAAGAGAAAGCCATCCTTGACCCCTCCTAGTCTGGATTTCGCAGCAACCAAAGCACCGAAACCGCCCTCCTCGCCGCCACCAATGACATCTGCATGCTACTCGACCAGGGCCACAATGCGGCCCTCATCCTACTAGACCTCTCCGCAGCCTTCGACACCTTCTCACAACGCACTCTCACAGCCAGACTCCACGACGCTGGTATACGAGGAATCGCCCTCGACTGGATCCGCTCCTTTCTCTCCGGCAGAACCCAAAGGAGCAGACTCCCACCCTACCTCTCCGAATCCACAGAGATCAACTGTAGAGTACCCCAAGGATCCTCGCTCAGCCCCACGCTCTTCAACATCCACATAGCCCCCCTCGCCGCCATCGTCGGCGGTATGGGCTCAGCATAGTATCCTACGCCGACAACACCCAGCTCATCCGCTCCCTCACGTAAAACCCCGAAGACACCAGACTCTGTTTCCAGAAGGAATGAAGGACGTTGCAGCCTGGATGAACAGCAGCTGCCTGAAGGGCAACTCTGAGAAGACAGAGGTACTCGTCCTCGGACCCTCCTCCACCACCTGGGACAACACCTGGTGGCCTTCCGCCCTCGGAAACCCTCCCATTCCAACAGACCACGCCCAAAACCTCAGCATCATCCTAGACTCCTCCCTCACCATGACCCGCCAGATCAACGCCGTCGCCTCCACCTGCTTCAACTCCCTCCGCAAGACCTTCAAGTGGATCCCTCCCGAATGCAGAATGACCGTCACCCACGCACTCCTAATCAGCAGACTGGACTACGGCAACGCTCTCTACACCGGAATCAACAGAACCCGGCTCGGCTACACAAGCTCCAAACCATCCAGAACACCGCAGCCAGACTCGTCCTCAGAACCCCACGACATGCACACATGACCCAGCACCTACGAGACCTCCACTGACACCCCATCCAGAAGAGAGTAACCTTCAAGCTACTCACCCACTCCTACAAATCCCTCCACAACATCGGACCCAAATACCTCAATGAGAGAGTATCCTTCCACGTACCCAAAAAGAACCCCTGCTCCGCCGACCTCGCCCTGGCAGAGACCCCATGCATCCGCAGAACCAGAGCAGGCGGAAGAGTCTTCTCCTACGTCGCAGCAAAGACCTGGAACGAGCTCCCAGTCAACATCAGACGCTCCCCTACTCTGCACACCTTCAGGAAGAGCCTCAATATCTGGCTCTTCGACTGATCCGGAGCTGCACCCCTCCCTCCCCCCAGGGTCTTGAGACCCTCACGGGTGAATAGAGCGCTTTATAAAACCCTGATTGATTGAGTGATTGATTGATTGAAATCATCCGAAATTCCTTCCTAAAGTAGTGTCGGGCTTCCATGTAAACCAGACTATCTCATTGCCTGAATTTTTCCAGAATTCCTCTACTCCAGCAGAACTGTGTCTCCATTGTCTGGATGTTGTTCTAAAATATTATCTTGACAAGACAGTTCTTCGCCGAACGGACCAATGGTTTATTACATATGGTCCAATCTGCACTGGATTAGCCACCTCCAAACAATCCATCTCCAGATGGATCATTTCATGTATTTTGTTCTGCTACCAAAAAGCACACAAACATCTAGTAGCTAAACCTAAAGCACACTCTATTAGGGAAAAAGCCACTACTGCTGCTTTACTGCGCAATATCCAGATTTCAGAAATTTGCAAAGCAGCATCTTGGAAATATGTACATACTTTCACCAAGCACTACTGCCTAGACTCTGATTGTAGAGCAGATTCTCAAGTAGAACACGCATCCCTAAGAAATGTATTTGCATAAACTCTCTAGATTTCCCTCTGTCTTCTCCACCGCACTGTGGGGGATGGGCTTGCTACTCTATTCAGTGCTTATGATTATACGTGGAAATCCCCTACAAGACAAGGAATAGTTTCTAACCTGTAGCTCCTGTTCTCTCGTAGGGGTATTTTTATAAGTCATTAGCAACCCTCCCTCCTCCCCATAGACCGAGGTATACTTGTACTCTTCACATGGCACATATCGCCTTCAAAAAGAACTGAAGTAACTGCCACAAGCTGGATATGATGGGATACTCATGGTCTCTGGCTTCTTAAAGGCATAGCTTCTATTTTAGTCATATAATTGCATCTTATAGGGCTACTTTGCCCTACTCTCCCTCATCTCTATCATAACTAAGGGGTTTATGAAAGATATTTGTACTGTTTCTAAAGTACCTCAAATTATACTCATTTAATGTATTGGCCCTTTTATGACTTCATGATGAATATTCTGGCAATTGTAGCCTAGGAATATAGGCTGCATCATCTGTCTTTTTCTTAAGTGACCTTATAGGACTACCTGAAGAAAGGTGAAAATCTCCATTTAAGAAGACATATATTGAGAGACTGTTCAGGGGTCTCACTACCCCCCCCCCCCACCCCAGGTGGAACTATTCAGTGCTTATGTCTTATCATGGAAATACCCCTATCGGAGAACAGGAGTTAGAGGTAAACTATTCCTTATTCAGCGCCAAGATAAACTTTTGGGTGAACGAACGCTTTACTTATAGACATGTTATAATGAATGGATGGCTGAGAAATGGATCCAACTAAGACTGTCACCAGGACTCTCCAGCTGTACCTGTACAACTGCTCAAAAACTTGCAAAATGATTGACTACTATACCCAGTTTCAAGCAGAACCTCGCCCCATCCTTCACCTCTGCCTCGGACAATGTCCCAAAGCAGCCTTCCTCACTGCCAACCATGCCTCAGTCTGAACAAGAACCCCAGCAACCTCTAGATGTGCCACAAAGCTTGCTGCCCATCCCAGTCCCTCAAACTACTATCCACTCAGTAAACACATCTCCAAGACCAGTTTACGTTGATACATCAGATGATGATTATTACTCTGATCTCGAGGAAGGGGAACTTCCTGGAACCTCAAGACTTCAAGGATGTGTAGGACTGTTACTGTTAGCAGAACCAGCAGCGCCTCCACCATGGATTCGCTAACAGATGACTTCGCCAAATTTCATGTCTTAGTGGGAAAAAAGTCTTCTGTTTGAAATTGTACAACTTCTGGAAGTGTTTTAGAATAATTCTAATAGTGGATCTACTCTGGCAAGAGGAATTAAAAGTAATGAAGTTTCAAAACTGTACATTGTTGATTTCCTTTACTCCATTGAGTAAGGGCATTACAGCCATTCACAGTGCAGGAACCATACATACTGATACATCTGGACAAGGTAGTCATGAGAATTAACTCACAATTTATCCCAAAGGTGGTGTTGCATTTTCATGTTGGCCCATTGTAGGAAAGTGCCCCTTTTAGCATGGTTGTCCCCCACTTTTTGACTGATGTTGATGCTCTTTGACTAAATGTACCCTGGATTCCTGCCAACAAGGTACCAAGGACCTATGTTCCTTCCCTAAAACTGTACTGTTGCACATCCGAATTAGCAACTCTGGCCACATGTAAGCCCCTTGTAATAGTTACCATAGGTACCAAGGGCACTGGGACCAGAGAAGGCCTCTAAGTGCAGCAGCACATATTGTGCCAGCCATAGAGTTCCTGTACCTTAATACACACGCATGGCCATTGCAGCCTGGGTGTTTTGGTGCAGAGGAAAGTTAAGAGGCTACATGGCACACACACGTGTGTGCCATGCCTACAGCCGCTGCCTCTGGTATAGGTAAGCCACCCCTCTAGCAGGGTGAACTATACCACTGGTGAGGGTACAGGTAAATGAGCCCTGTACCCCTACAGTGTCTTATTCTGTTCTTAGACATTGTAAGTGCAGTAAAGCCATAAAGAATATATGGTCTGGGTGTTTGTCATTACGAACTCCACAGCACCATACTGGCTTTACTGAAATCTGGGAAGTTTGAGATCAAACTTCTCAGCACATTAAACCCACACTGATGCCAGTGTGGGATTTAGTGAAAAATTCACTCAGAGGGCATCTTAGAGATACCCCCTCAAAAACGACTTAACCCTAGTGTCTTGGCTGGCTGGCTGCTCGCCAGCTACCACCCCCAGACATGTTTCTGGACCTCCGGGTCGAGACCCTCCCGCTCTTGGGGTCCTGAAACAAAGCACATCCTGGGCAGAGGTGCCAAGCCTCCTCCCCCAGGATGGGCAGGGGTCACGAAGGGGAATCTTCAAAGGCTTGCAACCTTTGTGAGCTGACCCCAGCCATTTGCTGCTCCCAGCAACTGGCCCCCACCGTTCTGACCCCGCAATTTGGGCAAGAGAATCAGCGGGGAAACCAGGATAGGAGTAGAGGTGTGCTCACCTTTGCCAACTCCACCCCTGAGATGGGGTAGGCGAGGCGAAGAACAACTCTGTCCCCTCCATCTTGAAGATGGGGGGACCCAGCCAACCAGAGTGAGGCTTATGCCCTCACCCCACTGGTGGTGGCATAATAGGGAGTGTACATATCCCTAGGAAGGGGCCCATTAGTCCCAACCTTTACCTTCTTGAGGCGTCCCTAAATCTAGTTATTAGGGGCAACCCCGAATCCTGCTCCCTCAGACAAGCAAGAAGGAGGCTTGAAGAGCCATGCTGAAGGAAGTAGACACCAACTGCCTTGGCCCCAGCCCTACTGGCTTGTCCCAACCTCGACCTGCTCCAGCGGAATCCCGGTGTGTCCTGCAGCCAGCCGCCCCCAAGAACCTGAAGGACCTGCCCTGCCTTCCCTAACAAGACTGTCTCCAGTGAGCACTGGATTTGTTCTACAACAGACTCTGGTTCCAGCCGGATCCACAAGTTTGCACCAGACGCCCACGGCCCGAGTTGAGTGGCCCAACACCACAAGGAGGTCTCCCTGGCGATCCTGAACCAAGATCCAGTGACCCCTGACCTGCCTGCTGCCGACGCCTGCGGCCTCTATCTGGAGAGTCTCCCCGACCGCAACCAGGTGCTGGTAAGGAAACCTGACGCCAAAAGACACCACTGCACCTGGCACCCCACGGTCTTGGTTGGGGCAACCAACAGTGTTCCGGCATCCCACGACATCACAACTTACCTCTCCAACTGGTGGTCGCCTCGAGAAGATCTTAGTGCCCGAGCCTGCAGTGTTTGTTTAAACTGGAGAATCCCTATTGAGAGTAACAGGGCACCCCACATCAAAACAGCACCCTGTACCCGGCCGTCCCTGTGCCGCTGTCGGTGCACCTTGTGTGCTAACTTAGATCCTTCTGTGCCCTGAGCTTAAGTGTGGCCTGCTCGTGATCAGCCACCATCCGGAGGCCCCCTATCCCCCATTGGATAACATTGGGCCTCAGCACTCTGCACCTGGCCGCTCTAGTGCTGCTGAGGGTGCTTTGAGAGTGCATCCTCGACCCTGTGGGAACCCTGGTTTCAACTCCAGAAATCCAACTCCCACAACCAAGTACTTAGCTGTAAACTGATAATTCCATTTCCTCCCATAGGATTGCATCGACTGCTTTTCTATGAAAATGTTTTAAGTGGGAGTTGGTTTGTATGAAAACTTTTATGAAAATGTTTCAAGTGTGGAGTTGGTTTGTATGAAAACCTGAACTACAAATGTACCAAAAGGGAATTACTTACCTTTTGTCTAGGGAATGTCTCAGTGTGATATCCAAGAAGTAACGAGTATTGTAATCTACAAAGTAACTGAAAAGTAGTTCTGATTATTGACTTGCCTGTAACTCAACCAACTGCATTTGAACCTGCATTCAACTGTAAATAATTGCATAAGTATTGCAAAGTATTGTTTCACTTACCTGTGCCAGGCTTGCTTGGTTCTAGAAAATAAATATAACTACTATGTTCGAGGCATGTGAGCTGTAGATCACATGCTTTGCATACTCCTGCCATTTAGTGTTGGGTCCTGATGTTTGCAAGTTGTTTTTCTTTGAAGAAGTCTGTTCGAGGTATGTGAGCTGTAGATCACATGGATCGAGACGCCCATACTCGGATGATAAGCCGAATCCTTTGGGTCGAAACCTGTCTTTGGCACAACTCCTTAGATGCCGAAACTGTCTTCGGAACCGAAATCCTTGGCACCTAAGACACCGGCACCGAAAACCTCGGCACCAAAAAATAAAGATGCTCCGATACCAATAAAAGAGCCCCATTTGGACGTCCCTCCTTCAAAACCGAACCCGAAACAAAAGGAACTTTACATTAATCCAAAGACTGGACATATTGTGAGCAAATTGCCACTTACTTAAATGCAAATCTTAATCAGAAGAAGCTTATCACATTCCTTTAAAAGGGAAACATGTTGGTACTAACCCTTTTCCTCCTCCTTCCCCAGAAACATAGCATTTGCTAATCACCCCTACTAATTCGCCGCCACCACATACACCTGTTGATCAGGACGATGGGGGCAATGATCCGTCACCTGCAGACCCCTGGAAGGATTATAATACAGACTCTCCCACAGATAATGATCCTGACCTTTATCCTACTAAACCCTCTCCACCAGATGACATAGGTTACATAGAGCTATTAAACAGAGCTGCTTAACATCATGGGGTACAATTACATACAGAATCCCTAGAGGAGGATTTGCTTTTTGAAACTCTCAGTAGTTCCTTAAGATCCACACACACACTCCCGATGCTCAAAGGCATGTTAAGTTATGCGGATGCATTTTTAAGGATTCTGCTTGTGCACGTAATCTGAAAGAGACTATTAGTTATGGATTCCTCACCTTAGAATTACCCCCAGGCGTCATACTGGATCCGGAGAATTGTTCTTCAGCAGTACCCCTGCACTTCGGTAGGTGGCGTCGGGCGACTCCCCATTGGTCGGTGGCGTCGTGGTCGGCGGAATGATGTCGCGGTATCTACTTAGATGCCGCCCCTGCGCGCTGTAGTCAGTTCTTTCTTTTTCTGCGCCAACCAGCGCAGATCCAGAGAGAGCGGTACCTCTAGTCACTTTTAGACTCTCTTTTTGCGACTTTTTGTCGACATCTTTTTGAGTTGTCACGACTCCTGATGCACAGGGATGTCATCTCGCCGGACCGGCTTCAAGCCTTGTGGCTCCTGCGACAAGCTGATGTTGGTGACAGACCCCCATCTTGTGTACCTCTGGTGCCTGGAGCGCGACTACAACCCGAAGTCGTGCTCCAACTGCCAGGCCATGGCCCGAAGTCTTTGCGGGAGCGGTCCTGAAAGCTTCTGGAGGCCTGGCAGTCTGCTTCATGCCGCTCAAGGTCCTGGTCGAGAGGGAGGTCGTGGGACCGGTTGCGGAGCCATCATTACCACTCCTCGAAGTCTTCGTCTTCGGGTAAGTCGAAGCACAAAAAGAAGGCGAAAAAGCACTGTCTCTCTTCACGTTCTCGTCAGCCGACGAGGGATGCGGATGGTAGTCGTCCGGCTCTGCACGCGGAGCCTGTTGGGTCCGCTCCGAACTTCCCTCCCTTTCTGGGAGCCAGAGCGACCTCTGCCCAACTTTGTAGCTTTTACAAAGCCATCCACTCTATTTTTGGTCAGCCCGACTCCACCGGTGCGCCTTTGGGCCCCGCAGACTCGGCTGGAGGTTCTAGGCATTCGATGACTGCGGCGTCAGCGCCGCAGGGATCCAGACCTGGATCCAGATCGGCGCCGGTCAACCTTGTGGCGCCTCCTCCGGTGCCGAATCCATTGGTGACACTTCCCCCCTCCGACGTGTTTGTGTCCCCAACCGGCATCAAACCCGGGCTCCCCCTCGATGTGGACACGGAGCTGGACCAATGTCTGGACCAGCGCTGCCTGGTACTTTTGTACCCCTGTCCTCCCCTGGTGTTCCCTATCGCCCAGAGTGGCTACCAGAGGAGGGTGAGGAGGACTGGGAAGGGTCTGTGGACCCTCTGGCAGACCAGCTGGAAGAACCGTACTAGAGAGAGGAGTTGGGTGAGGCCAGTGGTCTGGACACTTCTCCAGACCTTGGCATGCTTTCTCCCCCTACTGTGGCTACGGAGGAAGGTGCATCATACGCAGTGGTGTTGCGTATTGCGGCTGAGGCCTTAAACCTTGAGCTTCCTACAGTGGCGGTTAGGACTAACCTTCTGACCAAGGTGCTTCTACCGGCAGCGGCCTCTTCGGAACCCCTGCTGCCGTTCAAAGAGGCCCTTACAGACATCCTTTTGGGCACTTGCTCCAAGTCCAACACAGGGGCTCCTGTGGATAGAATGAATGCCCAATGCCACCGCCCGGCCCCGGGTGACCCCATTTTTCTCTCCCAACACCCCACCCCTAAGAGCTTGGTGGTCCAAGCCACGACTTCCAAGGGCGCATTCCCTACTGCACCACCTGATAGGAAATCCAAGAAGCTGGACCATCTTGGGAAGAATATGTTTTCTTCCTCCAGCTTAGGACTGCGGTCAGTGAACAATGCACATCTCTTGGGCTATTACTCCAGGACACGGTCGCGCAAATGATGCAACAATGCCCGGAGGAGGCCCGGGCTGTGCTCTCCCGTGCAGTAGCCGAAGGGAAGGACGCAGCCAATTTCGTCATCCGATGTGGGCTGGACACTACCGACTCGCTGGGCAGGATGATTTGAACGTTAGTAGCCCTAAGACGCTACACCTCTCTGAGGTCCACTGGCTTTTCGGGTGATGTCCAAGCTACACTTTTGGACATGCCATTTGATGGCCGTCGCCTGTTTGGCGACAAAGTAGACAACGCGCTCGGGCGCTTTAAGGGCTCCAGGGCTTTGGCCAGATCCTTAGGCCTCACATCCACATCTTGCCCCGACCAGTCTGCTTTTCGCCCCTTTCGTGACAATGGAAGGGGTGCCCCGCCACGTTCCGCCCAGAGCCACAGGCCTGCGCAGGTTGTCAGGCCTCTCTGCGGCCGGGGACGTGGGACCTACCGTCGTGGGTCTGGGAGCCAGCGGGCCAGCCAGTCCACCAGCGCCCCCTCTGCAGTAGCCTCCAAGCCCTCCTAGTCAGACCTTTCAGGGCCACTATTTGCCAGTGGGCGGCAGGATTCGCCATCACCTCCCCCACTGGCTCAACATCACGTCGGACAGGTGTGTTTTGTAGATAGTCCGAAGGGGCTACTTCCTCCCCTTCGAGACTACCCCTCCATTCATGCCACCTCAATTGCATCACATTTTGGAGGATCACTTGGCCCTTCTCCAACAGGAAAGTACGGCTCTCTTGGCCAAGGGAGCCATCAAGCGAGTTCCTGCCCTAGAAGGAGGTTGTGGTTGTTATTCGCACTACTTTCTGGTGCCCAAGAAGGACAAGGGCCTGTGTCCTATCTTGGATCACAGGAACGTCAACCGCTTCCTCAGGAAGGAGAAGTTCAAAATGTTGACTTTAACTCAGGTCCTGTCTGCCCTGGAGACTGGATGGTAGACTTGGACTTGTAGAACGCTTATTTTCACATTCCCGTCCTGCCAGCTCGCAGGCGTTACCTACGGTTCATGGTAAGCCACGAGCACTTTCAGTTTACCATGCTCCCATTTGGCCTTACCAGTGCCCCTCAGTGTTCGCGGTGGTTGCAGCTCATCTGTGCAGATCAGAGGGCTCCAGTCTCCCCCTATCTCGACTGGCTGTTGAAGGCGGGTTCGCCCCAGGCTGTCGTCTCCCACCTCCAGACTACGGCCAACCTCCTGCATTCGCTGGGGTCTACCATCAACGTGTCAGTCACACCTGATCCCCTCTTAGAAGCTCCTTTTCATCGGAACAGTTCTGGACACAGCGCAGTTTCAGGCTTATTCTCCCGAGCCGCGAGTCCGTGATATTCGGGCTAGGATTCCGATCTTTCAACCTCTATCCCGGGTTTCGGTCAGAATGACCCTGGGGCTACTTGGCCTCATGTTCTCCTGCATCCTGCTGGTGGACTATGCCAGGTGGCATATGCGGGCTCTGCAATGGGACCTGAAGTTCCAGTTGGCACAGCATCAGGGGAATCTTTCAGATTGCGTCCAGATCTCGGAGGGCACTGCACATCAATTGCAGTGGTGGCTAACGAACCAGGATCGGGTCAACGGCAGGTCTCTCTCCCTTACCCAGCTAGAGTTCATAGTGGTGACAGATGCATCACTTCTGGGGTGGGGCGGCCACATAGGAGGGGTATAGATCAGAGGCTCCACATCAACCTTCTGGAGCTTCGGGCGATCCGTCATTCACTGAAGCCATTCCTTCCTGCTGTGAAAGGGAGAGTAGTGCAGGTGTTCACGGACAACACCACCACCATGTGGTACTGCAACAAACAGGACGGAGTGGGGTCATGGACTCTATGTCAGGAGGCACTTCATCTCTGCAAGTGGCTGGAACATCAGGGCATGTCTCTGGTGGTTCAACACCTGGCAGGTTCTCTGAACGCCAGGGCAGACAAACTCAGCCGCTGGTTCATGGTGTATCACGAATGGCTAGGCCCAAGTCATTCTTGTGGCCCGGACTGGGCACTAAGAGTCTGGTATCTCGAGCTCCTGCACATGGCATTCAATCGTCCGATCAGACTGCCCCTTCTGGAGGATCTTCTCTCGCAGCAGCAGGGGACAGTCCTCCACCTGAACCTGTCCAGCCTCCACGTCCTTGTGGGGAGATTGAGCGGCTACAGTTGTCATCTTTCAATCTTCCTCCTGAAGTCTGTACGTTGTCTTGGCAGCCAGGCGTCCCTCCACCAATACCCTATACGCCTGTAGATGGAACAAGTTTGTGGCATTGGGCGCAGCCAAGGCTACCCTTTCTGCCCCCTTTCAGAGGTTCTCCTCTTCATTCTTTTTTTGGCCCAGCAGGGCTCTGCTATGGGCACTCTAAAAGGCTATATTTCGGCCTTCCTTCGGCTTCCCAACCAGATCTTCTCTTTTCAAGTCCCCTATTGTAAATGACTTCCTTAAGGGCATTACTCAGTTGTTTCCTCCAATTCCTTTCGTAGTGCCCCAGTGGGACTTGAACCTGGTTCTGACCTATCTTATGTGCACTCCTTTGGAGTAGCTACCTAACTGTCCTCTCTATTGATTCCTAAACCTGCCTTTCTTTTTGCCATCACCTCTGCTTACAGGGTGAGTGAGCTTCAGGCTCTTTCTTCCAAACCTCCTTTACTAGCTGTTCATCTGGACAAAGTTGTCCTTCGCACTAGGCCTTCTTTCCTTACCAAAGTGGTTAACTCTTTCCACATAGGACAGACCATCACTTTGCCCACCTTCTTCCCACCCAGCATCCTTCTAAAGAGGAAGAGAGGCTCCACTGTCTGGATCCAAAACGTGCACTTTCATTCCATCTGGATTGTACAAAACAATTCCGGGTGGATGTCCAGCACTTTGTTGGCTATGTAGGCACCAAGAAAGATCGGGCCGTGCAAAAACGAACCATCTCCCGATGGGTCGATCTTTGCATCAAAATCTACTATTGGTTAGCGAAAAAGGAACCTCCAGTGGGGTTGCGCGCCCATTCCACCAGGGCTACGGCAGCCACCACTGCTTTGGGACGTGGAGTCCCCCTTATTGACATCTGCCAGGCAGCTACGTAGGCTTCTTTGCACACGTTTACTAAACACTACTGCCTGGACAGCCAAGTCCGGAGAGACTGCTTCTTTGGCCGTTAAGTTCTCCAGGACTTTCTGGTGTGAACTTAGTTAGCAGACCCTCCTCCGGGGTTGGTATTGCTGGGGTATCTATTCTATGGTGAGGAATCCATAACTAATAGTCTCTTTCAGATGAATAAGTTACTAACCTTCAGTAACAATATATGTGTAAAAGACATACATAAATTATGTATGCCTCACCGCACCACCCACCCTCCCCATTCTGCAAACTGACTTCTAGGGTAAGAGACTCCCTTTCAGGGCTCTAGTTTTGTGCACCAGTGGTCAGTGTCTTGCATGGCTCTGCGCTTCTGGCTTGGAATGTCATGTAAAGAACTGATGTCCGCGCGCAGGGGTGGCATCTAAGTAGATACCGCAACGTAATTCCGGTGACCACGACGATAGCGACGAACGCAGAGTCGACTGACACCGCCTACCGACATGCAGGGGTACTGCTGAAGAAAAGTTCTCCGGATCCAGTCTGTTGCCTGGGGGTAATTCTAAGGTGTAGGAAAGTGGGTTTCTGTTGCAGTAACCCCCCCCCCCACTTTTTGCTAGACTACTGATGCACTTTTACATGGTGTGCTCTGGGTCCCTGCCAATCAGATTCCCAGGGCCTGTGTTCTTTCCCCAAAACTAAACCCAATTGGCATCTCTGGTCACAGGTCCGCTCCTAGTAAATGGTACCACAGGTACCCATGGCACTGTGACCAGAGAAGACCTCTAACGGCTGCAGCCCTTGTTGTGCCACTCTTAGAGGCCCTGTACCTTTACACACACACACTGCCTTTGCAGGCTGCGTGTTTTGGTGGAGAACAAAGTGAAGAGTCGACATGGCACACATCTCTGTGTACCATGCCTACAACCCACTGCCCTGGCATAAATCAGTCACCCCTCTAGCTGTGTGCACTATACCAGTGGTGATGGTACAGGCGCATGAGCTCTGTACCCTGACAGTGTCTAAGTCCATTCTTAGACATTGTAAGGGAAGTGCTGCCATTAAGAGTATATGGTACTGGGAGTTTGTCATTTGGAACTTCACAGCACCATAAAGGATACACTGAAAACTGAGAAGTTTGGTATCAAACTTGTCAGCACATTAAACCCAGTGTGTTTCCCTATTTGCTCTGAGCTAAAGTCCAGGAGCTTAGCTCCCACAACCCAGTGGCCTGCTTGCCAGCAGCCACCAATCGGAGGTCCACCTATCCTCCATAGGATAACATTGGGCCTCAACACTCTGAACCCAGCTGCCCTAGTGCCGCTGAGGGTGTAACTAGAGTGCATCACTGACACTGAACATAAGACGAAGGAAGACGCCCAGCAGAGGAGACTGCCGAGAACAACTCACTTGGCCCCAGCCCCACCTGCCCGTCTGCAGTTTCTGGAGATACTGCGCCAAAAATCATCTTGTCCTGCAGCCAGTGACCTCCAGAACCATAGGTAGGACTGACTGCCTTCAACAAAGTCCGGATCTCCTGTGAACAGCAGCTCTGTTCAAAAGAAGCACCAAACAAAGACTAGGAGCCTGCTAAGGAAAAAGAAACCCGACGCCTGGAACCACCACTGCACCTGTCGCCTAAAGCCCGAGTTCAAGTGGCCCACCGGTCCACCTGCAGCCTCTGCACGGAGACCCCCCCAACCGTCAGTGGCCCGGTAAGGTGGAATCCGACCTCAAAAGACACCCCTGCATCCAGCCGTCCTGTGCCCTGGAGAAAGGAACCCGAGGTGCACCTACATCGCCGAGCCCTCCAACTTACCTGCCCAGTTGTTGGTTCCTCCCGGAAGTCTTCCTGGACCGAGCCTGCTGCTAAAAACCCAATCCGAAAATCCCCATTGAAAACAACAGGGCACCCGACGCCAAAACAGCACTCTGCACCCGGCCGCCCCAGCGCCGCTGAGGATGCACCTTTTGTGCTGGCTTGTTTCCCCATTTGCCCTGAGCTAAAGTCCAGTAGCTTTGCTCCCACAGCCAAGTGGCCTGCTCGTCAGCAGCCACCAACCAGAGGCCCCCTGTCCCCATTGGATAACATTGGGCCTCAACACTCTGCAACCGGCCGCCCTAGTGCCGCTGAGGGTGTAACGAGAGTGCATCACTGACCCTGGGGGACCCCTGAGTCTATCCCCAGAACCTCAACTCCCACTACCAAATACTTACCTAAAAAACGATAACCATATGTTCGAGGCATATGAGCTGTAGATCGTATACTTGTGCATAGATCGCCATCTGGTGTTGGGCTCGGATGTTTGCACTTTGTTTTTGTCGTGGAAGAAGTCTTTGTAGTCACGAGGTAGGGGACTCCTCCTTAGGATGATAGTGTGCATGCCCATCGACTCCATCCTTAGATTGTTTTTTTCCGGGTTCGGATGCTGTGCTCTGGGTCAATATCGGTTTAGAATCTCCCTTCGACATGCAATCCCGCTCCACTCTACGGTATTGTCTAAACCGTGTTTTCCTTTTGACGCGCATCTTTAAAACAAACACCTCCACCTCGATATTCGACACGGGCCGTTGGGCCTATCCGTGCCAACCACGCCTGGAGTCAATGGAAAGGACTCCTTTCAAAAAATGCCCTGGGTGTGGTGCTAAATTTCCCCACATGGACCTCCACGACGTTTGTAATCTCTGCCTCTCCCCGGAGCACGAAAACAAGAACTGCAAGGCCTCTGCATCGTTCAGGTCGAATAAAACCATCCGTGACCATCGGGCTCGATGTCACGAAATGTCTCGCGGAAGCAGCTCGATACAGGCCATCCTTGGAGATCCCAATGTCCAGCCGGAGCAACAAGGTGATGAAGAAGACATCTCCGTCTCCGAGTCCGATCACTCCGACGTCGAAGAGGAGACAATCACCCCGGCTCAGCGGTCCGGGAGCACCGAAACCCCTCTCCCAAAACCCAAACCTAAGGCTCCGGTTACACCCTCGCCCTCGAGTCAACACCGGCAACATGTCTCAGACACCCCGCCCTCGGGCCCGGCTATTAAACTTAAAGACAAGCCTTCTGGCTGGGGCTCGAGGCAGCCCCATTCCGGTGCTGGAAAGTCACCTTCGGCACCGAAGACCAAAGATGTGCCACGCCCTGCTTCGGCGACAGCCCCCACGCCGAAAACCTCGAAACGTACCAAGGACAAATCTTCGGAGCCGAAAAAATCGTCGGAGCCACAAACTCCTGCAACAAAACCTACTATCACGGGTGTATGAGTCTCAGGCACTGAACATGGAATACACAACTTTCTAAAAAACTGGCTGAATTAGTGCGGTGCTCTTGAAGGGAGGGGAAAACACCCTGCTTCCCCCAAAGTTTATCAATCACAGGATTGAAACAACAGTTTACCAATTTCAAGGCACACGGCAAACCAATCCAAACTGTAGTCAGAAATTATTATATATAAAAGAAAGATGCTGGAATTCCAGCATCTTTTGTCGGTGTGCCTTGAAATTGGTAAAACTACAACAAAAACTAAAGAGTCCAAGACCCCACAAAAAGCCTCAAAGACTCGGTCCAAAGAACGTTTTGACCCAAAATGTTCGGCACCGAAAAAATACATTTTACCCACAGAGTAGGTACTTGATTATTCGGATCCTAAACAAAAAACTTGTTTAATTGACCCAGAGACTGGCAAAGTCATCGCCAAGCCTCCAAAAAAGAGAAAACTGGACACTTCAGAGGAACCTGAAATACCCTTGAAACGAAAGGAGATGAGTACTAACACCTCTCCACCTCCTTTTCCTACTCCAACTGATCCAAATATTTTAATTTCCCCACCACACTCCCCACAACATACTTTTTCACCTCAAATACCAGATGATGAGGATGATGATACCGATGGGGGTGGGATATGGATCCAGATGGGGCTGATGATGCACATACCATCCCAGACAATGTAGACCCTTGGGATGACTACAACACAGGTCCCGACCAACATAATGACCCGGAGCTCTATACTTCCAGGCCATCACCACTAAATGACAATATTGGGTTTGCGCAACTCATCAATAGGGCTGCCCAATTCCACGGGGTACAATTACATTCTGATACCTCAGAGGAAGATTTTTTACTTGAAACCTTTGCACCCACGCAAAAGTCCACGCACACCCTGCCAATGTTAAAGGGCATGATCAAACGTGCCCCAGAAGTTTTTAAGGACCCTGTCAGAGTCAGAGTTCTTAACATCAGGGTAGACAAAAAATATAAGGCAGCTCCAAATGACCCAGTTTGAATTAAAGGTCAGGTCCCTTTGGATTCTCTTGTGGTGTCTAACGCACGCAAGAGAGCAAACTCACAGGAGTCCAAACTAATAGATGCATCTGGTAAACGTATTGCGTCACAGGCTGCAAATCATTGGCCGATTGCCAATGCAAGCATTATTGGCTAGGTACGACAGAGCTCACAATGATGAGCTTGAAAAGCTCACGCAACACCTTCCTTCAGTACAAACAAAAAGCGAACACCTTTATACAAGAGGGGAAATTGATCACAAACACTTCAATTAAATGTGCGCTCGACGTGGCTGATACCGCATCTCGTGCCATTAACACTAGCGTCTTGTTGCGCAGGCAAGCTTGGCTCGGAGTCTCTGGATTCAAACAAGAGGTGCAATCTGCTATTCCTAATCAGCCCTTTGATCAAGAGCATCTTTTCAGGCCCTCAGTTGACACATCTTTAGAAAAGATGAAAAAAGATACGGACGCTGCTAAGTCCATGGGGGCCTTACAATTTCCTTCCCCTAAAGGTTCTTTTCGCCGCTCCTTCCACAGGGCTGGCTCCAAAACCATTGGCTCAGAACATCCCTCTTCTTCCTATAAAAGCCCCACCCAAACATCCTCCAAAGGATACTTTCGCGGTGGATACAGAGGCAACAATAGTAAGGGTAGAGGTTGCAGCACCAATAACCGCAACTCCCCTACCACCAAGCAGTGACTTCCCTGCACTTCCCCCCGATCATCCCACTCCTGTCGGGGGACGTCTCTCACAGTTTCTACCTGTCTGGAATTCAATCACAACAGACAAATGGTTAAGACAAATTATCCAGTATGATTATTGCCTAGAACTCACCTCTACTCCTCCAAATATTCCTAATGGAACCAGGCTCAAGGTCAACTAACAGATCTGGTGTTGGTAGACGACCGCACCCATCGGTCTCTGCAGTGGTGGAACACAAAAAAACCTTTCCAAAGGGCGGCCGTTCCTCGACCCGGTTCCACAGATAGTGTTAACAGTAGACGCATCGTTCACCGGCTGGGGAGCTCATCTTCAAACCCATACCATTCAGGGCATGTGGACCCCCCAACAAAAACAATTCCACGTAAACTACCTGGAATTGTTGGCAATCTTCCTAGCGTTAAAATCTTTTCAACTCCACCTCCTAGGCAAAGCTTTCCTGGTTCTTAGAGATAACATGACAGAAATGTACTACATACAGAAAGAGGGAGGGACACACTCTCTACAGCTCTCACACCTAGTTCAGAGGATATGGAGATGGGCCCTTCCGCAAAACATCTATCTCCTTGCAGAACACCTCCCAGGGGCACACAACCAGATTGCAGATCTGCTCAGGCGTCAAACACATCAGATCCTTGAATGGGAACTTAATCCTCAAGTTTTTCTTCCATTCTTTCTCATGTGGGGCCACCCAGAAATAGATCTGTTCGCCACACATCAAAACGCAAAATGCCCAACCTTCGCGTCCAGGTATCCACACCCATTGTCCAAAGGCAATGCACTATGGATGAACTGGTCAGGCAAATTTGCTTACGCTTTTCCGCCTCTCCCACTAATTCTGTTTGTCGTTCGGAAGCTCAAACAGCATTCCCTCACAATGATCCTAGTTGCTCCAACATGGGCCCGACAACCATGGTTCACAACCTTTTTGGAACTATAATTAGTTCCTCATCAAAAGATACGCCTCTCACCCAAGCTTCTCACTCAGAACCATGGCGAGATAAGACATCCAGATCCCAATCAACTGAACCTTGCGATCTGGCACTTGAAGTCTTAGAGTTTGGCTACCTCCATCTCCCGCCAGACAGTATGGACGTAATTAAAGAAGCTAGATGTCCTACCACCAGAGCATGCTATGCCGCAAAATGGAAACGATCTTTCATTTATTGCACAAATAACAAAATCAATCCACTAGATGCTTCTATTCTCTATTCTACTCTCTGGATATGGGCTATTTACCGACAAATTTAAAAGAAGCCAGGGTTACCCCCCTGTTGAAAATATCAGGTGCAGATATGTTGACCGTAAAGAACTATTGACCCATTTCTCAGCTCCCCTTTCTGGCCAAGGTGTTAGAACAGCATGTATTAAAGACACTTTGAATCATTTAGATGACCACCAGCTACTCCAAGCCAGACAGGCGGGCTTTAGAGCTCATCATAGCATAGAGCTAGTGATGCTGTCCGTTCTGGACGAGCTCAGAGTTAGGGCTGACAATAAACAGCCGAGTGCCCTGATATTATTAGATCTATCAGCGGCATTCGATACGGTCAGCCATAACATACTGCTGAACCGTCTCACCAATCTGGGCATCAGCGGGCAAGCATACAAATGGCTAAAGTCATTTCTGTCTGACCGTACTCAGAGGGTTCAGCTGGGTGAGCAGACATCGGTTTGGGGCTCCCTAGCCTGTGGTGTACCCCAGGGCTCTGCCTTATCTCCACTCCTTTGTAATATCTATCTGCAACCTCTTGTGGAGACTTTGACTCACATGGACTGTCAGGTCTTTAATTACGCAGACGATACTCATCTCCTTATCCGGCTTAGTAATTCCCACCAGGCCCAGGAATCGGCTAAAAAGTTGCTCAGATTCACAGTGAACTGGATGACGGCCAATTCATTGAATATAAATCCTGATAAGATCGAACTGCTCGTCATTCCAACAAGTAATAGTCCCTGGTGTGATCTCTTTTGGCCTCCGGAATTAGGTGCAGTCCTTGTCCCAGTCCCGGTTGTAAAAAGCCTGGGGTTGAAAATTGACTCTGAACTATCTATGTCCTTCCAGGTTGCCACGGTGGAGGGAACCTGTGTTGGACTACTCAGGCAGTTACGGAAACTTGCTCCTCTCCTGTCAGTATCTTCATTGCAGTCAATTGTCTCTGCCACTGTCATCTCCAGACTGGATTACGGGAATGCCCTTTATATGGGCCTCCCCCAGAAACTTATCAGGAGATCGCAGGTGGTGCACAATGATGCGGCAAGGCTCATTTTTAGACTTCCTAGAAAGACACGCGCTACCCCTCAGTTATATAAACTACACTGGCTTCCTATTAAACAGAGAGCGCAGTTTAAGGGTCTATGTATTGCCCATAAGGCAATATATGGTCAGGCACCCGAGTATATAAAAGACCGCTTGGAGAAATATGTTCCTGGCCGGACTCTGCGATCATCTGAGCCCTGCCGTTTAGCTCCTCCCAGGTACATCTCTAAATCTAAAGGGGGCAGAGCGTTCTCTGTTTTCCTCCCGCAGATCTGGAATGATCTGCCGGAGTTTTTACGCAGGCAACCAGCTCTTCTCACCTTCAGGAAGCATTTAAAAACGTTCCTAGTTAGAGAGGTGTTAACAACTGCATAATTTCTGCCACCGCTGCTGCCATTGTATTTCTGCCCTAGTGACTTGCTCACTTTTCTCTAGAAGCGCTTAGAGACCTGAAGGTGATTTGCGCTATATAAAAGGCATATAACATAACATAACATATTCAAAATATTATCTGTTATCTCTTGCACCTACAACAATGTAACCTAGCATATACATCTATTAGGCTACATCTAGCTGCAATAGCAGCTTATCTCCAAAACAGACAACACTTGTCTTTGTTTCGAGTACCCGGTATCAAAGCATTTATGGAAGGACTTAAAAGAATAAATCCACCCAGAGTTCCACCCTCTCCGGTGTAGAACCTAAATGTGGTCCTTACCAGACTCATGGGTCCCCCATTTGAACCTCTACACAAATGCGAACTACAGTTCCTCACTTGGAAAGTAGCCTTTCTGGTCGCTATCACATCTCTTAGAAGAGTTAGTGAGCTCCAGGCATTAACCATACAAGAACCATTTTTACAGATCCATCATAACAAAGTGGTTCTTAGAACTAACCCTACATTTTTACCCAAAGTCTTATCTGCCTTCCATCTCAACCAGTCTGTTGAACTCCCGGTATTTTTTCCTCAACCAGACTCAGTGGCAGAACGCGCTCTTCACATGTTAGACGTTAAAAGAGCAATAATCTACTATATTGAACAAACAAAATCCTTTAGAAAGACCAAACAACTCTTTGTGGCTTTCTCCCCACCTCATAGGGGCAATCCCATTTCAAAAGCAGGGATTGCAAGGGGGATTGTTAAATGCATCCAAATATGCTATATCAAAGCCAAACGCACATTAACCATTCCCCCTAGAGCTCATTCAACACGGCAAACTAGGGCTTTCTATGGCATTCTTAGGGAACATTCCCCTAGATGACATCGGCAAAGCAGCAACTTGGGCTACACCACACACTTTCACAAAACACTATTGTGTAGATGTGCAAGCAAAGCTAGTGTGGGCCAGGCTGTCTTAAGAACACTTTTTTAAACCACTGCAACAGATACAGGTAGCCACCGCTAAGGAGCTAACTGCTGTATAGTCTATGCACATGTATACGATCTACAGCTCATATGCCTCGAACGGAAAATGCTACTTACCAGTATGCATCTGTTCTTGGCATGTAGAGCTGTAGATATGTATACGCCCACCTGTTCCAGTACTATCTTGCTTAGATACATTACACATGGACATCTCTTTCTATTTCTTACTAACTCCATCATAACCCTTTATGACAAAAACAATGTAAGGATGAAGTCGATGCCCATGCACACTGTCGTCCTAAGGAGGAGTCCCCTACCTCGTGACTACAAAGACTTCTTCCAAGACAAAAACAAAGTGCAAACATTGAGCCCAACACCAGATGGCGATCTATGCACAAGTATACGGATCTACAGCTCTACATGCCAAGAGCAGATGCATACTGGTGAGTAACATTTTCCATACAGAGCCAGCTTCCTACACTGTCACATCAGTCAATCGGTTGAGTTACCTGTGTTCTTTCCTCAACCAGATTCAGTCACAGAATGATCTCTACACACTTTAGCCCTCTTGTATTATATAGAAAGAACAAAGTTATTTCGTAAGACTAAACAATTTTTTGTTGCTTTTGCTCCACCTCTCAAGGGCAATCCTATATCCAAATCAGGAATTTCTAGATGGATTGTTAAATGTATTCATACTTGTTGTGCAAAAGCAACGAGAACTTTAACAATACCCCCTAGAGCGCATTCCACTCACAAAATAGGGGCTAACATGGTTTTCTTAGGAAACATCCCCATAGTTGACATTTGTAAGGCTGCAACATGGTCTACAGCACACACATTCAGCAAACATTATTGTGTAGATGTGATAGCAAGACAACAAGCTAATGTCGGCCAGGCAGTACTTAAAACACTTTTTTAGACGACTGCAACAGCTACAGGTTAGCCACCGCTTTGGGAGAATACTTCTGTATAGTCTATGCAAAGTATGAGATCTACAGCTCACATGCCTCGAATAGATAATATTGCTTACCCAGTAAACATCTGTTCTTGGCATGTAGAGCTGTAGATTCACATGCGCCCACCCGCCTACCCGGGTTCATGTACCTATTGCAGTTCTTTGTTATCTTACATACATACACATGGATATATCTATTCTTTACTTACTAACTTCATTCTCGCCCTCTGCGGGAAAACAATCTAACAATGGAGTCGATGCCCATGTGCACTATCACCAAAAGGAGGAGTCACCTACCTTGTATGACTGGAAAGACTTCGAAGAAAAACAACTTGCAAACATCCGGACACAACACTAGATGGCAGGAGTATGCAAAGCATGTGAATCTACAGCTCTACATGCCAAGAACAGATACTTACTGGGTAAGTAGCATTTTCCTTTTATACAAACAAATTGGTCTGAGTTCAGACTTTGAGTGTGTGACATTTGCTTCCTGAGTGTGTAACATTTGCTTTCTGAGTGTGTACCAGAAATGCTTAACATTACCCACAAATAAAGCCTTACTGTTCGCCCACACTACCACAAATAGAGAGTAAGGTCCTATCTACTTTTACCTCTGCCTACCTTTGGGGTTCCCCTGGACTCTGTGTACACTATACCTCATTCTGGTATAGTATATACAGAGCCAGTCTCCTACATCAACCACCTGGGAGAGGTGGCAATCACAGGTCTCTGGTCTCCGGCAGAAGCATTGGTCCACATCAACTTTGAGCTGAGGCCCATCCGCTCTGCATTGAAAGCATTTCTGTTAGAGGCATTTGAGCTGCAGAATTCATACTTTTGCATAGATCGCCATCTTGTGTTCGGCTCGGATGATTGCAGTTTTTGTTGTCTTGGAAGAAGTCTTTGTAGTCACGAGATAGGTGACTCTTCCCTTCGACGATAGTGTGCATGGGCATCGACTCCATCCTCAGATTGTTTTTTTCGCCATCAGGTTCGGATGTAACTTCGGCGCTCCGGTTCGGTACCGTGTTTTCCAAACCTTTTCGACGCGCAAACCATCACAACTCGACAGCATTGTTTTCATTTGCGTGGTCTTCGATGCGTTAACTCAAAAATACTCGATTCTGGTCGTCAACGCGGGCCGCTAGGCCTATCGATGCCATTCGGCCCTACGGCTAATGGAAAGGACTACATTTAAAAAATGCCCCCCCTGTGGAGCTAAATTTCCACACAGCGACCACCACAAGGTCTGCAACCATTGTCTCTCGCCAGAACCCAAGGACAAAGATTGCCAAGCCTGCGCCTCCTTTCGATCCAAGAAGACTATCTGTGATCACCGGGCTCGACGACACGTTATGGCGCAACAGGCTGTACCGGTACCAGAAGACATCTTTGATGAAGGTCCCGACGTTCCCGTGGCAGAGGTTTCAGAGGAGCTCGACATCGTCTCCGAAGCTAATGAGTCCGATGACCACATCACTCCAGGTCAACCAGTGAGTTGAACTGCCCCTGTCCCTACCCCACCCGAAAATAAGAAGGCTCTGGTCAAAACGTCACCTGAAGGCCTTAGTCGCGACCACAAGAAAACTTCAGAAGCCCCGCCTCCAGGCCCGGCTCCGAAGACAAAGGCCTTCCGGCAGCTTGGGACCGAGCAAGCTGCATATTGGTGCCCCAAAAACACCGTTGGTGCCGAAATCAGGAATACATCCTACTCCCGTTACCTCCAAAAAGGCCTCGGCATCGAGCTCTTCAGCACCAAAAGACCAAAAAGCCTTGGATCCAAACAAACCCCGAAAACCTTCGAATCCGAAAAAGATTTCCGACTTGACATCGAAGCCAAAGGAGAAAAAAAAACCTTCTAAGGCTCCAGAGCAGAAATCAACACCACGTACGAAACTGAACAAATCGGCACCGAAAGGAGACACCAACCAGGAAGAACTGTTTCAACCAGATCTTATCGATCCGAAACAAAAGACATTGGATGTGGACCATAAAACAGGCCGAATTGTCAGTCTCCCAACAAAGAAGAGGAAATTAGATACCTCGCACACTCCTGAGGTGCCTGTGAAGAAAATAAACTTTGCAACTTCACCCCTAAGACCCTCTTCTCCTGTTCTTCCTACTAGACCTTTGTCTCCTACAAAGTCTCCCACACACTCTCCTAGACTCTCTCCATACTCACCACCACCACAGGATGATGATGACCTAGGGGATGGGGGTGGATATAATGACCCTTTAGATGACCCTGATGATGACACTGCTATACCACAGGACACATGGGTAGATTACAATGATCCTGCAGATCCTCCAGACCTTCCTGATCCAGATGCATACCCAACACGGCCATCTCCCCCAGATGACAACATAGGGTTTAGTCATCTTATTGATAGAGCTGCTCAATATCATGGCGTTCAAATGCATTCAGACCCCATGGAGGAAGACTTCCAGGTCGATACTTTTGCCCAGTCACAAAAGACAATACAAACTTTGCCCATGCTCAAAGGTGTCATTAAACATGTACCAGACGTCTTCAAAGACCCTGTCAGGACCAGAATGCTCAATCCTCCAATTGATAAAAAATATAAACTCGCCCCCAGTGAACCCACCTACATTAAAGGACAACTCCCTTTAGATTCTTTGGTAGTGTCCAATGCAAGGAAACATGCCAATTCTCAAACCTCTGGTGATGCTCCACCTCCAGACAAAGAGTCTAAACTGCTAGACGCTTTAGGCAAACGAGTTGCCTACCAAGCAGCTAATCACTGGAGGATAGCTAATGCACAAGCACTTCTTGCCAGGTATGATAAGGCTCACTACGATGAGCTTGAGGACTTAATTCAGCATTTGCCTGACCAATACAAGGCCAAACTAATCATCTGGTCCAGGAGGGCAAGTTAATTACAAATGCATCCATTAAATGTGCCCTTGATGCAGCAGACACCCCATCTAAATCTGTTAATACCAGTGTCTGGTAGGGTCACTTTGGCAGAGATCGGGTGCAGGTGTGTGAGGTGAGTTCTATTTGAGGGTAGTGTAGTGCGTGCAACGTGAGAACCTCTTTCTAGTTACCAGGGCACATCAAGCCCACTGGGGTGACACACAACCTACGGGTTTTTATTCTGTCAAGGGTACCGCCACATTAAAAAATTTCTTTGGTAACCCTTAGGCAGTTTTAATTCACGTTGCACGCACTACACTACCTTCAAATAGAACTCACCCCACACACCCGCATGCAACAAACGGCTGTTCTCTAAAAAGAACTCTGCTAAAGTGACCCTTCGGGGTACACGTAGGGCATTGCAGCGCCAGCCCGACGAGGAGCAAACGCCCGATGATGAAGCATGACATCCTTCGGGTTGTGTGAGGGCAACAAGAGGCAAGACTAGTTCTCCCCTCTCTTAAGTAGGTACCAAGACCTATGAGGCCCTACACTTTTCTTCGCTTTTGTTTCTCGTTTTTTCTCTCCCTCGTAGCGAGTGGGTAACATTTTGTACCACACTACAGGAACAGTGTCCCTATTTTTGAATATACGTTTCTACTTAGGAGCACGGGCACTGGCCCTCAACTGGCTCCTGGTCCCCCCTCCCTTTGTATTGATACAAGAATGAATTATATACAGAAACAAGAAGGAACACATTCTTTGCAGCTTTCTAAACTAGCGCAAAGCATAGGGAGATGGGCCATTCCGCAAAACATATATCTTCTGGCAGAACATCTCCCAGGAGTACACAATCAGATTGCGGATCTCCTAAGTCGTCAGACACAACAGATACACGAATGGGAACTTCATCCTCAAGTTCTTCAACCATTTTTCAAAATGTGGGGCCACCCAGACATAAATCTGTTTGCCACACACGCAAATGTAAAATGCCCAACCTTCGCCGCTAGGTTTCCACACCCGTTGTCCAAGGGCAATGCGATATGGATGAACTGGTCAGGCAGATTTGCGTACGCTTTTCTGCCACTCCCACTCATTCTGCTAGTAGTACGCAAGCTCAAACAACAGTCTCTCAAGATGATCCTAGTTTTCCAACAGGTGCCCGGCAACCATGGTTCGGGGAACAACCTTTACAACGCAACTTTTACAACGCACTACACTTACAACGCATTTTTTACAACGCATAATCCATTACAACGCATGACATTACAACGCATGACACTACAACGCATTTTTAAAAACTACCTTTACAACGCATTCCATTACAACGCATACTACCATTACAACGCATACCATTACAACGCATAATATTACACTACACTATCCAACACTTACCCTACTGTTGCACCCCCTGGAGTTAGAATAGTAATTTTTACCCCTATACTATCCAACACTTACCCTACTGTTGCACCCCCTGGAGTTAGAATAGTAATTTTTACCCCTATACTATCCAACACTTACCCTACTGTTGCACCCCCTGGAGTTAGAATAGTAATTTTTACCCCTATACTATCCAACACTTACCCTACTGTTGCACCCCCTGGAGTTAGAATAGTAATTTTAACCCCTATACTATCCAACACTTTCCCTACTGTTGCACCCCCTATAGTTAGAATAGTAATTTTTACCCCTATACTATCCAACACTTACCCTACTGTTGCACCCCCTGGAGTTAGAAAAGTAATTTTTACCCCTATACTATCTAATACTTACCTTAAATGCAATTTAATATTATGCGTTGTAATGGTATGCGTTGTAAAGGTAGTATGCGTTGTAATGGAAATGCGTTGCAAAGGTAGTTTTTAAAAATGCGTTGTAGTGTCATGCGTTGTAATGGAATGCGTTGTAATGGATTGTGCGTTGTAAAAAATGCGTTGTAAGTGCATGCGTTGTAAAAGTATGCGTTGTAACGTCATACATCCCCATGGTTCACAACACTCCTGGAACGCTCAGTAGTTCCACACCAAAAACAACGGCTCTCCCCAAGCCTGCTTACGCAGAACCATGGAGAGATACAGCATCCAGATCCAACTCAACTGAATCTAGCAATCTGGCTCCTGAAGTCCTAGAGTTCGGTTAATTCAACCACCCACCGGACTGTACGAACATTATGAAGGAAGCCAGACGCCCTACCACTAGAGCTTGCTATGCAGCCAAATGGAAAAGATTTGTCATTTACTGCAATAACAACAAAATTGACCCGCTAGATGCTTCAATTCAGAACATTATTTGCTATTTGCTGCATCTACAAAGATGTAATCTAGCATACACATCCATACGATTACATCTTGCTGCCCTTGCCGCCTACCTATAAAGCAGACAACATTTGTCATTGTTTATGGTACCCGCTATCAAAGAGTTCATGGAAGGCCTTAAAAGGATAATTCCTCCCACAATACCACCCTCTCCGGTGTGGAATTTAAACATTGTCCTTCCTAGGCTCATGGGTCCTCCATTTGAACCTCTACACAAATGTGAACTGCAGTTCCTTACATGGAAAGTAGCTTTCCTTGTAGTAATCACCTCCCTCAGGAGAGTAAGTGAGATCCAGGCTTTAACCATACAAGAACCATTCTTACATATACATCGTAACATGGTGGTTCTTAGAACGAATCCAAAATTGCCTCCCAAAGTAATCTCTGCTTTTCATCTTAATCAATCTGTAGAGTTACCCGTGTTTTTCCCGAACCCAGATTCCGTAGCAGAGAGAGCTCTTCACACACTTGATGTCGTTTTATGTTGACAGAACAAAACCCTTTAGAAAGACAAACCAACTGTTTGTAGCTTTCTCTCCACCTCATAAAGGAAACCCCATCTCCAAAGCTGGGATTGCGAGGTGAATAGTCAAATGCATTCAAATATGCTACCAGAAGGCAAAACGCACATTACCAATTCCCCCTAGAGCGCACTCAACACGCAAACTAGGGGCTTCCATGGCATTCTTAGGGAACATTCCCTTACATGACATTTGTAAGGCAGCAACATGGTCTATGCCACACACCTTCACCAAACACTTTTGTGTAGACGTGCAGGCAAAACAACAGGCTGCTGTAGGCCAGGCTGTTCTTAAAACACTTTTTCAGACCACTGCAACAGATACAGGTGACCATCGCTAGGGGAGAGCACTGCTATACAGTCTATGCAAAGGTATGAATTCTGCAGCTCATATGCCTCGAACGGAAAATGCTACTTACTAGTAAGCATCTGTTCTTGGCATGTAGAGCTGCAGAATATCATACGCCCACCTGCCTCCCCGGAACCTCTATCTGTTCCAGTGCTATCTTACTTAGATACATTCACATGGACATCTTTTCTGTTCTTACAAACTCCATCATGGCGAAAAACAATCTGAGGATGGAGTCGATGCCCATGCGCACTATCGCCAAAGGGAGGAGTCACCTATCTCGTGACTACAAAGACTTCTTCCAAGACAACAACAAACTGCAATCGTTCGAACCCAACACCAGATGCCGATCTATGCAAAAGTATGATATTCTGCAGCTCTACATACCAAGAACAGATTGATACTGGTAAGTAGCATTTTCCTTCTTCCATCCACAGAAGGCTTGTACAGGTGCTAATGGCAGCACCACAGCCATGTGGTAGTGCAACAACCGGGATGGTGTCACAGACCTTGTACCAGAAGGCCCTTTTCCTCTGGTCAAAGCAGGACCATCAAAGCATTTCCCTGGTGGTGGTGAACCACTTGGCATGCTCCTTGAATGCCAGGGAGACTAAATCAACCTTCAACACCAAGTGGTTCACGAATGGCAGTTGCATCCAGAAGTGGAGCAATGTTTTTTCTGCGAATGGGGAGAACCTTGTCTCTATGAAATGAAATAAAATGAAAAGGACATTTGTAAAGCGCGTGGCTACCAGAAGGCCTCCCAGCGCTACTCATGATCACATGGAACATCAAAATTCAAGGGAACAGGAGGGTTTTGAGTTGTTTCCGGAAGGCAAGATGAACAGTCTCTTTCCGGAGGTGATGGGGCAGAGCATTCCAAAGCCTGCCGACATTAAGAAAAAGAGTCTACCGCCACTTCTGGCTCGTTTGACTCTAGGGATGTTGACTAGGTGGAGTTCATCTGAGCGAAGTTCTCTCCTTGCTTTATAAGGCTGGATTACCGCCAAATTATCTATTTGCCACTGCTAAGAAAGCCAATGGTGTCGCTACTCGAAGACATAACACTCCCCACACTATCAACAGAGGACCTGAGCCTATTGGAAAGCGGATTTACCAATGATAAAATAGCACAAGCAATCAGGAGTCTCCAAACAGGCAAGGCTCTAGGTCCTAACGGCCTACCTATCGAGCTCTACAAACTAGGACCAGACAAACTAGCCCCACACATACGATACATGTTTGAGGAGAGCAAGAGAATAGGGACACTTCTGCTGGATGAGAGGATAGCCACACTGATCACTATCCACAAAGAAGGCAAACCGAAGACTGACTGTGCCTCCTACAGGCCTGTCTCCCTACTCAATGCGGAGCCCAAAATACTAGCCAAACACCCATCAAAGCGCCTCGTCAAAGTAATAAGCGGGTTGGTGCATCCTGACCTGTCAGGCTTCATGCCCCATCGAAACACTACGCTGACCTTGCTTGGAGTGCATTGGGTGATGGGGAGAATAACCATAATCCAGGAAGCAGTGATAATATTTTCACTGGATGCCACCATGGCATTTGATACCACTGAATGGCCTTACCTCTTTGCAGTCCTAACAAAGATTGGGTTTGGGCCTAGTTTCATTCAATGAATCAGACTCCTCTACTCTGAGCCCCTAGCTCAAGTTGTAGTCAACAATAAAATATCTGAAGTGTTCGTACTATGTCGGGGGACTCGTCGGGGCTGTCCGCTGTCCCACATCCTCTTTGTCCTTGCCCTGGAACCACTGGCGGCATGGATTCGTAGGGATCCAGTGATACGAGGACTGCGATGGTCAGCAGCATGGGAGGACCGCATCTCATTGTATGCAGATGACATTCTTCTGTTCTTAGCCTCCCATAACGCATCACTCGGAAGGGTACTAGATATCTTTGCAACCTTCGGTTGATACTCTGGGTACTCAATCAACTGGATTAAGTCTCTCCTATATGTCCTCAGCGAGGACCCCGCCCACCCCGCCCCAGGGCTGCCCTATACAAGTTACTACAGTAGGCTTTAAATATCTAGGTATTTTTGTCACTTCGGACCAGAAACTCTGATTCGAATGTGGCCCACTCCCACAACTACAAAGATAGAAGAGAGATATAACAAGCTGGAAAGCGCTCTCCCTCTCGCTGCTGGGCAGAGCGGCACTTTTTTAAATGATGTCCCTGCCCCGCTTCCTTTACGCATTACAAAACTCCCCAGATTTAGTTCCCACACGCTATTTCAGGGAAATAGAGGGCCTGCAGAGAGACTTGCTGTGGAACGGGAAACCCTGTATAGCATTGGCTAAACTTGCCCTAAACTGGCATGATGGAGGGATCAGTCTTCCAGATCTCAAGAAATACTATTGGGCTGCCCACCTCGCGGCTATCAATCATGGCACTTACTGCCACGCAGACGACCCGGGATATGCCATGGACAGATGGCTCCTGCCGGGAGGGAACTACAACAGGGCGCTTTGCGAGTGGTAGGAGGCAGTAGCCTCCCCAAGGGAAGTAGCAATCTCTGCTAGATTGAGTCTCGTCCAACTTAGAATTCTACACAGAATATACATCACTGGGCCCTGTCTGGTCCGAATGGCGACAACAGAGAGGGGGATTGCAGACGGCAATGTGGCCTGGTGGGCACTTTTATGCATATATTTTGGGAATGCGAACACATTCAGCTGTACTGGCGCAAAATACATGATGTCATTAGTGAAGTGCTAGCACTTGTCATTCGCCCAAAAGAGAAGAGATGCCTTCTGAACGTATGGAAGCCTGCGGACCTGAACAGTAAAAGTAAGCTCTGGGTCACTCTAGGTCTAATGTTAGCAAAGAGAAATATAGCCCAATTGTGGGGAGCCGCACATCCACCCAAAATAGAGGCCTGGAAGGCAGACATGGATTGGTGTATGTTCAGGGAAAAGACGGTATATGTTGCATGGGGCAGCCCCCAAAAATGGTCCTTAATCTGGTGTGCTTGGAACACTTACCGAGGAAATATATGTAACCCCCCAAGCAATTCCCTTCTTGATGATCCACCTTCACCATGAATAATGTAACTCCTACCGTACTCTTGCTCTGTACTTGTTGACAATGTGATTATCAATGTAATATTGAATTAACTCCTCTTAACTGTAAACTGCTTTGTTGATTCACTATGTTTAATAAAAAGAATTATAAAGAAAGCCAATGGTAGCTGTTCAGCACATTGGCATTCCCAAGGCGTTCTGCCGAGGTTGGAACTCCTGTGTCCTCATATGACTTTCTCCTGATAACTCTTCGGCTTCAAGAAGATCAGGACTATCTGGACACAAGTCATTTTGTTAGTCCCAGATTGGGCAGAGAGTATTGTATCCAGAGCTCCTGGGAATGAGCATCTGTCCTCTGATCTGACTGCCCTTCCAGGAGGACCTGCTGTTGCAGCAACGGGGCAGAGTTCAGCACCCGGGCCTTCATTCTCCCCCTTCATGCTTAAAGTTTGTGTGGTGGCCGCTAAACACCTTAGGCCTTCCTCTTGAGGTTGTTGCTGTTGAATTGAATTGAATTGGGTATTTGTAAAGTGCAGACTGTCACTCCGGAAGGAGCATCCAGGCGCTAAGCAGATGGAGATCAAGCAGAGCAGAGAGGGGCAAGGAACCATATAAGAGATTGATAGAATGCATCTGAAGCTCCAAAAACCCAAGTCTTCAATGCTTTCCTAAACTGTGTTTCTGTTTCCAGAAGCTTCAATTGAGCTGGCATGAGATTCCATGCTTTGGCTCCTAGAAAGGACCAGGGGAGTTTGAGGAGGTTAGCCGAGGAAGATCTAAGGGTCCTAGTTGTGGTATATGGGGTGAATCTTGCTGAAAGGTACAATGGAGTTTTCGTACTGCTCTAAAGGCAGTGATGAGGATTTTGAATAGAATAGAAGTCTCTTGTGTACAGGTAGCCAATGAAAAAGTTTCAACGCTGCTAAGCGTATGCCCTACGAGGAAGTTTTGTTGCAGGGATTCTGCTTATGCGCAGAACTATGCGCAGGAACCCAGGCCCTCAGTGAATTGCGGTGTACCAAAAACTCACCTCAGAACCCAGAACCCCTATCCGGCCAGCATCAGTGTCCCATTCGTTATCCGAGATTTAGCTCGGCGGTCCCAATGTATAGACAACCCAGAACAAGCGACTTAGTATATTTCTCAGGAATGGTGGGAATCAGAAACACCTTTTCGTAATTATTCTCTTACCAGTCCACAACAGAATAAACAGAGACACGGGAAAAGTTTAAAGAGTTTATTTTATAAACCTCGTGTCCTAAGATGCAGCAGTTTGGCTAACATTAGCAGACAAACGATTAAAATCAAAACCATCAGCATAGTTACAATACCATAGAAAATGAAAGGAGCAATCATACTAAAATGACAGTGGCTCTAGGCCACCTTCCTTTCTCTAACACACTAATAGTATTATTAGACTAATAAAAGGTCTCTAGGCTTGAATGGGGAACCCCATACCGTATAGATCAGCTCAGAGAGTTCACATCACAGGATCAGCTATGCTCTGCTCCTAGGAACGCTCTTCTTCAGAATGTGTTGAAAACATGTGTCACTGCAATATTAAAAGCATTCGACTTTCAGGTATTTGCAGCTGCGTGCGTGTTATGGCTAAACTAGTGGGCCGATCAACCTGAACTCAACAACATGCACCGTCTAGCGATCCAGACTGTGTCTGTTACACTGTGTACAGACCAAGGTCGCTATTCACTGTTCAAGATGTTAACAACAGACAGTTCTCATGTGAAGCAAAGTCGAGTAAGCATTTCTCAATTCTAATAACATGTGACTACAGTGTCGTGTGCAAAAGCAGCAAAAGCGGCAAGATGGCTTTCTAACATTTAAACGCGGTTATGCTAACTTAGCGTTGTACATAGGTAGATAACGATCATCACTACATCCCCCCATGATCGGACCAGTAACCACTAGGGGCGCACTAGCAAGAACGCAGAGTTCAAGTTCGATAGAACGGAACCAAGGGCATGAACCAGAAGTCCACATAAGGGAAGTGAAAAAGTACGAGAAAAACAATTTCAATGGAAAGAGTTAAAACGTAGAAGGGAGGTGAAAAAATCACACACAAAAAAAACAAAAAAACAATCAAGGACTGAGGACCGAACGAAAGTACAAAAGTCAATCCATCAAAGTGTATGCACAATACGTTGCTACTGCTTCCAAGAGGAAATCATTGGAACGTTCCGCAAAAGTATCGGCCATCCAGTTCAGGACGGGGAAAGAACAGACGTGTTCTTCAACCACCGGAGCCTCCAGCACCTGGCGAGGACAACCGGTGGGTATCTCAAGATAACTGTTCGTCAAGTCAATCGCTGCATTTCCGATGTCCCAATTACCAAGAACTCCATGCGCTGCAGCACAGGCCATAATACCGACGCCAGAACAGTCCGACTCGTGGGCCACTAGGGGGCTCATAAGCCGATCATAATCCGGATCAGGAGACACCTGGTTTGACAGACACAAATCCAGAGCCCATTGGAACGGACAATCTAGGCAATGAAAGACAGGCTGCACACAAGTAAAGTAGGCAAACCGGAAGGACAATCCATAGGCTACGCTCAGAGTCGCCAGTGGTAAGGTACCATAGAATTCAATCATCTGGTTACGAAGATGGTGCAGCCGGGACATGTTGTTGTGCCACGCAAGTTGTGCATCCATAGCGCAAGGCACAGATCAACAAAAGTATTCTAGCTACGAGGGCAAGAAGTAAAGGGAGACCTCCGAAGACACTGGAAAAAATAGAATGAAAAAAGGCCGGGATCACTCCAAAAATAGTTTGAAAAGAGGTCACGAGGCCGGGGCCCACGATTTTAAAAACATGAGCTATGCCACTTGTGGAAGAGGCATTAAAGATAGTCTGTATCAAGGTCCCAAAATGAAGGGGAAGATCAGTATTTAAAAGCGCTTGCACCTCAGTGCGCGTGTTCACCACGTGAAGGACAAATGTTTCCCGGGATGAAGTCAAAGCGACCTCTTTCTGAGACAATAGAGCCCTTATTCTGCTCATCTTATTGAACTCTGCTTTCAAGGTTGGAATTGAAGGCCATATGGAGACATCCAGCCGGCCATGCGGGGGTGGGAAAAGGACGTTATTACAGCAAACCACCCTCTGTGATACAGTCACGATGTAGGGAATTCCCACTAGCATCCCACAGCAAGCTTCATTATTTAACAGCAAATAACTACTGTTAGCAAGCAGCGTAAAAGACGGGGTTATAACAGGGACAGGGATCCCTTTCAGGACGCAAGCTAAATTAGGGGCCTGTACATTACATGCACCATGCAATTGAATGTGCCTACACACAACAGAGTGATCCGGTGCAGAAGTGCACTCTTCACCTTTCAAGTAAACCTCCTTGCCGTCCCTCACACATCTGTATGTGAAAGGGAGCGACCAGACTTCATGTAAGAAGGCAGTACCCAACTGTTCGTACCTGCCCAAGGCATAATGTTTCATGCACGAACTAAACTTGAACAAGGGAAACGGTAGAGTGATCAACCCATGTACAAGCCACACGGCCGAATTCAGTTCGGCAACAGAGAAAGGCAAAGGTTCTAACTTCTCAATGTGCAGCAATGAATATGTAGCATCCTTCATGGACATGAATTGCTGTTTCGCAGTCAAATTAAAGGGAAGGAATAAAGATGAAGTATTCATGTAATCCCAAGGGACTTTCCCTGCCTTCAATGTTTGCAATGTCCATGCAAACTGCATAATGGAGCGCAATTGGTTCTGACCATGATACAATACAGATAAATCATCCTGCACAATGTCTACTACTGATGAAACAATGTTATCTAAAGTATAGATTCTGGAAGACAGGGTGTTAATGCTATTATCTATAACAGCCAGCACTTTTTCCATATTAGCCTGATCAATAGCACGCAATCTGGAAGCAGCCTCAATTTGTGACAACTTCCAAACTTCGTTATAAACAGCATACACCCATCGCTTGGGTCTGCCAACAGCAGGACCCTTAACAAAATCATTCAAATCTATTTTGTCATTTAATCGCGCTAAATGGAGCTTAACAGACGATAAAGTGGAATGTTGCAGCCAAGACTGGCATAACTTCCCTACAGAGTATGTAGTTACAGTGTGAGAGGATTCAAAACGGGGGTCCACACGAACCTGTGTATACCCCTGCTTCAAATCCAGAAACCTATGTTGACAAGAGTCCGCACTCGTTTGCCACACCAACCTCCCCTTCGGGTTCAATGTAGAAATATTGACGGAAGTGTTGGAAACCTGTGTCCGCAACATATCAAGGGATAGACCCGTATGATTACCCCAATTTGGATAAGCACCCAGATCCGGCATGGAGGGAGAATTTGATTTTTTTAGTGGTAGCCAATCCAAAACAGGTCATCTGAAAAATGGAGGAATTTAAAAATAACATATGATTCGGGATGAGACAGGCACGATGCAAAGCCTCTGTTCCCTGCACCTGCCATCGTTTGGAACCCCAAACCGATTTAAGATCGACTGTAGCTTTCCACAGATCATACCCGCCAATTGCCAACTCGTCCATAAAGGACTTGGAATACAATAATTTGGTGTGTGTCAGTCTAATTTTAGAAGCAGCCTCAGGCGCAACCTTAAAACAAAAGGACGCTGGATGGGCTACACTAAAATCTGAAAAATAAGTGAACTTCTCCACTAGCGTGGTAGAACTGCCCATCCTAGGGGCGGGGCAGTGTTCCCATTGTGTAAAATTTACAAAATTTCTAAACGTATTTGCCCTGTGCAGGAAATGTGTGCCACAATGTTGATAACAAAATTGTTCATCATAATTAGCAGTATCCAAATACAAATCCTCAGCATCAAAAGCAGCACAATATTTCAAATCAGAAAAAAGTGCCTCTATGGCTTGAACATCCCAATCATCTGAGTGAATGTTCTGCTTAACGACATCACCCATAGAGACACGAAATACACCTGGCACACTAATCACTTCAGTGGGGCCATGGATTTGAAATTTAACAGCTTCCCAAGCGATCCCATCACGTACAGGCCAGGCAGTAATGTTCACAAAAGTCTGGTCCCTCTTCATTATATGTGATGAGGAGTGGGGGGTCAAAGTTCCATCAATTATTCGAATCGTAGAACGTTCATTCAGGTAGTGTCCATTGATAAGCCTAAAAAACACTACCACAAAGCCAATGGACATAAACAAAAAAACACATATGAGCACCAGCCAAATGTAAGTCCAAGGGGGTATCAAAAAATGTCTCTTGAACCAGGCCACAAAAATCGAAACCTTGGACGGGGCAATGGAAGTCACTGAACGAGAATCAAAAGAGTCTTGTGAGAGGGCAACTGTAGTGGATTGTAAAACAGGCAAGGTAACGTCCGCAGGATAAGCATACTCAATTTCTTCAAGCACGCCACCAGGTGTTTGTGGCAACAAGGGACCAGTAACGGCATGCATCTCGATGGCAACATCAGGCACTATGTCAGAAGCTCGGGCCACAACAGAATTTCTCAGCATTGAAGGGCATGATACTGCCGGAGTCATACTAAGAAGAATCGGCCACTCATTGTAGTTTGACATTGTCAATCGAAATATACCTGTTATCCTTTCGACCAGGAAGAGGGGGTAAAATGACAGTTCTTGTACCCTGCACTGCAAGCACTGGAACCGGTGCACGATAAGAGGGGCCGAACTCCTTCTTGTTCTCCACCTTCTCACGGACCAGATCACCAACTCGGGGTAGCCAGCCGACTACCGGAATCTGAACCTCAGCTTCAGATGAGGAGGGTACGTGTTCCTTCGCTAGACTGTTTCTGGCTTCTTGTAGAGTCTGCAATACAGCACAGTGTTCATCTACGTCAAAGGGTGCGGCTGACGCCGCCATGTCTAGACCATCAAGGTCTGGAACAAACATTCGAACACCAAAGAGCATCATGTAAGGGGTCTGCCCACCCAGAGACCTTCTAGGGAGATTATTAAGTGCACGTTGCACGTCATACAAGTGGGCAAGCCAGTTCCGGCCAGTACCCAAAACTCGGGCTGTCAAAGATTGCTTTAAGTCACGGTTCATTCGCTCTACTACACTATTGCCCTCAGGCCGGTAGGGAGACGAAAATTTGACTTGGACCCCCAAATTTCTCATGGCCTCTTTGTACGCCTTAGAGGCGAACACCGGGCCCTGATCAGAATGAAAGGTACCACACGCAAAACTCCCAACAAAGACACGCAAATCCTTAATGACAGTGCGAGAATCAGCACTCCTTTGTGGCCACACCCACAGAAAACGTGTGCACGAATCCACTGCAACCAAGATGTATTTGAAAGCAGTATCAGAGGTAAAAGGACCGCAGTGATCTAAATAAACACAACCCAATGGTTTTCTAGATATGTACAACTGAGTTTGTGGCGGGCGTGCCGCAGAAGAAGGTTTAATTTGCTGGCAAATATCACAATTAAGAACATAAGCCCTGGCTTGTTTGTACAAACCGCACCACCAGTAACGTTGTTGTAACAAAGATAAAGTAGCCGCAACGCCGGCATGCGCGGACGCGATGCCCTCGTGGGCCGCTAATATCAAAGAAGGTCTGCAGTCCGCGTTGGGAATCAATCTGTCACCAACGTCATTAATCCTCACTAATGGGACTTTATCAGGACTTAAGCGATAATGGTAATGAGCAGGGAAACCCTTCGGTGGCTTCGTGCCCTGCTCTGTAGCAGCAATAGCTGCCAAGATGTCATCATCGATCTTACTTTTGGATCTTGTAACTGCTGCTACTAAGTATGTCGCCACTGCTGTTTTTGCTGCCTCGTCAGCTAAGTTGTTGCCGACAGCATGGACACCAACACGTTGGTGACCAAGAGTGTGAATTACATTCACGAGAGGCAGACGGTCTTTAAGATCTGCCACTCGAACCCAAAGCAGTTTATGCTTTATAGTGCTACCTTTGGAATCATGGTAGTCATTTTGAGACCAAAAATGTAGATTGTCGTTGTAAGATTGAACACAATAAAAGGAGTCACTCACTATAAGTGTAGTGACTCGGGGATCAGCAAACTCCAGTGCGAGCACCAGGGCACGTAGCTCCGCCAACTGAGCGGTACAATCACCCAATGACTGCGTGTGCACTACATTGGACATGAATTCACCATTCACGAAAGTACCAACTACAATTGCGCAAGCCGCTGAATAGGCGTGCTTTGATCCAGTTGACCCGTCAGTGTATATGACACAATGGTAATCCTCGAGCGGGCGCAAGGACAGAGGAGCTGGATGAACGAATTCATACTGCAAAAACTCCTGAGTCTGAAGTGCCGCGTCAAATATTAAGGTGACGTCCGGCGAGGTCAAGGAAGTGGCCCATTGTATCCACCTTGGATGCAAAGCTTTAGAATTCGGTACACTTGCTTTCATCACCGCCTCTAGGGCGGGATAAGGTGTAACCACCAACATGCGTTTTCCTTGTGACAGCGCTCGTTCTTTCAGAATCGCCATCTGTACTGCCGTCAGAACTTTCTCGACAGCGGAAAAACGCAGTTCAGCTGAAGTGTACAAGTGATATTTGTAAGCAATGGGGACGGTGTCGCCCTCATTGAACGTTAAGTATGTGAAACCAACTGCGCCGGGCACTATTCTTATGACCAGGTTAGTGTGATTATCACGTGTCAGTAAGTACTTAGAAGCAAGAAGATCAGCTTGCAATAACTGCAATATAGCTGAATGCTCAGGCAGCCAACAGGATTTGGAAAAAGTAGGTTGTACCAAGGCGTAAAGCGGCTTGATACGCTGGGCATAATCCGGGATATAAGTTCGACCGAAATTCAGAAAACCCAGCAGGGATTGTAATTTCTTCAGTGAAGTAGGAGCACGGAGGCATGCGCACTTTTCTAGAAAGTGCGGAGCCAATCCTCGACCTTCATTGTTGAGTTCGTACCCCAAGAACAACACTGTATACTCTGCAATGTGCGACTTCGCAAAATTGAATTTGTAACCGAAGTCTGCAAACAAAACAATAATGCGATCAACGCGTCGAAGATGCGGGTCTAACTCGTCATCCGTGGGATAAATGTCATCCACGTACGAGTACGCATCTGGGTCTACACCCTCTAAGAGGGAGACCACGCGAGCGGCAAAGACTCCCGGGCTGTTTTTATAGCCCATTGGCAATCTTTTGAATTGTTTTTGTTTGCCACCAGAGGTGAACGCCGTCCACTCACTACTAAGAGAGGACAGGTTATGGCTGTAGAAGCCATTGGAAATGTCAAGTGTGGTTTTAAACCTTTTTCTCACGAGACTATCGATGAGAGCCGAACTATGGGTGTTCTGTACTGCACAGGTCCGGCAATGAGAGTTAAGGTGCCGGTAATCCAAAACTAGGCGGTACGACCAGTCAGGCTTCGTCACAGTAAACAAGGGATTATTCATAGGTGACACACATGTTTCGATTACTCCCTGATATTCCAATTTTTCAAGGATAGATGCTACGTGAGATCTAGCTTCACGACGCATGGGGTATTGGGCTTGTGGCTGGGGCGTAGTCCGTAACGGAATCTCATGGCCGGGGGAAAATGTATCCCAGCCCACCTGAGTCCGATATAACGCAGGCGCTTGCACCTGAGCCCATTCCCCGGCATACTTCTCAGCTGGGACCTTAGGCACAGTGTGCGCAAAGGACGGAAGGATCACCTCCTCCCCTCTAGGAGCAGCCAAAACGAAAGCCGGGGGCCAATCTGCCTCCGCCAACAAAATATCATAGGTAGTGGTCAGATTATCCCAAAAAACCCTTGAATTGTACGTTGTATGTCACCTTCAATGTGAAGAACTATATTATATAGTCTATCAGGGGGAGACACACGAGTGTCAGCAGTTTCAATATTTACGAATATATCAGTTGCTGTCGCCACCAGATATGGACGCAGTGCTTATCGCACTACTGTAACTTCCGCCGCTCTGTCCAGCAGCGTTAGCGCCCATGTTAGGTTCTGAAGCTGCGTCCGTACCATCTGAGGCATACCTCGCTGTCAGAGCAGCAACTTTCTTCTTCTGAAACGGAGGTCGTTGACGTGCAGAGTCTTCTTGCTTGCCTTTATCGTCAGTCTGTCGGGATTGCTCACGTGCTTGCGGTGCACCCCGACTTTTCCCAGCGCCTCCGCCACCGGATTGTGAAGCCGATGTTTCCTGTGAAGAACGAGGAGAGCGTTGTTCAGAAATCTGAAATCTATCAGGTGACTTAATAGTAGCACGATCGCGCAAATCATAAGTGCGTTCACTACTTGACTGTACGGGAGAGGCAGGACGAGACCCCTGTTTCTGTTGCTTTTTTTCCTGTTTTTTCGCCCTCCAACTTTGTTTAGGAAAGTTAGGGCGCTCGTCCTTACCAGACGAGTTTGCCTTTGTCTGCTGAGAATCAGGATTTTTCACAGTTGGCTTAACCCCTAAAGCGCTACGACCAACCTGTTTATAGGCCATCGCAATAATCTTTGCGAATTCCCTCGGCTTGTCGTCTTCGTCCACTGCGTCTAATTTATTAAGCACCTGGAACTGCATAGCATCTCCTTTGAGGTTGCCCAATATCATGGTAGCAACCACATCAAAGACACCGACAAGCCGCATACCTAATTCAATAGCAGCTTCCGCACCATGATTCTCCTGAACACGTTTTATAACGGAGGGCAGTACCGACAGAGACGGAGTGCCATAGCACTTCGAGTATGTCGCTGCAAAGACCTTACCCCAGTTTTCACAATCTGCCATATCTGGGACTAAGTCTTTAGGCAAAGCAATGGTAAGGATCCTGTGCTTCTCCACAGGAGATGTACGCGGATAAACCGTTTCTATTTGATCAAATTTCTCAGCAAGCCAATAAGGGAAATCATCCCTATTCTGGGGTCGCTTGCCTACCACCGAATTGACCATAACAGGACTAATAACCACCGCGTGGTGGTCTGTCGGTTGTCCCGCAACAGCAGTAGCGACCACCTGCACGTTGCGTGACACGTACTGCACTAGAGCCCTATGTACTGTAATCAGGGCAGTGTGCAGAACGCGCAACTCAGCCACCGCTACCTGCAGGTAACGGGAATGAGGCGTAAATCCGGCTAACACCGGCCATGTGGCCCCTGGGATGGACAAAGGGCCCATTCTCGCCGGTGTTACCGCATGGGGAAGGGCGCCATTAAACCAAATGTTATGCTGCCAAGCGGAAATAGGAATTTCTTGAATCCTATATGGCGTATAGTTGGCTGGTAACGGCGTGTGAGTATAATTGTGGAACGTATCATCGTCATCACTTATCGCCGGGAAAGTAACCCAAGAGTAGAACAACTCAAACGGAAACAACGCATCGGCACTCACTACAACAATCACAGCCATACCATCGTCTGGCACCCCATAATTCGCCAAATGACGTTTCAGGGGTGCTCGGCTATGAGCCGGAATATCGACCGCCATTAGGACACAAACAGTAAATCTACAATATATCAGTAGCACCAGGGTTCACATTAAATAACCTTTTTAATGATCAAGCTTGAATGAACCTATTTAGTCGAAACACAGGTAGGTTAAACCGTCACTCTCGTTATCCGGAAACCAGAGTGAGGGTGTTGTGGACTAATACAAGCACTACTAAAGCGTCTCAAATCAATAAACCAAACGTTAGGTGCGCCATGTTGCAGGGATTCTGCTTATGCGCAGAACTATGCGCAGGAACCCAGGCCCTCAGTGAATTGCGGTGTACCAAAAACTCACCTCAGAACCCAGAACCCCTATCCGGCCAGCATCAGTGTCCCATTCGTTATCCGAGATTTAGCTTGCCGGTCCCAATGTATAGACAACCCAGAACAATCGACTTGATATATTTCTCAGGAATGGTGGGAATCAGAAACACCTTTTCGTAATTATTCTCATACCAGTCCACAACAGAATAAACAGAGACACGGGAAAAGTTTAAAGAGTTTATTTTATAAACCTCGTGTCCTAAGATACAGCAGTTTGGCTAACATTAGCAGACAAACGATTAAAATCAAAACCATCAGCATAGTTACAATACCATAGAAAATGAAAGGAGCAATCATACTAAAATGACAGTGGCTCTAGGCCACCTTCCTTTCTCTAACACACTAATAGTATTATTAGACTAATAAAAGGTCTCTAAGCTTGAATGGGGAACCCCATACCGTATAGATCAGCTCAGAGAGTTCACATTACAGGATCAGCTATGCTCTGCTCCTAGGAACGCTCTTCTTCAGAATGTGTTGAAAACATGTGTCACTGCAATATTAAAAGCATTCGACTTTCAGGTATTTGCAGCTGCGTGCGTGTTATGGCTAAACTAGTGGGCCGATCAACCTGAACTCAACAACATGCACCGTCTAGCGATCCAGACTGTTTCTGTTACACTGTGTACAGACCAAGGTCGCTATTCACTGTTCAAGATGTTAACAACAGACAGTTCTCATGTGAAGCAAAGTCGAGTAAGCATTTCTCAATTCTAATAACATGTGACTACAGTGTCGTGTGCAAAAGCAGCAAAAGCGGCAAGATGGCTTTCTAACATTTAAACGCGGTTATGCTAACTTAGCGTTGTACATAGGTAGATAACGATCATCACTACAGTTTCAGGACTAAGCGGGCTGCCGTGTGCTAGGCCATCTGTTGTCTCTTGAGTGTTGATTTATGAACTCCCGCCAAAAGACTATTGCAGTAGTCCAGGCGCGAGAGAATCAACGCCACGTCAACTGTCTTCCTAGCAGATAGGGGAATAAAATCAAAGATTTAAAAAATGTTTTAATTAGACTAAAGCAGGTCCCTGTCACTTTCAAGGCCTGTGGTTTGAGGGAGAGTGAAGTGTCAAATTGCACGCCCAGATTTTTGCTACTTCAACGGTAGAAGGGGGGACTATGGCGTCTTCAGGCCACCATGCCCTTGGTTGGAAGAGGTTATCGTTCCCTATTGGGAGGATCTCCATTTTATCCGTGTTACACCTGAGATGGTTGTCCTTCATCCACTGGATGACCTTTGATAGGCAGAGTTTAAAATTTAGTTCTGCAGTAGTGGAGTCTCTATCCAGGTATAAAGTCAGTTGAGTATCGTTAACATAGGATGTTACTTTAATCTCAAATGACGAGATCAGGGAGATAAGAGGAGCCATGTATATGTTAAACAGCAGTGGGCTAAGGAAGGAGCCCTATGGTACTCCTGCTGTGATGGAACGTTCGGCGGAGAGAAAAGTGCCAAGAGAGACCACTCGCCTATGGTTGGTCAAGAAAGACTTGATCCAAGTTAGCACGATGTTGGAAATGCTGCTGGATTTTAGCCTAGTTAGGAGAATTCTGTGTGAGATGATGTCAAATACGGCAGACAAATCAAGCAAGATCAGCACTGCCTTCCTGCCGGTGTCTGCTATGAATTTTAGTGTATCCGATATTTCCAGTAGAGCCGATTCTGTAGAGTGCTTAGGACGGAAGCCTGACTGACACAGGTGAAGAATCCTAACAGTTTCCAGGAATTTTGAAAGCTCTTTATTTACTAGTCTTTCCGTGATTTTGACCAGAATTGGTAAAAGTGAAATTGGGCGAAGATTTGAAAGATTAGATATATCAACATTTGTCGTTCCTCGATAAAACGGTATTCGCCTATGTTGCAACACATATGCCACTTCATGCAGCTTGTAGCAGAGAGACCCTCTCCAGGCATAGTCATATGATGATATATTTTTTTCCTTGCCTGAAAAGGTTTTGCTCTGGGCACAGTTAAAGGATACTGTTTGGCTCTTTTGGTTTCTTTGCGGTTGCCGGATCACA